>NC_044551.1:23488771-24233771 GCF_007565055.1 Rhinopithecus roxellana | reverse complement strand
AGAAGACAGCTCTTCCCCCTTTCCCCCTTCTTAGAATTTGTAATGGCTGAAATTCACCATAACCTCAAAATCCTTCTTTTCATTAGGCTTAGGAAAAAGCATACTTTCTTTTTGTCTCTGGTGACCATGACAACAGTTCACCTTGGGTAAATAATTGTATTTTTTGACTTTATATGCCATTATTATTGTCTGTTGTGGTAGCTAGGAGGATGCAAAAAAAAAAAAAAATAGATATGTTTGAAATCTATGGGAAGTGGAAGCACCATTTACTGCTTTATTCAACTTATTCACTCAGTGATTCAATGATCATGCTATGGAATACTAGCAATGTATAAGGTACCTTAATATCTCCCGAGCAATGAGGTATATTTTCTATTCCCTGCATATGATAACCCCTCAACAAAAGTATGTTGGCTTAGAAGGATAATTATATCTGTAGCTGAGGGGATGTGTTTTTGTTCTTTGTCAATATTGCAGATCCCACCCTCCCACTTCTAATTCTGGTTAGGAATCAGAAGCCAAGAACTTGAGCAGCTATGAAAAAGTGGAAAGGAAAGTAGATTTGGAGTAGGGAAATCTGTTTTTGTGCATAGACTCATTTACTTAAAACATTGAACAAGTAACTGAATTGTAAGCAAGTTTGTTCTCCTTTTTGGTAAATGTTTTACAGGGTTGTAAGGATTAAATTAACTACTGTAAGAGCATTTTGTGAAGCATAAAGTATAAGTACAAAGCACTATGACTACACCCATCTGAAAAGAAGTGGTATATACATGAATACTGAAAATATATAACATTCAGAGACAATTCAATAAACCTTCCAAAATCAGTACTATGAATTACTAGTTTATTAGGCTATCCACACATTAAACAATTTGGATCTGTAAGTTTTCAAGCATATTTTTGAAAAAGATTTATTTATCCTTCTTTAGCTACAATATAAGCAGGCTCATGGCAGTGATTACTTGGATAATGGTTACACCCTTGGAAAAAGGAAAAGATAATGCACGGTTGTTAGGAGCTATCTCTGTATCTCTGTCATTCATAATACTCTCTTCTTTTTCTTTAGCCCTAGACAGACCAAAGTAGATATTTATACGTGTGTGTGTGTGTGTTTGTGTATGTGATGTTGGCAAATTTCTATCTCTTATAATTTCTTCTAGATAATTCAGTTGAAGTAATGAGTAGGAAAATATAGATGTTGAAATTTATAAGCCATTTGAAATTTTTGAAGATTACCTGTACATATATTGGTTTAACAAAAACTTTATTAGTGAATAACAGAATATTGCAGCTCTCATTTTGTCATTTCAAGGTATCAGTCAGTCTCCAAAGCCCAATATTTATAGCTGTTGCTAGAGTGGCTTAATTACTAGTGATGTGGTAAAAACTATTTAATGTGATCAGTAAATAAAATAATCTCTTCACAAGATTACTACTTAAAAGTAGTGTGAAAAACTTAATTGTTACTATAATTGCAATATGAGAGATAATATTGAACTACTGTTGATAAAATTAAGTGCATTATGTATGCCATATATTTTATTCAAAGAAAAAAACAGAAAATAAGTATTTTCTCTCATACTTTAATTCTGCTCCTGAAAAAAACTAGGCATAAAAGGATGTGTATTTGGTAGTAAATTATCAACTAAATATAGCACAATGAATTGAAGTGTCTTCTGTGAATAGTCTTGTATTGCCACTGCTTTTTAAACTCACATTAAGAACAAAGTGATTAACAGTCTTTCTGATCTGCCAAGGGTAAAGAACGGTCACTGAAAATTGAGCCAAAAGATTTTTGTCCCGTTATTAGAACTACACTGTAGAAGAAACCAGTTTCAGTGTTCAATATAAGATTCTTGTCACAAGAAATCAGTACTAATTCAGAAAACAGGATTAGGCTAGTATTTTACAAATGACAGAAGGTCAAATTTTCTGTGACCCAATGAAGACACTAAGGTGTACAGATAACATAGTGAGATATAATTCAGTTTGGCAAACCAATCATGGCTCTACTTTTAAATTTCACATATTAAGGTTTCAGTTTCAGAACTACATTTTATAATTTAAAGTGCTTTTAAAGAACAAGGCTTTTGCTGCTAGTTAAAAAAAAATCAGTCTTACGTGATGGTCAATGATTTTTGCCAACTCTTTATCTGCCTTGGTGAAGAAATCTGGATATGGAAACATGGGAATTTCTGATACAGAAGGATGTTCCCTTCAAAAGAGCACAAGAACAAATCCAACATTAGTTTAGGTACTCCTATTCCCCAGAAATAGAATTCCAAGTCATAATTTATTATCAAGCATTTTGATTCTTCATTGTTAACATAAAGTATTTACTTTGTGTAGACTGTGGTATGTTAGCTTTTAGGTTTTGTAAGCCATCTTGGGTCAATAAAACTGACAATTTTGAGGGTAGGACATGACATACAGGATGATTTAAGTGACCGTCCCCTCCACAACCCTGGAAGTTCTGGTGGAAGCCTAAGCCTAAGAATTTGTTCTAAGATATGCTGAAAAAATGATGTGACTTCAATACATTTCCAAAGTCTTTGTATTACTACGGGTGGAATTTTGGTAGACAGATTAGCATAGTTCAATGAAATTGTTGGTAGTACAAAGCTGGGCCTCAAACTAAGGGAGACTTGCTGTTAAATTATCCACATAATTATTGTATTATTAAAGTTATGAAGAAATTGTGTGAATCCAGGAACACTTAGAGTAATAAGACGGTAATAGAAGGTGGTTTTGAGAGTGGGAATGTGCGAGTAAAAGAGAAAGTCTTAGGGAAGAGCCTAAAAAGAGGCAGCCAGTGAGAAATTTCCATATTCAAAAAAATCTAGTCAATTTTTAAGACTAGAACTAATTTATTTCTGGTTTCTGCCTTTCCCAATCCAGTGTACTCTACATTCTTGACACACCACAGTCCCCTCATTTCATCAGGTTCTGTTGGTCTATACTGCACTAAGACTTCTCAAATCTCCACCATCACTTCCCTAGACCAAGCCACCATAATCTCTCACCTGGATGAAGCCTTCATGTTCAGAATTCTCACATCCCCCATTCCTTACCCACTTTACTCTTGTCTCTATACAGTAGGCAGAATTGTTTTCAAAACACAAAGTGGATCATGTCAGTCTCCTACATCAAACTGTTCATTATTTCTCCATTCGCTTTAAGATTAAGATTACATTTATTAAGGAAACTTGAAGTAAACTGTGCATTTGTTAAAGTGGTTTTGCCTGGTTTCTCCAGACTTATTTATTTCCTTTACTTGCTTGGGTCTATGTATCCCTAATGCACAGGCTTTCTTGCAGTTGCTGGAATGTATGTCGTTCCATCCCACTGTTGCTTGTTTTCACATGCTGTCATTTCTTTCTCTAATGCCTTTCTCTTTCTCCTTCTTCTACCCCTGCTGCAGGGCTGGTTAATGCCTACTCACCCTTCAGCTCTCAGTTCAAGCTCATTACCATAGCTCTCAATCTACCATGGCTATTTCCTTCCTTATACTTACTTCAAGTTGTAATTTTACATTTATCATGTCCCTGTGTGAGTTTTATGTTTTCCTGACTAGAGTATGAGCTACACGATCATGGGGACTTTTGCCTGTTTGCTTACCATTATTTCCTCAGTGCCCAACACAGTGCCACTAGATATTCAATGAATGTTTGTATGTTTGCTGAATGATTAAATGAATAAATGATAACTATGATATGCTTTAATACTCTTTATTTTCCAAGCCATCAATAAGAGTCTACCACACAACACTCTTATGTTAGTGGAGTAGTATCCAGTATTGCAAATGGAGGGCAATCTCAGGAGACACGCTGAGAGTAGAGTTGACGGTAGGAGTTCAAAAGGAAACAATGGAAGTTACAGGCAACCAGGAAAAATGGAGCCCTCTCCAACTGAATAATATTCAGAAACTTTGTGTGGCAGAAAAGCACTAAGCTTCTTAATGCATGCAGAATAGGGCCTTTAGTCATTCTATTAAAGTACTGTATTACAGAAAAATATGATCCTAGAAAGCTGGAAAATTAGGGGACATGTAGGGGGTGACAACTGATTTAACTAAATTCATTTCGTGAAATTTGGGCAGTTTTGATATTCAAAGAATTGTGCCAAATGCTAAAAAAAAAAAAAAAGATAAAACAGAATCTTAAAATCATTTTAAGGTTAAAAGTGTTCAAGCAAATTGCCTAAAATTTTTTCTTGAACAAGAAGTGTTAAATTTTTAAAAATGTAGGCAACGTAGTATCAAAAGACCTTTAACACAGGAAAAATAAATGGATATGCTTATACATCTGTGATTTCTTAGTTACCTCAGTTGAATTTTGTGGTAGAAAATAAAAATTTATAGAGAACATAATGAAAGATAACATGAGACATGAGAGAAGTAAACATTCAGGGATAGAAACAGAAAAAAATATAGCAAAATGTCTAAGCATATGGGCTCTGTACTTAGACAAATCTCAAAGCAAATTTTGGTTCTACCACTTAGTGTTATTTAATCCCTCTGTTCTTCAGTTTCTTCATCCTTTAATATCGAAAAATAATAGCACCTGCCTTATTATGTTTTCACAAGGAATAAGAAGGAATTAGATATAAATCGAACACTAAACAAGTTTCAGCTGCAATTGCTTTATCATCTTCATTGTCAAAAGAATTCAGAGGAAAAAGCCATGGTGTTTAGCTGGTATTATTGATAATAAGAAAAAGGAATGGAGGACTAAACAATTTTGTCAGCATTAAATGAGATATAGAATTTTGACATTTGAAGTTAAATGAACAGTAGAGAGAAACTTTTTAAGAAAGATGGTATACTAGTTTCCTAGGGCCACTTTAACTAATTACCACAAACTAGGAGGCTTAGATAAACAGAAATTCATTCTATCATAGTTCTGGAGGAAAAAAAATTCTAAAAGTGTTAGCAGCCTTGGATACTCCAGCAGCTTTGGGGAAAAATTTATTCCTTGCTACTCTCAGCTTCTAATGACTGTTGGTTCTTTGGTATTCCTGGGCTTGTAGACACTTCACTCCTGTCTCTCTCTCTATCTCCACATGGCTTTTTCCTTCTGTGACTCTGGGTGTCTTCTACTGTTCTGTTTCTTACAATGACATTTAAGGTTTTATTTTTAGTGTTTTGGGGTACACAGTAGGTGTATATATTTATGGGGTACATGAGATATTTTGATACAGGCATGCAGTGCATAATAATCATATCATAGAGAATGGGTTATACATACCCTGAAGCATTTATCCCTCGTGTTATAAACAACCCAATTACACTTTTTAAGTTATTTTAAAATGTACAATTAAGTTATTCTTAACTATAGTCACTCCATTGTGCTGTCAAATAGTAGATCATATTCATTCTTTCGATTTTTTGTACGCATTAACCATTCCTACCTTTTCCCCGTCCACCTACTTTCCTTCCCAGCCCTGGTAACAATCCTACCCTCTATGTCTATGAGTTCAATTGTTTTGATAGTATAAGGACATGTTTTATAAGAATACTGTCATTGAATTTAAGGTCCACAAGAGCAAGGTGGCCTTAAGATTCCCCTCAGTTTCCCTAAACTTTAGACAGGCCTCTGTCCTCCCCTTTCTTAGCACAATATTCACTTTGGAAAACTTTCAATTGTAAATTTTCTGTCTGCCCTTTTGAAATATAAATATTCTCCCATCCTCTTGGTAGTTTTATAACACAGGAATTTCTTGCTCAATGACCTGGAGCCATCTCTTTGAAAGGTATCCTCAAGGAAGATAGCCACCATCTGCCCAGTCTCTGTGGGAGGTCTAGGAGCCTAACTTAGTTAAGTGACAAACAGTAAATGCATCACATTGACCTAAAAACATGAATCAACATACTTTCTAATGTGCTCCAGTATGTTTCCACTAGCTAACCCCAGCACTTACACATCCTCCTCCATTGCAATAGTCTTGAATAAACTCCTCTTTGGCTGTTTAAGTTGTCCAGTACAACTTTTCTTTGACACATTATAATTCAGGATAATCTCATCTCGAGACCCTTAATTACATCTACAAAAACTGTCTCTCCAAAGAAGGGAACATTTATAGGTACAAGGGGTTAAAACTTAGTCATATCTTTTGGGAAAAACAATTAAACCTGCTATAGATGACAAAACAGGAACAAAGATTCAGGAAAATAAAATAAATAACTCATTTCAGAAAACATATGTAGATTGAGATGGCTGGGACTGAGACTACACTGAAGTGAAGAGGTGGTGACTAATTTATTCATTTGTTCAAACATTTATTTGCAAGAGGATGTTATTATTAGGAGTGGGAAAACATAATAAGAGGAAAAATCTTAGATTCTTCTCTCCAGAAACTTGAAGTTCACATGGGGGAAGACATATAAACAGACATTCATGGTACACTGGGAAAATGGCTGCAAAATATGTTTCTTTGGAGTAGAAAGGTGGGGAGCTGGCATCATTTAACTTAGTCTGAGAGTGGGTAAGAGAGATCTACCTGGATGGATTATGCATGATTATCCCAATAGGATGATTACTAGAGTCATGGAAAGATACCTATAGGACATGTTCAGTTTCTTTAACAGTTCAAGGATGAGAAATGTGCAAAGATATTTACAAGAAAAGGGGGGATAATGTATTTCTTTATGCAGAATTACGGTTTTTCAAGTCTCCAAAGCTCTCCTGAAGACATACTGGTAAAAAGTGAGCGTCCCGTTAGGCAGGAGATATTCCCCAGGAGCAGGAGGCATGCATAGGTTTCAGGCCTCTCTATTCCTACATCTCACACTCCGACCTCAGATCTGGCATGGAAGCATCAATTGAGCAGATAAAATATTGTTTTTATCTCAGGAAAACTACATTAACCATTGGAATTATCCAATGAGGAGAAGATATTTTATCAATTAAACAAACCCTAGAACTCTGTTGTTACTTAACAACTGAACGACCTCCCCACTTATCCCACTTTCTGAGGAAAATTGGGTACCATAGACTCATTGGTTGGTATGGTTTTTCTCAGTATATGTATTCTCCTTTTTGAGATTCATCATAGATGAATGATCTCTCACTGATTTCAAACACAACTTGCTCCAATTAATTGTGTACATTGTCTGGAAGCTTATCTTATTATTTGGCTACTAGAACCTTTTCTTTAGCTAACTTTGTCTTAGTTCTAATTGCAATTTCTTCCGATGAAGGCCTTTCTGAAGACAACAAGAAGTCCATGATATAGACACTGTCCATGGAGCCTTGATTTCTTTTAGAAGAGAATGATAGTAGAAACCTGAATCTGGAATATATGGTGATATATTGGATGATTCCTCAAAACTTTTGGAGTTAAGAGGAGTGATATCAGAAAAAAAAAAACTACTTAAATCATTCTAATAGCATAAGAAAAATCATCTTATATCAAAATACCATGAGTTCATGTTATTTTTGATTAAATTAACTTTCTTTTTAACTTTCTCTAAGAACTTATTGCTCAAAGTTTTCTCTCATTTAATTAGCTTTGTGGTATTATACTAAAGAGGGTCAATCATACTATGTATTGAAGTTGCACAAACCATCTCCAATACTTAGAGGTTTCCTTTTTTTGTTGTTCTCAGAGCCCAAATAGGTTAATATTCAAATTGTCACCTTACTACTATTACTGAAGCAATAATTACTTGAAAGGAAAATAAATTCCTTCCTCTCTTTAAGGTAAATTTAAAATATATGCAGTTTCAAAAGAGCTACTATTTCAGATAGAATAACATAAAATCACCAAACAATAGCAATAGAAGTTACAATACATACAAATAAATGCCTTTGAGGGTTTCTAAAAACATGTTTTTGTTTTCCTCTAAAATTTCACTTAGTTATTTTTCCATGGTCACTAGTGTCATAATCATCGATCATGGGAATTTTTAGGTTAAATTCTGATTTATTATAAACATTTGAATAAATATAATCTCAGTATTGTATTAAATACAATTTTCAATAACCTTTAGGATTTCTGTTTGTCACTAAAGTGAGTAGCTTGCAGCAGATCAACAACCTGACAGATAACAATTGCTACGAGAGCCAAAGATTATTTTAAAAAATCTGTGTAAAAGCATTCATGATACATTAAGCAACAGGATGTGAAAGGCCAAAATATCAGAGAAGAGAGACCTGGAGAAGTAAGGAGCTGCAAAATATACTTCTGCTTAGAGCATTTCTCCCTTTATTTTATAGAGTGAAAAGTGAAAAATCTAGGCAGAGAAATTTTGATTAGAACTTGAGAAGCCAGGAGAGTACTTGGCAATCTTACAGGGTTGAAAAAGCAAAAAAGAGTTTAGAGCTGCCAAGGTAGCCAGGACTTGAAGGATCAAGCTCAAGAGAAGTGAGCACCACACACACCACTAAGTTTCCCCCCAGGAATTTTCTAAATTATTAAACTGAGAAGGCTAAGAAGCCAAGCAAAGAAGTCACCAACAAGCAGAGTGGAATTTTCAGAAACTTTACAGTTTCTGAAAATTTGGGGCTCAAGTCTACAAAACTAGAGAGACCTTGATGAACATCTCAGGCTCTCCTTTGGGACTCCTGAAAATTTACACTCTGGTGTTATGTTTGAATCACATGTAGATTTAACTTAAAAGTTAGATAATCCTGGAGTCAGTTCAGCTCCTGGTTAGATGAAAATGCTCTGCCATCAATCAAGATGCGTAGCAGAAGAAGGTGAACTCTCTCTCTCTGCTGTGCATAGTATGCACCCGGAGTTTTTGTCATTTTTAATACAAAAGATCCAGAATTCAATAAAAAATGATAAGGCATACTGGGCAAATCTCATACACAGAAGGTTTATATTGGAGTTATAAATATGGATTTAAAATAACTATGATAAATATATTTAAATAAATAGCCAGGTGAAGAATTTTGCCAGAAAACTGGAATCTATCTTAAAATTCACATATTACTTATAGAATTGACAAAAAAAAAAAAAAAAAAAAAAAACAGTAAGTGAAATTAAGAAGTTCGTAGGTGTATAGAACAGCAGATTAGACATAGCAGAAAAGAAGATTGGTGAAATGGAAGATAGGGAAACAGAAATATCTAGGCTGAAGCAAGGGAAAAACAGGCAGAATATATAGAAAAGAACAGAAGAGACATATATGAGAATGTTCCTAGCAGCATCGTTTGTATAGTATAAAATGAGAAGTAAATCAAATATTTACCAATAGTTCAAGGGATGAATTTTGGTAGCTTTATAAAATGGAAATACTTTAAGTATCTAAAAACTTTAAATACTTTAGCTACAATAAGTGAAGTCTAGATACAACCACATAGAATAGTTTGAGCACAAATTTTTATTTTTATTTTTTGAGATGGAGTCTTGCTCTGTCACCTAGGTTGGAGTGCAGTGGCAGGATCTCAGCTCACTGCAAGCTCCGCCTCCCAGGTTCATGCCATTCTCCTGCCTCAGCCTCGCTAGTAGCTGGGACTACAGGCACCTGCCACTGCGCCTGGCTAATTTTTTGTATTTTTAGTAGAGATAGGGTTTCACCGTGGTCTCGATCTCCTGACCTCGTGATCCACCCGCCTCGGCCTCCCAAAGTGCTGGGATTACAGGGGTGAGCCACTGTGCTCGGCCAAATTTTTTTTTTTTTTTTTTTTACAGAAGTAGAGAGGTTGATGTGCAGATACAAGCAATCCATCCAGAGAACTCCTGTGAGATACTATATAAGGTCACCATTCCCATGGCAAATAGTCATCAGATTATCCAAGGTCAAAAAGAAAGAATATTTTTATATTTTATACCTTTTTAAAGGTAGATAGCAAAAAGGGTCATATTGCCTGTAAAGAGAAACCCATCAGACTCACAGAACACTTATTAGCAGAATCCTTACAAACCAGAAGATACTTTTAGTATTCTGAAAGAAAATAAATGCCAGCGAAGAATTTCAAATCCTGCCAAACTGAGCTTCATGAACGAAGGAGAATGAAGTTTTTCCCAAACATGCAATTTCTTTTTTTTTTTTTTTTTTTTTTTTTTTTTTTTGAGACGGAGTCTCGCTCTGTCGCCCGGGCTGGAGTGCAGTGGCCGGATCTCAGCTCACTGCAAGCTCCGCCTCCTGGGTTTACGCCATTCTCCTGCCTCAGCCTCCCGAGTAGCTGGGACTACAGGCGCCCGCCACCTCGCCCGGCTAGTTTTTTCTATTTTTTAGTAGAGACGGGGTTTCACGGTGTTAGCCAGGATGGTCTCGATCTCCTGACCTCGTGATCCGCCCGTCTCGGCCTCCCAAAGTGCTGGGATTACAGGCTTGAGCCACCGCGCCCGGCCCAAACATGCAATTTCTAAGGAAATTCATCACATCCTAACTGGCCCTCCAAAAAATGCTTAAGAGAGCTCTAAACATGGGAATGAAAGAATAATAATTGCTTCCACAAAAGCATATGCAAGCACATAGCCCACGGTCCCTACAAAGCAAGTACACAATTGAGACTACCACACAGCAAGCTAACAACACTATGAAAGGAACAAAACCTAACATTTCAATATAAATTTTGAAGACAAATAGCCTAAATGCTCCACTTAAAAGACAGAGTTGCAAATTGGATTAAAAACAAAACAGATACATTCTTCTGCTGTCTTTAAGAGACAGACCCATCTCACATACAATGATATGCATGGGTTCAAAGTAAAGGGATGAATAAAAAGATCCACCACACTACTGGAAAATAAAAAGGAGAAAGAGCTACTATTCTTAAATCAGATCAAATTAACTTTAAACCAACAACAGTCAAAAATGACAAAAAAGCATGACATAATGATAAAGGGTTCAATTCAACAAGAAGACTTAACTATCCTAAATATATATGCACCCAATATTGGAGCACCCAGCTTTATAAAACACTTACTTCTAGCCCTAAGAAAATACTTTGATAGCCACAAAATAATAGTGGGATACTTAAACACCTCACTGATAGAATTACATAGTTCATCAAGGCAGAAAACTAAGAAATTATAAATTTAAATTTGACACTTGACCAATTGGACCTAATGGACAACTACTGATTACTCCACCCAACAACCACAGAATGTACATGCTTCTCATCTGCATATGGAACATACTCTAAGATTGACCACACGCTCAATCATAAAGCAAGTCTCAATAGATTTTAATCAAAATTATATCAAGCATCCTTCTTGGACCACAGTGGAATAAAAAGCCAATACCAAGAAGAACTCTCAAAGCCATAGAAATACATTGAAACTAAACAACTTGCTCCCGAAGAACATCTGGGTAAACAACAAAATCAAAGTAGAAATAAAAAGTTCTTTGAATCAAATAAGAATAGAGACACAACATACCAAAACCTCAGGGATGCATCAAAAGCAGGAAAGTTTATATTGCTAAATGCCTACATCAAGAAGATAGAAAAATATCTAACTACCTAACCTCATACCTATAAGAACTAGAAACATAGGAACAAACTAAACCCAATTCTGTTTAGGATTTATGTTTTTCTGTTTAGGATTTATGTTTTTCTGTTTAGGGTTTATGTTTTAAGTTTTGAAGGATGTTCCTTTGATGCCTAGTTTATTGAGAGATTTTTTTATGAAGAGATGTTGGATTTTATCAAATGCATTTACTGAATTTATTGTTCAATGGTTATGATCAAATCGTTTTTAAATTTAATTCTCTTTATGTGATGAATCACATTTATTGACTTGCATATGTTGAACCATCTTGAATCCCAGGAATAAGGCCCACTTGATCATGGCGAATTAACATTTTGATGTGCTGCTAGATTCGGTTTGCTAGTATTTTGCTAAGGATTTTTCTATCTGTGTTCATCAGGATATTAGCCTGTAGTTTTCATTTTCTGTGATGTCTTTGCCAGATTTTGGCATCAAGATTATACTAGTATTGTAGAATGAATTACGGAGGTGTCCTTCCTCCTTGATTTTTTGGAATAGTTTAAAAAGAAACTAAAGTCAGGGCAGAAGAAAAGAAAATACAAGAAACCACAATAAAAGAAATAACTAAAATCAGAGCAGAACTAAATGTGATTGAGACCCCTCCCCCAAACATGCAAATAATAAATGAAACAAAAACTTGGTTCTTTGAAAGGATAAACAAGATTGATAGACCGCTAACTAGATTAAAAAAGAAAAGAGAGAAGATCCAAATAAGCAAAATCAGAAATGACAAAAGGTGACATTGCAACTGATCCCACAGAAACAGAAAAATGCTTAGAAACTACTATGAACATCTTTATGCACACAAACTAGATCTAGAGGAAATGAATAAATTCCTAGAAAAACAAAATCTCTCAAGATTGAACCAGGAAGAAACATAAATCCTAAACAGACCATTAAAAAGTTGAATCAGTAATAACAGTAATAAACCTACCAACCAAATAGCCCCGGACCAGGTGGATTTACAGCCAAATTCTACCAGACATACAAAGAAACTGGTACAAGTGCCACTGAAACTATTCCAAAAAATCAAGGAGGAAGGACACCTCCCTACCTCATTCTACAATACTACTATCATCCTGATACCAAAATCTGGCAAAGAGAAAAAGAAAACTACAGACTAATATCTCTGATGAACATAGACACAAAAATCCTCAGCAAAATACTAGCAAACCAAATGCAGCAGCACATCAAAATGTTAATTCACCATGATCAAATGGGCTTTATTCCTGGGATTCAAGATGGTTCAACATATGCAAGTCAATAAATGATTCATCACATAAAGAGAATTAAATTTAAAATTGATTTGGTCATAACCATTGATCAATAAATTCAGCCAATGCATTTGATAAAATCCAAAATTTTTTCATGAAAAATATCTCAACATACTAGGCATCAAAGGAACATCCCTCAAAACCCCCAGCCAGCAACATACTGAATGGGCAAAATTGAAAGCATTATCACTAAGAAGTGGAACAAGACAAGAATGTCCACTCTCACCACTCTGATTCAACTGGAAGTCTTAGCCAGAACAATCAGGCAAGAGAAAGACATAAACATCATTTAAGTAAGAAAAGAGAAAGTCAAATTATTTCTCTTCACTTATTAATATGACTCTTTATGTAGAAGACTTTTATGATTCCACTGGAAGGCTCCTAGACCTAATAAACAACTTTAGGAAAGTCGCAGGATATAACATAAATGTACAAAAATTAGTAGTGTTTACTTTACGTTTTTTAATGTTTAAATGTCACTTTTCCAACGTTTAAACTTTTACTTTTTGTGGGTATATACTAGTATATATACCTATGTGGTACATGAGATATTTTGTTACAGGCATGCAATATGTAATAATCACATCATGGAAAATGGGTTATACATCTTCTCAAGCATTTACCCTTAGATTGTGTTATCAACAATTCAAGTATGTAGAATTAAATAATTATTGAGTATATATCCCCTATTATGCTATCTAGTACTAGGTATTATTCATTCTTTCTAATTTTTGTACCCATTAATCATCCCCACTCCCCTCCCCCTGATTACCCCTCTACCCTTCACTACCTCCGGTAAACATCCTTCTATTCTTTATCTCCATGAGTTCAATTGTTTTGATTTTTAGATCCCACAAATGGTGAGAACATGTGATGTTTGTCTTTCTGTGCCTGGATTATTTCACCTAACATAATGAACTCCAGTTTCATCCATGCTGTTGCAAATGACAGGATCTCATTCTTTCTTATGACTGAATAGTACTCTATTGTGTATAAGAACAATATTTTCTTTATCCACTCATCTGTTGATGGACACTTGGGTTGCTTCTAAACCTTGGCTATTGTGAACAATGCTGCAACAAATGTGGGAGTGTAGATAACTCTTCTATATATGGATTTCCTATTTCTTGAGTATATATTCAGAAGTGAGATTACTGGATCATATGGTAGCTTTATTTTTAGTTTTCAGAGGAAGCTCCATAGTGCTCTCTATAGTAGTTGTATTAATTTACATTCCCACCAATACTTATGAGGGATCCCTTCTCTCCACATCCTCTCCAGCACTTGTTATTGCCTAATTTTTGGATAAAAGCCATTTTAACTGGAGTGAAGGGATAGCTCATTGTAGTTTTTGATTTGTATTTCTCTGATGATTAGTAGTGTTGTTGATCACCTTTTCATATGCCTGTTTGCTATTTGTATGTCTTCTTTTGAGAAATGTCTATTGAAATATTTTTTTCCATTTTAAATCAGATTATTAGAATTTTTCTATAGAGTTTTTTGATGTCCTTGTGTATTGTGGTTAGTAATGTCATGCCACATAGTAGTTTGCAAATATTTTTTCTTATTCTGTGAGTTGTCCCTTCACTTTGTTGACTGCTTCATTTGCTGTGCAGAAGTTTTTAAACTTTATACGATCCCATTTGTCTACATTTGCTTTGGTTGCCTGTGCTTGTGAAGGATTACTCAATAAATTTTTCCCTACACCAATGTACTGGAGAGTTTCCTCAATGTTTTCTGTTAGTAATTTCATAGTTTGAGGTATTAGACTTAAGTCTTTAACTCATTTTGATTTGATTTTTGTATAAGGCAAGAGATAGGGATCAAGTTTCATTCTTCTGTATATGGATATCCAGTTTCCCCAGAACCATTTATTGAAGAGAGTGTCTTTTCCCACAGTGTATTCCTGGCATCTTTATTGAAAATGAGTTCACTGTAGCTATGTGGATTTGTTTCTGGGCTCTCTGTTCCACTGGTCTATCTGTTTTTATGACACTACTGTGCTTTTTTGGTTACTATAGCTCTGTAGTATAATTTGAAGTCAGGTAATGTTATTCCTCGAGTTTTGTTCCTTTTGCTCAGAATGGGTTTAGCTATTCTGGGATTTTGTGATTCTACATAAACTTTAGAATTGTTTTTCATATTCCTGTGAAGAATGTCATTGATATACTCATAGGGATTGCATTGATCTGTAGACTGCTTTGGGTAGTATGGATGTTGTAACAATATTAATTCTTCCAATCCATGAACATGAAATATCTTTTCATCTTTTGTGTCTTTTTCAATTTTTTCATTAGTGTTTCATAGTGTTCATTGCCGAGATCTTTTACTTCTTTGGTAAATTCCTATGTATTTAATTTTATTTGTAGCTATTATTAATGGGATTGCTTTATTGATATCTTTTTCAGATGGTTCATTGCTGGCATATAGAAATGCAGTATACCCATGTAACAAGCCTCCACATGTAATCTAAATCTGGATCTAAAACAAAATTATAGGAAAAAACATACACTGTAATTTTATTTATAAATATTCAAAACAACATAAAACAATACAATTTTAAAGATGCATATATTTATGAAAGGCTATAAAGAAAAGCAACAAAATGAATTAAACATTTCAAGATAGTTGTTCCTTCTGTAAGGAAGGGAGAGCCAAGTGATTAGGGAAGGATATGAAAAGAGTTTCCAGTTTTAGTAATATTTATTTCTTAATCTGGGTGGTGAGAACTCTGGTGCTAGTTTTATTATATTATTATCATTACTACTAGTACATGCATATTATATACTTCATATATATTACACATTTAACAATTAAAAAGAAAAAATATAGGTAAGAAGCATATTTCAGTATGAATTAAATATGTTATGAAGCACCAGTTAGACTTCCATAGTAACTGCATAATTACCAAAAACAAGAGCTACAAAGGCACTTTTGTATAGGTAATTTGATGAATATGGAGAATAAGATCTTTAAGTGTAACATACAGTTATGACAAAATCCAGTCAGGCTGGCCATATATTGGGCTTGTTTCTTGTATGTAAATAGGCCAATATTAATTGCTTAAGAAATATCTCAGGTGCTATTACTCAAACTATCCTAAAGAATTTAATAAACTATTTACAAGAGGCTGGTAGTCCTGAGGGTTTTCAGTGGATAAGGTAGCATCTCTGTTGAGTCAGGCAGCACTATCTGAAGCTACTGTGTGGTCCCGCCCCCAGGCTTTCTAACATTTCTTGTATTAAAGTTTCTGGCCTCACAGGCTGGGGACACCAAGGAACTTGATCTCACTTCAATGTGCTTCAAGGCAGGGGTCTCTTGTTTTTCCCTTCTGGGCATTCAGTATTTTGAGTAAATTTTATTCAACTCCAAACCTGCTTTCTCATCTTCCCCTTTCTTAGGCTTTTTTTCTCCTATACCAACTGGGTTTGACACTACATCATATTCCTCTGATTGCCTTCATTCAACTTGACCAGTTTTGGGCTGTGTCTGCTCAGAAATACAGAAGGGCAAAACCTACCTGTGGCTTTAAGGCCTAACTTGGCTCTGCCTCTCCAACCAGTGAAGGGTCACTTAAGTTACCTCTCCATTCTCATGATCCGAATGCAGAGGTAACGAATTGTGATGCTTTTTTTCACTAAGAAAATAGATTTGCCCTCCACTTAACGTTGTTCATCTAATGTCACACTACTTTTTATAAGGTTCTTTCATTTTCTATATTATTTATCCATATTTTACTAGGGTGGTAGGGGAAAAGAAAAACAACCCCTTTCCTATCATGCATTTGCTTTCCCCAAGTAGAATTTGCAGAAACCAAGACCAGAAGTCAGAATTCAAACCGACCAGAACTATTCCAAGGCTTTCAGTGTCCCTGGGTATGTTGTCAGTTCCTCCCCTACAACTCAGTTCAAAAAGGACAGTTTATCATTAACAAAATTAGATCTGAAGTAGAACCATCTAATTCTTCAGTAGTATTTCTCCCAATTCCGTTTCACTTCAGTATTTTTAGAAACCATGGATCATCCTGTAAACTAAAAGTTTTCAAATCCTTAGAGACTCATTTAACTATAACTTTCACACTCAGAACTCCACCTGGTCAGATCTAATCTTTTATGCATCTTAAAGCAGGAGGTTAAAAAAAGGTGATTTTCTGGGCACATAAGATATTTTTATCTCAATTGAATAATTTTGTTTTTCCATTTTGGAGGACTGATTGGTGCAAGTAGTGAGTCATACCTGACTGTAGGTCAAACATTAGATTTATTGTCTTTGACCCTCATTAGCTTGCCCAAATCACAAAGCCGCAAGATTACAGCTGCCTATAAAGCACAAGATTTAAAGCACAAATATTTACAAGAAAGTTATACAAAGTTAAAAAAAAAATCGAACACTAAATCAGTTACCTTGGCTACTTTTTAAAGGGAGGTTAGCAAAGAAAGAACTTGTTCTCAACTTGACTATGATTTTGCCATTACCTACTCCCACATTAAAAATATATTGTAACTATTTAATTTATCTTGTATAGTTCCTTCTATTTTAAAACATTCTAGAGATGCAGTCTGCTCACTGAGATTTAAAATATTGTTCTGCTGTCACCCCTCCAACATCTACAATCTGGGCAATTATCCCATTTCTGCTTGGCATGTAGAACTGCCAGTCAAGGGCAGGCTCCAGGGTCCTTGGGCTTCTGCCATTCCTAGTGATCCCATCCCAAGGGGCTCTGTCTCAGACACCAGCTTCTACAGTTTCAGTCTCGCTTTTCCTTGCCAGACTGTCTATTGATCTGGTGGTTTCCATACACAGTTCCTGTTGGAAAGTTTCAGGTGTCGCTTTCACATTGTGTAGAGACTAGCAAAGCAACTAAGAAACTCAAAAAGTCAAGACTTTTTGCATTTTAATTCTTTTCAATTCACTGAGTCAAAATACCCAGTGGCTATGTTCACTGAAACAATTCTTCCTGCATTCGCAGACACAAAATTTCATAGTCTTGGGCCAAGAATGATCTGCTGCAACCCTAGCATTACAGAATCATCATCTACTGCAGTTTATCTAAAATTCTCTATATTGACCTATAAATTAGGATCAGGGTCTTTTCATCGATGCCATAGCAGATATTAATCTGTGTGGTTATCATAACAGGACTGTGATGTGACTGATGTAAAAGACATGCCAAACGACACAGTAAAATTTTGTTATGCAAATGGTTTCGCAAAGCAGAAGAAAACATAATGTGCCCCCAGACAGAGGATTGGCTCCAGAATACCTCAGAAATAAATCTGGAAAGATGAGTAGGAGTTAGTGTAAAGCTAGTGGGAATAATGGTGCATATGACTTAAGTGAGTAGATGTATCAAAGCGTCCTTTAAGAGATAAGGTTGGTGGAGAACAAGTGGTAACTTCTATTTTTAATATGTTGTTTAAGTGTCTTCTTACACCAATTGAAACTGGTTGCTCCCTAGGCCTGCTGTGTTGCCGTTCTGCTGGAAATACTCCATCCTCACCTCTGTTCTCTGTTAGGATCACTGCTTTCTGTACCCCACTATGTTCTTTTTACTTGATTTATCCCCTTCATCTCGGGGCATATATTCTTAAGAAGCTTCTTAAGACATAGTGAATAGACAGTACATAATCTGAAACCTTTTGATATTTGAAATGATATTTCAAATATGGAAAGATACTTGAAAATGTCTTTATTCTACCCTCATATTTGATAGATTGGGGGCAGACATATATTCAAGTATCATCTGTTATCTGAACTCTTACTACTCAATTTGAAGAACAGAATAGATTCTGAAAAAAATGTTTATGAAATATTTTCTGTTTTCCAAATGCTATGAACCAAATATATTTGAAGAACAAGGGATATTTATAATTATATGGTGGATGTTACTCTTCCTCAGTGTATTGAGGCAACCTATGCACTGTCTTCTTGCCTCTGGGGCTGCTTTTGAGTCCAATGCTATCCTGATTTTCAGGCTTTTATAGTTTCATCCACTAATTTATTGCTAATTTTCTCAACAGACAAATGCTGAAATGTCAACAAAGCATATGTTTGCTTCTTGCTCATATGTCTGATGCAGTTCAATAGAAGCTTGCCTCCATCTGATTGATGACCTAGGAATCTAGGCTCTTCCCATTTTGTAATACTGCCATCTCAACATGTGGCTTTCAAGGTCATTTTGACTGAGGAAGGAAGATGTGGAAAAGATTCACTGGCTCCTACCTGCTTTGACACAGGTATGTCACTTCTGTTCATGGTACTTGCTAAAAAATGCAAGTTTCTGGATCCAGGGTTTCTGGTTCTTGACCATATTGATATTTGGGCTTAGATATTGCTTTGCTGTGGGGACTGTCCTGTACCTTGTGAGATATCACTTCAGCCCCTGATGGCAAGGTTTGTTCTTACCTCTGAGATGGGTGATTTCCCTCTAGCTAGGGCTGATCCAAATTCTCCTTCCATGTGTGGGTGCTGGCTGAGCATGACTTTGCTCTCCACTGTGACAGGGCTGCACTAAGTTCAACCTAAAGTCCCCCAGTCACTGAGTTCTCCCTCCCACAAGCGTACAGACTCTGTACCATGTAGCCACAGCTGGGGGGTTGGGGAGGGATGGTATCAGCAATTCAAGACTGTCTCTCCTGCCTTCTTCAATGCCTCTTTCAGTGATATGAATTTAAAACCAAGTACTATGATTGTTCACCTGGTTTTTGGTTCTTGTGATGATGCTTTTCTGTGACAGTTATTTAAATTTGGTGTTCCCGTGGGGGACAGTGAACAATGTAGGCTTCTATTCTGCCATCTTGCTCCACCCCTTAAATGTTGTTTTTAGTTGCCACGTTGTGTGGTCATTTGTTACATAGCACTGGATAACTAATACGAAGTGCCTTATAGTTGATCTTTTAAAATTTATTTTTGAGCACAATTTGGACCATTTAAATGTGTAAATTTGTATTTAGTTCTTCAAATTAGAAAATAAATGAATTGATAAGTAAGCCTCTTTTGCTTCTTTTTTTTCTGAAATTCCCTTAATTCTAATGTAGATGTCTAGAATATACCTCTCATTTTGTTATCTTCTTGTTCCCATTTTTCTCCTCTTTGTCTTTATTTTACTTCCTGGGAAATTTCTTCAATTTTATCTTCTAAACCTTCTGTTGAATTTTCAGCTTCCACTATTGTGTTTTTAATGTCTAGGAACTCTTTCTTTCTTATTCATATGCTATTCTTTTCTATAGCCTTCATTTTTCATGGATGAAGGATTTTTCATTTATTTCTTAGAAAATAATAATTTTAGAGTTTTTTGGACATTTTTTCTGTCCTTCTGCACTGTTTCAAATTTTTCTGATTGCCTTCTACATTTTATTTATTAGGATCCCTGTCTATTATGTTGGAGTCTTTTGTTTTTCAAATATTCGATGAGTCTTATCTGTTCATTAATATTTTAACAGCTTTGTTAAGGTCTAATTAACATAATAAATTACATATGTTTAAAATATATAACTTAATATTTATGACATATATATGCCTATGAAACCATCATTATATTCAAGGAAATGAACATAACCATCACATTCCCCACAACCCCACCAAATTTTCCTCACGCTCCTTTTCCCAGTTATTTATGTTTAAGAACAAAATAATACAAAGTCGATTGGAGTCTATGGGTTTCTGGAGCATGTTGAATAATGGCCTTCATCATGGAGTGGCTGGGTAGTGATTATATTAGTTATATATTGCTACATAACAAATTACCCCATAATTAAAAACTTAAAACAACAAACATTTACCATTTCAGTTTTTTTGGGCATAGTCTCTGGCACAGGGTCTCTCAAAAGGTTGAAATCAGGGTGTTGTCAGAGGCTTCGGACATATCAAAGTTCAAGTGTGGGAACAGTTACTTACAAGCTAATTCACATGATTATTGACATGCCTCATGTTTTTGCTGGCTGGTGATCAAATACATCACTTTTTTGCTATTTGAGCTTCTCATCAGAGCAGTTCAACATGACAATTGGTTTCTTTCAGAGTGAGTGAATGAGAAAGTCAAAGAAGGTCCCTAAGAGAGAAGCTACAATCTTTGTGCAACCTGGCTTTGGAAGTGGTATCTCATCACTTCTGCCATATTCTATTCATTAGAAATGAATCACTAAGTTCAGGCCACATTCAAAGAAAGAGATTACACAGGGGCAGAGATATCAGAGGCTAGGATCATTGGAGGCCATCTTAGAGGCTGCCTACCATAGGGGTGAAGCCATTTCCTTGGAAGAACTCTCTAATGTCAGCATCTATAGGCCTTTTTTCTTGTCTGGAACAAAGACATCAGACAATCTCCTACCTGGGATGTGTCACTGGCCTCTGACCCTTAAGGACAGGAGGGCAGGAGTGAATGTGGAAGTGACAGAGACACAGAGTAGGGGCTCTGAATCTGACTGTTCAATATGAAGTCTTTACCTTCATTCAGTACAACATCCTTACTGTCTTTGAAGGCTTTTAAGCAGTAAAATGAAATGATCAGAATTCTGCTTCAAAATTATTGTTCTGACAGCTGTGCAGATTGAACAAGAAATACTTAGAGATATGGGACCATTTCTGGACCTACTGGAATAGAATGGTGGCAGCAATTATGAAAGATTGGAAGAGTTGCCTTACCAGAGAAGCAATTGTTTGCCATAGCCACTATACAGATTTGGGGTTGGGGAAACAGGGTTATATAAGAGACCATGTTCTTTTTCCTCTGTTTTCAGCCTCTCAGTGACTCCACTGTTGCTAGTTAGAAGATTTAATAGTATAAGACTTTCGGTTTCAGTCTAAACCACTAAGAATTCCTAAATGTTAATAAACCACCACTGTTTTATTCCAGAAGTGCTTAACTATGAAGTTTTGACAGGTTGACATATTTCCATAATTGTGAGGTACATTAGAAATTATTTATTGCTAATAATAGATAGGACCAAAGTCTGGAAAATATTCATTCTTTTGAAATCAGCTATGTTGGGTTTGTGGTATCCCCGTAATAGCACTCTCATTCTCATTCATTTTAATATGGTTGAGGATCCTGAAAAAATTCTGGGTATAACTCAGAATCTCTATTTTCTATGTGGTGATCTTTAGTAACCTATGAGTCAGTGGAGCGAGAGTTAAAAATGGAATTAAGGACCCTCGTACTCTTTAAATAAAAATAGGTGAAAATGCTCATATGAAAGCAGGCAGGCCTCCCTCTATAACTGTGCTCCCAAGGTGATGCAGGCACCAGCAACATAGGTACCACTTTTGCCATATATATACATACACACACACACACACACACACATACATATATGTATATATTTATAACTAGCTTTTGCAGGTCATGCAAAATAATTTTAAAAGGAAATAGGAGAAAGTTGATTGGTAGGCATTATATTGCCTCTTAGAACAAATGAATTTCTACTGAGGGGAAGAGGGGATAGAAACCCATCTCCTTACATTTCAGCACAGCCACATTGCATAGAAGTCTATCAGAGACTAGGAATCAGGTTAGGCACTGTGGTTATCACTGTGCCACCTAGCTGCAGATCTGAGTAGGGGCCTAAACTAGTGCACAAATGTAGAGAGAGGGACACGAGCACAATTTGTAAATCTTATCTGTTGACAAATGCCAGTCCTATATAGAGATCTTTTTAATACATGGTAAGTAGAAGAAAACCTATAAATAACCTCTAAATTATTGTAAGGTAAGAAGAATGATACATCATTCCATATATCCAGAATAAAATAAACTTTTAAAAATTATTTGCTGCAGAAACTGGAAAGAAGGTACAGAAAATTACTTGGTACACATGAAAGAATGTATGTTATAATATTTATAAAATAGGGGCTGAAAGTCTCAAGAATAGAAAAGTCAGGGGAACAAAAGATTTGAAATGGAGAAGGATGGCAGAAGTGAAAGTATCGTAGTAAAAGCAGTTAAAGACAAACAGAAAAGACGTTATAAAACATAAATCAGTGACATGGATTACCAATTCAAGATAATTTCCAAAGTTCAGAGGAAATTGTAAAGTGAAAATGAAGAGAGAAGAGATTAAAATTGAATAAAAATATGTTATTCAACCCAATAATTATGAATTAACAAACCCTCAAAAATTGTAATTGAAGAAGTATTCAAAGATGACCACAGGAAACTTATAGAGCTGAAAAATGACTTAAATATGTATATTGAAATGACTTACTATACCAGTGCAAAAACTGAATACTAAAGAAAAAATAAACTATAAAAACAAAAGCGATATGCTACAAATATTGGGACAGAAAAATGAGCAAATATTAGTAAATATTAGTTTACTTATATAAAGAGAAGTAAAATCTGCCTTAGATCTCTCCCTTGCAGTATAAAATCACGAAAGAATTAATTTTTGCTCCCAAGAAATTTTATATTTTCGAGAACTTAGAATAAATTACCCTCCTTATACTTCGCAAAAAGTACTTAAACTAAGAGATTAAGAATGGAGGTAACTCAAAGTTTAATAGTACTTTTAACCAAAAAAGGGAATAAGAAAGAGTAATAGTAGTGGCAGAAAGCCATTAGACCTTAAGCCCTTTGAGAGCAACAATCTGTTATGCAGTTCCAGAAACTAACATCTAGCCAATGGTTCTACAAAGACTAGCAGTGAACACTCAATTACATTAAACATAAATTTGACTCTAGATGATTATTTTAAATTTGGTTAAAAAATTGAATAAAAACAGAATGCTGCTTAAAGAGAAAATAATAAATGCTTAACACAATTTAATAATATTAATATGGGTCTTAACATATACATTATAGTTTTGAAATGTGAAAAGACGAAGTGAAAAAGAAGTAAAAATGTAATACATTCCCCCTCTCACATGGAATGAGGAAAGTATCAAAAGGAGGAAGGGATGCAAAATATATATTTTATTATTGACTTTTGAAAACTTTTGATATGCAAGGGTTTTCCTGAGAAATCTGAATATGATCATTATAAGAATTAAAAACAGGATATATGACTTCCAAATCATTGGGGTACATCAAAAGAAGAAAAACATATTTTAAGTAGAGAAAATACACAGTAAAAACAAGTCAATACAAAACAAAAAGATAGAACACAAGATATATAAAATGTGACTAAAAGTGTTATGAAGTCCATAGAAGGCAAAGGAAAAACTAAAGTAAAATTAAAGCAAATCAAAGTAATACTATGTACTTACAAGAGACTGTTGAAACAAAATGATATTAATAAAGAAAGGAAATTAAAATGTTTGGTAGGAAACTCCAAAAATTAAACTATCAAGAGTTGCAACTCTATTTTCAGACAAAGTAGAATTTAAGGCAAAATCATCAAACAGTTCAAAGAGGGTAATTTTATATTGAAAAATGGTATATTTTAATAAGTGATACATTCTTCACTGACTTTTTAAAATACACACCTCGAATGACATGAAGGAAATATGCCAAGTTTAACAATGATCTTAAGATGGATTACAATGTGTACTTTCATGGTACATGCTGTTACATATTCATACCCATAATGATTCAGAAAGTAAAAAGGTGAATGAATGAAAGAAAACCATCTATAAAATAAAAGAAACATATACCATAATTCTGAAATAAAATGGTTGCTTTTTAGCTCTTAAAGTTTCTGTATCACCTGTCCAATCATCCCTTTAAAGAATTCCTTCTCTATTTGCTGAGACTTTTTTTCCAGTATATTTGTTCTTGTAATTATGTGGATTTAATTACTACCTTTCTCTAGGAGGTTTTTATTTCTTCTTTACCCTGATTCTACCTTCACAATTACTTTCTGGACATCTCTACACAAATGTCTTAGTGACACCAAAAACTCAGTGTATCTAAAACTGAAGTAATTTGGTTTCATTAGTCATTAATTAAATGAATAACTATGGAGCACCTACTGTATACTCAGCTCTGTATCAGATTGTGGAGCTACAAAGCAGACTGCTACCTTTCAAAAGCTGAGAATCTAATGGCTTCTTCTAAAATGTGTTCTTTTTCTTTGTTCCCTATTTTGGTAAAAGCACCATGAACCTCTGATTTACCAAGCCTCAACATCTCTGGCATTTATTTATTTATCATGATTATTGATACAACTTGGCTCTGTGTCCCCACTCAAATCTCATGTTAAATTGTAACTCCCAATGTTGGGTAAGGGACCTGGAGGGAGGTAATGGACCATGGGGCATATTTCCCCCTTGTGGTTCTTGTGATAGTGAGTTCTCATGAAATCTGATGGTTAAAAGTGTGTGGCACTTCCCTCTGCTTTCTCTCTCCTGCTGCCATGTGGAAAACGTGCTTGCTTCCCCTTCACCCTTCCACCATAATTGTAAGTTTCCTGAGGCATCACAGCCATACTTCCTTTATAGTCTGTAGAAGTGTGAATCAATTAATCCTCTTTTCTTAATAAAATACCCAGTCTCAGGTAGTTCTTTATAGCAGTATGAGAATGGACTAATGCAATTATTTTGTAGCTCTTCGCTGTCTCTTGCTTTTCACATCCAAATAGCTGCCTGGAGCTGTGTTTTCAGATTTTACCTGCTTGTTTCTTTTCTTTTCTTTTCATCTCTACTACCTACTGTCCAAGTTTCATCTCTCTCACCTATACTTTTGAAATAAAACCTCCTAAATTATCTCATTATCTTCAAATCTCCATTTTTTCATCTTATTAACTATTGCCAGTTAATTCATGCCAAAATAGAGCCCCTGGATTCACTCTTCCTGTTGTAGGTTTACCATAAATGCAGGTAAACTGTGGAAATTAATGAAAATATTTAACAACTGAATGACATGAATCAAAACAGGTGTCAGGTAGATTCTAATGAATCAGAACAGACGCTGGATGTAAACAGCCACATACAACTGTACCAGTGCTTTCCAGCACTCCTGGATGTACCCACCCCATAGTTAGATATGTTCTTGGAGCAGAGATTGCAATGTGTTCATCAGAATCTTTATTGTGTCTTTCCTGGACACAAAGCTGGGACACTTTTCTAGTTCTACTAGTTCTCATCAAAGGAATAAGTGTGAAACTTCTAAGTTAATTAGGCATGTATGCCTCACCCAGGGAAAATACTTGGAAGGCCAAGAGGACAGTGGAACTACTCTAGGCCTTCCAAGAGGACAGTGGAGCTACTGTCCTCTAGGCCTTCCAAGGAAAGATCCTGGATCACTAAGAAAAGAACCTGGGTCACTAAATGACCACATGGTAGGTCATCTCAGAAGGAACACCACATTTGGCTGTGATGGAACACAAAATAAATGCTTATTGTATCAAGCCACTGCTAGTTCAGGACTTACTTGTTTCTGGAGCTACTATTACCTTGATATATCATCTTCCCTGTTTCCTCAGCACCCTGTATCCATCTGTATTACAGAAGCAGTTGGCATATAATTCATATGCTTTTTGTTTGTGCATCTATGTCTTTCTTTAAACCCCAAATTTCTTGAGAGCAAGAATATTTTATTTTATCTCCAGAACCTAGCATATATGCCTGAAATTAAATACTCCCTGAAAATATGCCTTTTAGATGTTGCTGTTTTTAATGAATCCTGTTATTCTAGGAAATATTTCAACAGCTCTAAAAGTTTGACGGCATCTCTTTGCTAAAGAAAGAAAAGCTCAAAGTCTTAGGTTGGTTTGCAAGAGTCATCATTGTCCTGTGAGTCTTCCTATTTCACTTCAACTTTTACATTTAAGGCCTTAATCTTCTAGTCATTGTTTTTAAAACATTTCCAAAATCTTTTGCTTTAATGATTTTGTTTATACTATTCTTTTCAATAGAAGGATTTTTTTTTTTTTTGAGACGGGGTCTTGCTGTGTTGCCCAGGCTGGAGTGCAGTGGCACCATCTTGGGTCACTGCAAGCTCCATCTCCCGAGTTCATGCCATTCTTCTGCTTCAGCCTCCCGAGTAGCTGGGACAACAGTAGCCCGCCACCACGCCCGGCTGATTTTTTGTATTTTTAGTATAGACGGGATTTCACTGTGTTGGCCAGGATGGTCTCAATCTCCTGACCTCGTGATCCGCCCGCCTCAGCCTCCCAAAGTGCTGGGATTACAGGCGTGAGCCACTGCGCCCAGCCAGCAGGATATTTTTTAATGTTTTCATGTTCAAAACCTGTTCAAAACCTATTTTCCCCTTAAAGTTTAACTTAGTTGCCTTACTATCAATTAAACCTTTACTAATTTCTTCCAGCAAGAAGCTTTCTTTGTCTTCTAGAAACTCATAGCCCTTTACTTTTCTTATGGCATTTATTATTTATTAGTATCATAGGTATTTATGAACATCACTTATACATTTGGTATTTCACAAGCTCAATAAATTTAATATATTTTAAGTCTGATATCTTTTTAAAATACAACAAGAAATATAACTATTTTCTTATAGTTCACCAATTTATTTAACGGAAAATCTGTTTAAAAACAAGTGCTAAGATACTGAGAGAAGGTTCAACTACTATTTTTGTTGACTAGCTAAATAGCTCAACATGTTCTAGCAAAGAAAACCACCATAGACCCTTATTCAGTTTAGAATGGTTTTTCACATCTTACTTCTAAAGTAAAGCTGGCTACAGAATCTTGACTTTAAAAGGTGCAATCTTTACAATTGTAGTAGAGTAACAATGTTCATCTTGCCCCCAAAATATCTCATGTCCATAAAATAAACACAAAATGTTATATAAATTGATTTTATAGCAATCAGTTCATATAATAAAAGAATAATTATATATCGGGTGGGTAAAATGTATTTTGTATATCGACAAATGATACAATTTTTGACTACCTGGTTGGTTAATCCGTTTCAGTATTTTAGTTTTACCTCAATACTCCTCTAAATTTTGATCAGAAAAACACAGTAGAATTTTATTTGAAGAATCCATCCAGATCATTTAAATTTCCTTAGGATTGATTTTATAGCATGTGAAGAACAGGTAGTTTGTTCTGTGTACACACAGAAGAACCCTGAATTGATTTAAAATGAACCAGGTCAGTGTAGATCAATTTAGGCAATGATGGCCCGTGAGAAGATGCAAATTAGGATTCTCCTACTGAGACCAAAAATAGATTTCATCAAATTCTCTCTGAGCAGATTCTTAAAATGTGTCTAAAAAAAGACGGCCATAAAAATTTCAGTATTCCTATAGCAATGTGAATAAGAAGAAATAGAAGAGTCAGGGATAAAAGATATTTCAATAAAATAATTTCTTAATGTATAGTCTAGTGTTTCTATTATCCACATTAGTTTAGAAATAAAGACATTATTGGAAGAACAAATAAAAGGGCAGACTACTAATGACTTCATGCCAAATGTGTTTGTCATTCATGATTCCTCTTACATAAGTAATGAAAGGTAGGGTTTAGTTCCTATTACAATGTAAAAGTACTGTGCATTAATGTGTGCACGTACTCCTTACGATTTGTGAGGTGCTTAACTGAACGCTTCTGATTGAAGTACCTGGAAAACTAAGAAATCATAGCTAATTCATGAAGCAACTGCACCAAAAACTGGAGCTATTAATAGCTTTATCTGAGAATTACATTGTTATAACAGAGTGATAGTGATACCATGAAGATAATCGCTATTCCTTGTCAACAGTTTCATCTTAAAAAGAGAATGTGGAAAATGACTTTATAACTTGTTTTTGGCCCAATTTGCTGCAGCACAATTACTTGTTCCCTGTAATCTGTTACCAAAGAGAAGAGAATTCTCCATTCTGAGAACCTCAGATACAAGATATCTGACTTTAAATCTCTACTGTATACCTTTATTAAATTTTATTTTATTTTATTTTTTTGAGATGGACTCTTGCTCTATGGCCAGGCTGGAGTGCAGTGGCATGATCTTGGCTCACTGCAGCCTCTGACTCCCTGGTTCAAGTGATTTTCTCATCTTAGCCTCCTGAGTAGCTGGGATTACAGGCATGCTCCACCACGCCCAGCTAATTTTTGTATTTTTAGTAGAGATGAAGTCTCGCCACATTGGCCAGGATGGTTTCTATCTCCTGACCTCATGATCTACCTGCCTTGGCCAGGCAAACTGCTGGGATTACAGGCATGAGCCATGGATACCTTTAGAACTTGATAATCCAGTGCTTATTCAGAGCAAATTTATCAGCAGACGTATTTTAGTTTGGGTGGAACCACAGATTACCCAGTGTATGAATTTTAGCACTGACTATGCTGCAAACTAGTTTGGTATAAACCTTGGTTACCTCATCTGAGGTGTTCATCTTAGTCAGTCTGCTGAGTTCTTTTACTGTTTCATTTAATAAAAACCAAGGTTCAGTTTTAATTCCAGGAGCAAAAAAATAAAGACCAATGTTATGAAACATCAGTACCATAGACAGTGTGACATAGACAAGGAATATTACCAGGGCTAAAAAAGAGCATTACAATGTGATTTAAAAAACAAAAATCAATTCACTAAGAAAAAAAAAAGCATTCTAAGTGTGTGTGAACCTAAAAACTGTTTTTGATAATACATGAAGCAAAAAATAATGTAACTGAATAAAGAAATAGACAAATCCATAATTATACTTGGGTAGTTCAACAATCCTCTCTTGGCAATTAATATAACAGACAGAAAATCAATAAGGATATAGAAGCCTGAAACAATACTATCCACAAACTTTACGTAATTAACATGTATACAATATTCTAACAGCAGAATACAAACTATTTTCAAGTACACATAAAATATCCACTGAGTGAGACAATTTTCTGGCCATAAATCAAATCATAATGAATTTAAACAAATAAAAAAAAATCACACAAAGACCATAAAAAAATCTTAAACTAAAGAAAAGTAAGTCAGGCACAGTGGCCTGTCCCTAGCTACCGAGGAGGCTGAGACAGGAGGATTTTTGGAGCCTACGAGTCCTGGGCAATAGTGCACTACAATTGCACCTGTGAATAGCCACTGTACTCCAGCCCGGGCAACATAGCAAGACTCCGTCTCTAAGGAAAAAAAAAAAAAGTAGCAGAAAGATATCTGGAAAATGTCTAAATATTTGGAAGTAAACCAAACACTTCTAAATAACCTATGAGTCAAAGAGGAAATCACATGAAAAATTAGAAAATATTTTAAATGAAAAGAAAATGAAAACACCGACAAAATTTGAGAGATGCAGTTAAAGCAATACTTAGAGGAAAATGTACAAAGGGAGGTGTACAACAGTAAATGCTTATATTAGGAAAAAAAAAAAACCTCTCGAATCAGTGAACTAAGCCTCTCCACTTTAAGAAACTGGTAAAGAAAAGCAAATGAAACCCTTAGAAGGAAAGGGAGGTATAATAGATATAGGTGCATTAATCAATGAAATTGAAAGTGACAAAAACAATAGAGTAATGGAAAACCAAATCCTTGTTCTTTGTAAAGATTTAAAAAAAGTGATAAACCTCTAGCCAGACTTCCCAACCAAAAAAAGAGAGAAGATGCAAATTATCAATATCAAAATGAAAGACAAAACATCGTTACGGAACTTAGAAATGAAAATCATAATAATAAAATATTACAAACAATTAGATGCAATGGGCAAATTCCTTGAAAGGTATAAACTACCAAAGTTTCATCAGGAAGAAATGGATAGCATGACTACTTTGATACATGTTAAAGGAATTAAATTCATAGTTACAAATCTTCCAAGAAAAAAAAAATGCCAAGCACAATGAATATACCAATTAATTATTCCACACTTTTAAGAAGATATAATGCCAATTTTACAAAATCTCCATCAAAGTAACATTTCACAATTCATATCATGAGGCCAGTGATGCCCTGATATTAAAACAAACAAAAAAGGATATTATAGGAAAAAACTAGTGAACAATATTTCTCATGAATGTAGATATAAACTTTTATTTAAAAAATTTACTTTTATTTTTATTTATTTAGTTAGTTTTTTGAGACGAAGTCTCGCTTTATCACCCAGGCTGGAGTGCAGTGGTGCGATCTTCGCTCACTGCAAGCTCTGCCTCCTGGGTTCACGCCATTCTCCTGCCTCAGCCTCCCAAGTAGCTGGGACTACAGGCACCCGCCACCACACCCGGCTAATTTTTTTGTATTTTTAGTAGAGATGGGGTTTCACCATGTTAGACAGGATGGTCTCGATCTCCTGACGTCATGATCTGCCCACCTCGGCCTCCCAAAGTGCTGGGATTACAGGCATGAGCCACCATGCCAGGCCCATGTAGATATAAACTTTTAAACAAAATGAGAGCAAATCAAATCTACTAATATATTAATACAAAAAGGATAATGAATTATGAGCAAGTGGGGTTTATCCCAAGACTGCAAAACTCTTTCAACACTGAAAAATAAATCACAATTAACCACATCACTGAAGAAGGAAAACTGTTACAAGTCTCTTTTAACAGATGATAAACAAGGTTTTAATAAAATTCAACATTCATTCATAATAAAAACTCTTTGAAAATGAAGAGTGGAAGAAAACTTCCTCAACCTGATAAAGGGGATCTATGAAAATCTACAGCTAAAGGATACTGCAAATTAACAATCTAGCAGGGGGCTTAACTCAGTTCCTAGTTTAGGGGTTTATACCTGTGTTCTCCGATTTTTCCAGGAATGCAGCCTGATATAAGGCATAGGCCCCAGCAGCATTAATAGTAGCCATCTAGTAGCTAAAGCCCCTCTGCAGGAGAGATGGGTGCTGGCTGAAACTACGGCAGTGAGCCTAGCTATAGTCCCCACTTCATATGGGGTGCATTTATTCCCTGATACTTCTCATAGCAACTAATCTCATGGAAGTCTCTACCTGCTTTTAACCACTAAGTTGAAATCCATTCATTAATTTCCATTTATTTTATGGTTTTGATATATGGATGTACTTTTATTAGTTTTTTTAAGACTATACATTTTTAAGCTTAAAAATATTTTTTATATTCCTTCTATGTGTTTGGAGCAGTTTAGGGGAGTTGAAATGTTCAGGGGATGAAATCATGAGTTTATTGTTTTTGCTTGGTTGGATGCCCTTGCATATAAAAGACTCCACATAAATATTTGCTAAAGTAATTGGTGCTAAATTGCATCTAATATCCAACATTATAGTTGTATTCTACTGGGTTATTTTTTTTCTTACTTTCAGCTTTATGTAGTATATCAAATAAAATTAATGTCTCTATCAGGATAACAAAAATTAATTTGGGGGGATGACTTTCAGGCATCTTTCAGGAGATAAGACCATTTGATGGTATTTTCAGAAGTGATCTATGCACATTTCTTTACCAGCCTTGTTATTTTGTTTACATATTTCCCTGTAGCAAATATAAATATTAGAGATTACGTTTTATGCTATTATCTTGGAAATATCAGCTTTCTATTTTCAACTGTATCAGTAGCAACTCTTGTTCCCTGATGGCAGGCAAGTAAAACTATCTTTAGACTATGTGAACAAACTCTTCTTTGAATTGGGTTTTATTCTTTGATCAATCAACAGATTGATGTCTCTCAATGTCAAAAGTCTCACAAAGCTTCAAAGACATATAGCACTGAGTTTGATCTTAAAAATATAAAATCAAAGGTTTTTTAATCTTAGGAATAAGTCCTGATTTTTACCTTAAATATTAGTGAATTAAAAATATTATGAGAGCATGCCTATGGGCCATCCAAATTAAAAAATGAAATGATGAGGGGCGGAGCAAGATGGCCGAATAGGAACAGCTCCAGTCTCCAACTCCCAGCGCGAGCGACACAGAAGACCAGTGATTTCTGCATTTTCAACTGAGGTACTGGGGTCATCTCACTGGGGAGTGCCGGACAATCGGTGCTGCTCAGTTGCTGCAACCCGACCAGCGAGAGCTGAAGCAGGGTGAGGCATCGCCTCACCTGGGAAGTGCAAGGGGGAAGGGAATCCCTTTTCCTAGCCAGGCGAACTGAGACACACAACACCTGGAAAATCGGGTAACTCCCACCCCAATACTGCGCTTTAAGCAAACGGGCACACCAGGAGAATATATCCCACACCTGGCCGGGAGGGTCCCACGCCCACGGAGCCTCCCGCATTGCTAACACAGCAGTCTGCAGCGACCTAACCGCAAGGCAGCAGCGAGGCTGGGGGAGGGGTGCCCGCCATTGCTGAGGCTTAAGTAGGTAAACAAAGCCGCTGGGAAGCTCAAACTGGGTGGAGCTCACAGCAGCTCAAGGAAACCTGCCTGTCTCTGTAGACTCCACCTCTGGGGACAGGGCACAGCTAAAAAACAACAGGGGAAGCAGCAGAGGCCTGTGCAGATGCGAACGAGTCTGTCTGACAGCTTTGAAGAGAGCAGTGGATCTCCCAACACGGAGGTTGAGATCTGAGAACGGACAGACTGCCTGCTCAAGTGGGTCCCTGACCCCTGAGTAGCCTAACTGGGAGACATCCCCCACTAGGGGCAGTCTGACACCCCACACCTCACAGGGTGGAGTACACCCCTGAGAGGGAGCTTCCAAAGGAAGAATCAGACAGGTACACTCGCTGTTCAGCAATATTCTATCTTCTGCAACCTCTGCTGATGATACCCAGGCAAACAGGGTCTGGAGTGGACCTCAAGCAATCTCCAACAGACCTTTAGCTGAGGGTCCTGACTGTCAGAAGGAAAACTATCAAACAGGAAGGACACCTATACCAAAACCCCATCAGTACGTCACCATCATCAAAGACCAGAGACAGATAAAAACCACAAAGATGGGGAAAAAGCAGGGCAGAAAAGCTGGAAATTCAAAAAATAAGAGTGCATCTCCCCTGCAAAGGAGCGCAGCCCATTGCCAGCAACGGATCAAAGCTGGACAGAGAATGACTTTGATGAGATGAGAGAAGAAGGCTTCAGTCCATCAAACTTCTCAGAGCTAAAGGAGGAATTACGTACCCAGCGGAAAGAAACTAAAAATCCAGAAAAAAGAGTGGAAGAATTGACAGCTAGACTAATTAATGCAGAGAAGGTCATAAATGAAATGACAGAGATGAAAACCATGACATGAGAAATACATGACAAATGCACAAGCTTCAGTAACCGACTCGATCAACTGGAAGAAAGAGTATCAGCAATTGAGGATCAAATGAATGAAATGAAGCAAGAAGAGAAACCAAAAGAAAAAAGAAGAAAAAGAAATGAAGAAGGCCTGCAAGAAGTATGGGATTATGTAAAAAGACCAAATCTACGTCTGATTGGGGTGCCTGAAAGTGAGGGGGAAAATGGAACCAAGTTGGAAAACACTCTTCAGGATATCATCCAGGAGAACTTCCCCAACCTAGTAGGGCAGCCCAACATTCAAATTCAGGAAATACAGAGAATGCCACAAAGATACTCCTCGAGAAGAGCAACTCCAAGACAGCATAATTGCCAGATTCACCAAAGTTGAAATGAAGGAAAGGATCTTGAGGGCAGCCAGAGAGAAAGGTCGGGTTACCCACAAAGGGAAGCCCATCAGACTAACAGCAGATCTCTTGGCAGAAACTCTACAAGCCAGAAGAGAGCGGGGGCCAATATTCAACATTCTTAAAGAAAAGAATTTTAACCCGGAATTTCATATCCAGCCAAACTAAGTTTCATAAGTGAAGGAGAAATAAAATCCTTTACAGATAAGCAAATGCTTTGAGATTTTGTCACCACCAGGCCTGCCTTACAAGAGACCCTGAAGGAAGCCCTAAACATGGAAAGGAACAACCGGTACCAGCCATTGCAAAAACATGCCAAAATGTAAAGACCATCGAGGCTAGGAAGAAACTGCATCAACTAACGAGCAAAATAACCAGTTAATATCATAATGGCAGGATCAAGTTCACACATAACAATATTAACCTTAAATGTAAATGGACTAAATGCTCCAATTAAAAGACACAGACTGGCAAACTGGATAAAGAGTCAAGACCCATCAGTCTGCTGTATTCAGGAGACCCATCTCACATGCAGAGACATACATAGGCTCAAAATAAAGGGATGGAGGAAGATCTACCAAGCAAATGGAGAACACAAAAAAGCAGGGGTTGCAATCCTAGTCTCTGATAAAACAGACTTTAAACCATCAAAGATCAAAAGAGACAAAGAAGGCCATTACATAATGGTAAAGGGATCAATTCAACAGGAAGAGCTAACTATCCTAAATATATATGCACCCAATACAGGAGCACCCAGATTCATAAAGCAAGTCCTTAGAGACTTACAAAGAGACTTAGACTCCCATACAATAATAATGGGAGACTTCAACACTCCACTGTCAACATTAGACAGATCAACGAGACAGAAAGTTAACAAGGATATCCAGGAATTGAACTCATCTCTGCACCAAGCGGACCTAATAGACATCTATAGAACTCTCCACCCCAAATCAACAGAATAGACATTCTTCTCAGCACCACATCGCACTTATTCCAAAATTGACCACATAATTGGAAGTAAAGCACTCCTCAGCAAATGTAAAAGAACAGAAATTATAACAAACTGTCTCTCAGACCACAGTGAAATCAAACTAGAACTGAGGACTAAGAAACTCAATCAAAACCGCTCAACTACATGGAAACTGAACAACCTGCTCCTGAATGACTACTGGGTACATAATGAAATGAAGGCAGAAATAAAGATGTTCTTTGAAACCAATGAGAACAAAGATACAACATACCAGAATCTCTGGGACACATTAAAAGCAGTCTGTAGAGGGAAATGTATAGCACTAAATGCCCACAAGAGAAAGCAGGAAAGATCTAAAATGGACACTCTAACATCACAATTAAAAGAACTAGAGAGGCAAGAGCAAACACATTCAAAAGCTAGCAGAAGGCAAGAAATGACTAAGATCAGAGCAGAACTCAAGGAGATAGAGACACAAAAAACCCTCCAAAAAATCAGTGAATCCAGGAGTTGGTTTTTTGAAAAGATCAACAAAATTGACAGACCGCTAGCAAGACTAATAAAGAAGAAAAGAGGGAGGAATCAAATAGATGCAATAAAAAATGATAAAGGGGATATCACCACCAACCCCACAGAAATACAAACTACCATCAGAGAATACTATAAACACCTCTACGCAAATCAACTAGAAAATCTAGAAGAAATGGATAATTTCCTGGACACTTACACTCTCCCAAGACTAAACCAGGAAGAAGTTGAATCCCTGAATAGACCAATAGCAGGCTCTGAAATTGAGGCAACAATCAATAGCCTACCCACCAAAAAAAGTCCAGGACCAGATGGATTCACAGCTGAATTCTACCAGAGGTACAAGGAGGAGCTGGTACCATTCCTTCTGAAACTATTCCAATCAATAGAAAAAGAGGGAATCCTCCCTAACTCATTTTATGAGGCCAACATCATCCTGATACCAAAGCCTGGCAGAGACACAACAAAAAAAGAGAATTTTAGACCAATATCCCTGATGAACATCGATGCAAAAATCCTCAATAAAATACTGGCAAACCGGATTCAGCAGCATATCAAAAAGCTTATCCACCATGAGCAAGTGGGCTTCATCCCTGGGATGCAAGGCTGGTTCAACATTCGCAAAACAATAAACATAATCCAGCATATAAACAGAACCAAAGACAAGAACCACATGATTATCTCAATAGATGCAGAAAAGGCTTTTGACAAAATTCAACAGCCCTTCATGCTAAAAACGCTCAATAAATTCGGTATTGATGGAACGTACCTCAAAAGAATAAGAGCTATTTATCACAAACCCACAGCCAATATCATACTGAATGGGCAAAAACTGGAAAAATTCCCTTTGAAAACTGGCACAAGACAGGGATGCCCTCTCTCACCACTCCTATTCAACATAGTGTTGGAAGTTCTGGCTAGGGCAATCAGGCAAGAGAAAGAAATCAAGGGTATTCAGTTAGGAAAAGAAGAAGTCAAATTGTCCCTGTTTGCAGATGACAGATTGTATATTTAGAAAACCCCATTGTCTCAGCCCGGAATCTCCTTAAGCTGATAAGCAACTTCAGCAAAGTCTCAGGATACAAAATTAATGTGCAAAAATCACAAGCATTCTTATACACCAGTAACAGACAAGCAGAGAGCCAATTCAGGAATGAACTTCCATTCACAATTGCTTCAAAGAGAATCAAATACCTAGGAATCCAACTTACAAGGGATGTCAAGGACCTCTTCAGGGAGAACTACAAACCACTGCTCAGTGAAATCAAAGAGGACACAAACAAATGGAAGAACATACCATGCTCATGGATAGGAAGAATCAATATCGTGAAAATGGCCATACTGCCCAAGGTTATTTATAGATTCAATGCCATCCCCATCAAGCTACCAATGAGTTTCTTCACAGAATTGGAAAAAACTGCTTTAAAGTTCATATGGAACCAAAAAAGAGCCCGCATTGCCAAGACAATCCTAAGTCAAAAGGACAAAGCTGGAGGCGTCACGCTGCCTGACTTCAAACTATACTACAAGGCTACAGTAACCAAAACAGCATGGTACTGGTACCAAAACAGAGATATAGACCAATGGAACAGAACAGAGTCCTTAGAAATAATACCACACATCTACAGCCATCTGATCTTTGACAAACCTGAGAGAAACAAGAAATGGGGAAAGGATTCCCTATTTAATAAATGGTGCTGGGAAAATTGGCTAGCCATAAGTAGAAAGCTGAAACTGGATCCTTTCCTTACTCCTTATACGAAGATTAATTCAAGATGGATTAGAGACTTAAATGTTAGACCTAATACCATAAAAACCCTAGAAGAAAATCTAGGTAGTACCATTCAGGACATAGGCATGGGCAAGGACTTCATGTCTAAAACACCAAAAGCAATGGCAGTAAAAGCCAAAATTGACAAATGGGATCTAATTAAACTAAAGAGCTTCTGCACAGCAAAAGAAACTACCATCAGAGTGAACAGGCAACCTACAGAATGGGAGAAAATGTTTGCAATCTACTCATCTGACAAATGGCTAATATCCAGAATCTACAAAGAACTCAAACAAATATACAAGAAAAAAACAAACAACCCCATCAAAAAGTGGGCAAAGGATATGAACAGACATTTCTCAAAAGAAGACATTCATACAGCCAACAGACACATGAAAAAATGCTCATCATCACTGGCCATCAGAGAAATGCAAATCAAAACCCCAATGAGATACCATCTCACACCAGTTAGAATGGCAATCATTAAAAAATCAGGAAACAACAGGTGTTGGAGAGGATGTGGAGAAATAGGAACACTTTTACACTATTGGTGGGATTGTAAACTAGTTCAAGCATTATGGAAAACAGTATGGCAATTCCTCAAGGATCTAGAACTAGATGTACCATATGACCCAGCCATCCCACTACTGGGTATATACCCAAAGGATTATAAATTATTCTACTACAATAACACATGCACACGTATGTTTATTGCGGCACTATTCACAATAGCAAAGACTTGGAATCAACCCAAATGTCCATCTGTGACAGACTGGATTAAGAAAATGTGGCACATATACACCATGGAATACTATGCAGCCATAAAAAAGGATGAGTTTGCGTCCTTTGTAGGGACATGGATGCAGCTGGAAACCATCATTCTTAGCAAACTATCACAAGAACAGAAAACCAAACACCGCATGTTCTCACTCATAGGTGGGAACTGAACAATGAGATCACTTGGACTCGGGACGGGGAACATCACACACTGGGGCCTACCATGGGGAGTGGGGAGGGGGGAGGGATTGCACTGGGGAGTTATACATGATATAAATGATGAATTGATGGGTGCTGACGAGTTGATGGGTGCAGCACACCAACATGGCACAATTATACATATGTAACAAACCTGCACGTTATGCACATGTACCCTAGAACTTGAAGTATAATAAAAATAAATAAATTAATTAAAAAAATGAAATGAAATTAATTGATTAAAAATTAAAAAGCTCTTTTAGGAGAATGCTAACTCATAAATGTTACAAGGTAGAAAAATAATTTTGTAACCATAATATTAATGTAAGAAATACCAGACAAGAAGCATCAATGAATATGACACTTAGTGGGTAAATTTCTATGGGACACAGGCTATTTAGATTGTGTCAAGATATTTTCTTACAAATTAGTTAATTACTAAGAGAATATAGAGTAACTTTATGGTGGGAAAATCTATTAGACACCCCCTTAACCAGGTGATGAAAATTTAAATCACCAATAAAAGAACAAACCAATGTCATCCCTGATATGATACACGGAGAAGGACATACTGCTTCTGTGCTATTCTTGCTGACGATATATAACCTGAACCTAATCATGAGGAAAAATTAAACTCAAGCTGAATTTCATTCTACAAACTATTCCCTGTATTCTGTAAAAAATGTCAAGATTAAGAAACACGAAGAAATGTTGAGAAATAATTCCAAACAAATGAGACAAAGGTGACATGACAATCAATTGCAATGTGTGATCCTGGACTGAATCCTGAACCTGGAGGAAAAATAACTATTAAAGAATTTGAAGACAATTGAAAAAAACTTAGTATGACTGTGAATTATAAGATAGCATTATATCAATTTTAATCTTCTGATTTTAATCAGTGTTCTGTGTTTACATAAGATAATCTTATTGGTCTGAGGAAAACACTGGGGTGTTAAGGGGAAAAAGGTGTGATGTCTGAAATTTACTCTAAAGCAGTTCAGTAAAAATGTATGAGCAAGTGTGTGTGTGTGTGTGTGCGTGCACGCACACGCGTGTAGATGGAAAGGAAATGAATGATAAAGTAAATGAAGTAATATGCAAACATTTGTGAATCTGGGAAAAGGGTATATGGATGCTCTCTATAGTAATCTCACAACTTTTCGTATGCTTGAAATTGTATCAAAGCAAAATGTTACCTCAGAAATATTTGCATTAAGATGCTAAATATTTATTCAGAAAATATTGCAAAGAAATTAATACTTTTGCTCAAATCAATTTTGAAACACTAAAAATATTGCCTTTAAGTATAATTTGCCACTTCATACAAACACACACACACACATGCTACTATAGGCATATCTCATTTTCTTGTGCTTTGCTTTATTGAATTGACAGATATTGCAATTTTTTTGTTGGTTTGTTTTTTGGTTTTTTTTTTTTACAAATTAAAGTTTTGTGGCAACTTTACATCGAGCAAATCTATTGGTACCATTGTCCAACAGCATGTGCTCATTCAGTGTCTCTGTGTCACATCTTAGTAATTCTCAGAATATTTAAAACATTTTCATTGTTATCATATCTGACATGGTGAGCTGTGATTAGTGATCTTTGATGTTACTATTCTATTTGTTTTTGGGATGTCACAAATTCTGTCTATAGAAGATGGCAAACTTAGATACACGTAGTACGTGTTCTGACTGCTCAACTGACGAGTTTTTCCCCTATCTCTCTGCTTGGGCTTCCCTATTCCCTGAGGCATAATGATATTTAAATTAGGCCCATTAATAACCCCACAATGGCCTTTAAGTGTTTAAGTGAAAGGAAGAGTCACATATCTTTCCCTTTCAATTGAAATCTAGAAATGATTAGGCTTAGTGAGAAAGACATGAAAACTGAAATAGGCCAAAAGCTAGGTCTCTAGTGCCAAAGAGTTAGTAAAGCTGTGAATGCAAAAAAAAAAAAAAAAAAAGTTATTAAAGGAAATTAAAAGTGCTACTCTAGTGAGCACATAAGTGATAAAAAACAAAAAAAGTAAAGCAATTTAATTGCTGATACGGAGAAAGTTTTCATGGTCTGGATAGAAGACGAAGCCAAAACCTAATCCAGAGCAAGGCCCTGACTCTCTTCAGTTCTATGAAGACTAAGAGAGGTAAAGAAGCTGCAGAAGAAAAGTTGGAATCCAGCAGAGGTTGGTTCATGAAGCTTAAAGAAATAAGTTGTTCCTATAACATAACAGTGCAAGGTGAAGCAGCAAGTGCTAATGTAGAAACTGCAGCAAGTTATCCAAAAGATATAGCTAAGATAATTGATGAAGGTGGTTACACTAAACAACATATTTTCAATGTAGATGAAAAAGATTTTTATTGGAAGAAGATTCCATCTTGGACTTCCATAGCTAGAGAGAAGTCAATGCCTGGCTTCAAAGTTTCAAAGGACAGGCTGACTATCTTGTTAGGGGATAATGCAGCTAGTGACTGTAACTAGAAGCCAGTGCTCATTGACCATTCCAAAAGTTCTAGGGCCCTTGAGAATTATGCTAAATCTACTCTGCCTATGCTCTAGATATAGTTTAACAAAGCCTAAATGACAACACATTTTTTTACAGCATGGTTTGCTGAATATTTTAAGCCCATTGTTGGGAACTACTGTTCCTAAAAATAGATTTATTTCAAAACGTTATTGCCCACTGACAATGCACCTTGTTATCCAAAGCTCTGGTGGAGATGTAGAGGAGATTAATATTGGTTTCATGTCTGTTAACACAATATCCATTCCAGAACCCATGGATCAAGGAGTAACTTTGACTTTCAAATCTTATAATTTAAGAAATACATTTTGTAAGACTGTAGCTGCCAAAGATAGTGATTCCTATGATTGATATGAGCAAAGTAAATTGAAACCCTTCTGGAAAGGATTCACCATTCTAGATGTCATTAAGAACATTCATGATTCATGGGAGGAGGTCAAAATATCAACATCAATAGGAGTTTTGAAGAAGTTGATTCCAGCCTTTATGGATAACTTTGAGGGATTCAAGACTACTGTGATGGTTAATATTGAGTGTCAACTTTGATTGAATTCAAGGATGCAAAGTACTGTTCCTGGGTTTTTCTGTGAAGGTGTTGCCAACAGATGTTAATATTTGAGTTAATGGACTGGAAAAGGCAGAGCCCCTCAATTTGGGTGGGCACCATGTAATCAGCTGCCAGTGCAGCCAGGATAAAAGCAGGCAGAGGAACATGGAAAGACAAGACTGGCTTACTCTTCCAGCCTCCATCTTTCTCCCATGCTGGATACTTCCCATTCTCGAACATCAGACTCCCAGTTCTTCAACTTTGGGACTCTTGGACCTTTGGCCACAGACTGAAAGCTGCACTGTTAGCTCCCCTACTTTTGAGGTTTGGGGACTTTGACTGGCTTCCTTGCTCCTAAGCTTGCAGACAGCCTATCGTGGGACTTAATCTTGTGATAATATGAGTCAATACTCCTGAATAAACTTCCCTTTATATATACATCTATCCTATTAGTTCTGTCCCTGTAGGGTACCCTAATACAATTACAGTGAATAAAACAACCACAGAGGTGGAGGAAATAGCAGAATTAAAATCAGAAGTGGAGTCTGAAGATGTGACAACTGTGGCAAACTCATGATCAAATTTGAACATATGACAAGTTGCTTCTTATGGATGAGCAAAAAAAAAAATAACGGTTTCTTGAGATGGATTCTACTGCTGGTAAAGACACTGTGAACATTGTTGAAATGCAAAAAAAAGATTTAAATATCAAATAAACTTAGCTGATAAAGCTGTATCAGGTTTTGAGAGGATTGACTCCATTTTTGAAAAAAAGTTCTACTGTGGGTCAAATGCTATCCAGCGTATTTCAGGTTACAGAGAAATCTTTCATTGTGGCAACTTTATTGTTGTCTTATTTTAAGAAATTGCCACAGCCACCCAAATCTTCCACAACCACAACCCTGATCAGTCGGCATCCATCAACATCAAGGCAAGGCACTCCACCAGCAAAGAGAAGGTGACTCACTGAAAGCTCAGATGATTGTTAGCATTTTTTAACAATTAAATATTTTCAAATTAAGATATGTGCACTTTTTAGACAATATTATTGCATGCTTCATAGACTACAGTATAGTTTAAAAGTAACTTTTATATGCACTGGGGAATAACAAAATTGTGTAACTCACTTTATTGTGATATTCTCTTTATTGCAGTAGTCTAGAACTCAACTTGCAATATCTCTGAGTTATGCTAATATACCTATCATATTTAGATGTTTATTAGATATCCTAAACTTTATATGCTTCAAATACTAATTATTCTTAATCATTTAGTTCCGGCTTTTCTTCTTTTCGCATTCAAAACCATTCCACCTGATTTTAATTAAATGGTACCGTTCTCCCTATTGCTGAGTCTAAACACCTGGGTCTTATTCCTAAGGCCTCTTTTGCCCACTTTTTTTTGACATATCCAGTTTATTGGCAAATATGGTTAGTTCTACCTTCAAAACAGTCTTCGCTAACTTCACTTCTCCTGCCCTACTTCACACCCTCCATTGCATCTCACCTGCCCTATATAAGACCTCCCACCTGATTCCCCTGTATCTCATCTTCCCTCTGTGTTCTCCAGTCATGCTGGCCTTCCTCCTACCCCTTACACAGGCCAGGCTGAATACTCTTCACCTGGAGGCCTTTGTGCCTCCTATTTGAAATACTCAGTACAGGGCTGTCTCATTTTATCATATGGGTCTCCAAATGCCACCTCCTCTGAGAGGCCTTTCTTGACCATCCTATATAGAGAAGTCATAATCTAATTTTTCACACCATTACTTGAACTTCTTTCATAGCAATTTTCACACGCCAAAGTTATAGCTATTTTTTGTCCCCATTCAAGAGCTATAAGAGGAGGGAATGTGTCTGTTCCTTATCAGCAGAACACAGTGGCTGAAAAATTGTAGATACTTAATAAATATTTATCAAATGAGTGAAAAATGAACAAAAGCTACAAAACAAATAGTCTTGTAATGTTGTTTCTACTAGACAATAGCATCTTACTATTCGTTGTTTGAGTCGAAGACACTGGGGAAGGCAGAATAAGGGAAAAAGCTTCAAATCCGGAATTGCCATCGTAGGCCAGACTAAGTCTGGAATCTAGACTTATGAATGCTTCCAGTTGGTTCAAAATGCCACTAATTGGTAGCTGGTTGCAATTGGAAGAATGCCATAAATGTAAATGGACACCTAGGAGTCCAGCCCTGCTAGCATATGGTGTGACTTTTAAGCTCAAATTTATTCAGGTGCACCACAGAGCATCAGTCAGAGAATTTTAAAATGCCATCTTTATATAACGAGGGAAATTTGACACACACTAAGTTTATGGGAAAAGCTGTTCCATATAACAATAAGTGGAGAGCATTACATTTCGAACAAAAGAGATAACTAGGATAATACAAATCACCATAGCATTTGGAAAGACCTGGGAGTTAAACTCATATATACCATAAATCTATGATCTATCTATCTATCAATCTATCAATCTATGTATGTATCTATGTACCTATCATCTATCTATCTGTCTCTATCTATCATGAACCTACTCTAAAATTTCATGCTATAGTTCATTAAACTGCAAACATTTCTAAGAACCTTGAGACAGTAAATAAGAAGGGGAGCATATGAATGCCCATCATGGTAATGGTTACACAGGCAGCCAGCCAAAGCTGAGGACTGGCTTCCTGAAGGCAGAGCATGCTTATAAACAGACACTTTTCCCAGAGAAAACTGAGATGGTCTAACAAATCAGACAAAGGCTAGCACTACCAAAAGATCTTCAATGCAGATGCAGAGTGAAAAGCTGTCTTTACTTTCTGTTACTGCATTAGCACACTGTCAATGAATATTTTGATAGACAAAGACAGGGAAAACCAGGTCGAGAAGATTAGCCTGTTTAGAAAGCTATCTTGGCAAAATATTATATCTGTGAGGTATCAAACTAGAAGTTCTCCAAAGCTGAGGCTATGTCCAGCTTTCTATTTGTCCCTGGGAACTTTGCCTGACAAAATTGTCACGTTCAACTTAAGCCATCAATGTCATCTCTGATTGGTGGTTAACATCTTATAAAAAGGCAGCCTCTATAAAAGGGTAGCCTAGAGCCCAGTCACCGTACTAGCCCTGAACTCAGGCTGCATAATATTTTAGTTGGGTCAGTTTTCATTATATGGGTCTGAAAGTACCACAGCATTATTTTCTTTTCCTCTTTGTGTATATGTTATTTGATAAAAATTTTGATTTTCATTGCCTATTTAGACTCTATATTTTGGTATATAAATAAGTCATTTAAAGTTTGCTTTAGAAATTTGACAATTCCAAAACTCTAACACATATAGACAACTAATCTAGAAATGTGAACTAAATAAGATGTGTCCAACAATGTATCCTCAAATTCATGTATCACCGCATTGTTGATAAAAGTAAAAACTTGCATGTTAAACTAATGGCCAGTAATAGAGAATTAGTTAAATGGGTTATTGCTCCTGCATGGAATACACTACTCACCACTCCCCATTGGTTAGAAAAATAAGAGTTCATTTATTAAGTTAGACCTCCAATATTTATTGGATATCTACCATGCATGAGCTTCTTTCTGCTCTAGTAATGGAATACGGCAATAAACAAGACAGAAAATCTCCACTCTCATAATACATTCATTCTAGACACATTTAACGAGTTGGAAAAAATGATCTTTCATGAGCAACTGAAAATAGCAGATTAAAAATGTATATACAAAATCATATTGATTATGTAAATTAGAAAGAAATCTATTTACTAAATGAGTGTAGCTGTTTGGATAGAAAGGCATTTATGGAGAGATTGGATTGTTTGAGAAAAGCTAATCACAACTTGGAAAAAAATCCCATATTATTACCTTAGTACTGCTAAGACAAAAGGCAGTTATATCACCACAGAAAAGTAGATCACTTTCTAATGTAGATTCACATAAACCAAAATTTAAAAAATAGATATACAAAAACAGAATGCCAAGATAATGATTCACAAATGGAACTAATTTAAAAGCATAATCTCTCTCTTTAGGTAATTCCATGGAGGAAATTATTTTTTGAAAAGTTTGTATATTTGGCAACAGATCAGAGAATTAGGAATACAGAAGTTGGTTTCTCCAGCATCCACTTTTCTATGCTTCCTCTACCTAGTCGTCTCCTAATTGTGAACATTTTGTTTTCCATGAGTTTATTTACTCAACAGAGTTAAGTAACTTGCTTGGACAGGGACGTTTTGGTATTTATAATCTGTCCCCATATCCATTAAAGTATATTTAGGTCTAGATTTTAAGGTTCATAGGACAAGCATTATTATTATTATTATCATCATCATCATCATCATCATCATCATCATCATCATCATTTTGAGATGGAGTCCCGCTCTGTTGCCCAGGCTGGAGTGCAGTGGCGCGATCTTGGCTCACTGCAAGCTCTGCCTCCCAGGTTCATGCCATTCTCCTGCCTCAGCTTCTCATGTAGCTGGGATTACAGGCACGTGCCACCATGCCTGGCTAATTTTTTTGTATTTTTATTAGAGACGGGGTTTTACCGTGTTAGCCAGGATGGTCTCGATCTCCTGACTTCGTGATCTGCCTGCCTTGGCCTCCCAAAATGCTGGAATTACAGGCATGAGCCACCACACTCGGTCAAGCATAGTATCTTAATGTTGCTTGGACTATAGTATTTGTGTGTGTGTGTGTCTGTGTGTGTGTGTGTGGTGTACGCTGGATAAGCCACCTCCAAAAAATAGATCTGGAAGGAACACACTAAAATATTACAATGATTATAATTATCTAAGGTTGATAGAAAAAGGGATCATTGATGGCATTTCTTTTACTCAATATTTTATGAAATATATATATTATGGTTATAATCAGAAAAAAAAGTTTTAAAGAAGATAGATGGCAGACCAATACTTCTACCAATAAAGTTGGAAAAATAAGCTTACATAATTCATCTGGCTAAAGACATCATTGTGATGCTAAAATCATGAAGACTGGATAAAAAAGGTTTTCAAGGGAACAGAACCATAGAGAGGTATGCTAACCCTCCCCTAGGATATTTTTCTCCATTTAATTTCTCAATTCTGCCTGCAGAATATGTGACTAAAAATCTAGGCTTTTCCCAGGTAGGGGCCTACTGGTGGAGAACAGAGAAATTAGGAGAGAATATGGTGGTGTTTTAAGGCCGATGAGATAAAACTGAATAATGGATGAGTTTCAAAATTCAGTCAGTTTTTCTTTGAAGGTATTGTCAAATTCTAAAGCTTATTCAGTTGGGCAGCTAATACACTAACAGAAAACCACTAAGAATAAAAACTGCATTTGCAGAATAGCTTCAAAACTATGAAAGCCATCATTTCCAGAACTCATGAAATATTTCAAAAAGCTTTGTAAACAAAAGATACAATACATAAAAATTTATGCCTATATACATCATATTAAGACTACTGAAAGTGGAAGATAAAAATATTCAAATAATATTTACATTAGTTTGTTAGGACTGCCATTAAAAAGTACCACAAATTGGGTAGATTCCAAAATAGAAATATATTTTCACACAGTTCTGAAAGCTAGAATTCCATGATCATTGTGTCCACATGGCTCCTTCTGTGAGCTATAAGAGAGAAACACATCCCAGGATTCTTCTTTCCAAGATTCTAGTCTAGCAGGGTTCTTTTGTTGTTTGTTTTGGGAATCTTCTATACTCTTTGGCTTTGGGTGCAGCACCCTGATATGTGGATTTATCTTTACATGACATTCACCCTGTGTGCATATTTGTGGCCAAATCCCCCCTTTTTGTAAGGATGCCAGTCATATTGGAATAGGGGCCCGCTCCACTTTAGCATAATTTCAGGGGAACACAATTCAATCCACAAAAAGAGATCTTCATTGGAAGAAAAAAAAAAGATATTTTACTTTAAAAGAAAAAAAAGATGTATTACAGCTAACTTCTCAACAGGAATAATGGAACCCAGAAGACAAAGAAATAACATCTTTAAGTTTTGAAAGAAAATAATCACCAATCCAAAATTATTTTCCCAGTGAAAATATATTTCATACAAGAGCATAAAATAATGTTTTAACATAAAAAGTTTAAAGATTTTATTACTAGTAGACCTTGATTAAATGCTTAAAAGCATTACAAGAAAACTTTGAAACTCTTTTAAACTGAGAGTATATACTACTACTATATACTACTGAATGAATTATATACCACTGAATGAATTATATACTACTATAAAATGATGAACTAAGGTTGCTTAGAGGGAAATTTATAGCCCTAAATAAAAACTTGCCTTAAATAAATTTATAACTTTAAATATCAATGTAAAAGGAAAGGCTAATAATTATGTTTCTTATAAAGAGGGATGTGAAAATGTTAAAGGAAACATTGGAAATTCTATTTGAATGATATATAAAAACCACAATATGTCATGATTATGTAAGTATAATCCCAGGAAAGCAAGGTTAATTTGTGATGAAAAATTTACCAGTTTAATAGTAGAAAATCATATAATCATCTTAATAGATGCATGAATACATTTGATCAAATCCAAGATCCTTTCATAATAATAAAAAAAAGTCTTGGGAATAATGTCAGTAAGATGGCTGTCTAGAAGCCCTTAGTGCTTGTAACTACCACAAAGTCAGCAGAAATAATAAACAACTATATTTTGATAAAAATAACTAAAGGAAAGTACTGGAATATGTCAAAGGAGTACCAGAAACCATGTAGAGCACAAAAACTCAAGATAGAAACATAGAGAACAAAAGAAAATATCTGGCCTTCACCAATTCATCCCTAAGCCAGAATAAGATTGAAACCAGGAGGGACTTCTCTCTGTGGGGAAAAAGTAAGCAATAGGATCCCAGCAGCCCAAATCAACATTTTGGCACCTAAAGTTCTCACCACTAGGGTCTTCTGCAATCCTCATGAGAATGAGGTCCAGCTAAGTGAGCTGTCTGGAGTCCATACGTGTGCTTCCCCCATAAAAACAGCCAATACTGTGCCCCTCGCCCTGTGGCCTGCAGAGCTTTTATACCATACCATCTTGGAACTGGAACTATGACTGGCATATGTCTTGCTCCAGATTGAGTAGCCATGGAAGTCATCCATCCATGAAGCTTAGCAGCCACTAAATCATCCCTGCCTGGTAGTCCAATATCCCTGAGCTGGGCTGTGAACTGCTGTTATACCCTACAAAACGGGGCCAAGCACCCCTGAAGCCATTCCACCTACCCATCCTAGTCATGGCTGTGCCCTGTCTCCTCAGAGACCAAGCTGAAGTTACACATTCCTCCTGGGGAAATGATGCCTTGGTGAAGCCACCCCATCTACCCCTCCCAGCCACTGCTGCACCCTGCACCATGGGAACAGAGCTAAAGCTGTGCACTCCCTTCTAGGGAAATGGTGCCTTGGTGCAGCTGATTGATATATCCCTCCTAGTTGCTGCTGCACCCTGTTCCCCTGTGTCACCAATGAGGTGATGCTCCGTATCCAGGGGAAACAGTGCCTTAGCCACCCAGAGCTGTCAATTCCCTCAGCCTGAGCTGAAGTGACACACTGCCTTCCAGGGAATCAGTGCCTTGGCTAAGCTGAGCAGCCATGTACACCATGATTGTGCTGACAGAGCATTACATGTCCCAGGGAAAAAAATGCAGTGGCTGACCTGAGACACCCTGCCTTCCAGTCCATAAAACTCTAACACTCTGCTTCCCTGAAGTTGGAATAGCCCCCTAAAATCTGAGCTGCTAGACATTTTCTTTCCCAAAGAGTGGAGTCATTCCTGTGCTGCTCCCGCCCCCCCCACTGGAACCCCAGCAAGAGCCATTTTCTACTATGTTGGGGTTCTTACTGCTGCTGCATCTGGCTTCATGGAGTTTGGGATACTGCCAAGTCCCACTATCCCAGAGTCCAGAGTCACCGCTATACAGTGCCTCATCCCCTGAGACCTGTGTTTCTAATGAACCTTGTTGGTTCTGGTTCATGCAGTGCAACTGTACCCTGCTCCCTGGACCCAAACATGTAGAAAACCTTCTCTTCCCCAGGGATGGGTCTGTGCTGTGCCCTGCCCCCAGGGTCAGAGTTATAACTACAACCTTGTTCCCTGGGCACAAGCTGCTAGAAGATGCCTCACAGTCACAGACCATGGTTCTGTGAGGAATCCACATTCTACCCAACCATAGAGAATGAACTTGTACATAAAAGCCTGGGTGCCAAAAAAATTCACAAGACACTGACCTGGAGCCCCTGCTTCATAGCCACTGTAAACATCAGTGCCCTGGAACCCAGCCTGCTGCAGCTGCTTAGGAACTAACTCGGACAAAGCACCAAGGGAAATTTCCTTGGCTTAGTCTCCCCATTGTGGGAAATAAAAAAATAAGAGGACCATATACACTCTTGCCACTGAGGGCCCTAACAACTTGTGCTGCCACCATCACTCCTACAAACTCATACAGCATAGGCCACTGAGGTACCCAGTTATTGCTGATGTTGATTGCAACTTAGAACCAGAGTCAGCATACCCTTCCTAATCAGGACATTAAGACCATTTTCAGGTGAAAGTATTTCTATGAAAGCCACTTTGTAAAGTTTACAAGAGGTGATTGTTACATCAGATGCACAGACATCAACATGGAGACACAAAAAAAACAGTGAAAAAGCAAGAAAATCTGACACCACCAAAGGAGCACAATGCTAGTCCAGTAACCCAAAGAATTGAAAATCAACAAATTGCCAGAAAAGAAATTCAAAATAATGACCTTAAGGAAACACTGTGAGATACAAGAGAATACAGACAGACAGTTCGATTAAACCAGGAAAACTATTCATGATCTAAATGAGAACCTTACCAAAGGGATAGACATCATTAAAAAAACCACACAGAAATCTTGGAGTTGAAGAATTCAATGAAAAAAAAAAATACAATAGAGAGCTTAAAAAAATACAGTTGAGACTAATTCAAGCAAAAGAAAGAATCTCTGAACTTAAAGACAGGTCATTTGAAATTACCAAATCAGAAGAAAGAAATAAATAAGAATGAAAAAGAGTGAAGACGGCATACAAGACATGGGACAGCGTTAAATGAACAAACATTTGTATTATGGGAATTCCAGAAGGAAAAGACAGAAAGATGCAGACAGAAAACTTACTAATAAAATAATTGGCGAAAACTTCCCAAGTGTTTGAAGAGATACGGAAATCCAGATAGATGAAGCTCAAAGGTCCCCAAGCAGATTAAAACCAAAGAGGACTTCACTGAGAGACATTAATTAAACCCTCAAAAGTCAAAGACAATGAGAAGATTTTAAAGACAGCAAGAAAAAAGCACCAAGTCACATATAAAGGAATTCCACTATGATATCAGTGAACTTCACAGCAGACACTGTGTAGTCCAGGAGAGAATGGGATGACATATTCTAAGTGCTGAAAGAAAAAACAAACAAAAAACAAACAAACAAAAAAAACAAAGAGGCAAAAAACCTGGCAGCCAAGAATTCTATGCCTAGCAGACCTGTCCTTCATTAATGAGAAAGGAGAAATAAAATATTTTCCAGACAAGCAAAAGTTGAGGAAATTTATCACTACTAGAGCTAACCTACAAAACATAATCAAGACAGTCCTTTGAGCAGAAACAAAGTTGTTTTTTAGAAAAGATAAACAAACCAACAAACTTTAAGTCAAACTAAGAAGACAAAAAAGAGAGAAGACTCAAAGAAATCAAATCAAAGGTGAAAAAGAAGACATTACAACATATAACAGAGAGTTGGAAAGGATCATAAAAGACTACTATGAACAACTATACACCTACAAATTGGGAAACCTAGAAGAAAGGGATAAGTTCCTAGACACTTCTATTCAACATATTACAGGAAGTTTTAGCCAGAACAATTAGACTAAAGAAAGAAGAAAATGAATCCACATAGCAAAGGAGGAACTTGAACTGTCCTGATTTGCAGGAGATGTGCTCTTATATAGAAATGCCAAAGACTCCACAAAATATCTATTAAAACTAATAAACAAATTCAGTCAAGTTTCGGGATACAAAATCAACATAAAACATTAGTAGCATTTTTACATGCTAATGATGAACTATCTAAAAATGAAATAAAAGCAAACAATTCCATTCACGATAACTACAAAAAACAAGATACCTTGGAATAAATTTAAGGAGGTAAAAAATCTCTAAAATAAAAACTATAAAACACTGATGATAGAAATTGAAGTGGACATAAATAAATGGAAAAAATATACTGCGTATATGCAGTGGAAGAATTAGTATTGTTAAAATGTCCATACTCCCAAAATTGTTCTGGAGAGTCAAAGCAATACCTATCAAAATGCCAATGAATTATTTATAGAAATAGAAAAAATAGGGATCCTAAAAGTTTTATTGAACCACAAAAGACTCTATAAATCACAGCACTGTTGAGGAAACAAAACCAAAACCAAATAAACACAACAACATAGCTGAAGGCATCTCACTACCTAACTTCAAAATATACTACAAAGCTATAAAAAACAAAAAAGCATGCTATTTACATAAAAATGAATACATAGACCAATGGGACAGTATAGAGAGCCCAGAAATAAACCTATAGCTCTAAAGCCAACTTATTTTTGTCAAACGGGCCAAAAACTCATATTGGGGTAAGGACAGTCTTTTCAATAAATGATGGTTGGAAAATAGTCTACATTCAGAAGAATACAATTTGTCCCCTATCTCTCATATGTAAAGAATTAACTCAAAATGCATTACAGAGTTAAACATAAGACCCTCAAACTATGAAAAAACCGGAATAAAACATAGAGTAAATGCTACGTAACATTGGTCTGGGCAAAGATTTTTTTGGATAAAACCTAAAAAGCACAGGCAACAAATGCAAAAAAAAAAAAAAAAAAAAAAAAATTATATCAAACTAAGAAACTTTTACACAGCAAAGAAAACCACCAACAGTGTGAAGAGACAACCTGAATGGGAGAAAATTTTTGCAAACTATACTTCTGACAAGAGGTTAATAACCAGAATATACAAGAAACTGAAACAACTCAATAACAAAATGGATTAAAAATGGGCAAAATATGTGAATGGATATTTTTCAAAAGAAGACATACAAATGTCCAAAAGTTACATAAAAATGCTCAACATCACTGATCATCAGGAAAATGCAACTCAAAACCACAGTGAGATATCTCAGCCCTCCAGTTGGAATACAAAGTTATCTAAAAAACAAAAGATAAATGTTGTCAAGGATGTGAAGAAAAGGAAACCTTTATGCACTGTTAGTGGGAATATAAATTAGTACAGTCATTATGTCAACTATTATGGAGGTTTCTAAAATACTGAAATAAATGTATACACCTACTATGTACTCCCCAAAATTAAAAATTTAAAAATAAAAAAAAAATAGAAGTACCACACGATCTAGCAATCCCACTACTGGGTATATATTCAAAGGAAATGAAATCATTATGTCAAATAGATATCTGCACTCCCATGTTTATTGCAGCACTATTCACCATAGCTGATATAGAATCAATGGAAGTGTCCACCAATGGAAAAATGAATAAAGAAAATATAGTATATATACCCAATGGAATACTAGTCAAACTTAGGAAAAAGAGGAAATTCTATGATATGCAATGACATAGATAAACCTGGAGGACATTCTGTTAAGTGAAATAAGCCACACACACACATACAGACATACACAGACACACACACACACACACACACAAAATACCACAAAATAACTTACTCTTGCGTGAAATCAAAAGTGGTTACTATCATAGGCTGGGGGTGTTTGGGGGTAGGCGGTAGACAGAAATGGGGAGAGGTTGGTCAATAGGTACACAAAGTTACAGCTAGATAAAATAAGTAAACTCTGGTGGTCTATCACACAGTATAGTGACTATAGTTAACAAAAATATATTGTACATTTCAAAATAGCTTTAAGAACGGATTCTGAATGCTCTCATCACAAAATATAAGTGTTTGAGATAAATGATTTGCTAATTACCCTGATGATTTGCTAATTACCCTGATTTGATCATTACACAATGTGTACTTATATTGAAATGTCACATGGTACCCCATAAATATGTACAATTATTATTTGTCAATTAAAAATACAATGAAAATTTAAAAAATATTAGCAAATTATGGCTGGAAGTTAATTCTTAACCTGGTAAAGATTTTTCAAAACCTACAGCTAATTGTTTAATGTATCCCTGTTGTGTTTTTAATTAAACTCTAATTCTCATTTTACATATTCTTGGGGGAAAAAAAAAACCTACAGCTAACATTACCTTTAATGGTGATTTACTCAGACCTTTACCCACGATACTGGGATTGATTTAAGAAATGCACACTATGATCACTTCTATCTAACTATAAATTAGAAGTTCTAGCTAGTACAATGAGGAAAGGCAAGGACATAAAAGGCATACATACTGGAATTTTAAAGAACAGAAAAAATTGTTATCCTCAGTAACTTTTACACTTAGAAAAAGATAACCACTTATAAATAATTAGACTTAATATGCATATTTAATAAGTTGCTGTAGACACAGTTAGTATACAAAATCATTGTCATTTCTTTGTATTAGCAAGAATAAATAGCAAATAAAAATTTAAAAGATGTCATTTGAAAAACATCAAGAAAAAACAAATACTTAATGCTAATGAAAAATTATTATGATTTCTACACTGAATATTGTCAGAAACAAAAGAACACTTCAGTAAACTGAGGACTATACTATGATCATAGACCCAAAGATACAGTATTTTTCAATACAATATTGAAACAATTTTTCAATGCAGTATTTTTCCCAAATTAGTTCCTAGATTCAACATTTAAATACCGGATGCTAATATTTGTGTAAAAATTCAAAAGTCCTGAAGAGCCCTAAAACAATCTTGAAGTAGAAGCCCAAATATTTTATTAAGATTCACCACACAGTCACATAAATTAAAATGATAGTATTAGTGTAAGGAAGTAGACCAATGGAACAATAGAGTCTAGTAACAGACCCAAACATACACAGTTATGACAATTCTTGATTTATGACAAAAGTGATTCTGCAGTGCTAGGAGGAAAGCCTGTAATTTTTTTTCCTGAAAAGGAAAGGCTTTATTTTTAGTGAAAGGAACCGAGGCTGGATGCACTGTATATCTATTAGGAAGAAAACTTTTGATGCCTGTGGAACACCATTTATAAAATTTCATTCTTGATAGATTGTACTTTTAAATATGAATGAATGATAACTTTTAGTCAAGAGGGAGTAACATTTCTATTTATACTTCTATTTTTTTTTTTTTTTTTTTTTTTTACAAAAACCAGTTCTCAATACATTGGACATCAAATAGTGAAGGATAAAAATCTCCAAAGATGGCAAACAAATGAGGTCCAATTGTCTCAGCTTATTAACCAGGGAAAACCAACAATCTCCAAAGCTAGAGAGAGAATCTAGATGCAGCTCAGCAAACTCCCTGAAGGGAAGAGATAGAGTTAGAAGTACAAGGAAGCCAAAGTGGCTAGAGTTTGTTTGCAAGGTAGTAGAGAGGTGAAAGCTTCCCAGAGAAAGAACTCTGGACATATCCAGAGCTCCCCACTCAGCTGAGTACTCATCAATTGCAGCACAAGCACTTGAGGACACTACCAGGGTCTGGGGAAAGAATCACTAAAAAAAAGTAGAGAAAACAATCCTTGAGGTTCACACAGGGCTTGAAAAATCAATTGGCAACCAAAGTGGAAAATGTCATAGTTCACAGACATGAGGTAGAGTACTTAGATTTTTCCTCAGTAATGGGATAAGATAATAAAATTGACAGAACACTTTTTTTAAAAAAATTATACTTTAAGTTCTAGGGTACATGTGCACAACGTGCAGGTTTGTTACATATGTATACATGTGCCATGTTGGTATGCTGCACCCATTTACTCTTCATTTACATTAGTTATATCTCCTAATGCTATCCCTCCCCTCTCCCCACAATAGGCCCCAGTGTGTGATGTTCCCTTCCTGTGTCCAAGTGTTCTCATTGTTCAGTTCCCACCTCTGAGTGAGAACATGAGGTGTTTGGTTTTCTGTTCTTGAGATAGTTTGCTGAGAATGATGGTTTCCAGCTGCATCCATGTCCCTACAAAGGACATGAACTCATCCTTTTTTATGGCTGCATAGTATTCCATGGTGTGTATGTGCCAGATTTTCTTAATCCAGTCTGTCATTGATGGACATTTGAGTTGGTTCCAAGTCTTTGCTATTGTGAATAGTGCTGCAATAAACATACGTGTGCATGTGTCTTTACAGCAGCATGAATTATAATCCTTTGGGTATACACCCAGTAATGAGATGGCTGGGTCAAATGGTATTTCTAGTTCTAGATCCTTGAGGAATCGCCACACTGTCTTCCACAATGGTTGAGTCCCATCAACAGTTTAAAAGTGTTTCTATTTATCCACATCCTCTCCAGCATCTGTTGTTTCCTGACTTTTTAATGATCGCCATTCTAACGGTGTGAGATGGTATCTCATTGTGGTTTTGATTTGCATTTCTCTGATGGCTAGTGAGGATGAGCATTTTTTTATGTATCTGTTGGCTGCATACATGTCTTCTTTTGAGAAGTGTCTGTTCATATCCTTTGCCCACTTTTTGATGGGGTTGTTTTTTTCTTGTAAATTTGTTTGAGTTCTTTATAGGTTCTATATATTAGCCCTTTGTCAGATGAGTAGATTGCAAAAAATTTTCTCTCATTCTGTAGGTTGCCTATTAACTCTGATAGTAGTTTCTTTTGCTGTGCAGAAGTTCTTTAGTTTAATTAGATCCCATTTGTCAATTTTGGCTTTTGTTGCCATTGTTTTTGGTGTTTTAGACATGAAGTCCTTGCCCATGCCTACCCTAGAAAAAAACCTAGGCAATACCATTCAGGACGGAACACTTCCAACACAGAATCGTTTCTGCTGTCTTTGATAAAGACCATATATTAATATGGCTTTATTACTAACTCCGTAGGTATTGTGGAACAACCCATTTCACCACTGAATTCTTTAGTTTTTTTAATGTATAATGTCATAATTGAAAGGAAATATTACTAGTATGTGTTATGGGCTGATTTTTGTTCCCCCATAATTAATATTCTGCAGCCCTAATTCACAGTATCTTATACTGTGACTCTACTTGGAGACGGGGCTTTTAAAAGGTAATTAATGTTAAATGAAGTCATATGGATAGGGTCTCATCCAACTCGATTGGTGTCCTTAAAAGAAAAGGAAATTTTGACACAAAAATACAATAGGTGTGTGAGCACATAGAGAAAAGGACCTGTGAGGGATACAGCTGGAACACAGCTATTTTACAAGTCAAAGAAAAGGACCCCAGAGGAAGACAAACCTGCCAGCCCCTTTATCTTGAACTTCCAGCCTCTGGAACTATAAGGAAATAAATTTCTCTTGTTTCAGTATCCCAAACTAGTATTTTGCTATGGCATCCATAGCAAACTAATGTATGTGATCCTGAAATATAGAGTTCATAATACAATTTCATAAAAATGGATTTGTGACTAATATAGAAAAATGTTGTTGTAATGATTCTAGATCTTTTCATACAAAGAATTAAGTTGACAATGGATTGCCTATGAATAATCATGGTAATAAACAACCTAACGACAAACAGTACCCCAAGTCTGCTAGCATTCCCCAGATGTAATTATTATGACACTTTTGGACATTCTAATGTTTTTATGAAAGGTGAGAGGAATACGTGTACTTGATTTGCATTTTTGAGAAAAATAATAGCTTTATTAGTTACCTCATTTCTTGTATTTTGAAGAAGATTAAGATTTTAAATTTCAGATTTCTTGGCCCTTATCACACCAACAGTGGATGATAACGTAGATGGTGTTTAGAAACATGGAATTCCCTTATATTAAGACAGCCAGCAAATGGGACAAAAACAGTATATGAAATCAGATCTCCTTTTGGGAATAAATTAACTGTATGACTGGGTTCTATTTTAATATTTAGACAAGGTTTTTCAGAACAAACCTGAGGCCTGTTTCAGATGTTAAAGAACTGGCATTGCTAAATGAAACACATTATTCTAAACACATTCAACTGAATACATCCCACTATTTTGGCATTAATGTATTTTCTACAGAAGATAGAAAGCAATGGTTTCCATTTCCCATTGGGAAAAATGCTTGGTTAACCTTAGATGGTTGTAGTTCCATAAAAAAGTACCTAACTATCTTTAACCATGGATCTTTTTCATATTATGGTAATACCCAGAAATAAGAAATGATGCCCTAGATTAGTGATATCAACCTACTATTCAGCAATTATTATTCAAAGTAACAAACCTAGTTTTATAAATGCCTTAGTAAAGCATTCTGAGAATCTGTTCAGCTTTCTTTGTATTATTGTGTTTTTTTAGTCAAATAATTATATTTAATTAATATGTTTTATGTCAGCAAGTTGAAATATGAAAGTATAATATTAACAATAATATTACACGAACTGCTATAAATACATCAATCACACTGTCCTTTCATGGTTGTGTTAACTATTACTCTCTTAAGCCTCCATCTATTCAAAAACCTCTATTCCCCATACCTGTAAGTTCAGTTTCCTAAAACATTTGTATTTTCTTTTATAAACTGCCTACAAAAAAATTCATAATGATGATAAACCATTGTCAACTTACTACATCAACATCCATCAAATGAATTGATTACATCTACATGTTCATTTTGTATAATAGAAATACAATCACTGCAGTAAAATACTGTCATGGGATTAATGTCTTCTACTCTGGAAATGTAAGTCTTGCCTTTGGCTTGGTATTTTATGAAGCAGCAAGAGACCATTATCCTGTGACAACATTTTATTTCATTGACATCTCAAATATATTCTTAATATTCTTTATATTTATGTTCAGTTTAGAATGAAAGGATTAGAAAAGGTGTTATTATAGTAGAAAGGCATTCATTACTACATTCTGAATAGCATTACCATGTGACATGTCTCAGCCATAAGAATCTCTTGGCAAGAATTGCATCTTTTATTCTTATGTATTCACAGCAAAGCTGTCTGTATCCCACGCTATGAATTTTTCCTGCGTTAATCATCAACATCGACCCAGTTCTGCTGCTATATGGTTCTCACTTTAAGCTATATACTATGTAAATCAATCTGATCACTAAAATGTTAATGAAATATTAAAAAGATAAAGTTTTTAAACTTTAAGCCAGATAATAACCATAAATTTAAATTCTTAGTCTACTTTAAAATAGATTTCTTCCTTTCCTTTTGAAATCACTGTCCTCAGCAATTTTCCACACTCTAAATACTAAGAATTTGCCTATGCATGTAAAATGGAGAATTGTGGTAATTGTCCCTATAACTCAAACTAAGGGAAACACAACTTCATCTGAAATGTCTAAGCAACTGAGGCCATTTTTTGGCTTGGATTATCCAGAAAATGACTTCAGTTTTCCAACATATTTTGCATGAGTATATATAAAAACAGATACAGGGATACAAAATAAGATTCAGAGTGTTAAATGTGAAGTGGAAGATAGAATAAGAAACTATGAAAATTCATTTATGGGCATTGATGTTGAAATTCTGTATGTATAGCAAAGGGAATTAACACAATTTTCAAGATGTTAATATCATAAGGCAATGTTTTGAGTTTACTGAGCTTTTAAGGTGCCAATGTTGCCTTGTTTGTGTTAGACCACTGCTGTAATTACATTTCAGCTAGCTAATGAAATGCTAGGCAGTGTTTTGTCTATGCATTGTTGTGAGAGAAGTAGAAGTGTTTTGATTAAGAGCAGATGGAAAAATTGATTTTTTTTTTTTTTTTTTTTTTGCTCTTTCTTTGTGGGTTAAGAATAAGGTAGTGAAAAGCCATGGATTGGTGTCCTTGGTTGGGACTTAATTAAAGTGTTACTAAGTCTATGGTTAGGTCTACATTACTGTGGTAGAACTAGAAATTCCTGAAAAAGTTGTTGGCTGCTTCTAATATACCACATCTAGTCTATATATAGCTTTGTGACTTCCCTTTTCCCCTAAAATATTCAAGCACAACTCATGACTCATAGCAAGTGATGTTTTTAAGGGCTGAGGTATTAGTTGATTTGTTTTCTTTTTGCCTACTTGCCCCTGCCAAAATACATGTAGATAGAACATATAAAAACATAGAAAAAAATTTGTTTTAATCATTTGCCTTAGATAGTTTTCTCTATATAGACCCCACTGGATTATAACATAAATACATAGGTCATAAAACATACATGTACAACTTGATGAATTATCACAAAGTGAATGCATTCTCTTAAACAACAAACCAGACAAGGAAATAAAAAAACATTACCAAAATAACAGAAAGCCCTTCATGTCTCTCTTTCTAGTTACTAATACCTTCTCAAATATAACCTCTATGCTGCCTTATAACACTAGAGATTACTTGTGATTGTTTTACAGCTTTATACAAATTGTTTTATAAAGTATATGTCATTTTTATTTTGATTCTTTTTTATTTTGATTATAGTCTGATCATTCTCATTTTATTAATGAATTTGCCACAACTTACTTATTTTACTGTCAATTGATATTTTGGGTTTTTTTAGTTCTCCACTAATTTTTACTTAATAGTCTCTGTTTTGTGGTGGTTATTCATTAAATGCATCATTTTCAAAATACAGCTGTTGTCAGTGTCTGATGAGATACTACTGAATACAAGTTCCATTCCACATGTAGTCAATTGATGTATCCCCAAATCCAATACATTTCTGTAATGGAGTCACTTAAATTCACACTCACATGTTTTTGGTGTGTATTACACAGTTATTGAAATACAATGTAATTTTTAACATACGACTTTTTATTCAGCAGAGAAAAAATACATAATTTCATTTTTTTCCTCCTGTAAATCTGTTCAGTTAATGGTACTAATACTAGTTCTTTATCATATATAACGTTAAGCATTCATCTTTGAAATAACTACTCATTATTTCTGCATCCTTTTTCTTTTAATTCTCAGTGACATTTAAAGCTTTTTATATGCTATAGGAATAAAAAGGGAAAATTAATGTTAAGTAAGCATAGCAGTCTACTTCAGTGTTACTTAAATAAATAGCAGTGGGAGGAAAAGAAACTTTTATATTCTCCATGCAAAAAAAATGATCTTCAGAAATTAAGAAAAAAAAATCACCATTTTATTTTTTTGTATGCATCTTTTATTAAAATAGTTAAATGGTATCTTTTCATTTATCTTTTATTTATATGCAAATGTCAGCCTTTTGAGCAACTCACCTCACTAGTGTGAAGAATTTACGGATGTTTCTTCTCTAAAGAAATTAATGAGAGATAATGAAAACAATAAACAATTAGAGAGTTCATATTAAGTTATTGACCATACCTAAGTAAAAGATTCAGATTTTGTTTTGTTTGGTTGGTTGTTTTTTAAGAGATTGCTTGAAAAGGATTCTACTAGATTTCTATTTTTTCCTAAAGTCTGTAGTACACTTCTTGTGATGGAAATGGTTTCCCACCCATTCCTTTTGATACTGATGAGAACTGTGTGTTTGAACTGGTTCTCTATAGTATTGTCCAAGATGCAAAAATGGCAGACAGCTTTCAAAGATGATCTTATTTTTATTATAGGAATGAGATGTGGAGAGTGAGGGCATAAAAGACCAACTATTCCTGATGTCATTCAGAAAAGTATCAGTCAAAATAAATATTCCATTTATACTTGTATTTATACAAGAAACATAAATATCAACCTTTTCCATTGTAGCATATACACTAAGGAGTGGTCAGTAGTAACAAATAATAAACAGCCTACTTGGAATTCAAATAACTGCTTCATTGACTTGTATTCATTTTATACTATAAGTTATATGATTAATGTACACAATTTTGTTTTCTGTAATTAATAGGCTTGTTTAGTTGCTATTTGCTATTTTAATTACCCATACATAATTCATAATTATTTGATAAAGACATATTTTTAAATTTGCCATGTGAATCACTGAAGTGATACTAATAGTCAATCTTAGACCTGGTATTTCTATGCAGATACGGAATATGATATATTCCTTAATGTTTATAGATTTAAAGTGTATGTTACTTTCCCTAAAAATTCATTATGATGTTAAAATTTTACTTGTAAGTTGTTCAATGTTAAATTACATTGTTATATAGATACAGGTGCAAAAGTTACTTTTCAGATTATTTCATTTAAAAGATAAATATGACAAAAGGAAAAGCAACATAAGTCAGAAAATCAAATTTCCATTCCTAGATCTGTTGTTGAAGAGCTAAATATCTTTAGAAAAAACTTTGTCTTTCGGCAACAGATTTTATATTTAAAATGAATACACTGGCCACTGGGTTATGATGACAGAAGAAAATGTTCTCCCTCTTCTCCCTTTTATTAGCAAATTCCTGAAAATATCTACCTCTCCCCTCCACACACACACACAAACAACAAGTATATAATATCAAAGCTGGAAAACAAGAGGTAGTGCCATGAAATGCTCATCATGTGCAACATTTTGACTCTGAAAAATAGAAAGTTATTGACTGGTTAAAGCAGGAAAGAACAGTTTCAAAATACAAAAGCATACTGCTTCAGAACATGGGAAAGCACTTAGAGCTAGTGTTTGAGACAAGAGTAGACTTCGAAGCAAACATTTGGGTGACTCCTTGGTCTTTTACATCCAGGTTCTTCTATCATTCTATCCACCAAATGCTGCTAAGCTGTGGAACCAGTAAGTACAAGAACATAGGCTAGAACACTAAGCTGTTCCCTGGGATTCTGGTGAAAGCTGATAAGAATAGGCTCTTAAAAAGAGACAACTGGCTCTTGGTGCTCACTAGCTAGCAATATTTCTCATTCTTGTCCCTAAATAATAAGAACCAAGATTTATTACAGAAACCAAATATTCTAAACAAACTAAAAAATTTTAATGCAAAGGTAAACATTAAATCAAGAATCATAATATATTTGAGTCAAAGAAACGAAGCTCCAAACAAAATCTAACACACTAGGAAGTATAATTAATAGAATAGACAGATAAGACAGGATATCACATCCACACAACAAGAGCAGACACTTATAGTAAAGCTCCAATTAGAGACATCAGTTGCCAGAAATATAAAATAACCATAATGCCATCCAGAAAGAAAATTTATTGAAACATTAAAAAAAATTTTAATTTGGCCTGGCATGCTGGCCCACTCCTGTAATCCCAGCACTTTGGGAGGCCGAGACAGGTGGATTACCTGAGGTCAGGAGTTTGAGACGAGCCTGGCCAACACGGCAAAACCCTGTCTCTACTAAAAATACAAAAATTATCCAGGTGTGGCGGTGGGTGCCTGTAATCCCAGCTACTCAGGAGGCTGAGGCAGGAGAATCACTTGAATCCAGGAGGCGGCGGTTGTAGTGAGCCGAGATCGCAGCATTGCCCTCCAGCCTGGGCAACAAGAGTGAAACTCCATGTCTATATATATATATATATATATATTTTTTTTAATTAATGATGAGCTTACATAACCAAAAGCAGAGAGAAGCAAATGAACTTAGCATACAGTTTAGAAGAAGATTGCTGCAACTAAACCCATAAACATGAATGAGTAAAAATAAATAAAAGAAGCATTTAGCTAAATCATTAGAAAAGGAAGAACAAAACACGTAGGTAGTGGGATTATATATTTAAAGTGCTAAAACAAAAAAGATCATCAACCAAGAATTCTATATCCAGAAAAAACTATTCTTCAAATGCTAAAGAGAAGTAGACAAAAAAATGTAGAGAATTTTCCCATGTCACACTTTCCTGCAAGAAATACTATCAAGAGTTTGGGATGAAAATGAGCAGACACTAATTTGAATCAACATGAAGAAATAAAGTACACTGCTACAGGCTATATAGTACTACATAAATATAAAAGTATAAATGTATTTTTGTTGATAATACCTTTTTTTCTATCTTACTTTAAAAGCCCTGCATAAAGCAGTAATTACAAATCTATGTTGTTGGGCATACAATGTATAAATACGAAATTTACATGATAACAGCACAAAAGAGTGGGGAGCAAATAGAGCTAGCAAAGAGCAAAGATTTTGTGCACTGTTGAAATTAAATTGATATCAATAGTACCTAGATTTTTATAAGTTATAATATAAATTGTAACCCCCAGGGCAGCTGCTTAAAAAAAACCTTGAAAACGGTAAAATGAGATGACATCTCACACAACTCTGAATGGTTAATATTAAAAAGCCAAAAAATAACACATGTTGACAAAGTTACAGAGTAAAGGGAATGTTTATATACACTGTTGGTGGGAATGTAAATATGTTCAACCATTTTGGAAAGAAGTTTGAAGATTTCTTAAAGAATGTAAAACAGAACTCCCATTTGACCCAGCAATTTCATTACTGGGTATATACCCAAAGGAAAATTGATATTGTTCATTACAGCACTATTCACAATAGCAAAGGCATGGAATCAACCTAAATGTTCATCAACGATGGATTCAGTAAAGAAAGTGTGGTACATACACAGTATGGAATACTATGCAACCATAATAAGGAACAAAATCATGTCCTCTGCAGCAACATGGATGCAGCTGGAGGCCATCATTCTGAGTAAATTAACACAGGAACAGAAAACCAGTACTACATGCTCTCACACATATAACTGGGAGCTAAACATTACGTACACATGGACATAAAGATGAAACCAATAGATTACTGGGGATTGAGTGTTGAAAAATCAACGATTAGGTACTTTGCTCACTATCCAAATGACAGAATCACTTGTATGCCAATCCCCATCAACACACAATTTACCCATGAAACAAACCTGAACTTGTATGCAGCACACCAACATGGCACAAGTATACATATGTAACAAACCTGCACGTTATGCACATGTACCCTAGAACTTAAAGTATAATAAAAAAAAGTGAAAAATTGAAAAAATAAAATGTTTAAAAAGAGTTTAAATAATGCACTGGAAAAAATACCTATTTAACATGAAAGGAGGCAGCAATACAAAGAGGAATAAAAAGACATACAACATATAGAAAAAAATTGAAAAATGGCAGATATAAATTCTGCCTTATCAGTCATATTAAATATAAATGGATTCAACATTCCAGTTAAAGGCAGAGACTGGAAGAAATAATTTTTTAAAAATATTCCCAATACATGCTATTAGCAAGAGACACACTGTAGATTCAAAGACACATATAGGCTGAAAGTGAAAAGATAAAATACACAAACAGCAACCAAAATAGAGCAGGAGTGTCTAAACTAATATAAAACAGACCATAAGACAAAATTTCTAAGAGGAAAAGAGATATTTAATAATAATAAAGTGGTGAACCCATCAATATAACAGCAAGTGTTTATATTCTCATCAAAAATATGTAACAATTATAAATATGTGTATATCTAATAGCCTCAAAATATATGAAGCAAAAGTTGACAGAATTAAAAGAGTAACCAAAAATTCAACAATAGTCAAGACCTCAACACCCTACTTTCAGCATTATATAAAACCACAATGTGATACCATACTCCTGCAAGAACGGCCATAATAATAAAAAATTGAAAACCAGTAGATATTAGTGTGGATGCAGTGATCAGGCAACACTTCTACACTGTTGGTGGGAATGTAAACAAGTACAGCCACTATGGAAACAGTGTGGAGATTCCTTAAAGAACTAAAACTAGAACTACCATTTGATCCAGCAATCTCACTACTGGGTATCCACCCAGAAGAAAAGAAGTCATTTTCCAAAAAAGATACTTGCACAACTATGCAGATAACTAACAAGATAAAACAACCATGCAGCTAACTAACAAGGAATAGAAGACTTGCAAAATACCTAGTAGGTGTAACAATGTATACAGAACATTCCACCTTCAACAGCAGAATATACATTCTTCTCAAGTGCTTTATTTTTTTTCCATAAGTTATTGGTGTACAGGTGGTATTCGGTTACATGAGTAAGTTGATGATTTGTGAGACTTTGGTGCACCCATCACCCGATAAGTATATACTGCACCATATTTGTAGTCTTTTAATCCCTCACCCACCCCCTCACTCTTGCAGGCCAAGTACCCAAAGTCCACTGTATCATTCTTATGCCTTTGCATCCTCATTGCTTAGCTCCCACATATCAGTGAGAACATACAGTGTTTGGTTTTCCATTCCTGAGTTGCTTCACTTAGAATAATAGTCTCCAATCTCATCCAGGTCACTGCAAATGCTGTTAATTCATTCCTTTTTATGGCTGAGTAGTATTCCATCATATATTATATACACGACAGTTTCTTTATCCACTTGTTGATTGATGGGCATTTGGGTTGGTTCCAAATTCCAATTTTGCAATTTGAATTGTGCTGCTATAAACATGTGTGTGCAAGTATCTTTTTAGAAAATGACTTATTTTCCTCTGTAGATTACCCAGTAGTGAGATTGCTGGATCAAATGGTAGTTCTGGTTTTAGTTCTTTAAGGAACTCCAAACTGTTTCCACAGTGGCTTTATAAGTTTACACCCAGCACTGTAGAAGTGTTTCCTGATCACTGCATCCATGCCAATATCTACTGTTTTTCAAAAATTTATTTTTATTATGGCCATTCTTGCAGGAGTAAGGTGGTATCACATTGTGGTTTTGATTTACATTTCCCTGATCATTGGAGATGTTGGGCAGTTTTTTAAATTAATTAATTTATTTATTATACTTTAAGTTCTAGGGTACATGTGCACAACGTGCAGGTTTGTTACATATGTATACATGTGTCATGTTGGTGTGCTGCACCCATTAACTCTTCATTTACATTAGGTGTATCTCCTAATGCTATCCCTCCCCTCTACCCCATCCCCAAAATAGGACCCGGTGTGTGATGTTCCCCTTCCTGTGTCCAAGTGATCTCATTGTTCAATTCCCACCTATGAGTGAGAACATGCGGTATTTGGTTTTCTGTTCTTGCGATAGTTTGCTGAGAATGATGGTTTCTAGCTGCATCCATGTCCCTACAAAGGACACGAACTCATCCTTTTTTATGGCTGCATAGTATTCCATGGTGTATATGTGCCACATTTTCTTAATCCAGTCTGTCATTGATGGACATTTGGGTTGATTCCAAGTCTTTGCTACTGTGGATAGTGCCGCAATAAACAGACGTGTGCATGTGTCTTTATAGCAGCATGAATTATAATCCTTTGGGTATATACCCAGTAATGGGATGGCTGGGTCAAATGGTATTTCTAGTTCTAGACCCTTGAGGAATCGCCACACTGTCTTCCACAATGGTTGAACTAGTTTACAGTCCCACCAACAGTGTAAAAGTGTTCCTATTTCTCCACATCCTGTCCAGTACCTGTTATTTCCTGACCTTTTAATGATTGCCATTCTAAATAGTGTGAGATAGTATGTTCCTTTTTCTCTATCTTGTGGAATAGTGTCAAAAGAATTGGTACCAATTCTTCTTTGAATGTCTGGTAGAATTCTGCTGTGAATCCATCTGGTCCTGGACATTTTTTTGTTGGTAATTCTTTAATTACCATTTTAATCTTGTTGCTTGCTATTAGTCTGTTCAGGGTATCTAATTCTTCCTGATTTAAGCTAGGAGGTTTGTATTTTTCCAAGAATTTATCCATCTCTTCTAGTTTTTCTAGTTTATGTGCATAAAGATGTTCATTGCAGCCTTGAATGATCTTTTGTATTTCAGTGGTGTCAGTTTTAATATCTCCTGTTTTGATTCTTAGTGAGGTTATTTGGATTTTCTCTCTTCTTTTCTTGGTTAATCTTGCTAGTGGCCTATCAATTTTATTTATCTTTTCAAAGAACCAGCATTCCCCAGGATAAACCATATGGCAGGTGACGAAACAGGCTACAATACATTTAAAAGGATTAAAACACAGAGCATCTTTTTAACATACAACAGAATAAAATTAGAAATAAATAAAAAAATTTAGAAAATTCGTATGTATGGAGAATTAAGCAATACTTTACTAAATAAGCAATTGGTTCATGAAGAAATAACAATGAAAATTGGAAAATACTTTGAAATAAATTGAAATTGAAACACAACAGACCAGAATTTTAGTCTTTTTATTGCTAACACTTGGAAGAAAACATAACAAAGTTATTAAAAAGTAAAGTTCAAGTCAATAACTTAACCTTCCATCATTTATGAAACTAAGAAAAGTAAAGCAAGATAAACCTAAAGCCAGAAGAAATGAAATAAGCTTAGAGTGCAGATAAGTAAAATAGAAAATAGTAGACAATAGAGAAAATCAATAGAACCAAAAGTTGGTTCTTTGGAAGATCAACAAAAATGACAATCCTTTAGCTACATTAACCTAGAATAAAAAATGGAAGTTTCAAATTTTTAAAATGAGAATGAAAGAGGTAACATTACTACTAACTTGCATTAATAAAAAAGTTTAAAAGGGAACAAATATGAACAATCATATGGCAACAAAACAGATATCCTGATTGAAATAGATGAATACCTAGAAGCCAAAAACTAGAGAAAATGACACAAAAAGTAATAGAAAACCTGAATAGACTTACAACAAGTAAAGAAACCAAATCAGTAACAAAAAAAAAAAAAGCCTCAAAAACAAAAGTGTAGCATAGGATGGCTTTATGAATAAATTCCACCAGATATTTAAAGAATTAACATCATTCTTTAATAAATATTTCACTTAATTCTATGAGGCTAGCATTTTCCTGATACCAAAGCCAGGCAAATAAATAATTTTTCAAAAGACTTATATATATTATAAATATAGAAATAAAAATCTTAAGTAAAATACAAGCAAACCAAATCTGGCAACATTAAAAGAATTATACACCATGACCAAATTGAGTTTGTCCCAGGGATGAAAGGTTGTCTAATATCTGGAAATTAATGTAATAAAACATGCCAACAGAACAATGAACTAAATGACATGATCTCAATAGATACAGAAAAGGCATTTGACAAAATCAACACACTTTATAATAAGAGAACACTTATCAAAATAGGAATATAACACACGTCTTCAACCTGATAAACAGTATATGTGAAAGAGCCAAAAGATAACATTACATTTAATGGTGAAAGACTGAAAGCTTTCCCATTAAAATCAGGAACAAAGAAAAGATATCTCTTCTTGCCACTTCTATTCAATATTGTACTGGAGGTTCTAGACTGGCAATCAGGCAACAAATAAATGGTATTTAGATTAGAAATGAGGAAGTAAAACTATTTTTGTTTGTAAATGGTATGATCTCATATATAAAAAATCCTAATATGCACAGACAGAAAAATATTAGTACTAATAAGTGAATTCGTCAAGGTCATGGGAAACAAGGTCAATATATAAAAATTAATTGTAGTCTGGGCACTGTGGTTCATGCCTGTAATCCTAGCACTTTGGGAGGCCAAGGCGGATAGATCACAAGGTCAAGAGATTGAGACCATCCTGGCCAACATGGCGAAACCCTGTCTCTACTAAAAATACAAAATTTAGCTGGGTGTGGTGGCGTGCGCCTATAGTCCCAGCTACTCGGGAGGCTGAGGCAGGAGAATCACTTGAACCCAGGAGGCAGAGATTGCAGTGAGCTGAGATCACGCCATTGCACTCCAGCCTGACGACTGAGTGAAACTCTGCCAAGAAAGAAAGAGAGAGAGAGAGAGGAAGAGAGGAAGAGAGGAAGGAAGGAAGGAAGGAAGGAAGGAAGGAAGGAAGGAAGGAAGGAAGGAAGGAAGGAAGGAAGGAAGGAAGGAAGGAAGGAAGGAATTGTATTGCTGTATACTGCCAATGAACAGTATGAGAAAGAAAATTAAGAATGTTCAATTTGCCATGGTATCAAAAATAATACTTGGGAGTAAAGTTAACAAGAGAAGTACAAGACTTATTTACTAAAAATTACAAAATATCATTGAAAGTGATTAAAGACCAAAATGTATGAAAAGACATTCCGTATTTATGAATTAGAACACATGATGTTAAGATAGTAATACTCTGAATTAATCAACCTGTTCCACACAAACCTTATCAAAACACAAGCCTTTTATTTTGAAGAAACTGGCAAGTTGATTCTAATATCATGGAAATGCAGTGGAACAAGAATAGCCAAAACAATCTTTAAAATAATGACAAAACTTTGAAGACTCTACACTTTTTAAATTTCAAACTGTGGGACTGACATAAGCACAGAGGCAGATCAATTGAATAGAATTGAGAGTACAGAAATAAAACATCCATTTATGAGCAATTGATTTTCAACAAAGGTGGCAAGACAATTGAAGGGAGGATAAAATTCTTTTCAATAAATAGTGCAGGGACAACTTGATATCCACTTACAAAAAAATGAACATGGACTCTTATCTCACATCATATCAGAAGTTAACTAAACTGCATCAAAGACTTCAGTGTAAAACTAAAACTATACCTAAAACTATAGATCTCTCAGAAGAAAATAGGCGTAAACTTTTGTTACCATGGATTAGGCAATAGTTACCTAGATACAACAACAAAAGCGAAAACAACAGACAAAATAAATAAATTTCACTTCATCAAAACTAAAAGCTTTTGTACTTAAGATAAACTCTATCAAGAAAGTGAAAATCCACACAATGGGAAATAATATTTGCAAATCATATATCTGAAAAGGGACATGTGACCAGAATATACAAAGAGTTTTTACAACTCAATAACAGACAACGAACCCAATTAAAAAGTGGAAAAAGGATTTAAATAGATTTTTTTAAAGAAGGTAAACACACGGTCAATATGAACGTAAAAAGACATTCAACATCATTCATCATAGGGAAATGCACATTAAAAACACAGCAATATACCTTTCACTTTTTTGGTAGCTTTGATTAAAAAGACAGATAATAACAAGTTTTAACATGCATGTGGAGAATTGGAATTATACATTGCTGATGGGTATATAAAATGGTTCAGCTGGTTTGAGAAAATTTAACAGTTTCTCAAAAAGTTAAACTCTATGTAAAATGTCCAGAATAGGCAAATCCACAGAAAAGAAAGTAGATGAGTGGCTACCAGGGACTGGGGGAAGGGAGGAATTGGGGATGTTTCCTAATGGTAAAAAGATTTCATTTTAGATTAATCAAAATAATCTGAAATTAGGTTGTGGTAGTAGTCATACAACTTTATTAACATACTAAAAAAGGAGTGAATTGAGGTATGTTTTGTGGTACATGAATTACATTTGATCTTTTTAGAAACCTTCCATTAATTCAAATTAGATGGAAGGAGGTTGTAAAAGTGAGAGAAGAAATTAATTAAAGTAAAAAACAAGGTTAAAAATGAGGAATAAAATCAAAATTTGGCCCTCTGCAAATATTTAAAATACTATTTTGGTGAGATTTTTAAAGTAAACAAATTTGAAACATGGGAAAGGTAAGTAATACTAGGAAGGAAAAAAGTAATAGAGATTAAAATTATAAATAGAGATTACTATAACCATTGTATACCAATACATTTCAGTCTAAACAAAATAGACAAATTACTTAAAAAATTAAGAAGCAATTTGAAATATTCCTATTAAATAAAAATACTTCAGTGCTATCATAGACAATTGCCAACAAACATGCAAAAAAACAGATCATTCCAATTGTACAAAAACCTTGAGAGAATAAAGAATGAATATTTTGGATAATAAAAGCAGATAATATTAACAGAAAGGAAAATTACAGGACAATCTTATACATGCACATAAATGCAAAATGTAACAAAACAAGTAAACTGAATATAGTAACAATTAGGAAAATAAAACCATTTGGAGTTATACCAGGAGTGTTAATGTCATCAAATGTTACATAACAAATCAAAAATTTTAAAAATATATCTTATTAATGGAGAATATGAGTTGATAAAATTAAATCACTATTCATGGTAAGACATCATAGTTAACTAAAAACTAAAGATTACTTCATATTCTGATAAATAACATCGACCAAAATACTACAACAAATATTCTTATGGCAAAAGGTTCAAACCATTCTCTTTAGGAAAAAAGACACTATTATTTCTTCCATTCAAAATTTAATATAGTACCCAAATATGTGTTGAGTCAAGAAAAACATGCTCTAAGTATTTGAAAGGAAGAATAAAACATTCTCATTAGTCACAAATTTCACTAAGAACCAATACTCTACAAAGAGATATTAGAGATTCTAGAAAATTTGTTATATATAAGATAATTATACCAAAATATATTATCTTTTATGCTTTTGCAACTCTTAGAAGACACTTGAAAATTTTTGAAGCCACATTTACTAATTATAAGTTAAATGATATAATGTCAGAGATTTGCCTCAAAATAATGTGGGGTTGGTGAGAGAGAATGAGAAGCAGGATACATAATCATAGACATGCTATGATTGATAACTATTGAGGCTAGAAGTTATAGAAAAGGGGATAAATTATAATACAGTCTCTACTTTTCTACCTGTCCTAAACTTTTTATAATGACAATTTGTAAACAACAACAACAACAAAACACCCATAGGAGAAAAAAAATAGAATTAAATTCCCCCAGCATAACCTAATCTTTATGGAGGAAATCTTAAAACTTTTTTAAAAAATTATTTTGAAATTTATAATTAAAGAATTATACCATGTTCCTAGAGATGAAAACTTAGTATTGTAAAGGAGCTAATTTTCCAAAATTAACTAATAAATTTAATGCAATTTAAATCAGAATCCTTAAAAGCTATTTCAAGAAACACCAGTCTAATTCCCAAATGTATACAGAATATTGCATGGCTCAATAGCCAAGACATTGCAAAAAAAAAAAAAAAGAAAAAGAAAAGTAGAATTGTCTTACAAATTATAAAGACTTACTATAAAATTGAAGTAAATAACTAAAATGACATGATATTAACATAGAAATTAATACATTCACAAATGGGACAAAGTAGAGAGCCCATATGAAGGCCATTGTCTACATGGAAATTTGATATGCAATATATATGGCATTGGCTGATCAATGTGAATGAAAAATTGTCAATAAATGGTGTCTAAATATTGGCTATTCTTATGGAAAATATAACCCTAGATTTCTATGGAATGCCATGACCTCAAATCTTTTAATGGCTTAAATATGAGCAAAAAACTTTTTAAACTCTTGGGAAAAAGTACAGACAGATATTTTTTATGATATGGGCATGGGGAAGGATTGTTTAATTGTGCCAAATATCTTTTTTTAAAAATATACTTTAAGTTCTGGGGTGTATGCACAGAACATACAGGCTTGTTACACAGGTATGTAAGTGCCATGGTGGTTTGCTGCACCCTTCAATCCGCCATCTACATTAGGTATTTCTCCTAATGCTATCCCTTCCCTAGCACCCCCCACCCACCAACAGGCCCTGTGTGATGTTCCCCTGCCTGTGTCCATGTGTTCTCATTGTTCAACTCCCATTCCCCTGCCTGTGTCCATGTGTTCTCATTGTTCAACTCCCACTTATGAATGAGAACATGCGGTGTTTGGTTTTCTGTTCTTGTGTTAGTTTGCTGAGAATGATGGTTTCCAGTTTTATCCATGTCGCTGCAAAGGACATGAACTCATCCTTTTTTATGGCTGCATAGTATTCCATGGTATATATGTGCCACATTTTCTTTGTCCAGTCTATCATTGATGGACATTGTGCCAAATATCCTAAGTATTAAGTTCAACCTCATTAAAACCATAAAACATCATAAATGATCATAAAACAGCATAACAAATATAACAAGCCAAATTATAATTCAATCAATAAAATAAGCCAAAAATATGTGCAAATGATAAGAATAGACATTTCAGGAGTTAAACAATAGGGAAATAAGTATATGAAAATAATGGAACCCATAAAAAGTCATTACACTGAACTATTTTTGTTTACCCACTAGATTGCCAAAAACAATCAGCTCTATAGTACTACATGTTGATGAGTATGTGGAACAATGGGAAGTCTTATAAATGCTGGTGAGAGTATAAATCAATACAACCCTTCAGAATGCAAGGAGGGAAATAGCATTACCTTTAAATTTGTACATGCACATATCCTATGACCCAGAAATTCCACTCCTAGGTATAGTCCAGAAAAACAGTGCCATATGTCACCAGGAGTCTGTATAAAAACATTGATCACAGCTTTGATTCAATAACAAAAACTAAAAAGAAATCCTGAATGTCCATTGACAGAGACATTGGAAAATACCTTATAGCGTATTCACACAATAAAATACACCTCAATGAAAATAATTTAATTACTGTAACTATGTATAACAACATGGGAGAATATCTGAACCACAATATTGATTAATCAAAAATAATTAAAAATTCTGAATACTATATATAGTATTATTTATATAAAGCATATTCTCAAGCTAAACTAGATAATATGCTACTCATGGAAACATACATTTATTATAAGTATTCTCACAAAAATAAGTGAAAGATAAACAAATTTAGGATAATGGAATTATAACTATGAAAGCAGTAGGAGAATGGAATTGTGCATAATTTTTACTTTTGAAGTTATATGGTAGGCTTATAAGTATTTGTTATTTTAATTAAACTTCATAACTTCATTTATGTTGCATATATTTTTATATATTAAATATTACATACAATAAATTGAAGCCTCAAAACTTAAGTAATTTTAGAAGATCACAGGAAATGAAAGGAGATATCTGTGGTTTAAAGTAGGTCTGCCTTATCCACATATGTTAACATTCTCCTTTCCTCTATTCCAGTGGTTCTCAATCTTGGCTGTATACTGCAATCACCTAAGGAAGTTTTAAAATAATGATGCCAAGTGTCTGATTTAATTGGACTGGGTAAGGATCTCAACATCAGGATTTTTTTTTTTTTTTTTTTTTTTTTTTTTTTTTGAGACGGAGTCTTGCTCTGTTGCCCGGGCTGGAGTGCAGTGGCCGGATCTCAGCTCACTGCAAGCTCCGCCTCCTGGGTTTACGCCATTCTTCTGCCTCAGCCTCCGGAGTAGCTGGGACTACAGGCGCCCGCCACCTCGCCCGGCTAGTTTTTTGTATTTTTAGTAGAGACGGGGTTTCACCGTGTAACATCAGGATTTTTTAAAGTTATCCCAGGTAATTCTAATGTGCAATAAAGTATAATAACTGTTGATCTATTTTAAAATAATGTTGCAGAGACAATCTGTCTTGGTTGAAAGAACAAAATGAAAATGTACATCTTGATTAAAAGAAACATTATATTTACCCCCAATGTCCTATTTTGTACTATGGGAATGTTGAAATGAAAATGTAAGTCTTTATGGATATAAAAATTATGATTCTCTAATCCAAAAAAAACTAGATGAAGTGAGAACATATATTAGTACAACAATAAATACAAACCAAAATTGAATAAAATATTTTCTTTGACTCCAGGAAATAAACACAGACATTGCTGGGATACTATGAAAATAAACGAAATGAATGTCATTAACTTAATGTCACATTTGTAAACTTTATAGTTACTAGAACTAAAATGAAAGTGATCTTCTGGTCTTTTTTGAATAATGATAAATCTATTATTAAATATCAATTGAATAACATAAATAGTCGTTAAATACAAAAGAACAAATGTGCACTCGCTTTGATAGTAAAGAACCATTCATACTGACAAAGAAATAATAAAACAAAAATAAGCATTTCATGCACAGAGGCAGGGTATACTTTTTGCATTATTTTTCAAGTTAGATATAATTATTTATAATTCAATCCTGTAGCTTCTTGGGAAAATTGCATTCAAATCACAAAATTATAACAAAAATTTTCACTCACAAATGATTGAAAATTTAGAGGTTTTGTTAATGAATTTTACAATTATTGTGATAGTTTTATTTTGTAGTTTATTTCAAGAAGATTTTCATTGTATAAAGTTAGGTATATTGAATTTACTTGTATAATATCTAAGCTATTTAATAACTTAAAATGATCATTAATGCAGTTTTATTTCATAAAAACAATTGCTACTTTTTCATATCAAGCTCCTTGCATAGAAGCTGCAAAATTTTAATGAAATGAAGCTCATGAACACTATTACTCACTAGATTTTGAGATTAGAAGAAAGTGATTTTCATATCTGTAATGCCTTATGTTTTTATTTCAATGTTGCATTTATAGAAATTGTTTTAGGATGCCATCATGTGGTATAATGACCACATTCAAAAGGTAAATGCAGACAAATGTAGAATATATGCCAATTACAGCAATGCTATAATTTTCTTTCTTTTTTTTTTTTTTGAGACGGAGTCTCGCTCTGTCGCCCGGGCTGGAGTGCAGTGGCCGGATCTCAGCTCACTGCAAGCTCCGCCTCCTGGGTTTACGCCATTCTCCTGCCTCAGCCTCCCGAGTAGCTGGGACTACAGGCACCCGCCACCTCGCCCGGCTAGTTTTTTGTATTTTTTAGTAGAGACGGGGTTTCACCATGTTAGCCAGGATGGTCTCGATCTCCTGACCTCGTGATCCGCCCGTCTCGGCCTCCCTAAAATTTCATCCTGTTTAAGAATTTATGAGAGAATGGGAGAACAGATGTCTCAGATGAGAGGACACATGCAGTTCTTTCATAACCCAGATACCTCTTTGTCTGCAAGGCTCATAAGGAGAAACAGATATTATAAAATCAAAATCTTGGAAACAACAGAGTTAGGCTGATATAATAATCTTTCCCTTTACCAAACTTAATAATTGGATGAAGCCATCTGATAGTCCCAATTTTTGAGACAAAAATATTTTACTTTATCTGTTTGATTCTAAAGAATATAATTCTATGTCACTCAGCTACACTAAGAAAGAACACAGAGGAAGAAACAGAATAAATCCATATTTTGATATTGAATGAGAAAGTACCTTGTCCTAAATCTACTGAGTACTGTATTTGGTGGAAACAGAAACAGAAAAAGGAATTAAATTCCTAGGATCTGGCGATTTACTTTCTGACTGATCAATAGTAAATCAATTCACTTAGTGGGCCTTAGTTTCTTTGTCTGTCAAATAAGGAATTTGGATCAGATATATCTATGATCTCCTCCAAATCAATAAATACTCCATACTTTCATATTCCCTTACACTTTAAAAAAACCTTGTGAGCAATGCCAACCATATATTAATAAATAAATATCATTAATAAATGAGTATTGAAAACCTGTGGCAGAAATAAAGAAAAGATGTTGGGAACTGAAGCACAGCTCAGTATAAAAAGGCAATAAAATTACATGATAAAATGTTTTCGAATCTATAATTATTATAGATTTCACAGAAGGCAAAGATGAACAATGAAGACTAGAAGGCTCAGCAGCTTTGTGAGACGTGAAACTTGAATTGAGTATAGATAATAGGATTTGGGTAGACTTGCATGAAAGAACATTCAAAGTGAATGAGAAAAAATATACAAATGGAAGACCAACCAGCAATGGAAACAAACAAACAAACAAATAAAGAGACAGGGACTTTGTATACTAATCAAACATGTTCTATTTGACCTGAAGGATATTTTAATAAGGAACTTTCACACAAAAAATCCATATTTTCAGCTTCCCTTGGAAGAGCAGATCTGACAACAATGACTCAGCACCTAAATGGCAAAAGCTAGTGAAGTTGATCTTTGATATACCCCTTGCTTTCTCCAGTCTACCTCAATATGTAGAACTTTCTGATGTTTCCCCAACCTGGCCTGCTTTACACACTTACGGTATTTTTCTATGCCTCCAGGTATTAATTTGAATATGCAACCCTTGGATATGGGTCATATAAGACAAAGTGGAGGGAATGAGAACAAATTTAAGTGATTGGATGAAGCCATCTGATACTTCCAATTTTAGAAAAGAAGATATTTTACTTTATCTTTTTGACTCTAAAGAATCTAATTCTATGTCACTCAACTATTAATTTGAATATGCAACCCCTGGGTATGGGTCGTATAAGACGAAGTGGAGGGAATTAGAACAGAAGATAGAAAATAAATTAAGAGAGTTAGTACTTTTAATGCCTCATAACAGTTTAAATGCATTTATTTTATCAAACCTAAGTTAAAGACTCTTGAAATAAGCATGGGAAATCAAGTAATGTATATGTAAAATAAAGTATCCCAAATCTGGAAGCATTTATACTCCCTAATATTATAAAATGAACTTTGTATTAAAGCAAGTAGAAAATTACAATGTCTGCTTTAGTCAATAAACTATTCCCTGTAACTGCCTCATTTAATTCAAAATAAGAATAAAGAAACTGAGGATGGAATTGATCAAAATAAAAACAAAAACAAACTAATCATCTCACTAAACAGAGGCTGTGCGTATTTAGATTACGTGACTTGCTAAGTCCTATCTGGATCAGAATCTTCCTCAGCTATTTTCATATGGGAGCCTTAATATTAAAAGTAATCATTTTCCCAATTCTTGTACCAAGAATGAAAGTAGCTTAATTTGAACTACCCTCCCAGAAGGTGACAAACTCTGGATAAAATATATAAGCTAACTATTTAAAGCACCAGAGAGCAACCAAAAGGAGGCAGAAATTGAAGGGGATTGGATTCTTGAAAGAAAGGGAATGCAACTGGGTGGTAATATAAACATTTATGTGACTTCACTTAAGGGAACACTAAAGTCTTCCCCTATGCAGAATGGCTAATACTCAAGGGGAAACCTACAGGTGTATTGCTTTAGGTGTCAGAGAAGTTTGTGTCTTCCAGAGCAGATGGAAATTAACACAGAAAGGCCCAGAAAGCAGGACTTTCTATAATTAAGGGACTTTTCCTAAGACTAAGAGCTAAACTAAAAAGACCCTCCTAATGAAGTGAAAAATCAAACCTCTATAAGTTCAAGGAGATCAGCCAAAAATTAAATTGCTAGCTATAACAAAAGTCATAACTCTTCACAGAAAGTTACTGGAATCCAAAGTCTCTACAATGTTCTTACATATGATATGATACAATACTAAGGAGGCTTTGATATGTTGAGGATGCTTACAGTAATACCTTAAACAACCACTAAATATAAACAAAATAGAAGTATGACCAAAAAGGGGGGCAATAAATAAAATAAAATGGAATAGTAAAACATTTCATTAACCCAAAATACGATAGAAAAGGAGAAAGAGCAGGGGAAGAGATGCCACACACAGAAAAAAAAAAAAATAGAAAAATTTATATGAGCTCAACCATAGTAACTTTTACATTGAGGATTCCAACTAAAACAGAAAGTCAAACTAGACTTTTAATAAAGCCTGTTGGCTACAAGAGAACTTTTTGTTTTCTTTGAGATAGAGTCTCATTCTGTCATTCTGGCTGAATGCAGTGGCATGATCCTCTCACCAGAACCTCCTGAGTAGCAGGGACTACAGGCACATGCCACCATGCCCGGCTAATTTTTTAAAAATTTTATCTGTAGAGACAGGTTCTCACTATGTTGCCAAGTTGGTCTAGAACTCCTGGGCTCAAGCGATCCTCTTGCCTCAGTCTTCCAAAGTATCAGGATTACAGGCATGAGCCATCACGCCTAAGCCAAGAGATACATTTTAAATTAAAAGATATAGACAAGGTGAAAGGAAAAGAGAAGGGGAAAATTATATGTATACACACACACATACACACACACATAAAGATAAGCATTAACAATTAGTAGTATGGAAATATTAATAGACCAAATAGAGTTTCAGACAAGGGATATTACCAGAATTAAAAAGATGTATTTCAAGTGTTTGACAGAACAAAAAGGCAATAGTCAAATCTACAACTATAGTTCAACATTTGTATAACCCTCTTTAATAGATAAAATTTTAAAAATTAGTCAATATAGAGAATATTTAATTATACTATCAAAGACTTTGTCCTAATTTGACACATAGAACAATACACAGAACTGCAGAATGCATACCCTTTGCAAAGTGTACCTGGAGCATTTACCAATATAGGCCAAATGCCAGAATATTTTCAAAGTTTAATTATTGACCGGGCACGGTGGCTCACGCTTGTAATCCCAGCACTTTGGGAGGCCAAGGCGGGTGGGACACCTGAGGTCAGGAGTTCAAGACCAGCCTGGCTGACTTAGTGAAACCCTGTCTCTACTAAAAATACAAAAATTAGCTGGGTGTGGTGGGCACCTGTAATAGCTACTTGGGAGGCTGAGGCAGAAGAATCACTTGAACATAGGTGGAGGCTGCAGTGAGCCGAGACTGCACCACTGCACTTCAGCCTGGATGACGGAGCGAGACTCTGTCTCAAAAAAAAAAAAAAAAAAAAAAAAAAAAAAAAAAAAAAAAAAAAAGTTTAATTTTTTTAATTGAAATTTTACAAAGTATAACCTCAAATAAGAATGGAATTAAATTTGATGTGAATAAAACGACAGTTTAAAACGTCCAAATATTTGGAAAGTTAAAACATATACTTTTCAATGACCATGGGTCAAATAAGAAACTACAAAGAAAATAAAATATTTTACTGAGTTACGATAAAAATAAAACATCTCAAAGCAGAGCTTAAAGGGAAATTTATAGCAGTGAAGACGTATCTGAGGAAGAGCATAACAGTTTTTAATTCAATTATCTGTTTCCACCTTAAGAAACTATAAAACGAAGCAAAGTATATCCAAACTAAATGGAAGGAAAAATAAACACAAGACAATAATATAAGGGAAAAAAGCAGTAACTATGGAATAATGACAGCAAATTTCCACAATAAATATTTTCAAGGTCTAAGGGTTAGGCTAGGTTAAAATCTAGGTTTACAGTTCAGTATAGCAGACTTGTTACATCATCATGGGTCTGGAACAGCCACTTATACAGCTGAAATGACAAGAAAATTTGTTTTGTGAAAATGTAAAGCTTTAGGTTTTCATCTAGATACATAAATAGTTCTTCCACTATGCAAAAAACTTTGACCACTTTTCTATACCTTTAAGAACTGATCAAAATGCAAGATACAAAATGATGCGATTTGTTTGCAAAATGTTCTTCACTTTTTTAGGAATACGCATTTTATTTCTAGAATAAATTTATTCATGACACTCCACTAAAATGTTTTCCCCAAAGAAAGTGACCTTCTTCCCATTGTTTCCATGGCTCTAGCAAGCACAATGGGTATAACAAGTGATGCAAACACTTTTTACTTATAGAACAACAGAAAAGAAAAATAACTGCCTTTCGTGGTACTAAGCTGCACCAAATACAAATGCTGAAGAAACACTTGGGCTAAAAATTCTAATGCTAAAATTTTGGGCTAAAATTCTAATCTGATGCATTAACCTCTTCGAAGAGAGAATATTGGCATCTAAGCTATTAATTAACTTCTGTTTATAAAGGAATTGTAAGAGAAAAGTAGAATGTAAATACTAATTAGTCTTATTACAATTAATAATTATATTTTATCCTTATGGTAATATTATATAACCCTTAAGAGGAAATTAAGATGACATTTTAAGTATAATAAAGAATAAAAACTTTTGAGTTCCTACATTACAAAGTTACAGGATAACTTTTCAGGAGACAAATTTATTGTACTCAGGTGAAGCCTAAAGATGAATGCAGCATAGGTGACCATTTTAAAGGTTCTCATAGGTTGGTAGAATTCAATAAAAGGAGAAAGAACTTGCAGGTCCCAAATAACCCTGCATTAACTGGCTATATTCCTGGAATTTTCCCATTCAAATGTATTCTGTTGGGTTAATAGCTTTGGGGCCTTCAAGAGATCTCCACAAAATGTTCACTATGGAAAGAAAAACCCCTAAGACATTTTAAACAAATACCTCAAACATCATTGGTTGAAGCTATGAAAGTGTAAAAGAGGTGGTTTTTGGAAAACAAGCAGCATCAGAAGTAGGAAAGAACTCTCCCATGATTACCTAATTCACTTAGGTCTAATCTTGTAGGGAATCAAAAAGATGCTTAGTTTTGTTGGGTTTTTAATATAATTATATTGAATTGTTTGTTACTAGAAATTTTGTGATAATAAGAAAAAGAGATGATTATCACAGAAATATTGTTATTTTGGGGTAGCAAATATCTTTTTTCTAAGTGTTTCTGTCTGTTTTTGGTTTTGTTTTGTTTCTGTTATAAACTCCTCCATAGAGCATGTGTGTGATTATTAAAGGCCACCTTCAAGAGTCTGACCTTTTAGGAGGGTTGTAATTTAAAAATACGGATGTCATTTCATAAATGTTCCTCAAGTCTTATGATTCCAATCCCACTGAATGCATTGGTCAAGTGTTGTCCTCATCAGGCTAGCAATGGTTTGTCAGGGAATTTCTGCAATTCCAGGGGCTGAAACTAGAGCAGACAAATCACAGGGCTATAGATGCAAACTGAAATTTCAGTCACCAAGTGGGAAGGACAAGTTTTTCAGTCACTGAGTAGAAGGACAAGTTTTAGCAAAGGAATTTTCAATAATTAGTATAAACCTAGATTATTTTCAAGACCAGTTTTAAATCTTGACAGGGAAATAAAAGAAATAAAAGAAACATCAGTTTAGTTCAGTCTTCACCTTTAGACCATGATCCTTTCTCTTTAATAGGCAAATTGGCTCTTGTTACTCCTCCTGGTTAAAACTCTCCAATGACTTCCCTTTGCACTTAGAATAAAACTGAAACTCCTCATTTCAGATGGATGAGCCCTAATGGTCTGACTTTAATATGCAAACCTCACTTCATTCCACTCTCCCCTCACTCACTACCCTGTAGCCACATTGCCCACCTTTTTAGAACTGCACATGGCAAGTGAGCCCTTTCCTTCATATGGGCATTGCACTCACTGTTCCCTCTGCCTGTACCCTATGTCTATACTCTTTTTCACAAAGCAAGTTCATTCTCTTCCAGCAGCAGTCCTCCACTTAAAAATCCTTTCCTCAAAGAGATCTTTCCTGGCTATCTAAAGTAGAATTCTTCAATTATTTTCAATATTAACATCTGGTTAATTTCAATCATGGGATTTAAAACGATCTGTAATTACTTCCTTTGCTTATTGATTTATTTGTTACCTTTTTTAGGTTATAAGCTATATAAAGTTGGGAAGCATATTTTTCTTATTCATCACCATATCTCTAGTTAGCATGGTGCCTAGCCTACAGAAGAGACTTCAGTTATGTTTAGCTTCTTCTTATTTTTACTATGATTCCAAAGCTTAACAAAAGCCCCTTTGACAGCTAGACTGTCTTGTCTCCAATGTCAATTCGTTTTCTTTTTTCAAATCATGTGAAAACAGTTGAAGTAATGAAAAGTGACCCAATTTTGAAAATATTTGGAAAGTAACGACTATATGATTGTCTGATAGATTGAATGTGTAATGTAGGTGATATAGAGTCAAAGATGATTTTAATATCTGAGTAATGCAAGAATGAATTTTCCATTTACTGAGAAAATAATGAGGTGGGCATGTCTGGGTGAGAGGAAGGGAGATGAGTTTAATTTCAGATACGTTAAATTTGAAGTATTTATAAATCCACTTAAATTAGAACAAATGTAGATAGTTGCATACCTCAGTATAGTACTGAAAGGAAGATCAGGCTGCTGAGGGACCACCAGAGACCAACATAAAATGTTTATCATTATGAACCTCACTAACTGGATTAAGGAATGATTGATTCCACTTTTCATCTAGATGCTGCAGCGATGTGCATCCAGAGCCTCGTCTACTCAGGTTTGCCTCGGTTGAAATTCCATGGGATTAATTTAAACAAGATCTTTGTTTTCCATAATCCCATTATCCTATCCCTGCTATACAGAGCAAGTCTTAAACATTGGTTGAATTTGTAGTAAATGTTTCTCCTTCACCTTACCTTCTGCTTTAAAAAACACTAATTTGAGTGGTTATGAAATGACTCTGCATAAAATGAAGCTGTGTGACTTTTTTTAGAGGACAATGATGCCTTGACTTTTCTGTCCCCAAGGACCTGACCCATAGAATTCTATAAGGACATGGAATAATTGATCATTTGCATATGTCTCTTTTTTCTTTATTCCCTTTGTTTGTTGTTCAGAATTGGACAATGTATTCCTTGGACTATCTTGGCAGTTTATAGGACTGAATCAATCAGTTAATTTGCAAGCATGGCTCAGGATTTATATGTACAGCTATAAACGAATATAGTTATTTCTCTATTTTAAATCTAATAATCACTGTAGACAGTATACTATTAATTACTGCAGATTTTTGTACGAGTTTTCACCTTAAATATGAGCATTTCACAATCCTTTATTAAAACTCTGCTTTGAGATGTATAGCTGTGGAACACCATAACATGTAGAGGACATATTTTAATATAGCTATTTGAGCAGAGGAAATTGGTTTTCTTGTAAATTTTAAATATCTTGCTTTCAAAGAGAGATGTTGATGCTGGAAGAGAAGACAGCAAAGCGGCAGAATTGAAAATAATACAAAAATTACCTTTATTATTCAGAATTCCCCAAAAAACCAAAACCAAAAGGATGTGAGTAGATGTACACAAACATGCACATACATAGAGAGAGGAATTGACTCATTTGATTGTAGAGGCTGATAATTCCCAAGACCTCCAGTTGGCAAGCTAGACACCCAGGATTGCCAATGTATAGTTCCAGTCTGAAAGCTCACAGGCTGAAGACCAAAGAGTCTGTTTCAGTTCGAGTCTGAAGACAAGAAAAGACTGATGTCCCAGCTTACCCAGTCAGGCAGAGGAGTTCTGCTTTACTCACAGAAAGGTTAGCCTTTTTGTTCTATTCAGACCTTCAATTGATTGGACAAGGGCCACCCAAATTAGGCAGGGCAACTTGCTTTACTCAGTCTACTAATTCAAATGTTGATCTCCTCTAACAGCACTCTCCCAGACACACCCATAATAATGTTTGACCAAATACTTGGATGCCTTAATGCCCAGGCAAGTTGACACATAAAATTAGCCATCACATTGTCACATAAATATGACAGGGCACTTATTTTTTCATACAAGAAACTGTTTTTCCTCAAAAAAATTAACAATGAAGTTAATTCTTATTCATGTATACCTTCTTTCCTCCCAAGAGAGTTGCTTTTAACCATTAGAGTGTTGCTACATATCTCTGAAAATTATGGGAGTTTTCCATAACCAAACTGGAAGAGGAGACATCTTGAGTTCTCACTAAGTCTGATTCCCAGTTCCCTAACTCCTGAGTGATCTTAGGACAAGTCAATTAACCTTGTGAAATCTCAATTCCTCAAATACAAGAAGGACATTGGACCAAAGGGCTCCTATGGCTCTTCCATGGGAATGACTCTTTAACTGCTGATAGCTCCCTTCTCTATTACTCTGTCTGTTTGGACCCTCATAGGTGGAAGTGAACTCCCCAGCTTTCAGCCTAAGAACAAGTCCTTGTGGTGATCATGATGGTCAGTGGAGCAGAGGAGAAAAAGCAACACATCTGCTACCTGAATTGTTTGCACTGACCATAGTAGGAAGAAAAATCATTCTAAAGTACCTAACATATCCTAAATACAGTCTTTTTCTTTTTTTTTTTTTCAAACAGAGTCTTGATCTGTCACCCAGGCTGAAATGCAGTGACATGATCTCGGCTCACTGTAACATCCACCTCCCGGTCAAGCAATTCTCATGTCTCAGCCTCCCAAGTAGCTGGGACTATAGAAGCACACGACCACGCCCTAATTTTTTTGTATTTTTTGGGAGAGATGAGGTTTCATCATGCTGGCCAGGCTGGTCTGGAACTCCTGGCCTCAAGTGATTCACCCTCCTCGGCCTCCCAAAGTGCTGGGATTACAGGCATGAGACACCACACCCTGTCCTAAATAGGCATTCCTATATTCACATAATTACACAGAACTAAACCATGCTTCTTTATTTCTTTTTTGTTATTTTATTCAAACGTCTACTCAGAATCTGGTCAAGGGGATGAGAAGGAAGTATGAAAAGTGGAGGATTCTGGTCAGTCAGTGCTGCCCACAGGTGTGGCCCAAATCAGACTCACGTATCTAATTCCTTGAATTTTCTTTTCACTAAAATATAGAGGGTGTTTATTGCTCTGAGCTAGTTTCACCATAAATAACTCTCTAATGATAACTTGTTTTCTTCCAAGAATGTGATAACCACGGTAATGTTCTGTGATACCAGTTATACAAAAGACTAGAAGTTTACTTTCTAGAACACCTTACAGATAAAAGTGGATGTTAAATTGACCTATTTTTTTCCACCAACCTCAAATTTTTATTATTGTTGTTGGCTTTGTGTGTTTTGTTTTATGGAGTTGTTTTTTGTTTATTTTGTTTGTTTGGGATGCAAGCCTGTTTTTCTCAGATGGTTAAATCTCGTATTTTTAAAGTCTCCTTGAGTTTGAACAGATTAATATATTTTATGGTTAATTTCACCCCTGATCATTTTAATCCCCAATAGAATCTAAATGCAAATGGACTGAGAAAACAGTATTAGAAGTAGCTGTCCACATACTGGAGTAAAAATATGGTAATTATCCCACTGTTGTGACTCCCCAAGACAGTCAAATAGGATCATTCAAATCCTAAAGGGAGTTTCAGGGGTCTCAATTATCTACTTTGGCTGTCTACATCAATCAAAATAACTACCCTCTTTTCTGATTCTCAATCATGCTGTAACATATAGCTACAATCACAGGTGAAAGATAAGGAATCACTTTTTGACAGTGAGGCTTGTTCAGTAACAAAGCATATAAACACTGAATCATTTCCATTTCTGATAATTGGAAACCCCATCCAGTCAGGGTTGGATTAGATGCATCTCTGAGTGTGAGAAGGAGAGAAAGTTCCTCATCGAGAACTCTTTTAGTACTTTCATTTATTTAAGTATATTATTTCCTAAATATGTAGTGTTCTGTCTATATAGTCTCCAAAAAAGCAATTATATTTTTCCTTTTTTATATCTTCCAGCCAAATTACCACTCTCTTGGGCCTATAACTTTATCATACTCCTGAACATATTTGACCAAGTGGTAATAAAACTTTGAAATACAAGGCTAAAGTTACTGCTTACTGAGCCAGGGGTGGAAGAATTTACAGAAATACTACTCACTGGGTCTATCTTGGCTCATGTGTAATAGTGATGGATTTCTAGCTCGCAGAATTTAGAGATTTTTCACTGTTTTCACAACATTGGGATTATTAATAGAGTAATACATGAAACTGAACAATATAGGGGAAGGGGAAAAGGGAGTTTGTGAATTATTTTGTGTGACTTTTTACTTCTTTTGATATGCATGCACTTGTCACAACCTCTCCTTGCTTCATATCAGTATGCATAACTTGTAGTTAATTCTTTGGCCATCTCTGTGAAGAACTGTGTGTGACAGCAAGTGCTACTGATGACTGAGAATGTGATGATGATTGCTGCTGCCACTTCCACAACTACTCTACCTCTACCATCTTCACCACCACTACGGCAATATACTGTTAGGCTGATAATAAATCTGGAAAGTTTTACCCTGGGTTAATCCAACTCATACTTGACTAAAATGCCTTAGAAGCCAATATGCAGAATATTAACATAGAATTGCTGACTCAGGTTCTCAGAGTGGAGTTAATTGCCCCTCCTAAACCCATGGGCCGTGTCACCTTGCTGACTCTTAACAGGCTTGACTCTCCCAGCCAGAAATAGTTCCATCATGGAAGTTGTCTAAGTGCCAAGTAGATTTGCCATATATTGTTCTTCTTTCTGTATTTAATTTATAGACAGATAGTGAGCATTATTGCAATAAGACCCTCAGGCATTTGAGAATTTGTCAGGATGATTATGTCAGATTTCTATTTTTATTTTAAATGCATGGTCTTTAGAGAGAGACCGGGAAAAATCATTGCTGCCTGTACGACATGCCATTTCTAATTCAGCAAGAAAAGAGGCAAGGAAAAATTATTATAAGTGACTTTTTTTTTCTATGATTTACTTATCACAAGCTCTCTTTGCTTGATATCTGCATGCTAATAGGTGGTTGACTTGTCAAGCAACAGTGTTCAGAATTCTGTGTGACAATGTTGGCTTGCTTACATAAATGGTTTAGTAAAATTTCCATGCTTAAGATAGGCATTTTTCTTTAAATAAATAGTTTCATGTAGAAAATAAAAACCCAAGGGGACCACTTGACATTAGTTCTGGTTCAACAAGACTCAGGTTAGTGAACTATTGTGAACAGCCAAGAATTTAGTGACATATCACTTCAGATATGATGGATGCTTAGCAATTACTGATCTTATATTGCTCTGACAGAGTTGGCGTTGAAAGTGGAAGCTGTTCAGAATGATAAATGGATATGACAATTTACTAAAGAGAGAAGGCATGATTAGTGTTGGATGTAGATGCACCCCTTAAAAAGGAGGTAGGAGTTGAAATACAAGAAAAACAAAATTATACACACACACACACACACACACACACACACTCACTCATATCTCTTGGGGGGTGATAAAGACATTCATGAAACTTAAATGTCACACAATTTTTAGACAGTCGTGGTGTCTCCACCTCTCCTGACTAGGATCTTCCTTGTGCCCTCCTTCTGGTTATTAGCATTCCTCATGGGAGTCCATATTGCACAGCGCCTCAAGCCTGTTTGGAGGATCTTTTGGGTCTTTTCTAACACTTCTGATTTCATTGTTGCCCTTGACATGAACATTTTCATGTAAAGTCTGGTCAAGTTGTTTGTGCTGTTTCCCTTTCATGAATGAAAATGAAGTACTAGGACTAAACGTGCTATGGAAAGAGAGCAATCCCCTAAATATGCAGATATGCTTTGTTTACTGGATAAACTGATTGAAGAGACACACAATACCACTGCTAATGATGTATATATATATACACACACACACACTCACACATATATATACATATATATACACACACACACATATATATGCAAAATTAATTCATAAATCTTATTTTAAATTTTTTTTTGGCTGGTCATGGTGTCTCATGCCTGTAATCCCAAGACTTTGGGAGGCTGAGGTGGGAGGACCCGTTGAGGCCAGGAGTTCAAGACCAGCCAGGGCAACACAGCAACACTTTGTCTGTACAAAAATAAAAATTAAAAAAAAGTAGTCAGGTGTGGTGGTGCGTGCCTGTAACTCCTAGCTACTCAGGAGGCTGAGGCAGGAGGACCTCATGGGCCAAGGAGTTTGAGTTTGCTGAGTTACATTTGTGCCACTGCACTCCAGCCTGGGCAATAAGCAAGACCATGTCTCCAAAACGAAAAACTCTGATAGACAAGTAAAATTTTACAAACACCTGTAAACCTGTGAATTAACCAGAAAAGTCATTAAATTTTGCTTCTAAGTAATAATCTGCCTTCATGATTTCTTGGTATTTTGATATGTGTAAATGTTTTATTAGAGAATCTAAATTCATTTCTGTTGTATATACATAAATATACATATATATGGTATACAACATTACTGCCCTTCCCATGTAATGCATTAAAAAAAAAAAAGCACTTAAAAATGTTCTGTTAGGTTGCTACTATAAGTTCTTTAGAAATATCGTTCACACATATGGGAATGACTCCTGTTGTCACCCACATTCAGTGAACACAATGCACGCTCACGGATAGTGAAAAATGACAATTCTATCACTATCTGAATGGGCAGATTTTAGGAAAGTCTTTATCTGTCCTTGAAATCAACATCTCCATACACTTAAAAAATTTAAAGCATTACCATATTTTAAGGTTATCACAATCTTTTATAAATTTTTCTTAAGTTTTTATAAATCCTCTTGTATTTTCTTCTAACTTTCTGGCTGTTCCTAAGGTTTGGTTTGTTTTTTCCTTTTATATCTTTCTTCTTTTTCCATACATTGAATGGTGACATTCCTCAAAATTCTACCAGAGGCCTGTTTCTCATGTTACTCTGTGTTCCTTCCCAAGGAAATGTTGCTTATGCCCATGACTTTAATCATCACATTTAATCAAATGACTCACAGCCCAGGTTTCTTTCCCGAACTACAAAACTGTGAAACTCACTGCCTACTTAACATCTCCACTGAAAGAACTCAAAAGCAGTACCACAAATTCAACATGTCCAAAGCCAAACCCACAATCTTTTCCTACCCCCAACTCTGCCTTGTCCACTTCCATCATTCTTTGTCTTAGTGAATGGCACAACTATTCAACCAGTTGCTCAGCCTGGAAAAAAAAGAAGCACCTTTGGTATTTTCATCTCCTTCCTGTCACCCTTTCATATTTAATGATCACCAAATGCTATTGCTCTTCATTCTAAATATTATGCAATTTATTTACCTCCTTTCCATTTCTATTGCCACTAATCTCGTGCATGCTATATTGAATGGCATCTTTCATGTTGTCCCTATCTAACAAAGCCAATAATGGCAATAATAAAACAAATTTACAAGAAAACACCCCACAACCCTATCAAAAGGTGGGTGAAGGATATGAACAGACACTTATGTGGCTAACAAACGTATGAATAAAAGCTCATAATCACTGGTCATAAAGAAATGCAAATAAAAACCACAATAATATACCATCTCATGCCAGTTAGAATGACAATCATTAAAGTGTCAGGAAACAACAGATGCTGCAGAGGAGGTGGAGAAATAGGAAAACTTTTACATTGTTGGTGGGAGTGTACATTAGTTCAACCATTGTGGAAGATAGTTTGGAGATTCCTCAAGGATCTAGAACCAGAAATGCCATTTGACCCAGCAATCTCATTACTGGGTATATACCCAAAGGATTATAAATTTTTCTACTATAAAGACACATGCACTCATATGTTTATTGCAGTACTATCCACAATAGCAAAGACTTGGAGGCAACCCAAATGTCCATCTATGATAGACTGGATAAAGAAAATATGGCACATATAAACAATGGAATACTATGCAGCCATAAAAAAGGATGAGTTAATGTCCTTTGCAGGGACATGGATGAAGCTGGAAACCATAATTCTCAGCAAACTAACACAGAAACAGAAAACCAAATACCGCATATTCTCACTCATAAGTAGGAGTTGAACAATGAAAATACATGGGCACAGTGAGGGGAACATCACACACCAGGGCCTGTTGGGGATGGGGAGTAAGGAGAGGGATAGCATTAGGAGAAATACCTAATGTAAATGACAGGTTGATGGGTGCAGCAACCCACCATGGCACTTGTATACCTATGTAACAAACCTGCACATTCTGCACATGTATCCCAGAACTTAAAGTATAATTTAAAAAAAGAAAAAGAAAAATTATGATATTAAGTAATAATTATTATACCAACTTATAATACTATATTAATATATCAGATTATATTTATAGATTATTTTACACTATATTCATTTATGTAACAATAATACACTTTTTGTGCTTACTTTGTACCAGGTACTGTAATAAACACATTCACTTGACTACCTAATTTCTCCTAAGCACCCAACAATGAAGGTGTTATCATTACATCACTTTATATATGAAGACATTTAGGTTTAGAGAAGTTACCTTAACGAAGTCACTTAGCTATAGTACTTCACATCTCTGATTGTGTCACAACCTCTAACACAAACACATACTCATTACCTTCCACTCCTCACTCTACCACATAAAACACATTTAATGCTTATTGTGGTTCCTAAGATAAAATGGAAAATCATGGTCACCTCTTCCTCTGTGGTCTTGATGAGCCAGCCATACCACTGGTTTTCAGTTCCTTAAATGTTCCATGGTCCCTTGCACCATAGGAACTTGCACATCCTGTCCCTTCTGTTTGGCATATGGCCTCCCTTCCCTGAACCCTCCCTACCAGTACATGCTTTTATACATCATGTACCTCTCCCTCAGGACACATCACTATTTATAACACAATGTAGTTCTCCTTCATCACACTCATCATTACAGAGATGTAATACATTTTTTGTATAATTTTACATGTATATGTGTGGTTTTAATTAAGATCTACCTCCTACACTTGACTGAAAGTTCCATTGGGAAAGAAGTATAATTTTTATTAAGTATTATATCTGAGACATTTTCTTTCATAGTATCTGGCCTATATTAGGCACTCAATAAATAATTATTGAATAAATGAATTTATGGAAAAGTAAACTATTTGGTTGCAAAGTTCCAAACAACTTCTGGTGCACAACCAACATGCTAGAGGCACAAGCAGTAGTTCTAGACCAGAATCCAATCAATCATGCTATTGGGCATGGGTTATTTTTCTTTATATTCCCAGAGCCTACCACAATACCTTCACATAGAAGTGTTCAATTAATGCTTACTTAAGGCACACATCACCTCTATTAGAGGTCTGTTTCTTGCTTACATTTAAATCCATAGCAAGAGACCACTATAAGAAGGCTGGTTAGTTGGAAACATCAATTTCCCTGACAGGCGGACAGAAATCTGAAAACATCTGCCCTGGATACTAAGGCTTCAGAGAGTTTACATTCTAATTAAGCAGTCAATGAATGTTTATCAACTACTGTAAAAATATTTCATCACAAGCTCAACAATGCCCTTTTCTTTGAAAGAGCAAAGAGCACATAAAAAACAAAACACAAAACAAAAACATGTAGATCTTGTTTTTGTTTCCTGTTGTATTATTTTTATCTTCCCATAGTGCTGTCATTTTAATTCTAATTGATCTGTATTTGAAATATAGAATGATTTTAAATCTCACCAGGATCATTTTAATACCTGTGTTATTTTTAAGATTCTGCATCACATCATGTTACTGTGAATGGAGAAGTCCTAAGGTTGAGGATTGTATTAAAGCTAGACACTTGTTGTATAAGCATAAAGCTATGGCAGTGAAAGTGGCAGCTAAAGCTATTGCCCCATTGATGACACCTATAATTCCTGCTCAGACCAAGGTTCTGTCTCACCAATGGAAAGACAGGAAAGGAGGGAAGATGTAACAGATAGATGGACATTGATTTATCTCCAAGGCAAGTTTGCAAATAAACTGAGTTATATATTGCAAATAGATGTATGAAGCATAGTTTTGGCATTAATAGTTGAATTCCACCTCTAAACTTCCAATAGCACTTCAATGTCAACAAAAGCAAAAATGAATAAGTGGAATTACGTTAAACTAAAAGCAAAACTTCTGCAAAGTCAAGGAAACAATCAACAGAGTGAAGAGACAGGCTATGAATGGGAGAAAATAACTGGAAACCATATATCCAATAAGTGGTTAATATTCAAAATACAAAAGAAACTCATACAACTTAATAGCAAATAAAACAAAACAAGAACAAAACACAAAAACACCACCAAAAAAGGGGAAAACCCCAGGTAACCCAAGTAAAAAGTGAACAAAGGAACTGAATAGACATTTTTCCAAGGAAATCACACAAATTGCCAACAAGTAGGTATATGAAAAGGTTCACAACATCACTAATCATCAGGGAAATGCAAATCAAAACCACAGGTATTAACTCATACTTGTGAAGATGGATATTAAAAAGACAAAAAGACAAAAGATAAGTGTTGGTGGGGAGATGGAGAAAAGGGAATACTTATACATTATTGGTGAAAATGTAATTTGGTATATCTATTACGAAAAATAGTATGGAAGTTCCTCAATAAATTAGAAATAGAACTACTATATGATATGGCAATTGTATTAGGTTGGTGCAAAAGTAATTATAGTTTTTGCAATTATTTAAAAAAAATTGCAAAAATTGAAATGAGGCTTGCACCAACCTAATACTCTGAGTATATATTCAGAAGAAATAAAATCAGTATGTCAAAGAAATATCTGCACTCCCAATCTCTGGGCATTTTAACACCTTAAGTAACTGATCTAAGCCAATGATCCAATCCATTTATATAAACTCAATTATTTCACAAAGGCTTAATAAATAGAAGTCCATGTCTGAAGAACCATTCAATGTTCTTTATCTCTCTGCAGCTAACAACTGTGACCAGCAATGCTGATTCTCTTTCATACTATGTCTTATCACCATACCCCTGAAATACATGTCTGACATAGTCAAAACCAGAAATGAATTGCTTTTAAATTAAATAACTAGAAGCAGGAAAGGAAACAAAACATAACCAAAAAGGAAATCATCATAAAACTGTATGTTCTCTGGAAAAGTTGCTAGCAGCAATTCGTAACTTTAAAAAAAAAGCACAAAAATGTAAACCTTCCACTTATTATTTATCACAATGTTACTAAGGTAAGAATTAAATATTATATTCTAAAGAAAATAAATATTTTAGAACATCTAGTAAATTATAGAACAAAAGGATAAGGAACTGACATGTCCAGGCTCTTTATCTACCTTCTTTTTCTGTATCCTCAGGACAAACCTTAGAGCAATGTACAGCTTTTTAATTTTTAAAGATTAGAAGCCTAAGGCTCAGAGAAGTTAAGTAACTTACTTTAAATCAATCAGAAAAAAACCTATAAAATAAGCATATTTCATATAGTGTGAAGGAGAAACAGAATTTTTACATTTTTTTCCTTCATGAAACAGAACAAGACAGATTGGTTTAAGGCATTTTACTTAGGCATCCTAGGGGCACGGTCAAGCCCAGACAATATTAAACAAGAGGCCAAGTCTATTTTGGGGGCCCTCTTCTATTTAAACTCTCTCTATATGTACTTACTAGACTTACTAGAAAGTGCCTCTTCTTTGATATAAATTTCCTAAAATTAAGTAGAGAGATTCAAGGTCTAGAAAAAATAAGTCCCCTAATGAAAATAAAGTTCCAAAAATCATAAGGCAGAAATTGAAAAAAAATTCTGTTTGTTAGAACATGTTTTTAAACAATTATTCAAGGCTTAGATATCAGATAAAATTCATATGAGGGAGAAGCAAACAGCACAGTGAACACAAGAGTCAGAATGTCTTTGTTTAAATTCAAATTTCTGAACTTATGGTTGCAAATCCTTGGACTAACTAACCTTATCAAAACTCAATATCCGTGTCTATAAATGAAGGAAATAATCATAACTCCATCTAAGGGTAGTGCTTCACATAGTGCCTTGCTTATAAAATGCACTCATGTGGGGTGTCAAAAAAAAATTGATCATCTTGGATTGTCTGGCAACGTGCTACCTAGAACTGAGGGTCTTAAGAATCTCCCATTTTGTGGAGTTTCTTCTCCTAAACCCAACTTCCCAATGATTCAATGCTTTCTTTACAACCATTAAGAGTGCCTCTTAAGGCCTCCAGGTTCTGGGCAGCTGGCATTTCCATCATCCCCTCCCTTAGATGATACCTAACTGATTAATGATGGTGTGATAACTGAGCCCAAAACATTTATTTCTCCACTGAAAAGGAGTTTACACTCTTATAAGAAGGTAGAGTAGCAGTCAGGCACTCTCTCTTTGAAATACAAACCCAGTGAATGTTCAAATGCTTCCCCAGACTCCAGCACCCCAATCAATGGGATAATTCGAAATGTAAACCATGTACTTCTTTCTGCTAATGGTTGACTTCTAAGTCTCTCCAATAAAGCCTATTCTTAACCTATTTCATGGGGTATCGTAGCACTTACTTTTCCCATCTTTCCACCATTCAGTAAATGTTAGCGACTCCTACTTCTATTACCATGGCACCAGCTCCTTTTATAAAGGAAGCTGCAAAGGAGGAGCACTAGCCTTGGGTACGGCCTTCCTGTAAAGTCAGCTGTGTAAAATCTTCTGCGTAAATGACAACTGTTCTCAGTTCATTCTTACTAGCACTACCTGGGCTCTCTTCCAGGCACTAGTTTAATGAATATTCTTTAACATAAAAATTTGAACAAACTAAGCATGAACAAAGTTTTGTTAATGTTCTCCTAGTCTTTACATATATGCAAATAATTAGTTGTTCATGAGATTTTAGAGATTCGAGGAATAAGTTTAGAAAATACACTTATGAGAAACCTCAGAAGTAAGAAAGTATAGATGTGGGAATTGGGTTTTTAAAATTTGATCTTCATAGTTCTAAATTCTCAGCCTTAAGGTAAACTAGAGATAGTTTTACTGACAAATAGGGAAGAGAGAAATACTATGCTTTGAAGTAAAACTATTATATACCTATTTTTTTGTCTACAACTTTTATGATAAAAAACCATAATGATTTTTTCATATTTAAAAAAAAATGCTGAGGGGCAAAAAGAGCATGTATCCAACAACATGTTCCACTAGCTTAAAGAAAAGTTAAAAAGAAAATCAACATACAGAAGAAAAATGATCAATTTTCTTTTGAAAAAATTACATAAAGAAAAAAAGTCAAACCTGCAAGCCGTTCAGAGCAAAATATATGTTTATAAACATAGTAAAGACAAAATTATTTTTAAAAATAATCTATAGGCTAAAAACACAAGGAATTTTTTTTTTGGAAAAAATTATGGGTCATAAGATGTAGCAGATACTTCATTATTAAGGAAGTTCTCATCTCCTTTCTAGAAAATTTTCAGATTTTCACACTGAAATAAGCATGCTCTAGTCCTCCCAGACAATGAAGAAACATCGTCTTAATTTTCCTATTCTCTGCCCTTTTAAATGTGCCTCACCTTCTATAGGAGTCCTTATATATTGGCTTCTTGGTGTCTTTCACATTTCCACTTGTTGAAAACACAAAATGGAGATATGTAGGAACACTAAATGAGGAATCGGTGATGTGGCACTATGAATAAAGACCTTTCAGGGATGCTTTAAATTATGTCTTTGTATTTAGACCTGTGAGATTTCAGCATGCTCAGGTATTGATTCACTCTATTAATTCCATTTGGGAGCCTAGAAGCTGGAGGAGAAGAACTAACAAAAGGAGCTAGCTATGGAACTTTTGTTTAGATGGAGAATCAAGCAAAAGGAAATATCAATTTCCTGAAGTTAATGTTTAATCAACCAGAGAAATTTCTTCAATGCATAGCTTAGATTTAAATTTGCTTTTACACAACTTATTAAAAAAAGTATAAAAAAACTTACAAAAATCTATATATATGGGTTATATATAATCCATACTCCTAATAAGAAAGGAAAGACTGTTTAGCCAGGCCTGATCTAGGCTTGTTGTCATCAAGCTGTAGCTCCATTCCACTGACCTCTGTTTTACCCAGAGATTAGCCCCTAACTGGAGCTGATATTATGCACAACTGCAGAGAGTCACATTCACATAGACTATATGAATGATGCAGTGGGAATGCTGCTCCATGAAACAATACTGAGGTAACTCTTGCTAGAGGAAGTCTCAGCTTGCTGTGCTGCTGAATAATTCTCATTCAGGGAGGAGACATTCTAAATTTAATTGCTAGAGTCGGCAATGAACTGTGAAAAACTGGATAAGCAGATAGGATTTTTTTCTAAGACCAGTGATGTATGATTGTCATTTATTTAATGAACTGCAGGCTCTGAAAGAGAAGCTTAATTTACTAATCCCTCAAAGCCTACAGGACTTTTTGGGTCTTAACTCCCCCACCTGCTCCTTTTTTGTCTCACTCTTCTCTGACTGCATATTGTCTTTCCCTTCTCCCTAACCCTGTGCACATCCTTTTAGTTGTACCTTTCATCCTCAGTATGTCTCTTCCCTCATATCTTTTCTCTTTCCTTTTGTTTTCTTTCTTCTTTATTTCTGCTTATTGCTCTTATTTCTCCATTTGCTATTTTTTCACACATTTCCTCTATGTCTACTTTCTCTCTGTCTCTCTCTCTGTCTCTGTCTCTCTCTCTCTCATCTCTTGTGTCCCAGCAGGCACTATTGATCTTAATCTGCCTTTTTATCATCACCTGTATATACTTTCTCTTACTTTTTCTTAATCTGCTTTTGTTAACATTGATTTTTTTTCTATTTTTCCAGTTTATTTTTTGCTATCCCTTTCTTCAACTGTCCATGACACAAAACCAAAGTACACTTTAATGTCCTCTTTGTGGCTCCAGATGAATTATTCTTCCATGTCTGTCTTTCAGAATACACAGAATACATCCAGAGACTCTACATTCCAATACCCAGGCCACGTAGAACTGCCATTTTCATTGTATCTTGATTGTGTTACAATTTTATAAAAATGTAGGAAATACACAAGTAGTTTTGCAGTATTTATTTCTGCGCATAAGACTACTAAAGCCAGGCTGTGTGATCCTTAACCCCAAATCTGTATGTCTTCCTCACTGACTTCAGAATTATTGAAAAAAAAATGCTTAAAATTATTTCAAAACTCGAACATTTTTCTGTTGACTATTTGTATACACAAAGGAAAGCCTGCCCATCAGCCTTGCTGCACTCAATTATTACAGCTGCAATAAAGTGTGCCTTTTGGCAGCAACACTCATATGATTTTGGAACTTAAATAATGATTTAGACAAATGCCAAGGAAGGAAGTTTCCCACATGATTTAGCATCTTCTTCAAGAAATTAGAAAATTAACCGCAAAATAGACCAAAGAAGTAACAAACTCATATAAATAAGCACAAAAATATATGAGTTAGAATCTAGAAGCTGGTCCATTGAAAAAAAAAAAAAAACATAAAATAGATATAGCATCTAGCTAAACTAACTAAGGTGAATAAATAGAACAAAATTCAAATATACAAAGTAAGAATTGATTAAGGGCAAAATAATACAGAAACAAAGAATTACAGGATCACAATAGACTACTTTGTTCAATTATGGCCAAATAAATTCTGAAAAATGGGATGGAATAAATAATATTCAGAGAAAAGATAATGTTAAAATTGTTAACACAGACTTAAGAAAAAGAAAGATCTAAATAGACTGATATTCAGGATTGATATTCTAGATGATTTTAAGGCAGGGCTTCCAACAATCAAAACTGAATGTTGCCGTACATGTGCATTTGGGCTGAATATCAATCTTGTCAACAGCCATAGAAAAAAAATTTTGACAAAGAACTACCTTAGAAGAGGCATAAGGTACTGATGATTAATGTTCAATATCACTAATCATCAGAGAAATTCAAATTAAAATGTCAATGAGATATCATCTCATCCCACTTAAAATGGCTTCTATTCAAAAGACAGGCAATGATGAATGTTGGTGAGGATGTGGAGAAAGGAGAACATTCATGCATTGTTGGAAGAAATATAAATTAGTACAGCCACTATGGAGAACAGTATGGAGGTTCCTCAAAAAAACAAAAGCAGAGCTGCTATATGTTTCATCAATCTCACTGTTGGGTATATACCCAAAAGAAAGAAAATCAGTATATCAAGGAATATTGCACTCCTATGTTTATCACAGCACTGTTACAATAGCCAAAATTTGGAATCAACCCAAATGTCCATAATAGATGAACAAATAAAGGAAACGTGGTATATATACACAATGTAATATTATTCAGCTATAAAAATGAATGAAATCCTGTCATTTGCAACAACATGGAGAGAACTGGAGGCTATTATGTTAGGTTAAATAAGCCAGGCCAGAAAGACAAATACTGCATGTACTCATTCATATTCATAAGTTAAATAAACATTGAACTCATGGAGATGTAGAATAGAATGATGGCTACCAGAAGTCAGGAAGAGTAGTGAAGAGTGAAGAGGGAGGGAGGGATAAAGAGAAGATGATTAAATGGTTTTATATATATATATACACACACACACATATATATATATATACACACACATATAAATATATATACATATATAAATATATATATGGAGAGAGAGAGAGTTTGGTAGGAGGAGTAAGCTCTGATGCTCAGTAGCACAATAGGGCAACTATAGTTAATAATTTATTGTATATTTCAGAATAAAAGGGTAGAGTTGGAATGTTCCTAACACAAAGAAATGACAAATTATTAGAGTGACAGATGCCCTAATTACTCTGATTTGATCATTACACACTGTATGCTTGTGTTAAAATATCACGTATGCTCCATAATTATGTACAACTAGTACGTATTCACAATAATTAAAAATTTAAAAAGAGGGAATTCTAACATAGCTTGAAAGAGTAGATTATTCTGAACTTCTGAAATTATTTTAGAACACAGAAAAAAAGTTCCAAATAACAATGATAGCAAAACTTGACAAAAATTAAACAAGAAATATACAATTATAAACAAATATTACTTAAGACTACTTATGAAAAATTTCTAGATCAATCATTAACAAGAGGATCTAACAGGACACTATTAGACTATTATGTAATAATTAAGAAGAGTTTTGTTTCATCCTATATTGCTGCTTGAGAAACATCCCAAAATCTAGTGACTTAAAATAATAATGGGCTGGGTGCAGTGGCTTATGCCTATAATCCCAGCACCTTGGGAGGCCAAGGCGGGTGGATCACCTGAGGTTGGTAGTTAGAGACTAGTTTGGCAAACATGGAGAAAGCCCATCGCTACTAAAAATACAAAATTAGCCAGGCGTGGTGGTGCATGCCTGTAATCCCAGCTACTCAGGAGGCTGAGGCAGGAGAATCGCTTGAACCCAAGAGGCAGAGGTTGCGGTGAACCAAGATCGCACCATTGCACACCAGCCTGGGTAACAAGAGCAAAACTCCATTTCAAATAATAATAATAATACAATAATGATCTGCTGTTCCAATCCTGTGGGTCAGGAATTGGGGTAGGGCTCACTGGGGATTGCTAATCTACACACTAAACAGTATTGGCTGAGCTCATTCATGCAGGTGCATTAAGCTGAGAGCTGGGCTGGGCTGTATGGTCCAAGATGGCTTCCTAGTATGTCTAAGGCCTTGTCGTGGGCTGCCAGCTGGGGTACTGATTCTTTTCTATGTGGTCTTTCTCTTCAGGTGACCTCTTATCCCCCAAGACCTTTCTCTCTCACAGATCTCACTGATGATTACTGACATTGAACGTTGTTGTATATACTTACTGCTAATTGTATATCTTCTTTAGAAAAATATCTATTCAAGTTGTTAACCTATTTTCAGTAGACCCGAGAGTTTTTTGGCAATGGAATTGAAGGAATTCCTTATATATTTGGAAATTAAACCCTTGTCATATATATGGTTTGCAAATATTTTCTCCTAATCTGTAGAATGACTTAATTTTGTTGATTGTTTATTTTGCTTTGCATTAGACTTTTAGTTTGATATAGTTCTAATTGTTTTTGTCACCTGCAGTTTTGGTGTCATATTCAAGAAAACATTGTAAAGACAAATGTCAAGAAGTTTTCATTCTTTGCTCCTTCTAGGATTTTTAGAGTTTCATGTCTTACACTTAAGTCTTTAATCCACTTGGATCTGCTTTCTATGCTTGGTGTAAGAGTTCAATTTCATTCTTACACATGTGAATATACAGCTTTCCTAGCACCATTTATTGAAGAGAATCTTTTTTCCCTATTATATATTCTTGGAAACCTTGTCAATGATTAATTCAACATATGTGCATGAATTTATTTCTGGTCTCTCTATTCTGTTTCATTAGTCTATACGTCTGTCTTTATGCTAATACCATACTGTTTTAATTACAGTAGCTTTGTAATATACTTTGAAATCACAAAGTGTGATGCCTACAGGTTTATTCTTCCTTCTCAAGATTGATTTGGCTATTCACAATCTTTTGTGTTCCCATATGAATTTCCGAATTGTTATTTCTATTTATTTAGAAAATACCATTGTGATTTTGATAGCATTGAATCTGTGAACATTTTAGCGAGATTAATTCTTTCAACACATGAATACAAACTGACATTCATTCATGTATTCTTTATTTCACCAAGGTTTTGTGGTTTTCAATCTAGAAGTCATTTACATCCTTATTTAAGTTTATTCCTACGTTTTTAATTCTTTTTCATACTATTGTAAATGTAACTGTTTTCCTAATTTCTCTATCGTATAGCTCACTGTTAGTGTACAGAAATGTAACAGATTTTATTTGTTGACTCTGTATCCTGCAACTTTAATGAATTCATTTAGTACTTCCAACAGTTTTTTGGTGGAGTCTCTAGGGTTATATACATATAAGGTCATGTCACCTGAAAACAGGGACAGTTTTTCTTCTTACATTCTGATATGGATGCCTTTTATTTTTTCTTGTCTAATTATTCAAGCTAGGACTTCTTATTTTGAACAGAAATAGCAAGAATGGAATCCTTGTATTACTTTTGATCTTGGGGGGAAACATTCAGTTCTTCACTATTGATTATAATGTTAGCTGTGGACTTTACATATATGGCCTTTATTATGTTGAGGTATATTCCTTTTATTTCTAAATTTGTTGACAGTTTTTATCGTACAATGGTGTTGAATATTGTCAAATGTCTTTTCAGCACCTGTCGAGATTATCACATAATTTTTATTTTTCATTCTGTAAATGCGGTATATAACATTAATTGATTTTTGTATGTTGAACCATCCTCCTTGCATTGCAAGGATAAAACCCCTTTAGTCATGATGTATGATTATTTTAAGATGCTTCTGGATTTTGTTAGTATTTTGCTGAGGATTTTTGCATCTATATTCATCAAAGTTATTGGTGTATAATTTTCCTGTGGTGTCTTTGTCTGGCTTTGGTATCAGGATAAAGCTGGTCTCTTAAACTAGTTGGAAGCTTTCCCTCCTCTTCAATTTTTGGAGGAGCTTGAGAAAGGTTGGCTTTAATTGTTCAGATGTTCAACAGGATTCACCAATGAAGCCACTGGGCAAGGGCTTTTCATCATTGGGAAGCTTTTTATTTACTGCTTCAATCTCCATAGTAATTATAAGTATGTTCAGACTTTGTATTACTATATGATTTAGTCTTGGTAGGTTTTATGTTTCTAGGAACGTATCCATTTCTTCTGGGTTTTCCAGTTTATTGGCATGTAATTGTTCATAGCTATCTCTTATGATCCTTATTATTATTATTATTATTATTATTATTTTGAGACGGAGTCTTGCTCTGCCGCCCAGGCTGGAGTGCAGTGGCCGGTTCTCAGCTCACTGCAAGCTCCGCCTCCCGGGTTCACGCCATTCTCCTGTCTCAGCCTCCCGAGTAGCTGGGACTACAGGCGCCCGCCTCGTCGCCCGGCTAGTTTTTTGTATTTTTTAGTAGAGACGGGGTTTCAACGTATTAGCCAGGATGGTCTCGATCTCCTGACCTCGTGATCCGCCCGTCTCGGCCTCCCAAAGTGCTGGGATTACAGGCTTGAGCCACCGCGCCCGGCCTCTTATGATCCTTATATTTCTGTGGCATCAACTGTAGTGTCTCTTCTTTCATTTCTGATTCATTTTCATCTTCTCTCTTTTTTCTTAGTATACCAAAAGGTTTGACAATTTCACCTTTTCAAAAAACTATGTTGACTTTTTCTTTGTTTTGAAAATTGTCTATTTCCTTTATTTCTGCTCTAATCTTGTTATTTCTTTCCTTCTGCTAACTTTGAGCAAATTTTTTCCCTCTTTGTCTAGGTCCTTGAGGTATAAATTTAGGTTGTTTATTTGAGATTTTTCTTTTTCAATGCATTTATCAAAAATAAATATCCCTCTTAGTACTGCTTTTGCTCCATCCATAAGTTTTAGTATGTTGTGTTTTAAGTTTCATTTTACTCAAAGTATTGTCTATTTTTAAAAAATTTATTCTTTGAAACAAGGGCTTCTCGAAAGTGTGTTGTTTAATTTCTACATAGAGACCTGGCATGGCGAATCATGCTTATAATCCCAGCAGTCTGGGATATCAAAGCAGGAGGATTGCTTGAGCCCAGGAGTTTGAGGCTAGCCTGGGCAATATAACTAGGCCCTGTCTCTACAAAACTAAATTTTTTTAAAAACCTAGCTGAGTGTGGTGTCATGCACCTGTGGTCCCAGCTACTCAGGAGGTTGAGGTGGGCATATTGCTTGAGCCCAAAAGGTCAAGGCTGCAGTAAGCCATGACTACACCAATGCACTCTAGCTTGGGTGGCAAAGACCCAGTCAAAAAAAAAAAAAAAAAAAAAAAGGTGGGGGGACGCTGGACCTGGTGGCTCACGCCTGCAATCCCAACAGTTTGGGAGGCCGAGGCGGGAGGATTATAAGTTCAGGGGTTTGAGACCAACCTAACCAATATTGTGAAACCCTGTCTCTACTAAAAATACAAAAATTAGCCAGGCATGGTGGTGTGTGCCTGTAGTACCAGCTATCTGGGTGGCTGAGGCATAAGATACACTTGAACCAGGAGGCAGAGGTTGCGGTAAGCCGAGATCCACCACCGCACTCCAGCTTGGGTGATAGAGCAAGGCTCAGTCTAAAAAAAAGAGAGAGAGAGAGAAGGAGAAAGAAAGGAAAAGAAAGAAAGAAAAGGAAGAAGGAAGAAGTAAAGGAAGGAAAAGACCTTAGTTGTAAGGACTTCATCCGAGACCTCCCCTCCAGGCTTAAAGACCCCGCACCCCCTCCCTCAGCCCTCCCTCACGCCTCCCTCCCCCCGCCCGATCCGCTATTCTTCATTCGGGAGGAAGGAGAAGGAGAAAGAAAGAAGAAAAAGAAAGAGAGAGAAAGGAAGGAAGAAAGGAAGGAAGGAAGGAAGGAAGGAGAAAGAAAGGGAAAGAAAAAGAAAAAGAAAGAGAGAGAAAGGAAGGAAGGAAGAAAGGAAGGAAGGAAGGAAGGAAGGAGGAAGAAGGAAGGAAGGAAAGAAGGGAAGAAAGAAAAGAAAGACTCATACGCTAAAAAAAAAAAGAAAAGAAAAGAAAAGAAAAAGACCAATACTTACAATGTACATAACAAATCCTTAAAAATAGTAAAGATAATGTTGGTCACATTTTGTCAAATTTTGTCATTTTAAATCTTAGTGTGAAAAGAGTTTTCCTAAATAGAACAAAAAAATCCGTAAACCACAGAGGAAAATTAATAAATACATTCTATTACAAGAAAGGAAGGAAAGGAAGGAAGGAAGGAGGAAGGAAGGAAGGAAGGAAGGAGAGGAAGGAAAGAGAGAGAGAGAGAAAGAGAGAGAGAGAGATAGAGAAGCACAAAAAAGAAAAAACGAGAAAGAAAAAGAAGAAAGCCAGCAAGAACTCCCCCCTCCAAGACCCCACCACGAAACTCCAAAAAAGACCGAACGGACAGAAAGAAGAAAGAAAGGACAAGAAAAAGAAAGAAAGGAAGGAAGGAAGGAAGGAAGGAAGGAAGGAAAATTTCTACATATTTGTGAATTTTTTAGCTTTAGTTCTGCTATTGATTTCTACTTTCATTCTACTGTGATTGGAAGATAAACTTGATATAATTCTATCTTTTTGAATTTGTTAAGACTTGCTTGTGACCTAAAGATCTATGCTGGAGAAACTCTATGGAACGTGAGATGAGTGCGTATTCTGCTGCTGTTGGGTCGAAAGAATGTCTTTTATGTCCATTAGGTCCATTTGGTCTGTACAGTTGTTTAAGTTCAATGTTTGCTTATTGTTCTTCTATGTGCTAGTTTTATCCATTATTGAATGGGGTATTGATGTCTTCATTATTGAAGTTATCCATTATTGATTTATCCATTATTGAATGGGGTATTGAATGGGGTATTGATGTCTTCTACTATTTTGTATTGCTGTCTATTTCTCCAATTCTGTCAATATTTGATTACATATTTAGATGCTCTTATGTTGGGTATATACATATTTATAATTGTTATATCTTTCTAGTTGATTGATCCTTTTGTCGTTATGTAATGACCTCTGTTTTTTGCAAGTTTCTCACCTAATGTCTATTTTATCTAATGTAAGTATAGCCACCCCTGCTTTCTTTTGGTCAGCATTTGCAAGAAATGTCATTTTCCATATCTTCAATTTTAGCCTATGTGTCCTTAAATCTAAAATGAGTTTCTTATACATAGCTCAAATTTTTTTATAAAACTGCTTAATGAACATAAGAAAATGCATCTTTCTCATTCCTAAAGCCAGAATCATGATTAACTGGAAAACACTAGAAGATTTCTTATAACAATAAGGAAAAGAAAAAAAATGCCCATCCTCACTATTTTTAATCAATATTTTACTAGGCATACTCAGCTGATAAAATACATAAAAGAAAAAGGGTTAAAGTATAAAAATCAGGAAAGAGAAAATAAATTATATCTGACAGAATTGTGAATCTAGAAAACTTAAATTCAGTAAGTGAATTTACAAAGTTAGTAGAGTGCAAAATTAATCCACAGAAAGCAAAGCTTTGAAAATATATAAGGGCAACCTATGAGAAGCTACATTTGGAGAAAAATTAATTTATATTAGCAACAAAACAGATAAAGTACCTATAAACAAACATAAGAAAAATGCAAGGCATATATGAAAACATTTTAACACTACTGAAGAACTCAAAAGAAATATTGAATAAATGGAAATACATGCCATTTTGTTAGAGATGTTATATCTCAACATCATGGAGTGTGAATTTTTCTAAAGTTAATTTAAATTTTTTAAGTGATGCAAGTAAATTTACAACTAGATTGCTAGAATTAGACAAGCTAATTCTAAATTTGTTATAAAAATGAATAAACAGGCCGGGAACAGTGGCTCAAGCCTGTAATCCCAGCACTTTGGGAGGCCGAGACGGGCGGATCACGAGGTCAGGAAATCGAGACCATCCTGGCTAACACGGTGAAACCCCGTCTCTACTAAAAAATACAAAAAACTAGCCGGGCGAGGTGGCGGGCGCCTGTAGTCCCAGCTACTCGGGAGGCTGAGGCAGGAGAATGGTGTAAACCCGGGAGGTGGAGCTTGCAGTGAGCTGAGATCCGGCCACTGCACTCCAGCCCGGGCGACAGAGCGAGACTCCGTCTCAAAAAAATAAATAAATAAATAAACAAAATAGGAAAACATTGAAAAGCACTAGCAATACAGAACTAGACCAATTATATTAAATATATAAGAAAATCATTAAAACTATATATTAAAATATACAGTCCAAATATAGGCTTATGGTTAGAATAACTTAGAATAAAGGATTAGAATAAAAAAATTCAGAATTAGACACAAAAAGAAATGGGAATTTAGTATTTGAAAAAGTTGGCAATTAAAATCAGGAAAAGTGTTAAAGGAAGATGGATGACTCAATAAATATTTTTGGGACAAGTGAATAGAAAGATGGATCTACACCTCACATCATACACCAAAAAAAAAAAAAAAAAAAAAAAAAAAAAAAAAAAAAAAATTCAAACAGACCAATGTAGATAACAAATCCTTAAAAACAGTAAAAGATAATGTTGGTTACATTTTGTCAAATTTTGTCATTTTTGTCATCTTAGGGTGAAAAGAGTATTCCTAAATAGAACAAAAAAATCCATAAACCACAGAGGAAAATTAAATATGTTCCATTACATAGAAAAATGACCATATGGCAAAAAAATGATATAAGCAAAATTAAAAGAAAAAAATGATGAAAAACAATAAATATTTGTAGCTCTTACCATAGAGAGTCACATAGATTAATAGATACATAGTCTTGGGTTTTTGTATAGACAAAAATCCAATAAAAAATGGGCAAAAGGTTCTGTTAACATACAAAAGGTGTTCAAACTACTAACCTTAAGAAAATTAAAATGCTAAAACTTACACTGTTTTTAGAAACCATATTTCACCCCTCAGATTGTTAAAACCCAAATGTTGTCAACACCCTCTGTTGGGAAGACTAAAGAAAAATAGGCACTCCTATATATTTTGGTGGGAACATAAATTTGCACAACTTCTCTGAAAGGCATTTGGAAATAATTAACAACATTACAAAGGCATATAGACTTTGACCCAGAAATTACACTTCTGAGAATTTATCCTGCCGGTATTCTTCCACATATGTTAAAAGACATATGTAAATGGTTACTCTTTGTGGCATTGTGTCTAGTACACAGGAAATCTAAAACAATCCAAAGACCAATCAATAGAAAACTGGTTAAATAAATTATGATATATCCATAATAAGGAAAACTTGTCTGTTTAAAAAATGATAATAATTAGAAAATTCTCCATGTACTGGAATGGAAAAATGTATCTGAAATCAGGCCACATGACAAATGCAAGGTGCCAAATACTATGTTTACTATGCTAACTTTCATGTTAAAATGAAGGGGAAAAATTAAAAATACTAATAATGTATTATATTTGCATTTTATAGACCCTGAAAGGACACACAAGAAATTACTGATGTTATTACCTAGGATAGGGAGAGATGGGGGTAAATCAGGGAAGGAAGGGTCTATAATCTAAAGAGGATTTGACTTTGTACCTTTAATATATAGAAATTTGGAGCATTTTTCATGAAAGAGAATATGCATAAGATTTCTTAAAACTGGGGAGATCCTACAAAGGAAGGAGAACCACATATTATACTAGACTTTGCAAATACAGTAATATACTGTGGCAATAGTTATAAAGGATAAGTGATTTTACATATTAATCCAAATTACTTCTTATTTGTGGAGGCAAATACAACATCTTTTCAAATATTGAGCACATATTTAAAACACTTGATAATACCTTAGTCAAGTGAAAAATAAATAAGAATAAATACATAAGAAAGTAAATATTCAGGAATTGAATAAAATTTACAGTTAAGTTTAAATTTACAGATGCATTTTCAGCAACTATTTAGTCCAGCTAAGTTTATTCACTGGGTTAAATTCCTCTAAGCCAGGAACAAAAGGCTCTTACATTAGATTGTAAAAAGACACAAAGGCAAAGCCAATCAGATGTAATGTATAAAACAATACATAGCAGGTACAACTTACAACAAAAAAAATCCAGAATGGCAAAATCAAAATCAATGTGCTATCTATTAATCAATCAATCACAGCCTATCAGGAATAAATTGCTCAATAGAACACCAAACACATCAAAAAATGAGTTAAAAATACAAGGAAAGCTGACTTTATAGTAAATGTATTAAAATTAATAGGAAAAAATATAACAATATATTCTTCAAATGACTTGGGTTAAAAAGTAAATACAAGTTTCTGTCATGATTAAAGCTTTACTAAGAGATCTACAATGTAAAATAGGGCCTGTGTTATATATCAGGAGTGATTTTTCATCTATTTTAAAAATCTGGCTAAAAGTGACTTTTAACATCTTAACATTCTGTGTATCTTAAAATGACAACAGGGACCCCAAGAATCTGAAAGAAATCTACCACTGGAGAAATTGTAAATAAATTTGAAAATTATTCACTTTAATAAATCATTCCTAAGTCCAATGTTTCCTGGAGTCCTTTGAAATAAATTTATGAGGAGTTGAAACATAAAATCTAATTAGTCTCATAACTACCAGTTTTTGAAGACTTACTATGTTCAAGACTCTAACTTAGATATGTAAGATACATATCAAGTATGTATATATATGTACGTATACACACATAAAATAAAGTCTTAAAATTTTGAATATTGAATGATTTGGTTTCTGTTTTAAGTTAGTATTTACCTCACAAGAATTACATTAATATTGATTTGTATTATGTAATAATGCCTATTACAAACATGAAGAGTTTCTGAGAAGGGAGGAACTTGCTCAATGATAGACCACCTAGGAGGTGATCGAACCAAAATTTGAATTGAAGAAGAGAAACTGAGTTAAATAATGTGGCAAATAATTATCTATAATTTCTGTTATTTTGAATTGTAATGTATTAGAACAATAAATCCAATAGTACTTCTCTTTACCTTACAGTGAAATGTAGAACTTTCTTTTTCATGGACTCCAGCTTTTTATTCGGATATTTTGTTTGATCCTTTTTTATTGATGGTTTCTTCAAAGGAAGAACACAGGCCTCAATGGGGGGAAAGAATAGTTTGGAAAGAGTGTCGGCAATTCTCCACCCAATATATTTGGAGAAAACTTCTTCTCCTACATTTGATGAGATGTTTGTACTATACCTGGTGAAAGGATCGGTTGGGTCATTTAACTCAGCCTGTTGAAAGAAACGAGAAAGGAATCAGTTGAAACAGGATTAAATGGGAGAAAAAAATCATGTATTATTAAATTTTTTAAAGTATCTTTATTTTCTTTGACTAATATTGCATTTTTCCTGCTAAGTAAAAATAATCTTGATTAAAAAATTGCAGTTTTCCAAAAGATTTCAAAAACCAAAATAGCAAATTTCAGTGAAATAAATAAACATTAATGCATCCAGTCTTGAAACTCTGAAAATTTAATAAGGTAATTTTTATTTTTAATTTGATATACTTGCTATGTAAGAATTTCATACACATTCTGGTATTTTATTTAATAAGAAATTAAGCAATCAGTTGAAGTAATGTACACTGTATTAAATCAGACTTTTTTTTACACACAATCTAAACTGTTCTTGATATCAGCAGAGCATTTTTTCTTTTCTTGTTTGAGAAGGAGTCTTGCTCTGTCACCCAGACTGGAGTACAGTGGCACAATCTTGGCTCACTGCAACCTCCATCTCCCGGGTTTGAGCGCTTCTCCTGCCTCAGCCTCCTAAGTAGCTGGAACTACAAGTGTACACCACCACACTTGGCTAACTTTTGTTATTTTTAGTAGAGACGGGGTTGCATCATGTTGGCCAGGCTGGTCTCGAACTCCTGACTTCAGGTGATCTGCCTGCCTCAGCCTCCCAAATTGCTGGGATTACAGGCATGAGCCACCATGCCCGGCCAAACAGAACATTTTTATAGAGCAAAAATTTTAAGTGAAAAGCAAATAAGAGCTTTGTATTTAGCTTAAATTGAAGATATTTAAGATTTTGATTTTGATTAAATTGAATATGTTCTAACAGCAAAGAGTAAAAAAAATACAAAAATTTCCCATTATTTAAGCAATATTTATTCAGGAAAAAAGCTATTTTCTGAAATTTCCTATTCCCATTTGATACTGTCCAGTACCGCTTTTTAATTACTTCTTTTAAAATGGCCAGAGGCATATTTTCTCTGGCTATAATCAGTAATAATAAATGAAAATGTAAGTAAAATGGCATATGTTACCAATTTTTTTATGTTCATGATATGTACATACTATTAACTCCTTTTCTTGTAAACAAGTTGGATACTGCCTTTTATCATTTGTTTTTACATTTTCCTTGAGTATTATCTGTCTTCAGGTAGCTCATTACCAGTCACTCAGGATTCATTTTAGATGCATATCAATCTTGCGATAGGAAAGATAGAAATAGAAAACGTTTTTCTATATATGAACATCTAACTTAACCTCTTTCAGCTTCCAAAATTAGACCTGGCTAAATTAAATTATGATGAAAGATTGATTATTGAATTATTTAGACAAAAGTATAGTAGAAAAAAATGAGTACAGTCTCAGGATATAGACTGAAAGAAAAACAGTTGAAGCAATGAGAAAAATAGCAAAAGGCAAGTATGCAAATATGTGGCACTGTGAAAGTTATAGAGGACTACATGACTATATAAAGTTATATAGTCAAAGAATAACATGAAAAAAATTTACAAAGGATAAGGTAAAAACCATGCGAAGTAAGTAAGCACATGATTCAGTAATCCCACTACTGGGTATATCCAAAAGAAAATCAGTAAGTCAAAGAGAGAGCTGCCCTGCCATGTTTATTGCAACATTACTCTCAATAGCCAAGCTATGAAATCAAGCTAAGTGCCCATCAACAGATGAATGGATAAATAAAATGTGGTACATATATACAATGGGATAGTACTGAGCCATAAAAATAGAAGAAAATTCTACCATTTGTAACAACATGGATGAACCTGGGGGACATGATGTTAAGTGAAATAAACCAGGCACAGAAAGACAAATACCACATGATCTCACTTACATGTAGAATCTAAAGTATTGATCTTATAGAAGTAGAGTGGGATGGTGTTTAACAGGGGCTGACGGGTGAAAGGCTTGGGAGATGTTGGTCAAAAGATTTCAGTTAGATAGAATAAATAAATTCAAGAGATCTAATGTACAACATGGTGACTATAGTTAATACAAATACATCATATCTTGAAAAATGCTAAGAGAGTAGATGTTAAGTGTTCTCACAAAAGAAATAATAACTATATGAGGTTATGCATTTGTTAATTACCTCAATTTGACAATTTCACAGTGTATATATATTTTAAAACATCATATTTTACACAATAAATGTATATGATTTTATTCTTCAGTGTAGAAAAATAAAATAAAATGACACCACCAAAAAAGAGCTCCTACATTTTTTTACTCAACATATAGTACAGTATTGCACAAATGAAGATATTATGGTGAACTCTGGAATTACTAAGAGAGTTATGAATGAATAAATGAATGAGTAAACAAATGGACCAAAAAAACTGATGTCTTCTCATGATATACTTTTTGGTAAAATATACTGCAATCAAAGATGACATTAACCTATGAGGCAGGAGAATAGGGTCTGGAGAAAGGGAACCTAAAGCCTATTCTCACTGACTTCCTAGAACTAAATCAAAATAAAAAACTCAACTTTCCACGCCCAAGTTAAAAAAGGACCAGAGGCTACTCTCCTTGCAACCCCCCCTTTTCTGTGTGGCAGATGAAAAACTGAAAGTACCTCCGGTTGGTCCTTTCCTGCAACCAATCAGACTCATAATGAGTTAAGTCTTTCTTTGCATAGGATTTGGAATTTATTGTTCTCCTTTCCCTTTTCCTATCTGTTTCATACAGGGGAGTCTTTTTTTCTCTCTTTTTCTGGCTTTTCCCTTCCAACTTGGGATCCTTGGTGGGCAGTGCCTAAATACAGAGGCAACTGCAGGTTTCTGGCTGGGGCCAATCTCTGGAGAAATGGAAAGGTTTTCATGTGGAAGTCCTTGACTGCTACCACCCAGTTCTAAGGGACCTGAGTCCTTTTCCTTTTTTTCTTTTAGTATTTCTGCAGCTGTTTCCTAGTAGCTCTTTTGTATTTGAGGGCAACTGGCCAGGGCCAGGCTCTGGTGTTGCCTGAAGGCGAAGGAGTGAATGGGGATAGCTGCCTTATCTGGAAGGTGGATGGATTCTTTTCTATCTTTTCTGGTTATAGTCCCTGATCTCTATGTGTGACACAATTGACAGTGGCACAGGGTGAACTTAGGTTTCAGGCCACTTAAACCTTCTTTTCTTATAGTCCTTGATTCCTACATGTGACACAATTGGCAGCAACAGCTCCTCCAGAGTGAACTCACACACATTTCAGGTGACTTGAGCCTTCTTTTTCATGCTAAATTCTTCCCTTCCCCTATATGACTGTCAAGGACAAAAGAAACCCACTAACTATGGTTATAGCAAAGAATGTTATAAAGAAAAGAGATGACTGGTTGTTTAAAAAGAAGCACGGGATGTTTAGGACAAGTCAGAAGGTCTGGGAATTTTGTAGATGATCTGTGTGGGGCATGGGGGGCATTCATGAAAAGGAATTTATACAGGAACTGATGTACAATCTAATGTGGATTTCTTGCCTAAATTTAGAGAGTAAAAGAGTTGCTTTAAGTGGGATGGGAAAACCTTAAGGAACACTCATAATGGGTTATCAGTGGTGGAGGGAACAATTCCAAAGCAGTGCCAGCACCCATCTAACGTCAGAGATGTCCGACAGACTAAGACAGGACTCAAAAGGTGAATGCCCCTGGGGACTCCAGTCAGGACCTAGAATTTTTCCAGGATGCCTCAAGCATCACTCGGGTCACTTGAAAAACCCTCCACTATTCAAAGTCCTCCTCTCTTTTCCATATCACTATGGGCAACTCTCCATCTACTCCACCTGATTCCACTATGGGCAACCCTCCATCTATTCCACCTGATTCCTTGCTTGGCTGCATCCTCTACCATTGGAATCAATTTGATACTGATAATCTAAAGATAAAACATATATATATATATACACACATACATACACACACATATTTTTTTCTGCAATGCTGTTTGGCCCAATTATGAGCTGCCCAGCCTGGAACAATGTGCAGTCAATGGTAGCCTTAATTATGACACAATCCTGCAATCAGACCCATTTTGCAAGATGCAGGGCAAGTGGTCAGAAATACCACATGTACAGACCTTCATGACCCTATACCAAAACCTAACAATCTGCAAAACTCCCAGAACCAGACCCCAAAGGAAAGTCCTAAGGCAGAACTAGATATTACAGATGATCCTCTTTTACAAGGGCCACCTATCTTTCAGGGTGAACAGCATCTGCCTCCATACAGCCCCTTGCCAAGTGCTCTTGAGGCTAAACCCCGAACACTGGGAACCCTACTAAGTCCCCCTCACACTCAAAGGAGAACATCTTATTCAACTCTCCCTGCAGCCCTGCTACTCCTTAGGGAAGCAGCAGAAGCTGAGCGGCCAGTCCTAGTGCAGGTCCCTTCTCTATAACTGATATACAACAATGTAAGTAAAAGCTAGAAAGCTATTTCAAGAATCCCAGGAAATTTGCAGAAGCTTTCCAGACTTTGGCCTTAGCCTTTGCTCTCTCATGGAGAGATGTTCAATTCATTCTAGCAACCCGTTGCACCCCCTTGGAAAAAAGATCAAATCTTTGAGGCTGCCCACGGGTAAAAGAGTTCAGATGATTTATTCATCTGAAACCTTCAGGGTCAACACCTGGGCCCAAACACAGCCTCCACTATTGATCCTAATTGGGACTATAATACGCCCATGGGAATGAACAACTGGGCTAAATTTCCTTGAAGAAATGAGAAAGGGAACAACTAAGGCAGTAAATAATGTAAATGAAGGGGGGTTACACAAGCCAAGGAGGAAAATCCAGCCATGTTTTATGGCAGGCTGGAGGAAGTCTTTACAAAATATACTACTCTGGACCCTTCTTTTTCCAAAGGCAAAATATTAATGGCACAGCATTTCATTAGCCAGTCTACCACAGACATTAGACTTAAGCTCCAAAAGCTACTGATGGGGCCATGAACTAATCAAAATCAGGTTTTTGATACTGGTCTTATAGTGTATAACAATTGTGACCTGGAGGAAGGAAAACAGGAACAGAGTGAAGAAAAATGGCAGGCAAAAATTATGGCAGCCATCATTGGCAGTACCCTGAATGCCCAAAGAGCAGCAAGGGAAACCTGAAGGGCCATAATGATAATGCCAGCAAAGGCTCTTGCTTCAAATGCAAGAAAAATGAGCACTGGGCAAAAGACTGTACTAAGCCTTCACCAGGCCCCTGTCAAAAATGTGAGGGCACCCGTTACAAACCCTGTCACTGGAGGACTGACTGCCCCTGCTCCCACCGAGGGGTTCAGTCAGGCAAAAACTCTAGCAGTGCAAAAGCAGGAATTAGATGAAGACTGAAGACCGAAGGGCCCCAGGGTCTTCCTCATTGCCCCTTTCCAGGAACATTGTAATTACTACTGAGGAGCCCCAGGTAATTCTGGATGTCATGGGTACCCAAATTCAGTTGTGTTTGTTTCTTTGTTTGTTTGTTTTTGATGCAGAAGCAAATTACTCTGTTCTCACTGCTTTTGCAGAAACCTTTCCTCCCAGTTCATGAGCATTATGGGAATGGAAGGAAAGCCACAAACAAGATTCTTTACTCCTTCTTTGATTTGTCAATTTAAGAAACAAATCTTCCAACGGGAATTTCTAGTAGTACCAAACTGCCCAATCCCCCATTGGGAAGAGATATTATGGTTAAAATAGGGGCACTGTTACAATGTAAGCATCACCTGGCAGAATTGCTAACAGGCAAAATACAGCCAAAGTCCCAGATTACATTAGTAAAGAGGCTAACCCACTGGCATGGTATACTGGAAATCTAGGGAAGCCTAAAATAGCATTGCCAGTCAAAATACGCTTAAAGACCCCAGCTATTTTCCTAATCAAAACCAATATCTAATTAAGCTGGAAGCAAGAAAAGGCCTAGCACCCAGAGTTGAGGTATTACTTACCCATCGGCTCTTAAAACCCTGCAATTCTCACTGCAATACCCCCATCTTACCCATTCTAAACCCTTTGGAAGAATATTGAAGGCTTAGTACATGTTAGTACAGGACCTCAGAATAATTAATGAGGCTGTTATCCCTGTATACCCATTGGTGGCAGATCCATATACCCTCCTGGCTCAGGTGCCAGAAGGTGCTAAATGGTTCTCAGTCCTAGACCTAAAAGATGCTTTCTTCTCCATTCCTCTGGCACCAAAGTCCTAATACCTTTTCGCCTTTGAATGGAAAAATCCTAATACCAGAGGAAAATAACAATACACTTGGACATTGCTCCCTCAAGGTTTTTGGGACAGGCCCCCTTTCTTTGCCTGGGCCTTAGAGAGGGATCTGAGGGATCTGCAACTGGAGAATGGGAGTATACTCCAGTACATGGATGACCTTCTTGTGTGTAGCGCAACCCAGGAAGCTTCTGAACAAAATACTACAAAAACTTTGAATTTTCTGGCAGACAGGGGATAAAAGTGTCCAAAAAGAAGGCTCAGAATAACCTTCAACAGGTCCAATATTTAGGGTATGTCTTACCACCTAGAGCCTGGCAAATATCCCCAGAACAAGTGCAAGCCATATGTGGTTTGGGGACTCCCCACACCAAGCAACAGCTTTGTTCTTTTGGGGGAATGGCCAGGTTTTGCAGAATATGGGCATCAAAGTTTGGGATCAAGCAAAGCTCCCGTATGAAGCAAAAAAGGGGCCTGAAAATGAGCTAATGGAATGGGCCTCAGAAATGAGAGAAGCCTGTGCCAAGTTAAAATAGGCTCCCACCCAGCTTCCGCTCTTGGCATCCAAGGCCTAACTAAGCCCTTCTCCTTGTATGTAGCAGAGAAGAAGGGCATAGCTGTAAGAATACTAGCACAGAAATTAGGATCAGAACCCAGATCAACTGCCTACTTTTCAAAAAACCTGCATGGAGTAGCCTCGGGATGGCCAAGTTGCCCGTGGGCAATCCCAGCCACTGGTATTTTAGTGGAAGGAGCCACTGAAATCACCCTAGGTCAACCACCAGAAGTTCTATCCCCTCATCAGGTGAAGTCAGTCTTAGAAATAAAAGGATACTCTAGATGATGGAGGGAAGTTTAACCTAATACCAGGCCACACTCTTAGAAAACCCAGATGTAACCTTTGAAACCTGTATCACCTTGAATCCAGCTGTTTCTGCCCACAGGCCCAGTAATTGATCATTCCTGCAAGCAGGTCATTGCACATACATTCATATGTTAGCCAGTCTAATTTAAAAGATCAGCCTCTCCCAGATTCTGAGGATAACTGGTTTACAGATGGCAGTAGTTTTATGTCAAATAGGGAGCACAGGAGCTGGATACACAATAGTAAATCACAGTACAATTGACGCCCAGCCACTGCCCCCTGGCACATTAGCACAAAAGGCTGAAATCATTACTCTTACCTGAGCATTAATGCTGGGACAAGGTAAAAAGCTTAACATCTATACAGATTCTAAATACGCATTCCTTGTGGTTCATGCTCATGCTACAATCTGGAAGGAAAGGGGACTACTAACTAACACTCTCCTATAAAGCATGGGCCTGAAATTCTTCAGCTATTAAAAGCAGTACACCTGCCAAAGGCCATAGCTATAGTTCACTGTAGGGGGTACCGAAGGGACTTAACCCCTATAGCACAAGGGAACAGCAAGTCTGACAGAGAAGCCAAAGCCACAACCTTCAGGGTGCAATCCCAACAGGAACAGCTAATATTGGAGCAAGGGGAACAAAAATAAGGATCCTGGTGGTATATGTGATCACAAGTACATCTCCCTCAAACAGCCCAATGGGGATTTATAAAAACCCTGCATGACTCTTTCCATGTAGGGAGAGATGCTACCCTAGCCATGGTTAACAGACTCTTCATTGGGCCTAACTTAGCTTCGGTGGTTAAGCAGGTCTATCAAGCCTGCTCATTGTGTGCACTTAACAACTCAGGAAACAAAATGCCTCCTCTAATAGAACCAGTCCAGAGGAGAGGAACTTAACTAGGGGAAGACTGGCAATTAGACTTCACACATATGCCAGCTTTCAGAGGATATAAGTTTTTGTTAGTGCTAATAGATACCTTTACTGGTTGGGTCGAAATTTACCCTAACAGAACAGAGAAGGTTCTGTTAAGAGAAATAAGGTTATAAAGGTCCTCTTAAGAGAAATAACCCCCAGTTTGCCAGTTTGGATTAACTCAGAGACTCCAAAGTGATAAAGGCCTGTCCTTTATCTCCCAAATGACTCAAGGGGTTGCTAGGGCTCTCAGAATCAAATACTATTTACATTCAGCATGGAGGCCTCAGTCCTCTGGAAAAGTAGAATGGACTATTCAAACTCTAAAGTGAGTGTTAGCTAAGCAATGTCAGGAAACATCAGAAACATGGTTCAGCTTACTGCCTGTAGCCCTCTTAAGGATCCGTAATACCCCTAGAGCAAAAATTAATATAAGCCTATAAGAAATGTTATCTGAAGCCCTTTCTAAATTAATGATTCAATTACTGATCCAGAAACAGCCAGTTTAGTAAAATACCTAGTTAACCTAGGATAATTTCAGCAGGTTTTACAAAAGTTTGAAACTCAAAGACTCTCCACACCAGGAACTAACCAGCAACCCTAAATCAGGCCAAGAGATGAAAACATGGAAAAAGAGATCACCTGCTCAACAATTACAGCCCAAATGGAAGGCATCATTTTCAGTAATATTGGCCACACCTTCTGCAAAGTACTAAGATTAGATGGTTGGATACACCTTTCAAGGATCATGTCTGCGATACCTGAAGTCCTGGACCTCGACCCTGAAGCTCCCATCAGCCACTATACCTGTGAACCTGTGAAAGACCCAAAGTACCTGTTTAGAAGACAGCCAAAAGATAAGTAAATGCCCACCAACTTTCCTTGGTGTCTTTGTTGCATAGTTACTGTAGGCTGGATAATAGAAGGCTTTTTTAAATGTATTTTTGTAGTTTAACTGCCTTCTTCCAAATGGTTGGAATCACTTTCTTTGTACCAAGCAGAATGTTCTAATTCATTTATATAATAAACATTCCCTACAGCATATGTATCCAGCCAATGAAGTTCCCATTGAATCTTTTAACCAAATTCATTTCTACTCACCTAGAGACCATCAAGCTTCAGATTATCATGTGACAGGGCTTCCAGCCAGTTTCAGGTGAAGACACCATCCTGGCCATCAAGAAGCTACCCTGTCTTCATCAGACAGGGCAGAATGAGAAGTCCATGATCCCTAATAGGTAGGGACTAAGCCCCAAGTCAGCATGAAGCAGTTACAGAAGAAAGACCATCAGTCCTTCTTCTCCCCATAAAGATTTATGGAGATTGCTTCTCGCAGAGCGGAAGTGAGGCAAGCGAATAGGGTCTGGAGGCAGGGAACCTAAGGCCAATTCACACTGACTTCCTGGATCTAAATGAAAAGGAAAACTCCAACTTTTCATGCCCAAGTAACAAAAGGACCAGAGGCTACCTACTCCCTTTGCAACACCCCTCCCCTTCTGCATGGCAGATGAAAAATTGAAAGTAACTCTGATTTGTCCCCTCCCACAACAAATCAGACTTACCGTGGGTCACTACTTCATTTACATAGGGCTACTAAGTAACCCATGGGAAACCTTCAGAGGGTATTTAAACCCCAGAAAATTCTGTAACCAGGGCTCTTTAGCCACTTGCTCAAGCCTGCTCCCACCCTGGGAAGTGTACTTTCATTTTCAATAAATCTCTGCTTTTGTTGCTTCATTCCTTCCTTGTTTTGTTTGTGCATTTTGTCCAATTCTTTGTTCAAAATACCAAGAACCTGGACAACTTATAGTCAAGACCCTCCACTGGTAACATCTGTATTATAGAATCTTGATGCTCATTTCATCATGTCTCATTTGACTACTCCACACTTTCTTCCCTCTAAGACAGGAGAGGCTATAGATACAGATGCTACCTCTCTCGGCAAAATGAAGATATTCCCACATCTTTCTCTATGGTTCTCTTGTGGGAAGCCCAGGTAAATTTCTATCCTTCATTGATGTCCAAGTCCTTTGTCTAATAGAAATGTAGTCTTAAATTTCAGTCAAATGTATAGTTTCCTTATTTATGAAAGGCTTTGTGTGTGTTTTCTCACAAGAAGTTGCCAGGAAGGAATATGGGCTATGTACTCTGAAAGATCTGAAATCAGGTGTGTCTCTATCACTTGCTAGTTATTAATGTAAAATTGAAAAAGTTTAGTTAACTTCTCCAGGATTGTTTTGTGTTTAGTTTTGTTCTTATTTTTCATCTGTGATATGGGGATAATAAATACCTTTTAGTTTTATGGAGGTTAATACACATCATATAGGATGACCTGTCTTGTAGACAGCGAGAAGGTCAACAGATATTAGTGCTTTTCAGGTCTTCCCTAGGACAGAGCACCAGAGTTCTGGCCTTTGCAGCAACTCCCATCATCAACCCAGGAAGACTCTGTCTAAACTCTGCCATGTCAAAACATTTTGGTTATAACATAACTTTTATATTAGCAAATGTATCAAATAAGATCATGATTATACTTCTAGAGTTGTCTTCTATAGTTTTCTTCCTTCTTCTCTTAAAGCCATTATTCTAATATGCTTCAATATTAAGAGACTTGAATGCCATCTATGCATAAATTTGTCCATACTTCTTGAGGGTAGACTTAAACAAACTATTAATGAATATCTTTTACAATAGATTCCAAATTTATAAATTTACTACTATTTAGCCTGGCAGTGAACATTACCTCAAAGACCATTTTAACCATTTATTTACATTTTGATCATGTATTCTTATTTTTTAGTGATGCCCCTGAATATTGTAAAACTTCAGGATTTCCTGTTATTATTACATTATTAGAACATGATATTTATTTTTATTAATAAACAAATGGGAATTTAAAAAATATATATGTTAACTTTGTTGATTTACTATTAACATTGGAAAAGTAGTATTCTTGAAGACTATTTCCTTCACATACATATTTTAACCAAAGGCAGGGACAGAAGCTTACCCTTTGCCTATGTGTTGGGCATAAAGATGGCAAAAGCCTGCATTAATGCAGGAAGAAAATGGATAAATCAGCTCAAAGGAATTAGGATGTAGTAGCAATACACACATATCAAAAAAAAAAAAAAGGCCTTTATAAAGTTCTGAATTTTCCACCAATAATTAGAGAAATGTAGCAAACACAACAAAATTTGAGCTAATTCACATTATTTTTGACATGAGACAAAAGGAAAAAATAATTTCAAACCATTGCAGCAGCTTGCTACAAATTCTCTTCCCTTCTCTCACAGTCTGTCTCTCTTTTTAAAATGTCTTTACCTTTCCTTAAGTAATCTTGCTGAAATATCTAACTTGTTTCTGACAATAATTTTTTTCCTTAAACTTCAAAGTGTGACAAAAAGCATATATTTTATAGTACAGTCTCTAGCACATGAAAGTGTTTCAATAAATGTTAGTTCCTTGTTTATATTTAATTTCAGAGAAAGCACGAAACAGTAGAAATGTTAGAGCCTTTGAGTTAAGCTCACTAACAGTGCACCCACTACCAGCACCTCATTTTATTCTGTTGAAAACTCAAATCCTTGATCTGCATGGACGATGATGGAGGTAGGAGAGCTGTGGGGCAAATCCTTGATCTGCATGGATGATGATGGTGGTAGGAGAGCTGTGGGGCTCAAATGAGTTAATATACATTATATATATGTATATAACAGATACTTTGTACAGTGCCTGTTGCATGATAAAGGCACTATAAAAACTGTTTTTATATAAAATATTACAATATTATATTTTGTTTTCTTAAAACAATGTATTTGTTAACATTAACATTCTATTGATAAGTATTTAAGGATCTATACTTATCCAAAAACACAGCTCACTTTCCAAACTGTTGCTATTTATGTCAAAAGTAAAGCCACATGTGGAGAAGGAGATAAATAGGCACTGAGAAAATAGGGACTAATACTGTTGTTTGTTCTGTTTTGCTGCTCTACAGGGTACATTAGGGATATGGAAATATCATTAAGAATAAAAACAAATTTTGTCTTAAAGATTGCACCATAAAATGTTAACCACAAAGTGCTTTACCTGATGAGTCAAAGGTACTCTCAACAAATTCACATATTCATTTTAGCTGTACATATTTCTTTTTGATATTTTAGGTCATATACCAGATGGCAGAAAACACTTATACATAATGACTTTTCCTAGATGTGCCAGCATATGCTGCTGAATTGCCTATATAGAAAAACCTTGCTCATTGCAAGTCTCCCTGGAAGTATTTCAAACAAAGCACATCAATTAACATTTGTTTATTATGCCACTGTGAGTATATGACAGTTTTTTTATTTCTTTCCCAAATACTCAGGCAACAGTTGGGTTTATATTGAATTTGTCACATGAAAGGCTCATGTTTCAGGATCTATTCAGAATTGTTTTTCATTTCAAATTTGCTTATTAAATATTTCACCTCTCCTCCAACTTCCAAAAAGCATCAAATTTTATGAACAAATATAACAAGAGTTACAGATGGTAAAATGTTATCATGGATAAAAAACATACAAGATGAGAGTAGACAATGTAAAGAAAGTCAATAATGTAGACAGAGTAGATAATTTAGTTAGGAATGGCTTTACCAGTGTTGTAGATAAATTGAAGTATTAAATTTAAAATTATATTTATGAAATTCAGTGGTTTATCATATAAATTGCTTATTTATTTTAAAGCATAAAAAGAGAAAATTTCTACTTAATTCCATGAACATACCATTATATTCAATCCTTATGAAATAATTCCTTCACCTTAGAATGTACAGTAGTTTATAAATAAAGTTATGTTTCACTCTATGTAAGTAAGAATATCATTGTATAACAAAAGGTTTTTGAAGCAAATAATTAGGAAAGGAGAGAAAGAACAAAGGTTGTGCTATAAACATAGTCATTTGCAATAACTTAAATAAGAGTGGAATACATATTTTCTTTTAGATCTAAGTGTCTGAGGCACAAGCCTTCACTGTATAGGTGTTTTATAGATGTTCCCTAATTCACATGGAGTAGTGAGAGAGTGTCTGAAGACTAATTTTTTAAATCCTTGTGAAATGAAAGCTTTTATGTAGTTTATACCATAGAACTGTTCAAAGAGGTACCACAGGAAAATATTATAAGTTAGTTTAAGGGATTTGGGAAATTAGCAAGTTATTAAGGAAATATAAGAACATTTAGAAATAACCAACCTTTGGAGTTTTATTACCAAAAATAAGTGTTGCCACGACAGTGCCAAAAAAAGGAAAAAAGAAAGAGAAAAAAAAAAAAACCTTAAATGTATTATGCTCAAGTTTTACTTGTAAAATTAAGCACACCTGTAAGATGTGCTTAATTTAACTTATATAGAACATATTCTAACTATTTTAGGTAAGAAAATATAATTTCAATCAATTCAAAATAATTTTTCTAAAACATTTTGCCTATAGATCAAAGGCAATCATTTTGTCTTGTTTTGTCTTACTTGTATATGTGGCATTAGGCTGTTTAACTTAGTCAAAGTTTCCATTATTAACTTCCTTAAGAAAGCAGTTTTAAAAAACGTAAATAAATGTTTGTTTTTTTACTCAGTAAAATTAGGCATCAGAGGGAAGAAATTTTATTTGTGAAACTCAGGAAAGTTAAAAAATCACATAGGCCTAACAACTGAGTCACAAGCACAAGGAAGACAGAAAGAAAAACTGAGACCCGCACAGATGCTAATCACTTTAGCCTTCTGAATAATTAGGTATGGAAAATTTGAGGAAGTTAGTTTAGACATTAGTACTCCTAAGACCTAGTGCAGACATGCTAATACTGAATTTGATACCATCTAATAATAAAATGAAAAAAAGTCTTTTACAACCTAAGTCATAAAAATGATGCAAGCCAAAACACTGGCTAGGAGTAAAATAAACACAGCAATTGGACACCTAAATTTATGTTTCATCTACGACAAGATATTATTCTTAGTCAATGAAATCATCCTTCAAAATCAAATTGAATAAAAAGCTTCTCAACCAGGCACAGTGGCTCACACCTGTAATCCTAGAACTTTGGGAGGCCGAGATGGACAGATCACTTGAGGTCAGCAGTTCAAAACCAGCCTGGCCAGCATGGTGAAATCCTGTCTCTACTAAAAATACAAAACTTAGCCAGGCATGGTGGCACATGCCTGTAGTCCCAGCTACTCGGGGGTCTGAGGCAGGAGAATAGCTCGAACCCGGGAGGCGAAAGTTGCAGTGAACTGAGATCATGCTGCTGCACTCCAGCCTGGGTGACATAGCTAGACTCCATCTCAGAAAAAAAAAAAAAAAAAAAGCAAATAAATGAACACTGACAGAATTCAACATCAGCAGATGCTCACTAAAAGGCTACGAAAGTGTTTTCTTCGAGCAGAAGAAAAATAATACCACACAGAAGGCCAGCGATTCAAGGATTCAAGGAAGAAGAGTAAGGAAAGAAACTTTTAAATATGTGGGTAAGCTTGAAGAATATTGATTACATAAAGCAATAATAATATACTGGTGTCTATAAACACACACATGCACACATACAGACACAAACACATCCAGATATACATACACAAAATTAAAATGCTAAACAGAACAATTGCATAAGTAAGGGGGTATAAATGGACTTAAAATATTATAAGACAATTTCATGGTCCAGGAAAATATAAAATTTACTTACCTTAGATTTTAATAATTCAAGAATTTATTTTATAAAATCAGAGGTAACAGGTAACAGTAAAAGAATGTGTAAGCACCAAATAAGTAAAGGGGGTGGGGTGGAATGATATAATTAAAAAAACAAAATCTTTTGCCAAAAAGCAAATATGAGATTATTTTAAAAGAACAAGAAACATCTATAGATGTTTCTGTCATCTATAGAATAGTAAATAACAAAAAATGGAAATACATACAAATATATTGTAGTGACACTAAACGTAAATAAACTGTTTCAATTTGAAGACAGTAATTTTCAGGTTAAAAAAATGTTACTTCTCCTCAGAGACATACATATAAGAATTCAGGGAGCATAAAATTAAAAGATGGAAATAGATATACCATATCAACATGAACCCTAATCAAAAGAAATCTGTTGTAGTTATATTCATTTACAACAGAAAAGGTTGACTTTTTATTTAAAAAATCATAATGATTATAAAGTGTAGTGATTGATCATAATAAAATTGAACTAAAATCAAACAATATAAATGTAACAATAAAAGTCTCAATATATGTAACACTAAGCCATAGGCTATCTTCTAAACAATGTATGGTTTAAATAGAGATAATAGAAATTAGAAAAGTTTTTGAACTAAATGATAATTAAAATATTGCTTATCATACTTTTTAGGATATTACTAAAATTACATGTGAAAGTAAATTAATAGTGTACAAAACACATATTAGAAAAGGAAAATACTACAAATCTATGACAAAGAATAAAGTTCAATAATTTTAGGAAAATAATAATCCATTAAATGCAAGGAAATTAACAGAAGAAAGTAATAAACCTAATATCAAATATGAAAGAAAGAGAGAAAACATAGTATCAAGAGAATTGAATGTTGATTTTTAACACTGAGAGGCCAAGCAGAGTGGCTCAGGCCTTAGAATGACAGAGTAAAATAAGAACAAAGATGAAAATAAGAAGAGTTAGGAATTAGACAGTGGATATCACACCAGATTTTAAAGACATTAAAAAGATCATAGAAAAACAGAAGCAATTTTAGAAAATATCTTTCAGAATTTAATTCCTCGAAAGAAAACATACCAATAAAAAATTAGTCCACAATTTAAAATCTTCCCCAAAATATCCATAACCAAATAGCTTCACTTGTGAATTCTACAAAACTTTTAAGAAGAAATAATGACAAAAATAGAAACCTCTTCCAGAGTATTAAAAAAATATAATTTCCCAATTCACTTCATTAGCCAAGAATAACTTTCATATAAAAACTTAAAAATATAAGAAAGAAATATTATGGAACAATCACATGCATGAATACAAATGCAAAATCTTAAAGTATTATTAAAGTAAACAGAGCAATATTTACATCATCACCATGTTATTTTTATTCCAGGAATGCAATGATTGGTCAACAAAAGAAAATCAAACAATATAATTTACAACAGTAACAGAATTATAGAAAAATCTGTCAATCATACCAAAAGATGCATGAAATTTATTTGGTAAAATTCTATATGAATTCATAATAAAAGTTCTTGTTAAACTTGGAAAAATTGAGTTTTAATTTATGGCAGGTATTTCTTAAAAAAATGTAATGTGAAAATGTTGAAAGCTCTTCCTTATGAGGCTCACGTAAAACATACATGTCCAGCATCATCATTTGTATTCAGTCCTGTACTAAAAGTGACTAAACAGTAAAATAAGATAAGAAAATGTAAAAATGTTTATGATGCTTGCAAAAAAACATGAATTTTTATGTAAAAAGTAAACTTTTGAATTATAAAAACAATTTAGCCGGGCGCGGTGGCTCAAGCCTGTAATCCCAGCACTTTGGGAGGCTGAGACGGGCGGATCACGAGGTCAGGAGATCGAGACCATCCTGGCTAACACAGTGAAACCCCGTCTCTACTAAAAAATACAAAAAACTAGCTGGGCAAGGTGGCGGGCGCCTGTAGTCCCAGCTACTCAGGAGGCTGAGGTAGGAGAATGGCGTAAAACCCGGGAGGCAGACCTTGCAGTGAGCCGAGATCTGGCCACTGCACTCCAGCCTGGGCGATAGAGCGAGACTCCACCTCAAAAAAAAACAAACAAAAAAACAAAAACAAAAACAAAAACAATTTAATAAGATTGGCAGGTAAAAGATTAACACACAAAACTAAATTATGTTTGTGTAAACCAGTACAAATTCTATATATACATATATTTGTAAGCTTATGATATATATTTTACAATAAAATACATATATCAAACAGCTAGAAATATACAAAACATTATTGATATAAATTGGGAAATACCTTAAAAAGTGGCAGGATGTAAATATCCATGAATTACCTATTATACATTATAATGATATGTATCAATTACCACCAAATAGCTCTCTAGATTCAATGAAAACCCAATAAAAATCCAAGTTGACATGCTTTTTAAAAAATGGAACTTGACAAGTTGATTTTAAAATATATATGGAAATGCTACAGTAAAAAAAAAAAAAAAAAAAAAAAAAAAAAAAAGTTAAGATAATCTAGAACAGGGTTTGGCAAACTACCACCCACAGGCCAAATCCAGTCCTTTTTTTTTTTTTTTTTTTTCCACAGCCTAAGAGCTAAGAATGATTTTTACATTGATAAATGGTTACATTTTAAATGGTTTTAAAAGTGCCAACATAATAACTTGGATTTTGCCTCTGAGCCCACAATGCCTAAAACATTTACTATTTTGCCTTTTAAGGAAAAGCTTGCCAACCCCTAATCTAGAATACGAATAAGGCTTGAACACCTACTGAGTGAAATGTGTTTCTTAAGAATAAAGGGCAGAGTGTAAAGTCTTACCTTTTTTTTTTTTTTTTAAGACGGAGTCTCACTCTGGTGCCCAGGCTGGAGTGCAGTGGCCTGATCATGGCTCACTGCAACCTCCACCCTCCGAGTTCAAGAGATTCTCTTGCCTCAGCCTCCCGAGTAGCTGGGATTATAGGCGCCTGCCACCGCGCCTGGCTAATTTTTGCACTTTTTTTTTTCTTTTTTTTTTAGTAGAGACAGGGTTTCACAATCTTGGCCAGGCTGGTCTTGAACTCCTGAATTTGTGATCCACCTGCCTCGGCCTCCCAAAGTGCTGGGATTACAGACATGAGCCACCATGCCCTGCCAAGTCTAACATTTTTGTAATAGAAATCTCAGAGAAAATAAGAGACAATGGAGTGGAAGTAGTATTTGAAAACTTCATGGCAAAGAATTTTCCAGAACTGATGAAAAAATATCAACCCACAGTATTCACATACCCTGCTAATGTTGAGCAAGACAAATACAAGGAGAACTACATTGGATTTATCTTATTAACATTTCTAAAGGCCCAACAGGGAAACCCTAAAACCAGAGAAATCAAAAAATACAGTAATTTAAAATGAAGAACTATTTGGCCGACAATTGATTTCTCAACAGAAATGACAGAAGCCAAATAAATGACTTTACATTTATAAATGCTAAAAATATGTCAACCTAAAATTCTATATGCATAAGTAGGTTCATCACATAGAAGGAAAGTGAACATACATAGTGGCATAAAAATACAGAAAGAAATGAAGAATAAGATAGTAACAAAATATACTTTGGCCTGTCTAAAACAATAATAATGTTTAGAGTAGTAAAAATACAAGTAGAATTAAAATGTGTAAAACAATAAATGTTCTAAAGTTCTAGAATTTTCAAGTAAGTGGTAAAAGTAATAACTTAGGTTAGCCTCTAATAAATTAATGAGGCATATTGCAATTCTGAAAATAGCTACAATATGTATTTAGAGTAACAAATTACTAACAAACTAATAGAGAAAATAATATAATGATAAAAATATTTGATTAATGCAAGAAAATAAGGCTTTCTGAAAAATGCCCTAGATAAAATAAAATAGGTTGGTTAAATAATAAAACATAATATATATCAAAAATTACATTGCATGTAAATATACAAGTAAAAGGTGAAGACTGTTTTTCAACTATTGTGGTTAAAAATACCATGCTTAAAAGAAACATACCTTATATAAAGACACAAAAAATTTAAGAACAAACAATGAAAAAATACATTTGATGCAAATGTTAATCCATAGGCAGCTAATGTACATATACTAATATGAAAAAGATCAGGCTTTAATATAAGAAGCATTGGTAGAAATAATAAGTAAAATTTCATAATAATGACTCAAGCTTATTCAAGCTTACATATTCATATTCAAGAGAAATATGAAACGTCTATTTTAAATCTTCATACACTTAATGTATATCTGCAAATATATAATTTATAATTAAACATAATTAAGAGAATGAAAACCTATTCATGCATAAATCTTTGCCAGAGTCTATATCCAGAATGGTATTCCTTAGGTCTTCTTCTAGGGTTTTTATAGTTTTTGGTCTCATATTTAAGTCACTAATTAATCTTGAGTTAATTTTTGTGTATGGTATAAGGAAGGGGTCCAGTTTCAGTCTTCTGCATATAGCTAGCCAGTTATCCTAGCACCACTTATTCAATAGGGAGTCCCTTCCTCATTGTTATTGGCAACTTCATCAAAGATCAGATGGTTGTGGGTGTGCAGCTTTATTTCTAGGTTCTCTTTCTTGTTCCATTGGTCTATGTGTCTGTTTTTGTACCAGTACCATGCTGTTTTGGTTACTGTAGCCTTGTAGTATAGTTTGTAGTTGGGTAGTGTAATCCCTCTGGCTTTGTTTTCTTTAGGATTGCTTTGGCTATTCTGGCTCTTTTATGGTTCCATATGAATTTTAGAATAGATTTTTTTTTCTAATTCTGTGAAAAAATATTGGTAGTTCAATAGGAATAACATTCAATATGCATATTGCTTTGGGCAGTATGGCCATTTTAACATTATTGATTCATTGTATCCATGAGTGTGAAATGCTTTGCCATTCGTCTCATTTCTGATTTCTTTTAGCAGTCTTTTGTAATTCTTGTATATATCTTTTTTTTTCCCTGTTGAGCTGTATTCCTTTTCATCTTATTCTTTTTGTGACTATTGTGAATGGTATTGCATCTTTATTTGTCTTTTAGCTTGGATATTATTGGTGTTTAGGAGTGCTAGTGATTTTCGTACACTGATTTTGTATCCTGAAACTTTGCTGAAGTACTTTATGAGATCTAAAAGTCCTTGGAAATAGACTATGGGGTTTTCTAGATATAGAGTCATATCATCTTGTAAGATAAGTAATTTAACTTTTTCTCTTCCTATTTGGATGACCGTATTTCATGTCTTGCCTGACTGCTCTGGTTAGGACTTCCAGTATGATGTTGCATAGGAGTAGTGACAGTGGGCAAATGTGTCTTGTTTTGTTTCTCAAGGGAAATGCTTTCAGGTAAATTGTTCAATATAATGTTAACTGTGGGTTGGTCAAAGATAACTCTTGAGGTATGTGCTTCAATTCCTTGTTTGTTGAGGGTTCCTATCATGAAGAGATGTTGAATTGTATTGAATGTCTTTTCTGCATCTATTAAGAAGATAATGTGGTTTTTGTTTTTAGTTCTGTTATGATGAATCACATTTACTGTTTTGCATATGTTGAATCAACCTTGCATTGCAGGAATAAAGCTGCAATGGTTAATACTGAGTGTCAACTTGATTGGATTGAAGGATACAAAGTATTGATCCTGGGTGTGTCTGTGAGGGTGTTGCCAAAGGGGATTAACATTTGAGTCAGTGGGCTGAGAAAGGCAGACCCACGCTTAATCTGAGTGAGCACAATCTAATCAGCTGCCAGCACGGCTAGAATATAGACAGGCAGAAAAATGTGAAAAGAGAGACTGGCCTAGCCTCCCAGTCTACACTTTTCTCCCGTGCTGGATGCTGTCTGCCCCCAACTCCCCGCTACTCCAGGTTCTTCAGTTTTGTAACTTGGACTGGCTCTCCTTGTTCCTTAGCCTACAGATGGCCTGTTGTGGGACCTTGTGATCATATGAGTTAATACTTAATAAACTGCATTTTAGATACTTACATATCTATTCCATTAGGTCTTTCTATCTAGAGAACCCTCACTAATACAAAAGCCTCCTTGATCGTAGTGGGTTATCTTTTTGATGTGTTAGGATTGTATTTTGTTGAAGATTTTGGGTCAATGTTCATCAGGGATATTGACCTGAGGTTTTCTTTTTCTGTTTGTTTTTGCCAGGTTTTGGTATCAGAATGATGCTGGCCTCATAGAATGAGGTAAAGAGGAGTACTTCTTCCTCCTCAATTTTTTGAAATAGTTTCAATATGATTGATGCCTGCTCTTCTTTTTACATCTGGTGTAATCAGGTTGTGAATCCATCTGGTCTAAGGCTTTTTGTAGTTGTTAGGTTATTTACTACTGATTCAATTTTAGAACTTATTATTGGTCTATGTAGGGTTTTGATTTCTTCTTGGTTCAAACTTGGGAGGTTGTGTGTTTCTAGGAATTTATCCATTCCTTCTAGGTTTTCTAGTTTGTGTGCATAGAGGTTTTGTTGATCATTTGTATGGATTTTGGGGGTTTTATTTGAGGGAGGGTTGCATCTTCATTTCATTCAGTTCAGCTCTTATTTTGGTTATTTTCTTCTACTAGCTTTGAGGTTGGTTTGCTCTTGTTTTTCTAGTTCCTCTAGGTGTGAGGTTAGGCTGTTAATTTGAGATCTTTTAAACATTTTCATGTGACTGTTTAGTGCTATAAACTTCCCTGTTAACACCGCTTTAGCTATGTCCTAGAGATTCTGGTATGTTGTATCTTTGTTTTCATAAGTTTTGAAAAATGTATTGATATCTGCTTTAATTTCATTGTTCACCCAAAATCATTTAGGAGGAGGTTGCTTAATTTACTTGTAATTGTATGGTTTTGAGAGATTTTCTTGGTACTGATATCCATTTTTATTCTCTAAGAGTGTAATTGGTATGATTTTGTATTTTTCCCTTAATTTGTTGAGAATTGCTTTATGGCCAAGCATCTTGTCTATTTTAGAGGATGTGCAATATGCAGATAAGAAGAATGTATATTCTGGTGTTGTTTGATGGAGTGCTCTATAGATTTCTGTTAGGTCCTTTTGGTAAAGTGTCAAGTTTAGGTCCTGAATATTTTTGTTAGTTTTCTGCCTTGATGATGGCTCTGTCAGTGGAATGTTGAAGTCTCTCACTATTATTATGTAGTTATCTAAGTCTTTTTGTAGGTCTTTAAGAACTTGTTTTATGAATCTGGGTGCATGAGTGTTGGGTAAATATGTATTTAGGATTAAGTCTTCTTGTTGAATTGATCCCTTTATAATTACATAATGCCCTTCTTTTCCTTTTTATCAGTGTTGGTTTAAAACCTGTTTTGCCTGAAATGAGAATAGCAACCCCTGCTATTCTTTAATTTTCCATCTGCTTGATAGGCCTTTCTCCATCCTTTCACTTTGAACTTACAGGTATCCTTGCATGTGAGATTGGTCTCTTGAAACAGCATACAGTTGGTCTTTCTTCTTTATGCCACTTTGTACTTTTTAAGTGGGGTAGTTAGTCCATTTAAATTCAAGGTTAATATTGATATGTGTAGATTTGATCCTGTCATTGTGTTGTTAGCCAGTTGTTGGGTAGTCTTCATTTGGTGTTGATGCTTTATAGTGTAAATAGTCTAAGTACTTAAGTGCATTTTTGTAGTGCCCAGAAACAGTCTTTCATATCCATGTTTAGCACTCCCTGAAGGACTTCTTGTAAGGCAGGTCTGGTGGCAACAAATTCCCTTAGTATTCACTTGTCTGAAAATGATTTTATTTCTCCTTCACTTATGAAGCTTAGTTTGGTTAGATATGAAACTCTTGGTTGGAATTTTCTTCCCTCCCTCCCTTCCTCCCCTCCCCCCCTTTCTCTCTCTCTCTTTCTCTCTCTCTTTCTCTTTCTCTTTTCCTTCCTTCCCTCCCTCCTTCCTTTCCTTCCTTCCTTCCTTCCTTCCTTCCTTCCTTCCTTCCTTCCTTCCTTCCTTCCTTCCTTCCTTCCTTCCTTCCTTCCTTCCTTCCTTCCTTCCTTCCTTCCTTCCTTCCTTCCTTCTTTCCTTCCTTCCTCTCTCTCTCTCTCTCTCTCTCTCTCTCTCAGGCATCCCAATCTGTCACTCAGGCTGGAGTGCAGTAGCATAATCTCGGCTCACTGCAACCTCTGCCTCCCAGGATCAAGCAATCCTCCCACCATAGCCTCCTGAGTAGTTGAGACCACAGGCATGCACCACCACGCCCAGCTAATATTTTGTATTTGGAGTAACGACAGAATTTTGCACTGTTGCCCAGGCTGATCTTGAACTCCTGAGCTCAGGTGATCCACCCACCTCAGCCTCGGGATTACATGCCCGACAGAATTTTGTTTCTTTTAGGATACAGAATATAGGTTCCCAATTTCTTCTGGCTTGTAGGGTTTCTGCTGAAAGGTCTGCTGTTAGCCTGTTGAGGTTCCCTTTGTAAGTCACCTGACTTCTTTCTTGCTGCCTTTAACATTTTTTCTTTTACATTGATCTTGGAGAATCTGATAACTATGAGTCTTGATGATGGTCATCTTGAATAGTATCTCACATGGGTGCTCTGAATTTGAATATCAACCTCTCCAGTGAGGTTAAGGAAATTTTCATTGGCAATATCTTCAAATACGTTTTCCAAGCTGTTTGCTTTGTCTCCCTCTCTTTCAGGGATGCCAATAAGTCATAGGTTTGTTCTCTTTACATAATTCCCTATTTCTTGGAGGTTTTGTTCATTATTTTCATTCTCTTTTATATATTTTTGTATGACTGAGTTGACTTGAAGAACTCGTCTTTGAACTCCAAGATTCCTTCCTCAGCTTGATCTGTTTTGCTGTTAATATTTCTGATTATGTTGCGAAATTTTTCTAGTGAGTTTCTCAGCTCTATCAGATCAGTTTTGTTCTTTCTTAAAATGGCTATTTCCTCTTTCAGCTCATATATCACTTTACTGAATTCCTCAGATTTCTTAGATTGGATTTAAACTTTCTCCTGGATCTTGTTGATCTCCTTGGTCATTCAGATTCTGAATTCTATCTTTGACATTCCAGTCATTTTAGTCTGGTTAAGTACCATTGCTGGAGAGCTAGTGTGGTAGTTTGGAGGTAAGAAGACTAATGTTGATCCATTCTCATACTGCTATAAAGAAATACTTGAGATGGATAATTTATAAGGAAAAGAGGTTCAATGGGCTCATGGTTAAGCAGGCTATACAGGAAGCATAGTAACTTCTGCTTGGCTTCTTGGGAGGCCTCAGGCAATTTACAATCATGGTGGAAGGAAAAGGGGAAGCAGGCATATCTTACATGGCTGGAGAAGGAGGAAGAGAGAAAGAAAGGAGGTTCTACACACTTTTAAACATTCAGATCTTGTGAGAACTCTGTTACAAGAACAATACTAGGGGGATGGTGCTAAACTATTAGAAATCTCTTCCATTATCCAATCACCTCCCATCAGGCCCCATATCTAGGACTGAGGATTACAATTGAACATGAGACTTGGGTGAGGACATAGATTCAAACTGTATCAAAGACATTCTGGCTTTTTGAGTTGCCAGAGTTCTTGTACTGGTTCTTATTTGTGTGGTGTGATGTTTCTTTAATTTTGAAGTTGCTGTGCTTTGGATCAGCTTTTGCTTTTATATATTGATTTCCTTGAGGGTTTAATTGTGGTATATGTTTGGTCCCATTAACTTGTTTTGTTTCTGAATTATTTCAGGTAGCCAAAGCACAGATCAGCAATTGTGGGCTATATGCTCTAACCCTAGGTGGCTGGGACCATGCCCATGCCTCTGTTCTCTAGCTACTTGAAGTTGGGTACCTGTTGTGTTGGAGTGGCCAAGGTGTTTCTGGTCTGGTCTGCTGGCAACATCATTCTGATGGGGGATGCCAGCAGAAGTGCTTCATTGGGGTGGTAGCAGTGGGGCCCACTCTTATGTACCAGTAGCATCAGGGCAGTGATATGGCAAGGTCTGTACATGTACTTGTGCACCAATGGTTGTGTGGCAGTGAGGTCCATGTGCACATGCATGCCAGAATATCAGTAGGGAAAAGCTGTAGGTGAAAGCATAACCAGCAGAGCAGTAGGGGAAGGCTATAAGTGGGTGTTACTGGAAGCCCAACTGCAGAACTCTCCAATTATTAGGCAGGGTCTTCAGGCAAAGGAGCTATGGTTGTGCCCTCTAGGAAGCACCTCAATTAAGCATCTGAGGCTGCGCTGCAAGAGAGTATGGTAAGGCAGGGACCCAGGGAGAGGCCAGCAGACAAAGGGATGCTCAGATAAGACTAGCCTCATCCCACAGGTAAGATAGCCCTGTTCTGTACAAGACCAACAGTCAACAAAGGCCAAAGACACCTAGAGAAGCATGGCAAACTTTGGAGGATGGGCATCCGTGGCCATTTTCCACTACGGCCATTCCCACACCAAATCCACTGCCAACTCCCTTCCAACTCTCCAAGCAACTATCTCTGCCAGCTCAAATGTCCGTGGGGATTATGGGGTCTCCTGCAGCTAGGATTCTGTAGGTCCATGGGAAGAGTGGGCTAACTCATGCCTGTTTAACTCACCCCACCTCTAGGGGCCCTCTGGGGCCAGGAATGAGTCCTGTTTCTTGGCAATCCCATGCAGGGTTCCCAGCTTCCTCCCAGCTGCTCAAGGTCTGCATTCTTCCTCTGTCCACTCTTATATCTTCCAAAGATCTGCTCAGAATATGCCAATCTTCTTAATGGTCTAGTAACTTCGTGAAAGGTCTTCCTAGCTACATCTAGTCAACCATTGTGGCTCTTCCCCTTTACAGAGTTTTTAATGCATGGTTCTAGGTCAATTGGATAATCACAAAGAAAAAAATATAGAGAGTTTTACTTTACATTATACCAAAAAAAAAAAAAATTCAATTTCAGATCAATTGTAAACCTAATCCTAATCTTAACCATTTTTCCCAACAGATAATATAGAAAGATATCTTTCTGACCATGGGGTAGGAAAATATTTCTTAAATAGTATATAAGTAAACCCTAATAATAGGGGATAAATTTGATAAAATGAATGGCATTTCAATTTTAAAGCTCTATTCATGAAATTAAATTATTAATAGCATGAAAAGCAACTAAAAAGTAGAAGAAAATATTTTAAAACCAACAAAAAGCTGGTTTATAATATATGCAAAAATTCCCACAAATTAAAAAGGAAAAAATCCCAATTAAAAATGGGACAAAATTTCTAGTAGGTAATTTATACAAGAGAGTATCAAAACGGCCAATAAGCAAACAAAAAGATGCTCAGCTTCGTTAGTCACAAGTGAATGCAAATTAAAACTACAATGAAAGCTATTATACATCCATCAGAATGTCTACATTAAACAGGCTGAAATTTTTTTCATATTGGTAAGGATTATGTATTAGTTCCTGGTGTTGTGAGAACAAAGTACCACAAAATGTGTGACTTAAAGAACAGAAGTTTATCATGTCACATTTCTGAGGTTAGGAGTCTGAAAGGAAGGTGTCGATAAGGCTGGTTCTTTCAGAGGGCTTTGAGGAAGAATCATGCCTCTCTTCTAGCTTCTAGTGATGGCTGAAAATACTTGAAATTTCTTGGCTTGCAAACATATCACTCCTGTCTTTACCTCTGTCTCCACATGGCTCTATCCCTGTTTGTTTTCATGATTTTTTTTTGTTTTCACGATTGCCTTCTTATAAAGACACCAATCTGATTGGATTAGGGGCCCATCTACTCCAGTATGACCTTGTCTTAACTAATTACAACTACAATGGCCCTATTTCCAAATATGATTCACATTCTGAGATAGTAGGATTAGGACTGTAACATATCTTTTTGAGAGCTACACATATCAACCCATAACAGTTGTGTAGCAACAAGAACTTTCAAACACTTTAAAAAGCTATTTGGCATGATCTATTAAGGTTTAATATAGGCCTTCCATATGATCCAGTCATTCTCCTCTTCCATACCCAATACTAGATTCAGCCATATGAAATTACAGTTTTGGACAACAAAAGCCATTTGAATATCAGCCATTTCATATGGGTAAACCAGAAATACATAAACATTTTCATCAGAAGATATTACAAAAATGTTCATAGCATGATTATTCATAATAGCTTGAAATTGAATATATCCTACATTCTATCAACACGATGATTAGGATAATGTGAAAGATTCACAAGGAACAAACTGAAATTTTTTGCAATGGCCAAAGCTGGAACAATTTCAGCAATAGCAACAAAAGTAGTGTTGACTAATCATTAAAGAAAGAAGTTATACCCAGAATTTACAAAGATCTCCAAACAACTGATAAAATAGAAAACCCAAGAGAAAAAAGAAACAATTTTTGAGCTGGCAATTCACTAAAGAGAAAATTTAAATGGTGAATCAAAAGTGAAAAGATACTCAACTATATTTGTATTACTGAGAAAATGCGAATTTAAACCACAATGACTTTTTCACATTATACCAATGAGACTGGCTGTCCAGCAATCCATGCTGAGCCCAGATCTACAGTCAGGTGAACGCTATGCTTACCCAGCTCCAGCCAATAAATCTCAAAAAAAATTTAGCCCTTCAGATCTCATATTTTCAGAGCTGGTTATAATCCCAAATTTAATCATCCATTATTTTATCTGTGCATGTGTATTTACCATTTTATTAAAATTATAAAGCAACATACAGAGGGCCATAGGTACTATAGCAGAGTAAAATGTAAATGAAGAATCAGAACAAAGAAAAAGTGGTAAGGAAATATAATGAAGCCAGAAGCAAAATTATTACATAAAATTTATGTAGTAAGAAATATTAACAATCCTTTTTATCTTCTTGCTACCCTTATTAATATTCATTTTTTGCTTTTGTAGATTTTCTTAAAATAACTCAAGAATTTCATATGGGGAATAACTCACTGGGAAAAATGTTTAAGAGCACTGGCCATTAAAGTAGCACATATGAGTTTGAATTCAAGCACTGCTGATAGCTAGCTATGTATCCATAGTCAAGTTACTTCACCTTGCAAAAAAAAAAAAAAAAAAACTGTTCTTATTTAAAGTTTCAATTTCCTCACTTGTAAGATCAAGACCATAATGTGTGTATATATGTGTGAGTATAAAAAAATATATAATACATGGTTTTAGGAGGATTAAGTAACTAATGCACATAAACTGTGTATCGTATGACATACAGTGAATATCAAATCTTAGCAATCATTATAAGTGTCTTTTTAAACATGATACATATGAAAGAAAGAAACAATATTCACATTGAAGAATATAGCAGATTGAAATCCCATTTATGCAGCTTTCTATCAAAAACTCTTTTGCATGTAAAAATATCACCAAAAACTAAGAGGCTTAACACAACCACTTATTTAGCGTATAGTTTCCCAGGTCAGCAATCTGAGCTGGGAACAGAGAATGGTTCTGCTGGTCTGAGCTGAGTTTATTTTTGTGTCTGTGGTCAGAATTTAGGTCAGTTGGGGACTGGCTTGGGTTGTGGATGGGAGTAAATCGGTTAAAATGGCGTGTCTGTTCCACATTGTCTGTCATCTTCCAGCTGGATAATGCACTTATTGACATGGCAGTTACTGGATTCCAAGAGAATAAGAGAGGGAAGACCCCAATGTGTAAATATTTTTTAAATATCTCCTTGTATAAGATTTGCTATAGCCTATTATGTAAATCAAATAATATAGTCAAGCCAAGAATTTGACTGTGGAGGGAATGATGCAAGTTGTGGTTGTAGAGAGCACTGAATAAACTGGGAATAATTACTCTAACAACATACTGTGAGTTCCAAAGCGAGAATTCATTATTTTAAAAAGTTATAGGAAATTGTACATATAAGTTTTACCCAACATAAATTACCAAACAATTAAAATTCAATTAGAACCAACAATTTTCCCTCACAACGAATTTCTCCACTTAGCATTTCTGTTGCCATGAAACCACCTAAGTCTCCATCACCTTAGCCTGGTAATCGAAACAAACCTTCCAGGTTTAATGCCCACGAGTACTCAGTCCAAGCTATTTTCCCAACTAGGCAAGTCAACCTACAACGTTCTTTTCACAGTGTTCTTATTTCTGCATGGCTCAAGACATTTTCTTATCTGCAAGATGTTCTTTGACCCTGCCACTTTGCATCATGTAATCTAACTTACAGTTTAAATTTCCACCTCAAGTACTATTTAATACTTGAAGAGGACAATATTACATTCCCACTAATATTAAAAAAAAAGTTAGGGATCAAACATTTATCTGGGCTCCTACTGAGTGCCATGAACTTTGATGTGGCTAGCCACATATATTATGTCCTCTTTGTATTAATCTTTGTCTATTTCTGGAGAATGTGCTTTCTGGATGAGACAGTAAAGCTTATGTGTAAAGGTTATGTTTTACACTTCTTTGCATCTTGCATAGAATTCAGCTAGGCTGAATAGACACAGTAAATACTCAATAAATATTTATTTCATATTTTTACTGATTTTAGTGAAAAATTTTATATAATTTTGTACTTTATATATCTGTAGTGTCTTAATATTAAGTAAGGGAATTCAAACTAAATTAAGTAATTTTTTTCAAAGTCACTAGGTTAAATACTTTGTCATTTATGTCCATAAATCATATGGCTATTGTTTAATAATCCAAATGTCTCCATCTCTAACTTTTAAATAAAATAGGCATAGAGTTAACTGTGTGTTTCAATGTATTCAATGCAAATTAAACATATTTCTTAAACATATACTATGCCTAAATCAATATAACTGCTTTTAGACAATTTCTGATTTAGATTTGTCTGTGAGAAAAGATAATTTCTCCCTTCATTTGATATTTAAAATGAACGAAAACACCCTTTAAATGTCTTCTGACTAAGCACTGAAAACAAATTAGCACAGGTAGTGGTTATGTGTTTATTTATTCTTTAATTCTCAGTGCTGACTACTCAAGTAATGAGGTCCTTGCTTGTATCTAATATCTAAAATATATTTGCTATGTCTGACTGACTTATGAATTTCAAATGTAATTATCTATATTTACTAAAATCTTGAAGAAAAAAGAATCATATCAAATGATTGGCTCTGACAATGGCATATAAATAGAATTCTAATTATAGAAATGATAAATTTGAGTTGACTTAGTTACAGTATAATCCATTTGTGATTTGACAGTAGCATATAAAAATAGTTATAAGACTAGAGAGTAATACAAGTAATTGAAAGAATCATGGAAACAGAATAAAAAGAAAAGAATAAGGCTGGGTGAGGTGACTATATGCCATTTTCTATTTCTGTTAGAATTGTTCAAAAATTAGGCTATAATTTTGTTAAGGTCCAACAAACAGTTTACACAAAATTAGTGATAAGGTTCGTAGAGTGCATAAGACTAAAGAGGATTTATTTCCTAAATCCCAATAATGGGGATATTGGGCGATATAGTGGCCATGACTGAAATAAATATATTAATTTTGTTTGTTTTCCTTTTATTTTGGGGCTCTTAATCCAAAACCAAGGATAAAGCTGAAGCACAGTTGTATAAAAGCACATCCATGAAATTCAAGACACTATAATTCAAGTGGGCAGCTCTGTGATTGTCTTTTTCCATGAAAAAAACCCAAAATATCTGGAGAAAATCATGAACTTCTTATGTTTAGATAATACTCCTTAAGGATTATTATTCTAAATTGTACTTACGGTTAAAAAACAAAGAGTTTAGGGTTTTCTTTTCTTTTATTTATTTATTTATTTATTTATTTATTTATTTATTTTTATTTTTATTATACTTTAAGTTCTAGGGTACATGTGCATAATGTGCAGGTTTGTTACATATGTATACTTGTGCCATGTTGGTGTGCTGCACCCATCAACTCATCAGCACCCATCAAGTCATCATTTATATCATGTATAACTCCCCAATGCAATTCCTCCCCCCTCCCCCCTCCCCATGATAGGCCCCAGTGTGTGATGTTCCCTTTCCCGAGTCCAAGTTTCCTCATTGTTCAGTTCCCACCTATGAGTGAGAACATGCGGTGTTTGGTTTTCTGTTCTTGTGATAGTTTGCTAAGAATGATGGTTTCCAGCTGCATCCATGTCCCTACAAAGGACGCAAACTCATCCTTTTTTATGGCTGCATAGTATTCCATGGTGTATACGTGCCACATTTTCTTAATCCAGTCTGTCATAGATGGACATTTGGGTTGATTCCAAGTCTTTGCTATTGTGAATAGGTGCCGCAATAAACATACGTGTGCATGTGTCTTTGTAGTAGAATAATTTATCATCACAATTAAAAGAACTAGAGAGGCAAGAGCAAACACATTCAAAAGCTATCAGAAGGCAAGAAATAACTAAGATCAGAGCAGAACTGAAGGAGATAGAGACACAAAAAACCCTTCAAAAAATCAATGAATCCAGGAGTTGGTTTTTTGAAAAGATCAACAAAATTGACAGACCGCTAGCAAGACTAATAAAGAAGAAAAGAGAGAGGAATCAAATAGACACAATAAAAAATGATAAAGGAGATATCACCACCGACCCCACAGAAATACAAACTACCATCAGAGAATACTATAAACACCTCTATGCAAATCAACTAGAAAATCTAGAAGAAATGGATAATTTCCTGGATACTTACACTCTCCCAAGACTAAACCAGGAAGAAGTTGAATCCCTGAATAGACCAATAGTAGGCTCTGAAATTGAGGCAACAATTAACAGCCTACCCACCAAAAAAAGTCCAGGACCAGATGGATTCACAGCTGAGTTCTACCAGAGGTACAAGGAGGAGCTGGTACCATTCCTTCTGAAACTATTCCAATCAATTGAAAAAGAGGGAATCCTCCCTAACTCATTTTATGAGGCCAACATCATCCTGATACCAAAGCCTGGCAGAGACACAACAAAAAAAGAGAATTTTAGACCAATATCCCTGATGAACATCGATGCAAAAATCCTCAATAAAATACTGGCAAACCGGATTCAGCAGCACATCAAAAAGCTTATCCACCATGATCAAGTGGGCTTCATCCCTGGGATGCAAGGCTGGTTCAACATTCGCAAATCAATAAACGTAATCCAGCATATAAACAGAACCAAAGACAAGAACCACATGATTATCTCAATAGATGCAGAAAAGGCTTTTGACAAAATTCAACAGCCCTTCATGCTAAAAACGCTCAATAAATTCGGTATTGATGGAACGTACCTCAAAATAATAAGAGCTATTTATGACAAACCCACAGCTAATATCATACTGAATGGGCAAAAACTGGAAAAATTCCCTTTGAAAACTGGCACAAGACAGGGATGCCCTCTCTCACCACTCCTATTCAACATAGTGTTGGAAGTTGTTGGAAGTTCTGGCTAGGGCAATCAGACAAGAGAAAGAAATAAAGGGTATTCAGTTAGGAAAAGAAGAAGTCAAATTGTCCCTGTTTGCAGATGACATGATTGTATATTTAGAAAACCCCACTGTCTCAGCCCCAAATCTCCTTAAGCTGATAAGCAACTTCAGCAAAGTCTCAGGACACAAAATTAATGTGCAAAAATCACAAGCATTCTTATACACCAGTAACAGACAAGCAGAGAGCCAAATCAGGAATGAACTTCCATTCACAATTGCTTTAAAGAGAATAAAATACCTAGGAATCCAACTTACAAGGGATGTCAAGGACCTCTTCAAGGAGAACTACAAACCACTGCTCAGTGAAATCAAAGAGGACACAAACAAATGGAAGAACATACCATGCTCATGGATAGGAAGAATCAATATCGTGAAAATGGCCATACTGCCCAAGGTTATTTATAGATTCAATGCCATCCCCATCAAGCTACCAATGAGTTTCTTCAGAGAATTGGAAAAAATGGCTTTAAAGTTCATATGGAACCAAAAAAGAGCCCGCATTGCCAAGACAATCCGAAGTCAAAAGGACAAAGCTGGAGGCGTCACGCTACCTGACTTCAAATTATACTACAAGGCTACAGTAACCAAAACAGCATGGTACTGGTACCAAAACAGAGATATAGACCAATGGAACAGAACAGAGTCCTCGGAAATAATACCACACATCTCCAGCCATCTGATCTTTGACAAACCTGAGAGAAACAAGAAATGGGGAAAGGATTCCCTATTTAAGAAATGGTGCTGGGAAAATTGGCTAGCCATAAGTAGAAAGCTGAAACTGGATCCTTTCCTTACTCCTTATATGAAGATTAATTCAAGATGGATTAGAGACTTAAATGTTAGACCTAATACCATAAAAACCGTAGAAGAAAATCTAGGTAGTACCTTTCAGGACATAGGCATGGGCAAGGACTTCATGTCTAAAACACCAAAAGCAACGGCAGCAAAAGCCAAAATTGACAAATGGGATCTCATTAAACTAAAGAGCTTCTGCACAGCAAAAGAAACTACCATCAGAGTGAGCAGGCAACCTACAGAATGGGAGAAAATGTTTGCAATCTACTCATCTGACAAAGGGCTAATATCCAGAATCTACAAAGAACTCAAACAAATATACAAGAAAAAAACAAACAACCCCATCAAAAAGTGGGCAAAGGATATGAACAGACATTTCTCAAGACATTCATACAGCCAACAGACACATGAAAAAATGCTCATCATCACTGGCCATCAGAGAAATGCAAATCAAAACCCCAATGAGATACCATCTCACACCAGTTAGAATGGCAATCATTAAAAAATCAGGAAACAACAGGTGTTGGAGAGGATGTGGAGAAATAGGAACACTTTTACACTGTTGGTGGGATTGTAAACTAGTTCAACCATTATGGAAAACAGTATGGCAATTCCTCAAGGATCTAGAACTAGATGTACCATATGACCCAGCCATCCCACTACTGGGTATATACCCAAAGGATTATAAATTATTCTACTAGGGTTTTATTTTCTATGAAGTATATAGAGTATAGATAGTTGGGGTTGCCAGTAATGGCCCATCCATATGCTTTGATAATAAACTGGGCAGAGTAAATTTATTAATTGCCCTTCCTACCTATTAACATTAATTTTATCCATAATTATTATCTAAAAACAGGACATTAGGAATATTAGGATAATTGCACCTGTGAAAGCTAGAAATAACAAGAAATTTTCAGTGACAGAAAAAAACGTGTATTTCCTGATTACATACAGATTAACTTGCCTCAAAATAAGACATAAGAAAAAAAAGTGTTTGTTGGCACTTTGAAATATCATAGGATGCCGTATGGATAAAGCATCACTGGAAAAATCATGTGTATTTTATGAAGAATGAATGGCCAATTTCAAAATGGTTTTCTTTGAATATGAAAAAAAATATATGTTCATTCAATCAGAGCTAGAAAAATCAAGAAGTTGTAAAATATATTTAAACTTTAACAAAAAGAGTTTAGTATTGGCAATTCCAGATTGGCAATATATTGTGTAATGGAAAACTTAAAAGTAAGATAAATTAATAATTTGCCATCCAAACTGAGAAACTTTTGAAAGTGAATTAATTTACTACTAGTGAGAAAGCTGGGACAACAGTCATGAACCCATGCTAACTTGGGCAAATTGGAAAATGCTTGGTCAGCATATTCATAAATGTCTCCAAAAGGCATAAACCCAGAACAGAACAATTACTCTTCCCTCAAATCAACTCTTCTCTTCAGGCTGCTTAGTCAGGGGAATGCCAAGTGCTGGACCTGTAGAGATCAGGATGGCCACCTATTCTCATTGCCTGAAAAGAAAATACCAACGCAATTTTCCCCCACCTATTTTAGAAACAGATAAATAAAGCCACTAGTGAAATCCCTAAACCATGTCTACTTCATCAATGTTGTAAACTTTTTTCAAGCCTGTTATCTCATAGTTTCATGAAGATTTGTAGCTTGCCTCAGTTAGCACACCTGTAAGAAACCACCACAATAAAAGAATTTCATTGGTTTACTTCATAGCTTACTTATCTCTACTTCCTCCAAATATTTTGCTATGTTATTTTCACTTTCTTCAGCTGAAATTCATCAATATTTGCGTTGAATTTTTTTCTATTAAAAGCAAATGTTCTCCTCTTATAGTTCTAACAGCCCAATAATAAATCATAATCTCTAGAAATATTGAGAAGTAATACAACTTAGACTATAACAAATAACTTTCATCTCAGTATATTTTATTTATTTACCAAAAACTTTAAATGTTTTATAACATGAATTCATTCAGTCATCATAACAAGCCTATGCATTAGATACTATTCTTAGCCCCATTTTCAGAGAAAGAAACTGAGGTAAAAATATGCCCAAGGTCACTTAGATATTCTGTGGTAGAACAGCCATTTGAACCCAGGCAACCTTTGCTGTAGGTTCTGTGCTCTCAAAATCACTCAGCTTTCCTGTCTCTTATGTGATTTTCAGTTACTATCCCTGTCTGTGAGCATTAGAAATACCCCTTGGCATACAGTTTTCAAAAATAAGAAAACTAAGGCTGAGGAATAACTTGTTCCAAGTCTCATCTGTATAAAGAGATTGTGTGGAGTTGGAATTTAAACTGAATTATTTTCTTCTCTGTTCCCAAGTGTTTAAGCTACTCTCACCTACTGCTTTGGTACGACAAACTTGGTTTAAACATTCTCCAGTTATGACCCAACATATATTTAGTTACCTGCTAAATATGAGTGCACAGGTTAGTGTGTCAATAACTATGTTAAATAATAGCGATACTAATGAATATCTTAGTCTTGTCCTTGGTATTCATATGAACAAATCCAATAGGTCACTTGCAAATTTCTCTAAATCTTGTTTGTTAAGATTTTTATATCCTTCTTTTTTCAGTCAATTTTCATCATTTATATTTTCTTAGAAAATCATTTATTGTACTATATTTTCATATATATTAGTATACAGTTGTAAATTGATCCTTTTATAATCATTTTCAAATTACTTTCTTATAATCACATTCCCTTTACCCTCTGGATTTTGTGATTAATAAAAGTTTCCCTCATTTTTCCATTATATTAGCTAGTCTAAAACAGTTTATGTATTATTTTTATTTTACCCAAGGAAACAATTTTAGAATTTATCAGTTCTATGCTTTTTATAGCATGCTTTTACTTTTCTAAATGTACTTCCCACTTAAACTTTTTCTTATTTTTTACAAACATTTAAAAAATTATTCCCAGAGCTTACTACTTATATGCTACTATTGCCATCTTAAAACAACTCTCTTTGCCCACCTGCATCTCTTACCACTCTTTCCTTCCCTTACCAGAGGCCAGCTCACATTGGTCTTCTTGCTCTCTTAACACACCAAACTAATTATTTTCTTAGAGGACACATTTTGTAGGACATTATTGGACATATTAGAGGACATTATTAGGACACATTAGAGCACATTTTTGTATCCATAAACTCTCTACCAGGGTATATTTTTTATGGATACTTCCTTCTTATTATTTAGTCTCATTTCAAATAATGCCTCATTGGAAATCTTTCTCTGACTGCTCCAACTGAAACATCCACTCCCTACTCTAGCTGATCCCATTCCAGTAGCTTTGCCCTGTTTTGTTTTCTTCATAGCATAGATAGCACAATTTGATATTTTAATTCATTAATTTGCAAGTTTATTGTCAGTCTCCTTGATCCAAACTTTATATTTAAAGTAATATTTATCTGCTTGTCTAAAACTGTATTGCTAGCACACAAAACAATGGCTAGTGCTTACAAATAGATTAATTAATTCCTTTCTAGTATTTATTGTATTACCCCATTTTTATGTTATGAATAAATACCTGAGATTAGGTAATTTATATAGAAATAGAGGTTTAATGGCCTCACAGTTCCACATGGCTGCAGAGGCCTCACAATCATGGCAGAAGCTGAAAAAGGAACAAAGGCACAGCTTACATGGTGGCAGGCAAGAAGGCATGTGCAGGGGAACTGGCCTTTATAAAACCATCAGATCTTGTGAGACTTATTCATTATCACAAGAACAAAGTGGAAAAAACCCATACCCATGATTCAATTACCTCCCACTGGGTCTCTCCCTGGACATGGGATTATGGACGATACAATTCAAGATGAGATTTGGGTGGGGACACAGCCAAACCATACAATTCCACCCCGGCCCCTCCCAAATCTCATGTCCTCACATTTCAAAATATAATCATACCCTTTCAACAGTCCCCCAAGGTCTTATCTCGTTCCAGCATTAACTCAAAAGTCCGAGTCCAAAGTCTCATCTAAAACAAGGAAAATTTCTTCCACCTATGAACCTGTACAATCAAAAGCAAGTTAGTTACCACCTAGATACAATGGGGGTACAGGCATTGGGTAAATATGCCCATTCCAAATGGGGGAAATTGGCCAAAACAAAGGAGTCACAGGCCTCATGCACGTCCGAAATCCCATAGGGCAGTCATGAAACTTCAAAGTTCCAAAATTATCTCATTTGACTCCATGTCTCACATCCAGATCATGCTGACGCAACAGGTGGGCTCTCACAGCCTTGGGCAGCTCTGTCCCCTGTGGCTTTGCAGGGGACAGCCCCACCCGTCTGCTTTCATGGGCTGGCATTGAATGCAAGCTGTCAGTGGATCTACCATTCTGGGGTCTGTAGGATGGCGGCCCTCGTCTCACAACTCCACTAGGTAGTGCCCCAGTGGGGACTCTGTGCAGGGACTCCAGCCACATATTTCCCTTTCACACTGCCCTAGCAGAGGTTCTCCACAAGGGCTCTGTCCCTGAAGCAAACTGTTGTCTGGACATTCAGACATTTCCATACATCTTCTGAAATCTAGACAGAGGTTCTCAAACCTCAATTCTTGTTTTCTGCACACCTGCAAGACCAATACCACATGAAAGCTGCAAAGGCTTGGGGCTTGCACCCTCTGAAGCCACATCCTGAGCTGTACCTTGGCCCCTTTTAGCCATGGTTAGAGTTGCTGGGATGCACGGTGGTAAGTAGGGGGGCCCTGGACCCAGCTCAGGAAACCATTTTTTCCCTCCTAGGCCTCCAGGACTGTGATGGGAGGGGCTGCTGGGAATGTCTCTGACATGTCCTGGATACATTTTCCCCTTTGTCTTGGTCATTGGCATTTGGCTCTTTGTTACTTATGCAAATTTCTGTGGCAGGCTTGAATTCCTTCCCAAAAAATGGGATACAGGCTGCAAATTTTTCAAACTTTTATGCTCTGCTTCCTCTTGAACATTTTGTCACTTAGAATTTTCTTCTGCCAGATACCCTAAATTATCTCTCTCAAGTTCAAAGTTCCTAGATCTCTAGAGCAGGAGCAAAATGCTGCCAGTCTCTTTGCATAGCAAGAGTGACCTTTACTCCAGTTCCCAACAAGTTCCTCATCTTCATCTGAGACCACCTCAGTCTGGACTTCATTGTCCACATCACTACTAGCATTTTGGTGAAAGCCATTCAGCACATCTCTAGAAGTTCCAAACTTTCCCACATTTTTCTATCTTCTTCTAAGCTCTTCAAACTCTTTCTTCTAAGCTCTTCAAACTCTTCCAACTTCTGCCTGTTACTCAGTTCCAAAATTGTGTCCACATTTTCAGGTATCTTTACAACAGCACTCCACTCTATCAATACCAATTTACTGTATCAGTCCATTTTCATACTGCTATGAAGAAATACCCAAGACTGGGTAATTTATAAAGAAAAAGAGGTTTAATGGACTCACATTTCCACATGCCTAGAGAGGCCACAAAATCATGGTGGAAAGTGAAGGAGAAGAAAAGGCATGTTTTACATGGCAGCAGGCAAGAGAGCGTGTGCAGGGAAATTGTCTTTATAAAACCATCAGATCTCATGAGACTTATTTACTATTATGAGAACAACATGGGAAAAAACCCACTCCCATGATTCGATTAACTCCCAGCAGGTACCTTCCATGACACATGGGGATTATGAGAGCTACAATTCAAGATGAGATTTGGGTGGGGACATAGACAAACCATATCATTTATCAAGGCATGTTTAATTTCCAAAGAATTGCAGATGCTACTCTTTAATTTTGTTATTTTTAATAATAAAATTATTGATATTTATTTTTATCTTAAAATAATTTTGCCATTAATTTCATCAATGTTAAATTTAATTATTAAACATAGTTATAGCATGTATTTTAATATTTAAAGGGAACTCATTTGGATTGTTCATTCAACATATATTTATTGAGGACTTATGCGTATTGGGATACAGCATTGAAAAAAACAGATGTTTCTGTGTGTTTTTACTTTAATATGGTAGTTGTTTAATGTGTTATTACCCAAAATACAAAAATAGAAGTTCTTACATCCTCTCACTAACTACAGGATGCCCTTTAAGCTTCTAAATTATAATTTAGAAGGCTAGCTGATACAGGTTGATTTATATATAGTATAATATCTAAATCTAAATATAGTAGTCAAGCAGGCTGAGAGGAGAGGGAAGAGTCTTGAAGCTAGTGGGTCACCCAAAAAAGGAACTTTTACCTTTACCTATTCATTTTCTATGTGTGTTGAAATCTCTGAAGTTAGGGCCACCTTTACCCTTTCTCTAGTCCAGTGTCATAATATGGCTATGTTCAGCCTTCTTCCTGGTATTTCTGGTCACTGAACTAGACAAGGGAGGAAATGCTCAAGTGAGAGAATAGGTCTCTGGATTCCTAACATCATAAAAAGCGACATCATAAAACCGCCCCTTACCCCTACTATTTGAATCTTACCCACAGCCTGCCTCTTTTGGCAGCCCTTGCTATGAGGTAGTAAAAGCACCCCTACACAGCTCTTTCACAGCCCATCCTAACATAGCCCTCAAATTAGAGGATTGTGTTATGCTCCTTAAAACTTCTATTACTTTCTAAACGTCTTCATCAAGAAAAGAGAAAAAGAATCATGGCTTAACATGTTACTTCAATCTAGCGTACCTAACATTCTATCAGAATTTCCCACCAAGTCAGAGTTCCATGGTGGAATCACCCCTTACTGAGGTGTACTTTTCCCTAAATGTGTTAAATGAATTTAATTCTGTTTCTATTACAGACTTTTGGAGGCCTTTACACTATCATCTAGAGCTCAACTCTCCTATCTTTAATCAAAAATAGATCAGTGTTAAGTTTTAAAAATATTATTCTCAGCTGTAAGTCGCTAATACTCATTGAATGTAGACATTCCTTTTACCATGGAGAGAAATGACAACCATGCTTCCTAATGATAGATGTACATATTTATTGCCTAGCGTTTTACCTTACCTGAGCGATATTGATTGCATTTTGGATTCGTATATCTTCCTCATAATCCTTTGTTTTCTGCAATGTTTGCCATATTATATTTCTAAGTCCATCCTGTTCTTCATCTCCTTGAAGTTCCCATGAAATTTTCACCAGGTTATACACTAAGCCATAGTAACCAGTCCAGACTACTTGATCACCTGTTTAAAAAGAAAAAGTCTTTGGGAGTTATCATTTTATTCACCTTGCTAAAGTAAGATTGTGTGAAAAAGAAGAAACCAATTTTACCATAATTCATAATAATATTCTAAAGTCTGAAATTCTAAGCTGCAGAAATTTCTGACCCTTCACTGCTTTCTCTCCTTTACATTTAAAAAAGACCACAGATCATTTTAAAATTTCTAACCACATGAAAAGAAAAACTGCATCTAACTGGTATACTTCATAAATTTAAAAGTTAAATTGGTAAACTGTGAACTACATATACAAAACAAATTCTTAGAATTCAAGTAAAGAGAAATCTGTTCAAAGGAATGTGAACACAGACCACCATGGTGAATTTTTATAATAAAGTAGAAAAAACAGAAAAATACTTCCTGTTATTAAAAAAGTCAAACATTATGAAACATGGTATTTGAACCAAGAAGAAAATGCTTAAATCATGTGAAAAGCATACAAAAACTACTGTTATAATTATAAGCTGAAAAATTCATTTTAATAATAGTGAAATAAATCAATTGGAATATAGGAAAAAGTAATGAAAACAGAGATTTAAAAACTCTAAGACACTCCTAGAACTTACACAGCAATTAGCAATTTATATACATTATCAAGTTCCACTTTCAAAATATGTATTTTCCTTAGAGAAAGGAGAAAGACATTTCTATTTACTCTTTATGGTAATTATTTCTTACCTAGATATTGTACATTTCTATGCAGTAATAGGAAAAAGGGATTCCAATTTAGGTAGATGTGGGAGAAATAAATTTGGGGAATAAAATAATACAGTTATCAAAGAGGAGATGAACTAGTCAAAAAGCAACATGAAAATAATGAGTATGTGAAGCAGATAAGAACAAGAAGAGGAAATGGTTCAGAAAGGGAACTGAAAGAGTTTTAAAGCCCTTTAAATTCCATATTGCACTTTTCTCCAAAACCCTGGTGACAGTCCATTGATGATTGTTGCCCTTTTTGAATAAAGATAGAAGCACAACCTGAAAAGTCACAATCCTCAACTTTTCCAAATGAATCTAGTTTTCATAATGCAGGTTAATAATCATCATCATTATGATTATAGCTAGTAGGGGTAACAACTATGTCATCCAATTTTAGTTCTCACTATAATCCTGCTATGTAGATGTTATTATATATACTTAGAATAATAAAAGGGAACATATAAACTTGAACCTGCTTAGAAAGCTCCCTGGCATCAGACAGCTGTTGAATGAATGATAGAGCAGGTAAAGGCTGATCTAATCCTGTCCCATGCAGCACAGTCTCTCCAATTTACACAAGTACTTTTCTTTCCAGTCATGACCTTCCATTCCATTCATAGGAAAGAAAGAGTTTGAAAGAAAGAGGAGGCAGAAGAGAAAGTATGTACATGTTTTACAAGTAGGAGGAGAAAGGCATATATCCAGTTTCCAATCTTAAGGTATCATCTACCTTTTCTATTATTGGAACTTTAGGAGAGAAAGTATAAGCTGGAAGTAGGAAGCTACAGTTAAGCAGCCAATTATTTTTGAAACGTCACTTTCTCCTTATAGGAACTTTACTAATTAAAATTGAGATACCACAATATTTGAATTAACATATAATATAAAACAAGTTTTTTGAATGAATGTCATTAATATTTTTGCACTGAACATTTGGAATATAATAAAAAAGCCCAAATTTAAGGTTTGGGTTTTTTTTTTTTTTTTTTTTAACCATTGCCTTTGTGAATAGTCTTGGCTAAGGTGAGAAAAAGATAGTCTGTGTCTTCAAGTAATTGGCACGTCTGGGAGACTAGAATAATTTGTAAGAGAAATTAGAGAGTAACTGTTATTTGAAAAGATGATGGTCATTGATATAACAATCACAAAAGCAAGAGATCAATGAGGGCTAGAAGAGTAAGCAAAGGACTGGAGAAAGTATGAGTTTACAAGACTTGTCCAATAGGTAAATTTGGGAAAAGTGCAGAGGAAGATATTGGTGGAATATTTCAAATGGAAGGATATCTGAAAAAGGTTAGCTCTGAGAATAAACACTGTAATAGCTTCCTAGTTCTTTCATCTTCCTGTCTTATATTTACTGCTTCACCATTACTAATCCATGTTGTGCAAACTGACCTTTCTAAATCTCATTATGTTACTTCTCTACTCACAACTTAGCAAAGGATTGCCATTTGTCCCTATGTAAATTCCAAATTGCATGGCCAGGTAATTACTGTCTTTCTAATATGACATCATTTTGAACACATCTATCACCACTCCTTTATTCCCACCCCTCTTGCTAATACACTATAAACAGACAAAACTACTTGAAGTTCTAGAATACACATTTCATTTAATCTTCTAGCCCTTGTATAAACTTTTCACTTAGCCAGAAGTTATCCTGTCCAAAAATAACTGCACACTACACCTGGCTTCTATCCATTCTCCTGCATTCTTTCTCCTAGGAATCCTTCTCTGAATCCCCATGGCTAGCTAGGTGCCCCTGTGCCTAATGTATTGCATCATATTGTAATTGCATATCTCACCTATGGATTCTAAACTACTGGAGAAGACAGAATGTCTTTTATTTGCTTAGATATTCTTAGCATTTAGTAAAGTGCCTACAACGAAGTGCCTACAACATAGTAGATCTAATTTACAAAAATCTGTTTATTGATTTAGGGAAGTAGGTAGAGAGAACAACTATGTCCCTTTGCCTGGGGCAGAAGGGTTTCTTGGAACACAAGCTTTCAAGGACAAAACTGGGAAAGTCCACAGCAAATCAAGATATTTAGATCAGGAATATGGCCCCCAGCAGTGAGGTAGTTAGACAGAGAGAGAAGGGAAGAGATGATAGTAAAGATCTCAAATGAAGCTGAAGTGGAGAGTTTATGCTAAAAATAAATAAGAGGCCAGCCACGGTGGCTCACATTTGTAATCCCAGCACTTTCAGAGGCTGAGGCAGGAGGATTGCTTGAGGTAGGCCAGGAGATCAAGATTAGCCTGGGCAAAATATCGAGACCCTATCTCTACAGTTTTTTTTTTTTTTTTTTTTTTTTTTTTAATTAGCTGGGCATGGTGGTGCACATCTGTAGTACCAGGTACTCAGGAGGCTGTGTTGGGAAGATCACTTCAGCCACAGAGTTTGAGGCTACAGTGATCTATGGTTAAAAAAAAAAAAATAGATAAGGTACCAAAGTTATGTAAAGATAAATGGGATCAGATTAAATGGTAGATGTTTGAAGAAGGGAGTAACATTATGTCTGCTCAATGCAATGTCATGTTTATTCAAGCAATAAACTGGGAAACCAATATAGTTTTATGAGGTAATCTAGGTCTTTACTGCAATGGGCAGCAGGAGATTGGCAAGGAAGGGACACAAACTTAAGACACTGTGGAGAAGATCTAATTGGACTTCTTAGCTATGGGGAAAGAGGCAGAAATAAAGGGGAAAGGAGAAGTATATTTTTAAGCTCAGGAGACTGAAACAATAATAAAACCACTGGAAGAAATGAGAAGAGTGTGTATAAGAGTCACTTTTAAGAAAAAGAAGATAAATATTTGGAAAATGTGGCATGGGAAGGGGGAATCTAATGTTCAATGTCCTGTAGTTTGTTGTAAAAATATGGCTAGAATGCAAGTAAAATAGCAAGAGTGAGATTGTTGATTTGTGGGTCATTAGCTTGAAGTCAATACAAGTAAGGAAACACATTAATTTTTAAGTTAATAATTCTGGATTGTGAGCCTCAGAGAAAAAATAAGTTTTTGAACAATATTAAAAATAAAACATACAGTGAATTTTAACTAATTTCTACATTTACTTACAGACTCTCAACATTAACACAAATGATTGACAAAAATACATACAAACCACCTTCCTCTGTATATTTTAAATTATCACTTTTTGAAGGTCAATATTTTATAAAACTACAATAGTTGAATTATCAAAAAGAATATAGTTTGGTTTTAGAATCCACAAGATCAACGAGAAACCACAAGATATATTCTGATAGTTATGTTTTAGAAAGTCGTAATTCCTTTTAAATTCCATTCATATTTTTAAAAGTGAGCTGTTCACCTGTTGATTTAAACTCAACTGAAGTGATGCTGATGAATAATATTCGCAGAGAGAATTTATTACATCCAATTGACTGACAGTTAATGATGAAAAAAACCTTATAAAGACAGATGGTATGTATTATGACTGTCATTAAAAGTAGACCACATTCTAATTTGCACATTTAGACATTTGCTGAGGAGCATGCCTGCTATGAAATGTTTCAACAAGGGACCAAGCTGTAGCATAAGGCACTCTTCTATTTTGCTTTGAGTGACCCTGTGGCAGCTATCAAAGATGTCACTTTAAATATACTGAGAGAAAATATGTCTGTCTCCGCAGCTAAGCAGACAGTATCCTAGGATATAAAAAAGCCAAACCAAAATGAGTTCTTAATAAATTCAAAAATTTTATTAAGAAACCACCACTGCACTTGAAAACCAGTATTATGCACTTTTCTTTGTAGTAGTAATATCTTATTCTAGTGTTTGAACCCTTTGGTAGCCTTTAATTGCCACTGAAGATACTTAGATTTCATATATTTAGTGAAAGCGAAATATGAATATTTATACTTACATGAATGAGTGTAAATGAGTATAGCCTTTGCAATTCTGTCAAATATAATACGATACTACAAAATCAAATGTGCCACTTAAACGTAACTCAAATGTAGAATGTGGTTCAAAACACTGATTATGCAATGCCATGCAGAGTTGAAGGAACTAGATCAACACTAAGAAACTAACAGTTGGACAAGAACCAGTCAGCCAGCCATGCATTTAACTAATATTTACTGAGTGAATGAATGCTAGACGCCAGCCACTGTTCTCTGTACTAAAGAAAAAGACAAACTGCTTCTCTGGGAATACTTAATTCCAATGGACAGAGACAGATATAAAGAAAGTAAATATAACAGTATCAGTTTATTATGAATATTATGAGAATAGAAGATGGTGATAGGACCAACAATGACTAGAAGAAGAAAACTACTGTAGACAGAATGAGAGCAAAACTTCTATGAGGAGGTGATGGTCAAGCTAAGATCTAGCTGATGAAAAAGAGTTAATCATTGAAGGAACAAGGGAAAAGCATTTCCAAGAGTGGAGGATGAAAAATGCAAAGGCTGGCCGGGCGCGGTGGCTCAAGCCTGTAATCCCAGCACTTTGGGAGGCCGAGACGGGCAGATCACAAGATCAGGAGATCGAGACCATCCCGGCTAACCTGGTGAAACCCCGTCTCTACTAAAAAAATACAAAAAACTAGCCGGGCGAGGTGGTGGGCGCCTGTAGTCCCAGCTACTCGGGAGGCTGAGGCAGGAGAATGGCATAAACCTGGGAGGCGGAGCTTGCAGTGAGCTGAGATCCGGCCACTGCACTCCAGCCTGGGCAACAGAGCGAGACTCCATCTCAAAAAAAACAAAAAAAAAAAAAAAAAAAAAAAAAAAGAAAAATGCAAAGGCTTTGAACCTAGAATAGCTTGATAGTTTAGAGAAACAGGAGAAAAGACAGAGTGAATGTATTACAGGATAACTGAGGGTCATGGGACAAGACTATATCGGGTAGGTATGACCTTTACTTGGGTACACTCTGAATGATCACAGCCAATTTGTGGGCCATGGAAAACAGTTTAGATTTTATTCTCAGTATAAAGAAGAACTATCATGGCATTTTTTTTTTTTTACTAATTCAAAATCATAAGATGCTTATTAAATATTAGTCAACAACTCATTCCTCTCTCAACAGAATACTAGTAAAAGGTACATTTTCCTCGTCTACAATTTTATTACCTATAAGCTTCATGTTCTACATTGGCTCTCTAGACTTGTTCATCCTGTATGTCTGCTACTTTGTATTATAGCTTTTTAAACGAAAAAGGGAACTGTCACATTTTACCTTTTCGCTTCTTGGTAGAAAGTGGACTATACAGAATATAAGAGGGAACCAGGAAGACATTTAACTTTTTGAAGTAATCTAGAAGCAAAGTGTTGATAGTTTGGACTTGGGAAAGGTGCACTAAAGAATTAACCATGCTCAAAGAGAGGGGTGGCTTTTGTCCTTGGCTCTGGGTGGTAATCTCATAGGCCTTGGAATGTCCTAATAAAAATGACATTATTTACCTGGGGTTTTGGGGTATGTTAAATAGTCTCTGCTATAAAATTTGATTCATGGCGGGGTGTGACTTGGGCCACATTGTATCAGCTTGAACATTGGTGGGGCCGGATACTAGAGAAAGCCATGCTGCAGGCAGCTAACTAAGTGTGTATGACCAACCCCAAATAAAAATTGTAAATTGCAAAGCTTAGGTGAACTTCCATAGTCGACCATACTCTATGTATATTGTCACACATCATTGCTAGAAGTAAATGTTCTTCACATAACTTCTCTGGGAGAGGATAATGGGAAGCTCTGTGCTTGAGTCTCTCCTGGACTCTGCTCTGTGCACCTTTTCCTTTGGCTGATTTTAATGTATATCCTTTCACAGTAATAAACCATAAACATGAGTAAAATGTCCTTGCTGAAGTTTGTGAGTCCTTCTAGCAAATTGTCAAACATGAGGGATGTCTTAGAGATCTCCAGACTTGCCGTTGGTGTTAGAAGGGTGGGTGGTTCTGGAGACCCCAAACTTGCAGTTAGTGTCAAAAGAGAGGGTAGTCATGAGGACTCTTGAACTTCAGAGGAGATAACAATAGAGATAGGGGTGGAAAAATTCGGAATATACTTTTGGATAGTAGGATACAAAGAATTCTAGGACACTATTTTCAGAATATTGTTATATTATAGTAATACTAATAGTGATAATGATAATATATGTATCACTATATATGTATATAATATATAAGTGAAATTGTTATTTTGCATATATCATATTTGATCATTACATATATTAAACAAATATTCAACAGAATAAACTGAAGAGAACTGAGGTATTATATGCCCATATTTTGTTGTAGGTAATATGGAAAACCAAACTTTAAAAGTCAGCTGATTCTTTTATTAGAATGTGGTAATTGATTGAAGCACAATAGCAAATAGGATGCCAAAAGGTAGATGAATAATGAAGACACTGAGTAGAACTTGCTTAACTTGAAATTTTGTGATCTTTTCTAACTGTCAATTACGAAAATGTATTAATTAAAAATAATTACTGTGGCCAAGACAGCTGACTAGAAGCAGCTAAGGTATGTGGCTCTTGTGGAGAGAAATGGAAGGGGCGAGTAAATACAGCACCTTCAAGTGAAACATTCAGGTACTACAGTTGAGACTAATCAAAGAAACAACTCAACCCATGGAGAATGGAGAAAAGCAAGGCAGAATGATGTCCAACCCCAGAGCAACATGGAGTCAGGCAAACCTCCCCCACTCAGAGAAGCAGTGAGTGATATGTGTGACCCCGGGAAACCATGCTTCTCCCACAGATCTTTGCAACCCTCAGGTCAGGAGATACATCATGAACCCACTCCACCAGGGCCTGCAGTCTGACACAGGGTTATGTAGAGTTTCAGCAGAGCAGCTGCTCAGGCATACAAGGGGAGCCAGGATCTTAGATACTCTTGCTTTCTAGGCTTCCTGGCAAAAGTAGCCGTAACTCCAGCAAAGCAGGAGGTTAGGTCCCTGTACATACTCCTAGGAAAGAGGCTGAATCCAGGGTGCCGAGCAGTGATGGTCTGCAGACTTCACTTTCACAGCACCTTGCAGGCCATCTAAATAGGAAGAGAGGAAGTCAAACTATCTCTGTTTGCAGATGGCATGATCCTACTTTTAGAAAACCCCATAGTCTCAGTCCAAAAGCTTCTTAAGCTGATTAACAACTTCAGCAAAGTCTCAGCATACAAAATCAATGTGCAAAAATTGTTAGCATTCCTATACACCAAAAACGGTCAAGCCTAAGGCTAAATTTGGAATAAACTCCCATTCGCAAGTATCACAAAAAGAATGAAATACCAAGGAATACAGCTAACTATGGCAGTGAAAGATCTCTACAAGGAGATCTACAAACCACTGCTCAAAGAAATCAAAGATAATACAAACAAATGGAAAAACATTCCATGCTTATGGATAAGAAGAATCAATATTATTAAAATGGCCATACTGCCTAAAGCAATTTATAGATTCAGTGCTATTCCTATTAAACTATCACTGACATTCTTCACAGAACCACAAAATACTAAAAATCTATATGGAACAACAACAACAAAAGCCTGACTAGCCAAGGCAATTCTAAGCAAAAAGAACAAAGCTGGAGGCATTATGCTACCCAACTTCAAACTACACTACAGGGCTACATTAGCCAAAACAGCATGATACTGATACAAAAACAGATACATAGACCAACGGAACAGAATAGAGAACACAGAAATAAGACCACACACCTACAGTTATCTTCAGTAAACCTAACAAAAACAAGCACTGGGGAAAGGATTTCCTATTCAATAAATGGTGCTGAGATAACTTGCTAGCCATATGCAGGAGAATGAAACTGGACCCCTTCCTTACACTATATACAAAAATTCACTCAATATCAATTTTAAACTTAACTGTAAGACCCAAAACTATGAAAATCGTGGGGACAACCTGGGCAATACCATCCAGGACACACACAAGCAAATAAGTCATGACGATGATGCCAAAAGCACTGTACCAAAGCAAAAATTGACAAATGGAATATAACTAAACTAAAGGGCTACTGCAAAGCAAAAAAAACTATGAACAGAGTAAACCACCTAGGGAGTCGGAGAAAATTTTTGCACATTACATACCTGACAAATGTCTAACATGCAGCATCTATAAGAAAATTAAACAAAATTTACAAGAAAAAAAAAATCCCATAAAAAGTGGGCAAAAGATATGAACAGACACTTCTCAAAAGAAGATATACATGTGGCTAATAATCATATTTTTAAAAAGTTCAACGTTACTGATCATTACAGAAATGCAAATCAAAACCACAATGAGATACCATCTCACACCAGTCAGAATGGCAATTGTAAAAAGTAAAAAAATAGCAGGTGCTGGTGAAGTTGTGGAGGAAAAGAAATGCTTATACACTGTTGGTGGAAGAGTAAATTAGTTCAGCTATTGTGCAAGACAGTGTGGCAATTCCTGAAAGACCTAAGGACAGAAATACCATTCTACCCAGCAATCTCATTACTGGGCATATACCCAAAGGACTATAAATCATTTCATTATGAAGACACATGCATGTGTATATTCACCGCAGCACTATTCACAATAGCAAAGACATAGAATCAAACTAAATGCTTATGAATAGTAGACTGGATAAAGAAAATGTGGTACACACACGCCATGGAATACTATACAGCCATAAAAAATAATGAGATCACGTCTTTTGCAGGGACATGGGTGGAGCTTAACTTAAGGCCATTATCCTTAGAAACTAATACAAGAACAGAAAACCAAATACTGCATGTTCTTACTTATAAGTGGAAGCTAAATGATAACACATGGAGACACAGAGAGGAACAACATACACTGGGGCCTTTTGGGAGGGTTGAGGGTGGAGGGTGGAGGGTGGAAGGAGGGAGAGGATCAGGAAGCATAACTAATGGGTACTAAGCTTAGTGATAGTGACCTGGGTGATAAAATAATCTGTACAACAAATCCCCATGACACAAGTTGACCTACGTAACAAACCTGCACTTGTATCTCTGAACTTAAAATAGAAGCTAACAAATTAAAATTAAAAATTAAAAAAAAGAAATTACAAAAACATATAAAAATAATTAACGTCTGGAATTCTAACTGGAAACCAAGGATAAAAGTAGTTATCTTTTCAATATTAATTGTGATTCTAATAAATAAACTAGAGGAATATCAGACTTCTGACTTTTGGATTTATTTTAAATTTCACTAAGTTAAATTTATACCACCAAGAGATATAGAATAATAATTATAAGTAGATAATTCTCACAGATTTCTGTATTCCAGGGTCAACAAAGAAATAAAGAAGAAAATAATAAAAATGTTCTTGGAAATTGTAAAAAATAATATTTTACCTTTGTAAGTACATTATATTACATGTAAAAACTTTTTAAAACCCATAATCTTGAAGAAACTAAGATTCCAAGAGATAAAACAAGTTGCCTTAAGTAATCTAAAACTGAGCTGTGACTCATTCAAAATTGCTGACATCCAAAATTGGTGACACCAATTCTAGTTCAGTGAAAATTTATTCACCTATTACTGCCTTTCTTGAAACCGTATTGGTGTTATTTCTCCTCCTGTTCTTACCTAAATATCTCCTACTTCATCCCATTTGAGGACTTTTATTAACTCTTCTACTCAGTAACTGATTAGAAGGGATCTCTTTAAAAAGTGAAAAAATTCTCGTGACATAGGCAAGATGGTATAATAGGAAAAACTGGACTCTCTTTTCTATCACAGAAACATCAATTCAATAGGAATAAGTGGATCAATTCCCATTATGAAAAATTCAGAAACTAGCAGAAGGGCTTAGATTTAGTGTGTAAATCTAGCCACACTAAAACCAGTAGTAAAAGCAGAAACACCCTTGTGCCATAACCTCTACCATTTGCACAGTGCTATACAATTTAGAAAACATAATTGGCTGGAAACTTCCCAAATCTAGGAAGAAAAATGTACATTCAGATCCAGGAGGCCCAAAAGATCTTAAATAAAATTAACCCAAAGAAATTCACACTGAGACACATTATATTCAAGATATAAAAAATATAGGAGATAATTTTGAAAGCAGTAAGAGAAAAACAACTTGTTATGTACAAGGGGATGATTGTAAGACTACCCAAAGATTTTTTTAGCAGGAATTTTGCCCTGCCAGAAGGAAGTGAGATGATATGTTCAAAGGGATGAAAGAAAAAAAAAAATCTGCTGGGAAGATACTATACCAGGAAAACTGCAGTTTTTTGTTTGTTTGTTTGTTTTTTGTTTTGTTTTGCTTTAAAGAGAGAAACAAATACTTTCTCAGACCAACAAAAGTTGAGGGAACACATTACGACTAGAATTGTCTTACAACAAATCCTAAAGGGAGTTCTTCAACTTGGAAAAAAAGGATGCTAAACCACAATATGATAGCATAAGAAATATAAAACTCATTGGTAAAGGTAAATATATAGACAAATACTTAATACTATATATTAGTGTAACAATGGTAAGTAAATCAATTTAAAGATCTGTTAATGTATAATAATATAAATAGATGTTAATTGTGACATCATAAGCATAAAATGTTTATTAGAGCTTTGAGAAGTGTAGAACTTTGTATAAGATTGATGTTGTTTTCAACATAAAATAGATTGTCATATTTTAGATAAGACCCCTATTAATCTCAAAGAAAACACCTATAGACGTTACACAAAAGAAAAAGAGAAAGGAATCAAGACATGCCAATAACAAACACAAACACATACACACACACACACACACGAAAGAAGGCAGAGCAGGAAAAGAGAGACAAAAATAAAACAAGTAACAAAATGGCAATAATAAATCCTTACATATCAATAATTACTTTAAATGTAGATTAATTAAACTTCCCAATCAAAAGACATAAAGTGGCTAAGTGAATAAAAAAATAGGACCCAAACGTAAGGTATCTATAAGGGGGTCACTTTATATTTAAGGATACATATAGGCTGAAAGTAAGGCATGGAAAAGACACTCCATGCAAATGATAATGAAAAGAAGCAGGGGTGGCTATACTTATACAGAAAAAAAAATAGGTTTAAGTCAAAAAACTGTCACAATAGACTAAAAAATACTATGTAATATAAAATGATCAATCCACTAGAAAGATATAACAATTATAAATGTATCTGCAACCAAGATCACAGCACCTAAATACAGTCATTTGCCATGTAACAGTGTTTCAGTCAACAACAGACTGCATATATGACAGTTGTCTCATAAGATTATAGTAAATAGAGCTGAAAAAAATTATATTAGCTGGTGACATTTAGCTGTTGTAACACTATAGTGCAATGTGTTACCTTTTCTATGTTTAGATGCACAGTTAGCATTGTGTTGCAATTGCCTGTAGTATTCAGTACATTAACATGCTGTACATGTTTGTAGCCTAGGAGCAATAGGCTATACCACGTACCCTAGGTGTTTAGTAGGCTATACCACATAGTTGTGTGTGAGTATACTCTATTATGCTTGCATAATGGTGAAATTGCCAAATGATGCATTTTTAAGAACATATCCTTATTCTTAAGCAATGCATGACTATATATGAGGCAAACATTGACAGAACTGAAGGCAGAAATACAGCAATACAATAATAGTAGGAAATTTCAATAATAAGGATGACAACCAAACAGAAAATTAATGAAGAAACAGCCGATTTGCACAATACTAAAGACTAAATAGAACTAAAAGGCATATACAGATCATATAATCCCAAACAGGAGAATTTTTTTTCAAGTACACATAAAAAATTCTCCAGAACAGATCACTTATTAGGTCACAATGAAAGTATTCACAAATTCAAGAAGATTGAAACTATGCTAAATATTTTTCAACCATGGTGGAATGAAACTACTAACTAACAGCAAATGAGAGCCAAATCAAGAATGCAATCCCATTTACAATAGCCACAAAGAAATAAAATACCTAGGAATAGATCAAACCAAGGAGATGAAAGATCTCTATAAGGACAACTATAAAACACTGCCAAAAGAAGTCAGAGATGATACAAACAAATGGAAAAACATTCTATGCTCATGTAGAGAAGAATCAATATCATAAAATGGCTATACTGCCCAAAGCAATATACAGAGTCAACATTATTCTTATCAAACTACCAGTGTTATTTTTTACAGAAATAGAAAACACTATTCTAAAATTCATATGAAATTGAAAAATAGCCCAAATTGCCAAAGCAATCCTAAGCAAAGAGAACAAGGTCATTACATTAACCAACTTCAAGCTATACAACAAGGCTACAGTAGCCAAAACAGCATGGTACTAGTACAAAAACAGACACACAGATCAATGGAACAGTACAGAGAAATGAAGCCACATACTTACAACCATCTGATCTTTGACAAAGTCAACAATAACAAGAAGCAGGGAAAGTACTCCCTATTCAATAAGTGGTGCTGGGATAACTTGCTTGCTATAGGCAGAAGATTGAAACTAGGACCCCTTCCTTAAACTATATACAAAAATTAGCTCAGACTTAAAGACTTAGACGTGAGACCACAAACTATAAAAATCCTAGAAGAAAACCTAAGAAATACAATTCTTGACATAAGCTCTGAGAAAGAATTCATGATGAAGACATCAACAGCAATTAAAACAAAACCAAAAATTGACAAGTGGGAACTAATTAAATTAAAGAGCTTCTGCATAGTCAAAGGAACCATCAACAGAGTAAACAGACAACCTACAAAATGAGAGAAAATGTTTGCAAATTATGCATCCAACAAAGGTCTAATATCCAGAATCTATAAGGAACTTAAACAAATTAACAAGGAAAAACCAAACAACTCCATTAAAAAAAAATGGGCAAGGACATGAATAGACACTTCTCAAAAGAAGACATACGTGCATCCAAAAAGCATATAAAAAAGTCCAATATCTCTAATCATTAGTGAAATGCAAATTAAAACCACAATGAGATACCATCTCACACCAAACAGAGTGACTATTATTTAAAAATCAAAAAATAACAGATTCCAGCAAAAGTTGCAGAGAAAAGGGAATGCTTACACACTGTTGGTGGGAATGTAAATTAGCTCAGTCACAGTGGAAAGCAGTTTGGAGATTTCTCAAAGTTCCTAAAACAGAACTATGATTCAACTCAGCAATCTTATTACTGTGTATATACCCAGAAGAAAATAAATTATTCTACCAAAAAGACAACATGCACTTGTACATTCATTGTAGCATTATTCATAATAGCAAAGACATGGAATCAACCTAGATGTCCATCAGTGGTGAACTGGATAAAGAAAATATGGTACATACACACCATGGCATACTACACAGCCATAAAAAGAATGAAATAATATCCTTTACAGCAACATGTATGCAACTGCAAACCATTATCCTAAGCAAACTAATACAGGAACAGAAAACCAAATACCACAAGTTCTCACTTATAAGGGGGAGCTAAACATTGAGTACACATGGACATAAAGATGGCAGTAATAGACACTGGGACTACTAGAAGTGGAAACGAGGGGAAGAGGCAGTGCCTAAAATACTAATTATTGGGTACTATGTTCACTAACTTGGAGCTCACTATGTGGACCAGGAACAAGCCAAGGTTGTCTACTTTGGTGATGTCCATTTAACAGAGTACTGAAAGTGCTAGCCAGAGTAATTAGGCAACATAAACAAATAAAAGCCATCCAAATAAGAAAGTAGAAGTATCTCTGTTTGCAGATAACATAATCTTATATGAAGAAAATCCGAAAGACTCCACAAAATCAAGTATGTTAAAACCAATAACTAAACTAATTTAGTATACCTGAATGCTACAAAATCAATATACAAAAATTATTTGTTTTTATATACTAATAACCTATACAAAAAGGAAATTAGTAAAACATTACATTTATGATAGCATCAAAAAGAATAAAATACATAGGAATAAATTTAACCAAATAAGTTAGACTTCTGCATTAAAAGCCACAAAACATTGTTTAAAAAATCAAATGAGACACAAATGAAAAGGCATCCTTTGTTTCTAGATTGAAATACTTCATACTTTTTAAATGTTTACACTACCTAACATAATCTCCAAATTCAATGCTGTCTCCATCAAAATCCCAATGGCATTTTAGACAGAAATAGAAAAAGAAACTCAAAAATTCAATGGCCTAAAAAGATTCCAACTAGCCAAAACAATCTTGAAAAAGAACAAAGTCAAAGGCATCACATTTATTGATTTCAAAGTATACTTCAAGGCTACATAAATTAAAACAGTACTAGCCTAAAGACTGATATATAGACCAGTGGAACAGAATAGAGATCCCAGAAATAAATCCACACATATACAGTCAGCTGATATTCTACATGAGTGCCATGAATATATAATGGGAAAAGGATAGTCTCTTCAATCAATGGTGTTGGGAAAATTGGACAGCCATATATAAATAATAAAAGTAGACCCTTACACCATACACAAAAATCAACTCAAAATTGATTAGAGACGAACAGAAGACCTGAAACTAAAACTCATAGAAGAAAACATAGGGAAAATACTCTTAAAATTGGTTTTGGCAATGATTTTATGGAAATAACACCAAAAGCACAGACAACAAAAACAAAAACAAGTTCAAGTGGAACTACATCAAACAAAAAAGCTTCTGCACAACAAAAGAAAAAATCAACAGAGTAAAACGACATCTTACAGAATGGGGGAATATTTTTGCAGATATCTACATGATGAAACATTAATCTTGAAAATAAGAAACTCTTAAAACTCAATAGTAAAATAAAACTAATAACTTGATTACAAAATGGGCAAAGGACTTAAATAGACATTTCTCCAAATAAAACATAGAAGTAGTCAAATGGTATATGAAAATATGCTCAATATCACTAATTATCAAGGAAATACAAATCAAAAGCACAATTAAATATCACTCCACAACTGTTAGGATATCTATTATCAAAAAAAAAAAAAAAAAGAAAGAAAGAAAAAAAGAAAAAGACAAGTGTCGGCAGGGTTGTGAGGAAATTGGAATCCCTGAAGTACACTACTGGTAGGAATGTAAAGTGGTATAACTACTACAGAAAACAGTATACAATCTCCTCTAAAAATTAAAAATGGAACGGCTGTATGATCTGGCAATTCCACTTCTGCATATTGATCCAAAGGAATTAAAATCAGGATCTCAAAGAGATATTGGCATTCCCATATTCATTGCAGCACTGTTTATAATAGTCAAGATATGGAAACAACCTAAATGTCTGTTGACAGACGAATGGATAAGGAAAATGTCATATATAGATAAAATGAAATATATTCACACCAAGAAAAAAAAGAAAATTCTGCAATATGCAGCAACATGGATAAAGCCTGAAAACATTATGCTAAGTGAATTAAGCCAATCACAGAAAGGTAAATACTACATGATTCCACTAAATGAGGTATCTAAAATAGCTAAGCTGCCAAAGGCAAAGAATAGAATGGTAGTTACCAGGGGTTGGTGGAGGGAATAAGGGAATTGCTAATCAATGGGTATAAAATTTCAGTAATACAAGATGGATACGTTCTAGAGATCTGCTTGTAAAACATTGCATCTCTAGATGCAGGATTCATTTGTTTGATTAAATTAGTGATTTCTCTGTTGTGAACATATCATGTTACTCTTGATGGATGGGAGGAGTGAAGAGTAAAGTGACACTATAATTTTAGCATTCATTTCTGGACCATATTAAGTGACAGAAAAACATTCTGAAGCATGCTGAAGGACCTTAATATAATTCTCACTAGTGTAACAAAGAAATTTACAAGCACTTAGCGAGTTATGTTCATTAATGAATATATTACCATAATTAGGAAGACTAAATCTATCTTATTTTTTCTTCTCTGCTATGATATATTATTATAAAAATTAATTTTTAAAATGCCATGTTGGAATGTACTTTAGCACCATAAATACTTTAGAAACATTGGATTATTTCTAGTTCATGGGTCTTTTCCCTCTGTGTTCAGGTACAGGTGGATTTTAGGCCACTGGATCTGAATGGAATACTTTGTATTGTTTATGCTTCAAATATGTGAGAACTATTCCCATAAGATTCCCAGCTCCTTCTTCTTAAGTAGGTGAAGACCTTTATGTGGTAAAAGGCTTTGAATTGAAGGTCCCAGAGTGTTTTTTTAGCCCATCCCAACAATAGAAACAGTTACCAACCATACAAGGGAATAAACAGAATGGGAAATAATAGGAAACTTTTGGTTTGAACATGTACAGGGCTAGATTAAAATTATTTAGTAGGAATGATAGCAAATCTTCTGGAGAAGAATAGCAATGTTTTCCCTTCATCATGATTATTTGGGGCTTTGTGAAAATGATCAAGTAAATTTACAGGGTGAAGTCTCACCTCTACAGTTAGTAACTATTGTCCACAGGCCCCATAGATGAAGCTTTAATTGCTGAAGCAGTGTTGACAGGGTAGAAAATTGTCAGGTTTTCACAATGTTTGTTGGGACAAAGCATTTTTAGACCACAAAATAAAGCTTCTATTTAAGATTTGGCAAATGGATTAAAGTGGGCAGTCTTAGAATATTTGGCCACAGGGATTCTTCCCTCACCTCATATTTAAAATTTCTAGCTTTTCTTCTCACACATTCTAAACTGAAACTCTTCTCCTCTGCCCTCCCTGCAGTTCCAAGGCTCTGGGTCACAGCTCAGCCCAAGGCTGCAGTGAGCATGAGGGAGGAAAGAGTGCCTGCAGCAGTTTCTCATCCTGCTCCCTGCGGTCTCTGAAGTCCCTGGCTTATGGCTATTCTCCTGACATGTCCAGTTCCAGGCCCTTCTCATCCTTACCTTGAAGTACTAATGCAAAAAGAAAGACAAACGCAAACTGCTGCAACCTAGAGATTTGACAAACTCATCCCAAACTAGTCACTACATACATTTTCTCACAGAAGTCTGCAGGTTTGGGAAGAATTTGTTAGATTTTTCGAACTTCTGACTCATAGGGTCAACTTGTGGCACACAGCTTAATCACAGGGTACAGGGACAGTGGAGAGAAAGAGGTACAGGTCAAGTTAAGATTTAAAATTGGTCCATTTATGGCCATCTAGCAAGTTTAGAAACCACAATGAATGCATGTCAATAGTAACAAGTGGTATTTCTTTTATTATTACTTCTATTTTATAATAGGTACATATATTTCCAAACTTTCACCTTTAACTTATTTTAACTTTTTCTCATTTTTTTCCTGCTCAGATACTTTACATTTTTGTATAAATTTTCCAATCATATATTTTATAATTTGTGATTTTTGTTTTGTTTATGAAACCCTTTCTTGTTTGATAGTCATAAAGGTACTATGCTCTATTTTCTCCTATTTTAAAAGTTTTAATTTATGAAAAATTTTTAGAACTTATGTGTGGTTATGGTACTTAATAATCACTTTTAAAAAGTCAAATAATAATTATCAAAACATTATTGGCAATTCCTTCCCCCATGAAAGTGCTACATTTTTGAAATATCAGCATAGAAGGCATATTTCCATACACACTCTTTCAAACACACACACACACAATTATACACACAAATGTATATCAAGATTTTTTTTTTTACCTCAAAAACATTATTAATATGAATGGGACATAGACAGCCAAAGTCCAGAGCTGCTTAGCAATGGCTTACCTGAAAGATGGAGCACAGTAACACAAAACAGCACAGCAAGGAAAGACTTTCACATGCTATTGGTAGACTTACAAAAATAATAAGCCATAGGTAATCAGAGGGTGAGTTTATGTTACTCCCCATAAATTTTTAAATTTAAGTTTATTACTACTATAGTTAAAGGCCCAGATGCACAAGGATCAAGTGTAATGTTATAACATTCTCAAAAGAACACAGTAATTGAGCTTCCGAGTGTTATTTTATTTAAAAAACCAACCAATAAAATAAAAACTTGGAGGACATAAAAGAGCAACACAATTTCAGTGGGAAAATTGTAAGTTATAAAAAGAGAAATTAATAATAAAGCAGTATTAGACAAATGTAACTAAAATAATTCAGTATCCAAAAATGACAATTCATCCATTTTAAATAAGGACAGAAGTTATCAATTGTTTTAGCAGATCAACATAATGAGGCATTATATATGTATGTGTATGTGTATCTCTATAGGCACATATATACATATACACCCATAGACACACACATAAAAATTCAGGTTAAAACAAAAATAGCACAAAATACACCAGGTAAATATTAAAATAAAACATTTTACAGGTGTTTCACTAAGCTTATAAAATAAACTGTTAGACTTCATAAATCTCTAGCATATACAAACCCCTCTGACATTTGCTATGTTATCAAACAAGATAGTAAACTCCAAATGTGTAAATATTGTGGCTGTTCAAATTGCTAGTACCATGACTATTAAAACTTGCAGACAATAAAACATATAACTAAGTTACATTGGTTTGCTGTGCACAAACCTGACATTTTCTCTGTTAAAGGAAAGTCATTACTATATTTAGTTGCCAACCCACCAGTCATACCTTACTCTTTCCTTGAAAATAGAAGCCACTTTTGTACCCAGATCCTAGGAAATAATTCTTATAGGTCATCTTTTATTATGATGATGGTTTCATGGGTACATATATACACATATATGTCAAACTGGTCAGGTTGTACAGTTTAAATATGCACATTGTATTGTCTGTCAATTATACCTCAATAAAATTATTTTAGAAATCTAAAAAATAGAAACATTTAGTTAACTTCTGTATACATATATATGATCAGTGATATTATACTTTTAGATGTGTCAGCACACAGAACAGTGAATGATTAAGATTGCCTCAATTCTATTGCTAACATACACACACACACACATATATATATATGAGAGTAATATATTTTTCATGTATAAAAACCACAACCTTATTACTGAATACTTTCTTGAATAACCTTCACCAAGGTAAGAGGTATATTAAAGATCTAATAGAGTATCATTAAAAATTTCAATTGGTTCTAAGATTCCAATTAACTTTCATTTACTTTTTAAAAGGAATTATTGCTCTGTGCTAATGTTTTTTTCTCAGTTAAAATGAATCAAAATGAAGCATACAAAGTTATTTCACAACTGTGACACATATTTCATTCACCACTATCACTGGAGAACCAGATTAGAAAATCATTCTCAACAAACAAATGAAAGGAAGAATGCTATATTTTACTTTTTCCATTCTGAGACAACACTGAATGGAAAAGTACTTGGGTCCAATGCACATGTCTTCACATCATATTATATTATTGGAATAAATTATTGTAAATCCAGGCAAAGATGCCAACACAACAAACTCCCAGCAAACTTAAGAAGTTAATTATAAGCCATATGGAAAATATGTTTTTCATGTACTACAAAAAATTACCACAAGAACTTGGCAGTAAGCAAAGAGATGAGAGATGACAGCAGGGTGGAGAGGTGGTAAGGGAAACCAATGCAAGTATCTTCACATACTGGAAGGGCTAGAACGTGAGAAAAGGAATTGATTTATTTTGGTTGCCTCCAGGGCACAAAATTTAAGCCAAGGTTTGGAAAACATAGAAAGAAAAATTTCATTGTAGTATAAGGACAGATCTTTCAGAGTTCAAAAGTGGAATGACCTGCTTTGGGATATTGGGAGTCCTACCTCTCTGTTGACTTTTAAGCAGACTTTGTTCACTGTTTGCAAACATCTGGAAGAGATTTGTGCATTAGATGAGTGCTGTATGATTGAGAAGACTTACTACTCTGAGATATTTTGGGGTCTATCATTCATTATCTATTCCTAAATATTTCACCCTCTTCTACAAGACACACTAACTCGGTGTCTGTTGGTTTCCCACAGAAGACATCATTTCCAAGTTTTGTTATCACAACACAGGCTCCAGATAATTCAGGCTTTTAAAAAAATCTATCATTTTTTCACTGTGAAACCAAAGTAGGAACACAGGAAGACGGCATTTCAAATTTGAAAGACAGAACACAAAGCTGTGCTTCCCTGTTAGTAAAGATATATATAAGTCATCAGAAATAAATATTAACAGTCTGGATGCACACAGGTCTGTAACAGGAATTAAAATAAATATTTTCCTCTGTAATGAGAACATTTTACTATCATGTTTAACAGCTAAACGTATAGACTAGGTTTTCTCAACCTATAACGTGTAAAGTGTTTTAATGACACAGACCCCTGGACCCCACCTTTTAAAAAGTCTGATGCAAAGTTCTAAATAAGGCCCAGGAACTTACATTAAAAATATGGACCACACATGATATAGGGTCTGTGGCAAATAGTGCTAGAAGACAATGACTGAGAGAATTTCTCAATGTCACCCTTTGTACATTCTTCAACATGCAGATGGATGTTTGTTAAAATTTCATTGAATGGATCATCCAGTCTAGTTAGTTCAGTATAGTGAGGCAGTTATTAACATGGACTCCAAAATGAGAATGCCTTCATTAAGTCTCAAATGTATCATTTATTAATTATACTTCTATGGATAAATAAACTTTTATTGCCTCAGTTTTCTCATTCGAAAATGGGGATAATATGAGTATCTATGTTATAATCTTGTTGTAATTATTAATGAGTTAAATGATGCATGCCAAGTGTCTAGAAAAATGTCTGGAACATTCAAAGAGCTCAATATAAAATAAAGTTAATTATTAATATCCTTTATGACCCATAAGGGCAAAACGTTTTTCAAAATCAGAATCTCAACAGGGATCAAGCAAAAATTCTGTATGTTTAAATAAATTAATTTTCATCACTTTCCCTCCTAGTTTTCCAGCTCAAAATAATCTCTTCTTTGAGACTATGCTGAAAAAATTTGTATTTCAAATAAGGGCTTATTTAGGCACTTGAACATTTTCAAACCTTCCTGTAGCTCAACTCCATTAAGACATGTGTAGGATGGTTCTCCATAAAAGGAATAATAAAAGTCAGACTCTTTGAATTTCAACCAAATGTTAAATGCATAAGTCATATTTGTAAGCATACAAAAAAATTTCTATTCAATTAAAAAAACCACCATTCAGCACTTCAGTCACTAGCCAGAGACCCCAACTTGAATCAATAGCCATTTGACTCTATGCAAAGCTTGTCTCACACAAACCTCGGAGTGGAAAAGGGACATGTTAAGTAGCCTTCTTGTCCTCAAGATTCTTCAAGTTCTACTCCTGTATCAGACAAACAGGGGACCCCAAACCTATCAGTCCATGGCCTGTTAGGAACTGGGCCATACAATAGGAGGTGAGTGGCCAGTAAGCGAACATTATCACCTGAGCTCCACCTCCTGTCAGATCAGTGGTATTACATTCTTATAGGAACATGAACCCGATTGTGAATTGTGCATGAGTGGGATCTAGGTTGCTGCTCTTTATGAGAATTTAACTAATGCCTGATTATCTGAGATGAAGCAGTTTTATTAAAACCATCCCTCACCCCACTCCACCCCACTGTCAGTGGAAAAACTGCCTTCCAGGAAATGTCCCTGGTGCCAAAAAGTTTGGGGACTGCTGAGATAAGATCAAAGGAAAATATCTTCACATTATCTTAATGGGCGTTGTATTCATCTGTTTTCACACTGCTATAAAGAACTTCCCTGAGACTAGGTAATTTATAAATAAAAGACGTTTAATTGACTCACAGTTCCACATGGCTAGGGAAGCCTCAGGAAACTTATCATCATGGTGGAAGGGGAAGCAAACACCTTCTTCACAAGGCAGCAGGAGAGAGAAGAGCAAAGGAGAAACTTCCAAACACGTATAAAACCATTAGCTCTCGTGAGAACTCACTCACTATCATGAGAACAGCTTGGGGGAAACCGTCCCCATGATCCAGTCACCTCCCTCCCTAGACACATGGAGATTACAGGTCCCTCCCTCAACATGTGGGGATTACAATTGGAGGAGATTTGAGTGGGAACACAGAGCTAAACCATATCAGGAGTCATTATTTTAATTTCTTAGAATAATGCTTTCACAAAACTATGATTTAAATTGTTTCTTTGTAATAAAGGCTTTATGTAAAAATGGTCCATAAGAACATTATGAGAGGCTGGGTGTGGTATCTCACACCTATAATCCCAGTATTCTGGGAGGCCCAAATGGGTGGATCACTTACCTCCAGAAGTTTGAGACCAGCCTGGGCAACATGGAAAAACCTGGTCTCTACTAAAAATACAAAAATTAGCCAAGCATGGTGGCAAACGCCTGTAATCCCAGCTACTTGGGAGGCTGTCAAATGAGAATTGCTTGATACTATTTTAAACGATTTTCAGTGTCATATATACCTTATACATAAATAAAGTAAGCATCCTCCAGATATATAATGTACATAGGAATAAGCATTACAAAAAGAAATACTTACTCACGTATAGTTTCTCACTATAATAATATTAAAGTATATTAACAACCATAACATCTATTAACATTTACTAGGCCTTCACCATGCACTAGGTAATATACCAAGCATCTGTATGTTTCCATAGTTTTTCTCACCCAAACTCCTATTGTATGGACAGTATTCTTATCATAATTATTAGGTAATGAAAGTAAGTTTTAGAAAAATTAAATGCCTTCATCTAGGATTCTGATTTTCAAGTGACAAAATTAAAATACAGTATGAGTTCATTTGACTCCAGATCTGGTTTTTTTTTTCACTCTAAACAAAAGACTTACTAACATTAAAGGTATTATTATGAGAAAAAATAATTTCAATTAAATAAAGCAGAAGCTCCAGATTATTTATATCACTTTTCAGAAAGACAGACCCTTATCTCCCAGTAAGTATGTTGAAAAAGCCCACACAGATGATACTACCTTTGGAACCCTCTGTTTTCTGTGGTCCTGTGGAACTAGGCTTTATTACCAATGATCATGCATGCAGGACACCCAGAAAAAATCATTTTCTCTATGTGGAAAAATTATTCAGTAATGCTACAAAGGATCATGTTACAATGGACCACATCAGTACAGTGTTCAATTCCTATCATTTGACTGGTGAGATACTTGACAATGTAGTTGTCAAGTAATGGCTTTTCTTGGTAGTGACTTATATAAAAGCCAAAGATCCAGTAGAAACATGAAGCAGAGATCAAAAGTTTACATCCTGAGGTGTTATATTCTCTGCTTATGACAGAGATAAAGAAAATTGCAGAATTTATCCTTGGGACATCTTTACCTAAATTTTCAACATGTTATCAGGTTATTTCAATCATTTCTCACAAGAAACCACAAAGCTTTGGTCAGAATTGAGCACTTCAAAATAGAATCATCAGTGAGACAAATGCCACTAGTACTATTTATGGCTTCTACAAGAAGTTAGATGTCATAGAAATATGTACTGACTTTTGACTATGAAGAGGCACTTTTCATGTCTATCCTCTTTAATGCAGATCAAATCTTTAAAAGCATTCAACATTAGAACATCTATTTGTCCACTGTGTTGAGAAAATATTGATAAAATATGGGTTATTCTTTGATTTCTTAGTTCAAGTGTGAACATAAGAAAGGCATCAGTGAAAGCAAAAAAAGAAATGAAAACAAAAACAAAAACAAACAAAAAAAGTTATCAATTTCCTCTAAACCACTTGTGAATGTACAAAGGGCAATTTCTTCTAGAATCTAGTCTGTTAGGGATTACCTTCTGCCCCTCTATCACTGTGCCATTTTAAAGATTGAAATGCTGATAGCATGTAACCTGTAGAGATAGCTCTTTGATTCGTAACATTGTCTGGCTGTTGACACAATGGTATTCAGAACCTCCGAGTTTATTCAATGACAAATAATTACCAACTTTGATGAAACTGTTGCTCACCATACAAGTATCTAGGTGGCTATCTCATCTAGGAATACATATGACAAAAATCAGAATTGATTTTTCTTGGATGCAATACCAAACAGAAACAAGTGTGTTTATTCAAATTCATAAAGATGAGAAAACAATGACCAAGGATGACTATATTCTTAGCAAGTGTGAGCTCACATAATTGTCCATGATGTATGGCACTGCTCGGAAGGAAGAAAGCTCACATAATGCCAAAAAGATTCTCAGTAGGTCTGCTTTGATGCCATTATAGGTAAAAAGAACAATATTTGAGCTAGGAAGATTTTGGATGTGTTTTCCAGAAAACCGGGAATTATTAAGCTGTAGATGATTAGCAGAAAGACAAAATGTCTTCCAAGAATTCACCCAAATTCTAGGCCATCAAAATAAAGTCTTCAGGAAAATATTTAAAAATTCAAATTAAAAGATTAACAATGAGTAAATGAATTCAATAAAATTATGAACTTCCTGGGGGGAAATATCAGATTTTCTTCATCCATTCATCTGTTGACAGACACTTGTAAAAATTTATGAGATTCTGTCTTCTGCAACCACATGTATGGAACTAGAGGTCATTATGTTAAATGAAATAAGCCAGGCACAGCAAGACAACCTGCATATTCTTGCTTATTTGTGGGAGCTAAAAATTAAAACAATTGAACTCATGGAGATAGAGAGTAGAATGATGGTTACTAGAGGCTGGAAAGGGCAATAGGGTGATGAGAGGGAAATAGGGATGGCCAATGGGTACAAAAAATAGAAAGAATGAATAAGCTCTAGTATTTGATGGCACGACAGAGTGCCTATAGTCAATAATAATTTATTGTACTTTTACAAATAACTAAAGAGTATAATTGGATTGTTTGTTACACAAAAGTTAAATGCTTGAGGTATTCAATACCTCATTTACCCTGATGTAATTATTACGCATTGAATTCCTGTATCAAAATATCCCATATGCCCGATAAATATATATACCTACTATGTACACTCAAAAGTTGGCATTTAAAAATTTTTTGTAAATCAGACTGTTAGGGGAGTCTGTCAAGATGGCTGAATAGGAACAGCTCTGGTCTGCAGCTCCTAGTGAAACCAACGCAGAAGGTGGGTGATTTCTGCATTTCTAACTGAAGTACCTAGTTCATCTCATTGGGACTGGTTAGACAGTGGGTGCAGCCCATGGAGGGTGAGCAGAAGCAAGGTGGGGCACTGCCTCACCTGGGAAGAGCAATGGGCTGGGGAACTACTTCCCTAGCCAGAAGAAGCCCTGAGGGACTATACCATGAGAAACTGTGCTATTGAGCCAGATACTACACTTTTCCTATGGTTTTTGCAGCCCACAGACCAGGAGATTCCCTCCTGTGCCTATACCATCAGGGTCCTGGGTTTTAGGCACTAAACTAGGTGGCTGTTCTGGCAGACACTGAGCTAGCTGCAGGAGGTTTTTTTTGTACCCCAGTGGCACCTGGAACCCCAGCAAGACTGAACTGTTCACTAACCTGTAAAGGGGGCTGAAACCAGGGAGCCAAGTGGTCTTGTTCAGCAGGTCCCACCTTTATGGAGCCCAGCAAGCCAAGAACTACTGCCTTGAAATTCTTGCTGAAGACAGCCTGGCAGGATCAAGCTTGGTGCAAGGAGGGGCTTCCATCATTACTGAGGTTCCAGTAGGCAGTTTTCCCTTCACAGTCTTAAGGAAGCCAAACTCAAAGCAAAGCAGCTGTGGCCAGCCTGCCTCTCTAGATTCCTCCTCAATGGGCAGGGAATCTCTGAAAGAAAGGCAGCAGCCCCAGTCAGGGACTTATAGATAAAACTCCCATCTCCCTGGGACAGAGCACATGGGGGAAAGGGTAGCTGTTGATGCAGCTTCCACAGACTTAAACTTTCCTGCCTGCCAGTTCTGAAGAGAGCAGCGGATCTCTCAGCACAGTGCTCAAGCTCTGCTAAGTGGCAGACTGCCTCCTCAAGTGGGTCGCTGACCCCCATGCCTCCTGACTGGGAGATGCCTCCCAGCAGGGGTCAACAGACACCTCACACAGGAGAGTTCTGGCTGGCATCAGACAGGTACCCCTCTGGGATGAAGCTACCAGAGGAAGGGACAGGCAGTAATCTTTGCCATACTGGAGCTTCCACTGGTTATACCCAGGCTGCAGGGTCTGGTTATAACCCTTGTAGGGTCTGGAGTGGACCTCCAGCAAACTCCAGCAGACCTGCAGAAGAGGGGCCTGACTGTTAGAAGGAAAACTAACAAACAAAAAGTAATAACATCAATATCACCTAAAAGGACACCCACTCAAAAACACCATCCAAAAGCCGTCAGCATCAAAGATCAAAGGTAGATAAATCCACAAAGATGAGGGAAAACCAGAGCAAAAATGCTGAAAATTCCAAAAACCAGAATGCCTCTTCTCCTCCAAATGATTGCAACTCCTCTCCAACAAGGGCACAAAACTGTATGAAGAATGAGTTTGATGAGTTGACAGAAGTAGGCTTCAAAAGGTGGGTAATAACAAACTCCTCTGAGCTAAAGGAGCATGTTCTAAACCAATACAAAGGATCTAAGAACTTTGAAAAAAGGTTACAGGAACTGCTAACTAGAATATCCAGTTTAGAAAAGAACATAAATGACCTGATGGAACTGAAAAACACAGCATGAGAACTTTGTGAAGCATATGCAAGTATCAATAGCTGAATCGATCAAGTGGAAGAAAAGATATCAGAGATTGAAGATCAACTGAATTAACAAAGCATAAAGACAAAATTAGAGAAAAAAGAATGAAAAGGAATGAATAAAACCTCTAAGAAATATGGGACCATGTGGAAAGACCAAATCTGTGATTGATTGGTGTACCTCAAAGTGATGGGGAGAATGGAACCAAATTGGAAAAACACTTCAGGATAGTATCCAGAAGAACTTCCCCAACCTAGTAAGACAGGCCAACATGCAAATTCAGGAAATACAGAGAACACCACAAAGATACTCCACGAGAAGAGCAAGACCAAGACACACAGTTGTCTGATTCTCCAAGGTTGAAATGAAGGAAAAATTGTTTAGAGCAGCCAGAGAGAAAGGTCAGGTTACCTACAAAGGGAAGTCCATCAGACTAACAGCGCATCTCTTGGCAGAAACCCTACAAGCCAGAAGAGAGTGGGGGCCAATACTCAACATTCTTAAAGAAAAGAATTTTCAACCCAGAATTTCATATCAAGCCAAACTAAGCTTCATAAGCAAAGGAGAAATAAAATCCTTTACAGACAAGCAAATGCTAAAGGATTTTGTCACCACCAGGCCTGCCTTACAAGAGCTCCTAAAAGAGGCACTAAATATGGAAAGGAAAGACCACTGCCAGCCACTGCAAAAACACACCAAAATATAAAGACCAATGACACTATGAATAAACTGCATCAATTACTGTGCAAAATAACTAGCCTGCATCATGAAGACAGGATCAAATTCACACATAACAATATTAACCTTAAATGTAAATAGGCTAAATGTCCCCATTAAAAGACACAGATTAGAAAATTGGATGAAGAGTCAAGACCTATCGGTGTGCTGTATTCAGGAGACCCATCTCACATGTGAAGACACACATAGGCCCAAAATAAAGGAATGGAGGAATATTCACCAAGCAAATGGAAAACAAAAATGCAGGGGTTGCAATCCTAGTCTCTGATGAAACAGACTTTAAGCCAACGAAGTTCAAAGAAGATAAAGAATGGCATTACATAATGGTAAAGAGATCCACACAACAAGAAGAGCTATCTTAAACATATATGCACCCAATACAGGAGCACTCAGATTCATAAAGCAAGTTCTTAGAGACCTACAAAGAGACTTAGACTCCCACCCAGTAATAGTGACAGACTTTAATACCCCACTGTCAATATTAGACAGATCAACGAGACAGAAAATTAACAAGGATATTCAGGACTTGGACTCAGCTCTGGACCAAGTGGACTTAATAGACATCTACAAAACTCTCCACCCCAAATCAACAGAATATACATCCTTCTCAGCACCACATCACACCTATTCTAAAATCAACCACATAATTGGAAGTAATATTCTCTTCAGCAAATGAAAAGAACAGAAATCATAATAGTTTCTCAGATCACAGTGCAATCAAATTAGAATTCAGGATTAAGAAACTCACTCAAAACCACAAAACTACACGAAAACTGAACAACCTGCTCCTGGATGACTACTGTGTAAATAATGAAATTAAGGCAGAAACAAATAAGTTCTTTGAAACCAGTGACAACAAAGGAACAACATATCAGAATCTCTGGGACATAGCTAAAGCAGTTTTAGAAGGGAAATTTATAGTACTAAATGCCCACATCAGAAATCAGGGAAGATCTAAAATCGACACCCTAACATCACAGTTAAAATAACAAGAGAAGCAAGAACAAACAAATTCAAAAGTGAGCAGAAGACAAGAAATAACTAAGATCAGAGCAGAACTGAAAGAGATAGAGACATGAAAAACCCTTCAAAAAAAAAAAAATGAATTCAAGAGCCAGTTTTTTGAAAAGAATAACAAAATAGATAGAACGCAAGCCAGACTATTAAAGAAGAAAACAGAGAAGAATCAAATAGATCCAACAAAAAATGATAAAGGGGATATCACCACTGATCCCACAGAAATACAAACTACCATCAGAGAATACTATAAACACCTCTATGCAAATAAACTAGAAAACCTAGAAGAAATGGAAAAATTCGTGGACACATACACTATCCCAAGACAACATTAGGAAGAAGTCAAAACTCTGAAGTGACAAATAACAAGTTCTGAAATTGAGGCAGTAATTAATAGCCTACCAACGGAAAAAAAAAAAAAAAAGCCCAGAACCAGACGGATTCACAACCAAATCTACCAGAGGTACCCAAGAGGAGCTGGTAACATTCCTTCTGAAACTATTCCAAACAATAGAAACATGGGGACTCCTCCCTAACACATTTTATGAGGCCAGCATCATCCTGATACCAAAACTTGACAGAGACACAACAAAAAAAGATTTCAGGCCAATATCCCTGATGAACATCGATGTGAAAATCCTAGCTCACTAGCAAACCAAAGCAGGCAGCACATAAAAATACTAGCAAACCAAAGCAGGCAGCACATAAAAATCTTATCCACCACGATCAAGTCAGCTTCATCCCTGAGATGCAAGGCTGGTTCAACATATGCAAATCAATAAACATAATCCATCACATAAACAGAACCAATGACAAAAGCCACATGATTATCTCAATAGATGCAGAAAAGGCCTTTGATAAAATTCAACACCCTTTAATGCTAAAAGCACTCAATAAACTGGGTATTGATAAACATATCTCAAAACAATAAGAACCATCAGTAACAAACTCATAGCCAATATCATACTGTATAGGCAAAAGCTAGAAGTATTCCCTTTGACAATTGGTGCAAGACAAAGATGCCCTCTCTCACCACTCCTATTTAACATCATATTGGAAGTTCTGGCCAGGGAAATCAGGCAAGAGAAAGAAATGAAGGGCATTCAAATAGGAATAGAGGAAGTCAACTTCTCTCTGTTTGCAGATGACATGATTGCATATTTAGAAAACCTTGACTCAGCCCCAAAACTCCTCAAGCTGATAAGCAACTTCAGCAAACTCTCAGGATACAAAATTAATTTGCAAAAATCACTAGCATTCCTATACACCAATGATAGAGAGCCTAATCATGAGTGAACTCGCATTCACAATTGCTAAAAAGAAAATAAAATACCTAGGAATCAAACTTAAAAAGGATGTGAAGGACCTCTTCAAGGAGAACTACAAACCACTGCTCAAGGAAATAGGAGAGGACACAAACAAATGGAAAAACATTCCATGTTCATGGATAGGAAGAATCAATATCATGAAAATGGCAATACTGCCCAAATTAATTTATAGATTCAATACTATTCCCATTAAGCTACCATTGACTTTCTTCATAGAACTATAAAAAACTACATTAAATTTCACATGGAACCAAAGAGAGTCTGTATAGCCAAGAAAATGCTAAGCAAAAAGAACAAAGCTGGAGGCATCATGCTACCTGACTTCAAACTATACTACAAGGCTATAGTAACCAAAACAGCAAGGTACTGGTACAAAAACAGATATATAAACCAGTGGAACAGAACAGAGGCTTCAGAAATATCACAACACACCTACAATCATCTGATCTTTGACAAACCTGACAAAAACAAGCAATGGGAAAAGGATTCCCTATTTAATAAATGGTGCTGGGAAAAATGGCTAGGCATACGCAGAAAAGTGAAACTGGACCCCTTACTTAAGCCTTATACAAAAATTAACTCAAGATGGTTTAAAGACTTAAATGGAAGATCTAAAACCACAAAAACTCTAGAAGAAAACCTAGGCAATATTGTTCAGGACATAGGCATGGGCAAAGACTTCATGACTAAAACAACAAAAGCAATGGCAACAAAAGCCAAAATTTACAAATGGGATCTAATTAAACTAAAGAGCTTCTGTGCGGCAAAAGAAACTATCATCAGAGTGAACAGGCAACCTACAGAATGGAAGAAAATTTTTTCAGTCTATCTTTCTGACAAAGGTCTAATATCCAGAATCTACAAGGAATTTGAACAAATTTACAAGAAAAAACAAACAACTTCATCAAAAAGTAGGCAAAAGATATCAACAGACACTACTCAAAAGAAAACATTTATGTGGCCAACAAGCATATGAAGAAAAGCTCATCACCACTGGTCATAAGAGAAATATAAATTAAAACCACAATGAGATACTATCTCATACCACTTAGAATGGTGATCATTAAAAAGTCAGGAAACAACCGATGCTGGAGAGGATCTGGAGAAAGAGAAATGCTTTTACACTGTTGGTGGGAGTGTAAATTAGTTCAATCATTGTGGAAGACAGTGGAGATTCCTCAAGGATCTAGAACCAGAAATACCATTTGACCCAGCAATTGCATTACTGGGTATACACCCAAAGGATTATATATCATTCTACTATAAACACATGCATGCATATGTTTATTGCAGCACTATTCACAATAGCAAAGAGTTGGAACCAACCCAAATGCCCATCAATGGTTGCCTGGATAAAGAAAATGTGGCACATATACATCACAGAATACTATAGAGCCATAAAAAGGAATGAGTTCATGTCCTTTGTGGGGACATGGATGAAGCTAGAAACCATCATTCTTAGCAAACTAACATAGGAACAGAAAACCAAACATCGTATGTTCTCACTCATAAGTGGGAGTTGAACAATGAGAACCCATGGACACAGGGAGGGGAACGTCACACACCTGGGCCTGTCGGGGGTTGGGGACAAGGGAAGAGAGGGCATTACGACAAATACCTAATGCATGAGGGGCTTAAAACCAAGAAGATGGGTTTTAAAACCACCATGGCACATGTATACCTATATAACAAGCCTGCAAGTTCTACGTATGTAACTTGGAACTTAAAGTATAATAATAAATTTTAAAAATCAGACTGTTGAGGAGGAAAAAAATGTGAGTTTCGTGAGTGTCCACAGAAACGTGCAATCCCATCATCATAAGATTATGCCAGAGTGCAGGGGGTCATGAGCAAAGGGAGGCCAAGAGGTTTCTGGGAGTAAAGATTGTTCCCATGGAGGGTCTTTTCTGGACCTACCACTAGAGGTCAGGAAAAACTAGCCTACATAGGCAGACAAGCCTTGAAGGCCAACATTGTAGATGAGTCTGTTTAGTAGTGGTTTAAAAATCATGTATTGAGGTGCTATGTAGGAAAATTTCTGACATTCTGAATAATTAAAATTGTGAACAGCAAAAGAAATGAATACCTTCATTTATCTTCACTTTATTAATACTATAAACATGGAAGAAATACAATTTATGTACTTAAGAATAAAGATCTGTTTAAAATTGGCACCAATAAAAAAATAAAAGCTTGAAAAGTGGGAAAAGGTCACACTAATTACACTCAGAAGCTGGGTTTCAATCTATTGATTAAGCCAAAAATATATTGAAGGCAATTTAAAAATAGTGAGCAAGTTTTTGAGAATGAAATTTCTATCTACTTCTAAAGTCTTACTATTTAAAATTATATTCAATCATAATTTCTCCAAAAATCAGTGAATTATGATTTTGGCTAAAGACAATATCTTACTTCTTTAAATCCTTCCAAAATCTTGCAATTATATCTGAAATTTAATGATGTATTTAATTACATTATAAATCCACTATCATAATTGCTTACCTATTATGTGTTATTAGGCTAGATGCTGGGTTAATAGAAATAGAATTCAGACATGATTCTTCAGTATCAATTATCTCAGCATTTAATGGAAGTGAGAGTCACATATACAATAGATTATAGTAATATATAAATTGCAATTATTTTTCACAATAAATCTATAAAGTTTTATTCAACCAAAAAAGACTACTTTGAGTTAATATTGTCCCCATAGTACTCTTTGAAAAATCAAAATATTTTATTCTGTTATCTCCCATAAATACAGTAGCAAAATGACCTTTAGTCCTGAGACATAAGACAGCTACTATTTGATGGACTATAAGATGTCAGGTGTGAATATTGTACTAGAATATTTGAGTGAAGTAATTGTAGAGAAATCCTCTGGGCAGGAAAAGAACAAGAGGGAAACAGTATATGCCTAGAGAAAATGGAAGAAAGAAGATAAATCCTATGGGGAACAAAATAAAAATAAAGAGGAAATAAACTTCATATACACTACCCAGGTTTGCCTAAATCCATTTTTTTGTTTTCAAGGAATATAATTTGAATCATCAGCCAACTGAAACTAATTTTTATTTCAGTTGTTTTAAAATTATTGGTAAAATTTTCTGGCTGGGCGCAGTGGTTCATGAATGTAATCCCAGCACTTTGGGAGGCAGATGTGGTGGATCACTTGAGGTCAAGAGTTTGAGACCAGCCTGGCCAACATGGCGAAACCCCAGCTCTACTAAAAATACAAAACTTAGCCAGGCATGGTGGCAAGTGCCTGTAGTCCCAGCTACTTGGGAGGCTGAGGCAGGAGAAAGGCTTGAAGCAGAGGAGGAGGTTACAGTGAGCAGAGATCACACCACTGCACTGCAGCCTTGGTGACAGAGTGACACCTGGTCTCAAAAAAAAAAAAAAGAAATCATGTTATATTCTTCCAAAATTTGTAGAAATTTAAAATTATTTGCTATTTCTAAATATCAACTTTTTGTAAAATGCTTATTACTATATGTAGACAGTGACACTTAAAAATATTACTCATCCAAGTTAAAAACAATCTACTTACAATTCTCTGACATTTTTGAAGAGAAATATTCCAAAAGACTTAAAATACTTGCTTCCTTTAATTCTGGAGGTACTGATTTGTCCAAGCGTAAAATATTTTTTCGTGAACTTTTACATCGACAGAAACCAATTAGAGCAGTTTTTCGCAAATCAGAAGTGGCTGCATACAAGCAGATTTCTGCAAGAATTACTGTATATATGTAGACTACATTCCAGGCCCAGGAAAAATCATCTACCTCACAACTTTCTCCCTGAAATAAAATAGATATTCGATCATCAAAGTATGTCTTTGCATATCAATAACTATATAGTGTACTTATAATAATTGTTAAAAGACCATAATAAACTAATATTTCTAAATGTGTTCATTAAAAAATGGGTTTACCATGAGTAGATTGCATAAAATACGGTTCAAAGAATAAAAAATATAGATAGCTAATAATTATATAAAGAACAACTTTACAATTTAATTAGCAGTCAATGGAATGTAAATTAATTCAATGAGATATTATTTTCCATATCATATTCAAAAGGAACCTTTTGATGTACAGCTCAATTCTAGTGTGTGACACTTTCATTTATTGTTTATAGGAATGCAAGAAAGTTATTAATATATCTTATGGAGAAAAGTTTGGACATCTTGCCCCAAAACTTTGAAAGAAACTTCACAGTCTTTCACTTGGTAATTTAATTTTATTAGCCTACTGTAAAGAAATAGAAGTGTTGATAGAGATTTTATGTATGAGAATAACAATTCAACATTACTTATAATTAACTGTGAACAAGTAGAAACAAATTTAATAATCAACAATACAGAAATGTTTCAATAAGTGATCTTACCCCAACCAAATTATAAATTTTAATATTATATAATGAAAATGAAAAATGTTTATGATAAATGGTAACTGTGAATTTGCTTTTATATTTAATTAAATTTATTATTATAAAGTTATGCACATTATATGCCCTAATACAATATACAATTTAAATAGTGGCAAAAATAAAATCTGTTTCTCTTCGGTTCTCTTTTCACATATAAATTAGCAATGTTACCTGATTTTGAACAGACATAATGCTTGAAACAAAATCTCTCACTATGTCCATTAAAGCTTTCAAGCAGGCCATGTTTAATTTGGCAGCCTCCCCAAGGACCAGTAAAGCCAGTACTGAATCCAACCTGAAAATTTTATGGACAAAAGGATAAAGATTGTAATGGAAAATAATAATAATCAACTTTTTAATGTAAAAAAAGGTAATAGGCCAGAGGAAATGCATGTCTGAATTACCAGATATATTTATTTTCAATAAAGATTAGTATTGGTTCTCACTTATTGTGGTAAAAATCCGCAAAGAAGAGACACATTTTGGTAACGTTTGAGTTCAGAGTAGTGCTCTGACAAATCTGAGTAATAAATACTACATATAATCACATTTCTTCATAGATCCTGAACAACAGGCAATCAGGGGCTCTGATTGTAAAGTACCCCCAAAAACTCACAATAGGTTTTAATGTTTAACCTCTTGCAACTGATTCCGCAGGGTGAATTTCAAGAGAGTGTTTTCTTCTCAAAACAGAGCAATTTTTTAAAAACAGCCTTCTTGGCCGGGCGCGGTGGCTCAAGCCTATAATCCCAGCACTTTGGGAGGCCGAGACGGACGGATAACGAGGTCAGGAGATCGAGACCATCCTGGCTAACACAGTGAAACCCCGTCTCTACTAAAAAAAAAATGCAAAAAACTAGCCGGGCTAGGTGGTGGGCGCCTGTAGTCCCAGCTACTTCGGAGGCTGAGGCAGGAGAATGGCGTGAACCCGGGAGGCGGAGCTTGCAGTGAGCTGAGATCGGGCCACTGCACTCCAGCCTGGGCGACAGAGCGAGACTCCGTCTCAACAACAACAAAAACAAAACAAAACAAAACAAACAAAAAAAAACAGCCTTCTTTTAAGATACTCCAAAGATTCAACACTCTTTGATTTTGGAAAAAGTACAATTTCTCAAAATAAAATTTATATTTCACATGAATAGAAGACTAATTATTATTTTTTAAATATTAAAAAACCTGGGAAATCACACAAGAATTTATATTGTTATAAATGTACATATATTTTGAATGTTTTAAAAATTATATATTTGTGATATTTTTACTTAAATGAAAAATAGTTTGAAAAAGAACTGATAAGAGCTCAAATTAAAAATTACTTCGGTCTATAGCTGTTTACTGTCTTGATTTGTAGGCCATTAATAAATTTAAAAGTTAGTATATTTTACAAGATTATTTGAATTTCACAACGGTGATATTTCAGGCCGATAAGTTCAAGGTCATCATCATTTTCTAAATCAAACCATTCTTATCATGAAAATTAAAGACAATTCTTTATATTAAATAGGGCTTTACAGATATCAATATGCTTTCACATAAATTATTTCATTTGATTTGAAAAACAAGTTTTGACACATTTAAGATTTCTCTAGACCTTTTTTCATACTAGACAACTGAGCCATAAATAGGTCCGAAGGACTTGTGCAAGTTCCCTTTTTAAACTAGATTAGTTGTAACTCAAGTTTTCTCCCACCAAGAAGTATTTTCTTTCTTGCAATTCTGCTTTTCTAAACCATTACATAAATGTCAATATTTAACCTTAGTGTGGCAGGTGCTGCCTATTGTCCTACCTAATACTAGTTGTTTCCTTTTCTAATGGAACATGAATTTTGTTCAAAACGGCAATATGCTCAATTAAGTTAGCCACCTTAAGATGGAATTCTCTGTATCTTGATTGGAGTAGTGATTACATGAGTGTATACATTTGCCCAAGGTCATAGACCTGTGTACATAAATATATGAAGTTCATTGTATCTAATTTATATTTCAGTAAGTTTGATGTAAAATTGACTGCCTAGACTCCCTTGAAGCTTGGAATAGCCATACAGTGTAGATTTGGTTAATCAGCTAGAAAAGGAAGCATATTATGAAGACTTCCAGGCAAGCTATTATTTTTCTGGTTAAGAAAAAAAAAATTTAATTAAATAACAGGTGTTATTTTTCCCTTTTGCTCATCCTCTTCTTCCTGCTTATAGTGCATATATTCCATGATACCATAAGGCACAGCAGCCTTCTTTCAACAAAGAGGATAAAAATCACCTGCTGTAAAGACAGAAAAGGAAGCTAGAAGAAGCTTGGGTCTTGAAGATTTCCTTAAGTACTCACATCAGCACTGCACTACTTGTCATGTGCAATAAAGAAAACTCTGTTTGGTTATGCAATTGTAGTCAGGTTTCTGCCAAATAAAGAAGACGAAATCCTAATTGATGCACTTAATATGATGCTTATGAACATGAACTTTAGAGTCAGAAACATCAAGATGAAATCTTAGCTCTGCCACTAATTAGGCATATGTTATAGGGCAACTTATGTATCCTACCTCTGTCCTAATTTACTTGTCTATAAAGAAAATACAGCAAAACTCACTTTCTAGAGATTATTGTGAGATTTGAATGAAATACTCTATGTAAAACGACAAGGTTCAGAATGCTAAATTGAATTCAATTACAAACATACTATTTCTTTGACATAAAAAAGATATGAGTTTGATAACTTTCTCATTAAAGTCATAGAGTGACTGGAAGGAGAAGTCCTCCAGATGACCACCAAGATGGAAACTAAGTCATTCCCCAGACTACTTATCATTTATACTTCATATTATGGTCAATTGAAAGAGAGGATACTCATAGAGTTCATAAAACTTCTTTTCCCTTGAATATACTTCATAATCAGAAGGTTTTCATTCTTCTTTTCTCTTTTAAGTCTGGAAAATTGTAGCTAACCTAGGATTGAACCATGGATTGAAAAAGATCCACCAGTGTTAGCCACCTACAGTAGAGAAATGCTTCACCAGAAACACACTATTTTCAATTAATGCTGCTGATCACAAAATTGTCTGTGAATGAAAATGCTTTCATCAAAAACAGAAACATCAATACTTATAAACTACAGTTTGTCAAAAACAAAAGTAAAATTGAAAATCAATGCACATAGAAAGGAATTCAAATTGGATTAGGCTAGAAATTTCCATACAGCACTAGCTTCTTTGTGAATTCATTATAATACAGAAAGTCTCAAGTATCAGCATATTGACTTGGTTTTACATTGCCGTGAAATTAAAGTTGTACAAAATAATACATAACTATTATAGATTTGCTCTAATTTTGTAAATAAAGAAACTGAGCCAGAGTTTTACTGGCTTGTCTAAAATAATGATATAGACATACACACATGCACACATTTATAGAAGTTAGAAACATCAGCATTTAAAAGTTTTCCTAGATTCTTCTTACTCCTCTATATCCATTTCCTCAATTAGAAGATTTTAATGTTTAAATGAAATTAAAATGTCTAAGTAGCAACCCTTGCCAACTTATTTCAACACTGCAACAGATATTCCAGAAAGCATTGACAATGTCAAAAATCCACATGATGCTGAAAACAGAATGAGACATCACTAATAATAGCAACTTACAACGAATTTCCATAAACCATAAAGTTGATGAAGCTAAAGCAATAAGGAACAACCACATGCCACTTCTTGAAACACAGCAACCTTGTTTTCCCAAAAAAAGTAAGAGAAAAAACATTTTTTAAAAATAATAATCTCTACTGTTTACCCTGTTTTGCATGGAATCAGAGAAAGTGCAGTCAATCCTTTATCTTGAGGTACTGATTTTTTTTAAGTAGTGAGAGTATTATTCCTGGGTTCATTCTCATCTCTCCATATTTATTCAGAGATGATAACATCCTGGTAATGAAAAGAGTAGTATACAGTGCCTATAAGCATGTGGAATGGGAGAACGCCGGAAGGAGGAAGATAAAATTGGAATACAGAAGTGCATTTTTTCCTCACAGGTAAACTATCAAAGAGTAAGGAGTACACAGGAAGCTCCCTGATCATTTTACACATTGAGGGTTGTAATTTTTACCAACTTTGTCATGAATGCTGTGAACACAAACCTCTTATTTAAAAATATCATTTTTATATATTTCTCCTGGTTCTAGAATAAGTAACTGGAAAGTGAAGAAGAGGGACCTATACAAGACCGAGGAAAATAGATTACAGCAAAGGCTAAAGAGAATATTAGTCTCAGTACTCAGAGAGGGTCATAATTCTGAAAATGATTTCTTATAGGAACTAGAAGTTATTTTTATAAGACATGTAGGCATCTTTAATAAAGCCCAGGAATAATAAACCACAATAAAAAGCCTTGATGCTTAGATGAAAGGTAGTAGAGTAAGATAAGAGATTGCAAAGAAATTAAAATGTAAAAATATAATTAAAATCCATAGTTGAGGAAGTTAACTACAGAAATAACAGAGAAAAGTCTTTCATAATTTAGAGGAAAATGTGGAAAGCATACCTATTACTATGTAAGTACAGAAGGAAGGAAGGAAGGAAGGAAGGAAGGAAGGAAGGAAGGAAGGAAGGAAGGAAGGAAGGAAGGAAGGAAGGAAGGAAGGAAGGAAGGTAGGTGAGTGAGTGAAGGGACGGAGAAAAATTTTAAGTTATGAAGTAAATGGGGGCCAACTAAAGAAAAATATTTCTAATAACAAAAAGTCCAAAATTTAATGCAGTTATCCATGAGAAATATATGGGTTTTCCCATCATAATGTAAAAAATAAAAATAAATTTAAAAAACCCTAAGCACCAGATAGGCAGAAGTTGGGAACACATATGAACTATGAGTAGTCAATACAACACCTTGAAAAAATGTAGACCATCAGCCATAGTATTTGTGCAAAGCTTCTCAAAGTGAAGTTTCTCTCTAGGTAAAGCACAGGATTTGCCTCAACAGGCTCCTAACTTGGACAAGAAAGGGTGCCAGTTAACTCCTGCCTAGTAAATCACAAAAAGGTTCCTAAAAAATTCTGGACTGAAAATTAAACAGATTAAAAAAAAGAGGACTGATGACTTTGAATATCTCATCATAACTGTGTTAGGAAACAGCATAACAACATTTAGAGATTTGGAGGAGGAATTAAACAAAAAATAAACACTGTAATCATAGAAGTCTATTACCAGACAAAATGTACATCATACTTTTTAGGGAAAAAATAAATGGTGATAAATGTTATAGCTAGTAAAGGTTTGTATATAAGCATGGCCTTACCTAATATAATAAGCAATCAAAAAACATATTTATAAATTTATTCAAGCTAAGAAAGAAATGAATAGTATTGAACAGTTTAAGAAAGGAAAATCCTAGTGTTAAATGGCTGCAGGTGAGTAGAATAGGTAAGTTTTAATAAATAAAAATAATTTTACAAATATGACCAAATAATTAAATGCAGATATATAAATCATTCTTTAAGGAGAAGATAGAACATTTGAAATAATTAGTTAACTATAATGTTATCAGAACTTAAGATTATATTAACAGACTAGGAAGGGGAGAATTCGTGTAAATAAATTTGTCTTGGTCTTTACTGCACATGGAGAAGAGGGCAGTCAGCATTTCATTCTTGATTTTTACTACTTAGGGAAACTAGTTTACGAATAAATTTCCTTTGCCATTGCCTGATTTTTTTTACTCAGAAAAGATGGATGACAAAAATGTAGGCTTTAGCCTGTCTGTTAAAAGGATTTTTCTCCTGTTTACAGGACTTCATTCTTCGAGTTCCAGGGAAGCTGGTGTGGGAGAGTGAAGGGATGGAGCCTCAGACAAGTAATGACTGCCCTCTCATCAGGGAAGGCAGAGGTGGGGCACTAATTGTTTTCCTCCACCCAGACCCATCAGGCTTTTCTGGCTATTGATTGGTTGGTGGTAATTAATCCTACTAGCAGAATCTTTCAGTCATCATTTTTGTTTTAATTTTTTTCAACATAATGGCAATTTATGAGACACTGATTGGGGTTGCAGCCTCTGTTATCACGTAAAATAGTTCTTATTAAATAATTTTAAGCTGGAGAGTGTTGTAGTCACACTTATGCTATAGCTCTGGCAGCATAGTATATGACAGATTGTTGAGGGGAAGAACGTAAGGCAAGGAGACAAGTTAAAAAGCTACAATAGTCAAGAGACAGTAAGAGCCCAAACCAAGGTCATGAGAGTGGGAACAGAGAGCAGGGGAACACTTTTGAAGTGTAGTTAATGTACGTACAACACTGTCAGATCCTGAACTGGATGGAGAAAGTGAGATGGAGAAGATAAGATGTCTGATTTGGTTAGCTGGAGGAAAGGGCATGACAATGTGTACTGAGGTAGAAATTCAGGAGGCAGGAGCTGGGGGAAAAATTAGTTCAAATATGAACTGGCAGGACATGGAAGGGAAGAACTACAGTCTAATAGGTGTTTTTCATATTACTTATCTCATTTAAATCTTTCAAAAGCTCTTTGAGGTAGCTGTTATCTCGATACAACTGCTAAACAGACCCTGGGGTTCACAGGGGTGAAGCGACATTCAAAATTACACAGGAAGCAAAACACAAGACTAAAATTCACGTCTTCTGGTTTCAGGTTGCATTGCTTTTTTGCTGTACAATAATGTAGCAGCATATATAGTGGGTATAGTGGGTATTTACCTGATACAGACTAAGTTATAATTGGCTCCAGGGATCAAAGGATCAATAAGAAATCCAAGAAATGAATCAAGAAGCATCAAGGAAATAAACAAACAATGAGAATCTACATTGACATTTCAGTTCATAAGAAATGAAGGAGTATTGATGCAAACTTTTATTTGAATGGTCTAGGTTAGACCATCACATGGACATTATAATTAGCAGGATCAAGGATATAAATAATGTGGATATCAGTGATCTAACTGAAAAGGAAGTGCCTTGCCACCCACACAAAGCAGTGAATTCCTTGTTTCATTCATTTCGATGCAAACATAAACACTGTATGTCTGGAAAACACTTGCCATGTTCAAGACAGTTTTAAATTGTCAAGCTTGTTTTGGAATACACTTATGGAGCACATTAAATCAGTTATTTTGTGTTGGAAGATACAATTTCATGTCATACTGCTTGAATGAAATGCCATACTGCCTTTCTCAGCAGTCTTCATTGGCTAATAATTCAATTATAAACACAATTCATTATTTTCATGTTAGATTAGAAAGCCTTTTGCGTTGACTTGAGCTATCTCCCCAGAGCAAATGGTGCCGTTTATAAAAGGCCAAACCACAGGGTGGAGCATTGAGAGTATGAAGCATCATATAAAATTTAACTGCATTAAATGGAAATCTGCCTTCCAGCAAGCTGCTTATCTCCAGCTATGGGCAGATAAAGGCCAATGCATGGCAGCTGGGAGGGGGTTCCTGCAGTCTCTTTTTCTTTACTTCATCGGGTTTTATAATTTATTGTCTTCAGTGTATTCTTTCCCCAGATTTTCCCTGTCCCCCAGCGAGGCTGCTCTAATTCTGTGATTGCCTTCCTTGAGTCCTTTTGTGGATTCTGAACCTGCTCTTTTCCAGGCTCAGCTGAAACCATTTGCTTCTATTTGTTTCTTTTTGTATTGTAGGATCTTTATAAAAGGGGTTATAAGAAGTCATGCAGGGAGATACATGATGAATTATCTACTGACCAATAGCATCAGAAATGGGCAGATGAGTACATTTCACTTCCATGGGCACAAGCACAAGCAATTTTTGCCACTATAAATAAAATTTCTTCAGATACTTCAGTTGAATGGTCTATTTGCTTTCTAAATCTCAGAACATTTGTTCAACATTATGTTACTTTCCTGAGATGTACGGCAAATGAAATTGCTCAGGTTACTCCTGCTAATGGTCACTGGCATTGAATTTTAGGTGTTAAACCAGAGGTGTCTTCCACCAAGTGTCACAATTTTCAGACTATTTGGTCCAGCAAATCCTGATGAAGTCTTAATGTATCATCAGGGCCTGGTGCCTCAATATTTGTTTTTCATTCTAAATGCATGCAGTTCATTTTCTTAATTTTTTGCATGTACCCAGTGGTATCTTAGGAGTACATGAGACCAATATTAAAGATTCCCTAGAAATATCAAATCATTTCTGGTTTTATTTTGGTAATTATATTACAGTGTATATTGTTTATTTGGAGTAATGGCCTCTTCACACCTATATAGGCCTTTATATAAATAAATATTTTGTAAGGAGAAAAGCTGATTTTAAAGTATTTGTTATAATGTTACAATTAACAGAATAGTTAGTCAAATTGCTAACCTAAAAACACAAATTATTCTTTTAATGTCAATAGTTTTTGTTTGCTAGAGCCAACTAATTTTTTTAAAAAAATTTAAATCTTTTCCTTAAAATAAAAAAAAAATAAATATAAAAAATAGAATCAAAATCATTTGGTAGTACTGTTTTAGGCAATTATTGTTTTCCTTTCTGTTATGAGCAGTCATTGTGTTTTTCACTTTACTCCTCTGTTAACTGAGCATTGTCTAAATACTGCTATCCCCTTCTTCACTTGATAATTTCCAAAATATTCTCTCAGAAAAAGAAAAGTCAGGATTCAGTGACAGGCTGTCTCAAAGCAGTTATCTGCTTAACAATGCAACTAGCATGACAGTTGAATGATACATTGGAGAGAGTGCTATATCAAAACTCTTAAAATCTGGTTCCACTCATCAATAAGCCTAATAAACTTGGCCTCAGTTTCTTTATTTTTAAAATAAAAATAGTTTTGTATTGTCTCGAATGCCCTACATTTATAAAATACTAAGTATTTTTTTTCCAGTCCGGGCGACAGAGCGAGACTCCACCTCAAAAAAAAAAAAAAAAAAGTATTTTTTTAAAAACTGGTTCATCAAAGTTTGCAACCTTAAACACAAATCATTAGCAAGTTAAATTAAATAGATGTGGATGCAATATAGTAAAATCTAAAAATCGGTTAAAGAAAGAGTTGAATTCCACCATTCGATATTCGTAATCAGCTACATTTACTGTTTTGGCAATCATTTAAACTTGTTTATCTGGTAATTATTAGATTACTTTTTAAATAAATTTGACAAAGTCACACAACATTTATTTTTAGATGTTAAAATGCAATTTTAGTTGTGTTATAAATACAGTTAAGAGTTTTCCAAGAGCTTAAGTAGTTCTAGTCGTTTGTCATTTTGAAAAACAAATTAAATATTTGAATCTACTACAACTTACTTTCTATCATTAAAAAGGGTCTAAAAGAATCACCACAACTTCCAGAATAACCTAACTGGCACCAGTGAGAACCTCTAAATTTTGTTTTTAGGAATTCTGTATTGAAATATACTAAGTAAAATTATATTAAGTGCTATTTGTAGTAAATATAATCTATTTGCATTTTAGTTTCATATTTATAAATACTATTCTTTATTTTTAAAATGTAAAAATTACAGCAATCTTTGTCAAACTGCAATACTCATTAGGTGTCTCCCATCACACTATGAGACAGAACAAATTATTGATGAACTCTAATCTAAAGTATTTTTAAGGAAATTAGGTAAACTTTAAGCCATTATCCAAAAATCTTTACTTAATCTGGAATCCCACAAACTTCCAAATACAAGTGGGAAAATAACTTTTGTCCATAAAGAATGTTCCAGACTTTTAGAAGGGTCTGCAGTTGATTCTGAGGGACTTAGAATTTACATATACAAAGGCCTTTGGTGTAGAATGGGCTGCCAGAGGCTGAAAACCAGGAACTAATTAAATAAATATATATGGCAATTGCATTTTCAACTTGGCATGGTATTACAAGTTATTACTGTTTTTATATTCATTGAAAAATAATTCAAAACTGTGATCTTCTTTAAATATTGGAAAGGAGTGCCCTCTGATCAATTTCCTCAGAAATACTCCTCACAATAAAGGTCATATATTGCAAGCCTGCAACTAACATTATCCTCAATGGTGAAAAGTTGAAATTGTCTCTCTAAAATCAGGAACAAGACAAGAATGCTCACTCTCACCACTTCTATGTAACATAATACTAAAAGTCCTAGCCAGAGCAATTAGGCAAGAAAAAGAAAAAAAAGTCATCCAAACAGGAAAGGAAAAAGTAAAACTGTCTTTGTTTGCTGACCAAATGATCTTATATATATAGAAAACCCTAAAATGTCTACAAAAGCAACCTAAAAGACTGTTAGAACGTTAAATGAATTCAGTAAAATTGAAATTTGCAGGTGATAAAATCAACATATTAAAATCAATAGCACTGCTATATACTAATGACAGAATATCTGAAGAAGATATTATGAAAACAGTCTCATTTACAATAGCAAAAAATAAAATACTTAGGAATAAATTGAGCCAAGGAAGTAAAAAATCTGTACACTTAAAAATCTAAAATATTGATGAAAAAATTAAAGCCTAAGCAATTAAATGGGAAGATATTCCATGTTCATGGGTTGGAAAAATTAATGTTGATAAAATGTCCGTACTACCCAAAGTGATTTACAGATTCAATGCAGTTCATATCAAAATTGTAATGTTATTCTTCACAGAAACAGAAAAATAATTTAAATTTGTATGAAACCACAAAATTCTCTGAATATCCAAAGCAATCCTGAGCAAAAAGAGAAAAAGCTGGAAACATCACACTACCGGATTTTAAAGTGTATTACAAAGCTATAATAATCAAAACAGCATGGCAGTAGCAACAGACACATTTGCCAAAGTGACAGAACAGAAAGACCAGAATTAAATTCATGCATTTATGGTCAATTGATTTTTGATAGTTACCAAGAATACACAATAGGGAAAAAATAATCTCTTCAATATATGGTTTTGGGAGAACTGAACATCCATGAGCAGAATTAAATTAGCCCCTTCTCTCACACAATATAGTAAAGTTAACTCAAAATGGATTAAAGTATACTTTAATTACAAAATGAAATATTAACAAAATAAAGAGAGAACCCACATATTTAAAGAAAATATATACAAACTATACATTTTTAACCCACATATTTAAAGAAAATATGTGCAAACTACACATCTGGTAAAGGGTTAATATATAAAATATGGAAGAAACTGAAACAACTTAATAACAAGAAAACAAATAGCCCAATGAAAAAAATGGGTAAAGGACCTGGACAGACATTTCTCAAAAGAAGGCATGCTAATGGCCAACAGATATATGAAAAATGTGCTCAGCATCACTAATCATAAGGGAAATGCAAAGTAAAACCACAACGACATATCACCTCGCACCTGTTAGAATGACTATTATCAAAAAGATGAAAGATAACAGATGTTGATGAGGATGTTCAGTAAAGGGAATCCTTTTACATTATTGATGTAATAACAGCATGGAGATTCCTCAAAAATTGAAAATAGAACTACCATATGATCTAACAATCTCACTTCTACGTATATATCCCAAAAAAGTGAACTCAGTATGTTGAAGAGATAACTGAACTATGTTCATTGCAGCATTATTCACAATAGCCAAGATATAATCAACCTACGTGTCCACTGACTGATGAATAAAGTATGGTATATATATACACAATGGAATACTATCCAGTCTTTAAAAAGAAGAAAGTTCTGTCATTTATAAAAACATGAATGGACATTGAGGCATTATGCTAAATGAAATAAGCATTGTACAGAAAGATAAATACTGCATAATCTCACTTGTATGTGGAATCTATAAAAGCCAAACTTGTAGAACTAGATAGTAGAATGGTGTAAGGCTTGGGATGGAGTGTAAGGAAGATGGGGAAAAGAGATGTCAGTCAAAGAGTGCAAAGTTTCAGTTAGACAGGAGGAATGAGTTCTAGTGATCTATTGCACAGCATTGTGACTATGATTAAAAAAAGTATTTCAAAAATGGTAATAGAGTAAATTTTAATTGTTCTTACCACCAAAAATTGATAAGGATGTGAGGTGATGGATATGTTAATAAGCTTGACTTACTCATTCCACAAGATATACACATATCCTAACATATCATTGTACCTCATAAATATATAAAATTATTATTTGTCAATTTAAAAAATCTTTCCTACACTGAACTCATGCCGAAACTATGACTCTTCTTTTTCTCATCTTAAATTAACATATGTACAGGAGAAAACTAGTATTTGTCAGTCAAGATTTATTTTTGGCTGGGTGCAGTGGCTCACACCTCTAATCCCAGAACTTTGGGAGGCTGAGGCAGCCAGGTCACTTGAAGTCAAAAGTTGGAGACCAGAGATCAGGCTAGGCAACATGGCAAGACCCTGTCTCTACTAAAAAATTTAAAAAAGAAAGAAAAAAAAAGACACCTATAAAAATAGCCAGCATGGTGGTGTATGCCTGTGGTCCCACCTACTTGGGAGGCTGAGCTGGGAGGATCACTTGAGCCCCAGGGATGGAGGTTGCAGTAAGCCGAGATCGCGGCACTGCAGCACTCCATTCCAGCCTGGGTGATAGAGTGAGACCAAAAAAAATTTTTTTTAAGATTCATTTTTGTTATACATTATAAGTAAAGCATAAAGAAATACAGTATCAGTATATTTTCTCCAACAGTATATTGTACTTCACTGCTTCTGTTTAACAACTTGGAATATAAAGGCTGTTTGCAAGGCAGGAATAAATTTCTTATCAATAAAAACTGCATTTAATAAAAAAAAAATTATGCAGTGCATGCATGCATATCTAGCAAAACAGAAAAAGAGAGAAACAATGTATTGATGAAATGAATTAATACTAAACATGTAAATTGCCCTTGCCTTTGGAACTGAGATTATAAATTTGTTTCATAGTCAACTGAGGTGTGATTAACATTTAGGTACAAGGGTTATTTAACATTTAAGCACAAAGATTTCTCCATGAGTTACTTTGGATTTATAGGATGACTCTTACCAGCATTTCTTTTGAAGCTGTGTCTTATGGAAGATGAGATGTTCAAGCACATTATTTAACTGAGGACTGTTATTCTGAACACAAGACCAAGCAGCAACACAGTGCCAGAGCAGGTGGTTAATTTCATATCCTCCCTGATTAAATTGCAAATGTTTCAGGAATTAAAATATAAAAATATATCTGAGAAAGAATACTCTGACTTGAACAAACATGAAAATAAATTTTAAATATACAAATGAAAATTCATATTCTCTTACACTTTATATTTCACCAAGTGGAGCAATTTACATAAGCATATTTTTGAAGTACATATAGTTAACCTGAACCTAACGTATGTATTTTTCACATGGGTCCCTTGTGTTCAATGATGTCAGCTCTACAATATGGCAAAAATTCTGGATCTCATAAGAGATGGCTATTAGACACAATTGTGGTTCGTAGATTCTATGTGACTTAGTTCTCCTTGACACTTGAGAAAGAAGGAATGGGGAAAGTTTGAACAAAATACTAACAGCAAATTATGTTTTAAAATGTGGATTTCTACTTTAAGGACCAAAATATATGCCTAGCAAGACATCGTCAATGTCTGTTAAGTAACTATTCTTAAAGCCTAAAAATTCAGATAACAAATAAGCTGTTGTTTAGTTTTTTTCTTAGAGTGCTTCCCAATAGTTTTATACATTTAATTGGTCTACTAAAGTAATTGGTAGAAAATGATGACATAGCATTCTCTAAATTTTTGCCAACAGTGAAGATTCAAATACACATCCTGTTATAGGTACTCCAAGTGTTAACTTAGTTGATACTTTGTGATTTTTATGTTACAATGAAACAGAATCAAAAGGGCTTCATAATTCTTATTTATTATATAAAACAACATCGGGACTACAATTTAATTTTATGTTGAGTACTTTTCAGATAGAAGGCAAGAAGTTCATACATAAATTTTAAGCTATTTTAAGTTTCTAATAAAGAATTTAGTTAAGTCCCATAGTTGTGTATTTATCTACTTTATGTCAGGAATTCTGTTAGATTCTGGAGATAAAGGCATGAGGAAGACAACATCTGTACAAAGCTACTGACTCTGGGGAACAATAATTCAGAAAAGCAAATGAAAACAATTCAGTGTTTAGAGTGTTAGAATACACCACACAAAAGCACTATTCTAAAATAATGTAAAGCATTAGTCTGAGACATACTGACTTCAGTAAATCTACATATAACTCAATTTCTGCTTTATGGGTAGGGTCTACCCCAAAATTGGAACCCATATAAATGAAATTCTTTTCTCAAATTGCTCTAGTTGTCTCAGCCTGGATGCCTGACAATCCTCAGATTGCAAACTTATTTTGAATAAATAAGTAAATAAATATGTCTTAAAACTTTGGAATGACTTAAATGATTAATTTATAATAAATATTATTTTAATCATAGATATTACAGGACTACATAAACTATTCAATTAGGTCAACCATTCTTGCATTAATGTATTTATGTACCATCATCAGAGAAAATTCAGAAAGCATTTGGTAAAGAAAAAATTCAGGATTTAGACAATGAACAAGATTTGAGTTTTATCTTCAATTTTATATTATGCCAATTTTATACATCGTGAAGAAATAAAAAGCATCCTCTCATGTCTGGGACTGATTTGACATACTATTACAAGCTGGTCTGATACAGCCAGGTGATTTTGATCTCCTATTGGACATAAACTCAAAAAATAGCAATTTCAGACAATATTACTCTGAGACCATAAGAAATAAACAAAGCCACTGGACAATTTTTTTCTAAGCACAGATATAAACAAAGTCACTGTGCCACCCACAAAATACCTAATCATAGAATTGCCCCCACTTTTTGACAGCATCAGACCTCTAGAGAGAACCCTTGCTTCCTTAGAGTCTTCCCAAGATCATCCAAATAAAGTCCAAATCCTCTAGTAGATTCCTTCTAACACTCTCTTATTAAGACATCCCATAGTTCCTTGTAGTATGTATTTCTCTCTCCCTCTCTCCCTCTCTCTCTCTCTCTTTTTCTCTGTCTCTCTGTCTCTCTGTCTCTCTCTCTCTCTCTCTCTCTCTCTCTCTCTCTCTCTCTCTCTCTGCAACAAGTAATAAACCCAATATGCCTAATTGCAGATGTGTTCCTGGTGGTCTTTAGCAGTAGAACATTGGCATCATCAAGAGGAAAGGAACCTGCCACACCTGTGAATTTTCCAGAGAAGTAGGACTTATTATTTAGTCTCGGGGATTTTATGTATTTCAAGCATTCTTTTCTTTTTTTTTTTTTTTTTCTTTTTTTTTTTTTGAGACACAGTCTTGCTCTGTCACCCAGGCTGGAGTGCGATGGTGTGATCTCGGCTCACTGCAACCTCCGCCTCCCCAGTTCAAGCAATTCTCCTGTCTCAGCCTGCCAAGTAACTGGGATTACAGGCACCTGCCACCACACCCAGGTAATTTTTATATTTTTAGTACAGACAGGGTTTCACCATTTTGGTCAGTCTGGTCTCAAACTCCTGACCTCAGGTGATGCACCCTCCTCAGCCTCCCAAAGTGCTGGGATTACAGTCGTGAGCCACCACACCTGGCCCATCGAGCATTCTTCAGCAAGAAACATTTTTCCAAACAAAAAATAAATTTATCAAACTTAAATGAATTAATGTAATGATGATGACTATGTGATTTAATACAATCATCATGTATATCATCAGTGCAGAAGACCAAGAGTGAGCAATGTTGCTTACTCTTGGAGTTCTGTGCCTTTACCCTAAGTCAGTCCTACTCAAGGTGTGGTTGGCAGATAACTGCCATTTGCAAACTGTTAATGAGAGCATAAAAAATGAAAAATATGTATTTAGAAACTTTCATAACAATCTGAAAAATAATTATATATATATTCAGTCTATTAAAAATTAAAGCTTGTGTTTTTTCATCTTTTCTATTCTAGTACAGTAATTTGTTATTATTATTATTATTATATTTTACAAAATTATCCATCTGTGATGGTTTGGAAATTTAAAAATAAATTAAGAGAGATATTTTACCACAGATAGTTTGAAAAGCACTGAGCACTGCCCTAAATGACTCCCAGAGAACTCTTTTCCCCTCCCTTTCTTCCTTCTTTCTCTCTTTCCCTCCCTCTCTTTGTTCTCTCCCTCCTTCCTTCCCTTTCTTCCTTTCCTTTTTGGCTTTTATAACCACTTTCCACAGTTCTTTCATCTCCCTCCTTTGCTGTGCAGCTTTGGGCTGTCATTTGTAGCTGGAACAAGGCCTACTTTGAGAAGCCCACCTACAAAAGTGTTAATCTACTGTTGGCTGAAAATTCAGTTAACAACACCAGCCTAGATTTTATGCAAATTTAAGTACATACATTCTGAGTGTCTGACTAGGCTCTCTTTTATCACAGAAATGAGCTTTGAAGCATGGGCTCTATTTTGGCTGTTCAGGGACAGCTTTCTGGGTTTCATGTAATTTTCAGTTATTTGGGGGATGGTTGACATTGCCATGAAAGGATCTCCCAATACAAAGTGTTACCTGGATAATTTGACATGAATCATAGGATAATGCTCCTAATTTTAAAGAATTTATGTCTCAGTCTAATAATTCTTAGTAACCATTTACAATTACAGGACAACACAAAATGTCCCGAACTTAGGTAATGACTTTGGCTTACCAAAAAGTGTTAGAGAATGAGATTGCTAATCATACTAGAATGTAAACTCTGTGTTTGCTAGTTTTCAGAGAACTATTTGTACTTCAGAACAGATGAAACTATTTAATAAAAGGTCTACTTCATTGTAGCAGGGTTTAAATCTACCTTCTCCAAATAACTATTATTACTACCAGGTGACAACTCTGCTTAGAAAATTCAGCTTTGCTAGTGAGCAAAGGACAGAGTGGAAAACTCAATCCAGAGTTCTGGCTCTGCTATCCAAAAGAGCTAATTAAGTGTACCATTTGTCAAAGTCAATGGAAACTCTGTGTCTGGATCACTTAAAAAGACATTAAAAAGAGAAATGGGGTCCAACAGCAGAGGAAAGGAAATTTCCTATTCTTAAGTGGAACCTATGCTCATATGGTGTGTATCCTAATGTATCGTAACATCCTATAGAACTTTCAATGCAATTTTGGTAGCACTTTGACAACAAATTAAGTAATTATGACTTTATTCCAATGCATATAAGAATACTAAAAATCAAATATTTTACAGTGGTCAAAATATGTGCTATAGACCTTTTAGCATTATCAAATGATAAGGGCAGTAGGAATAAATTCACAAATCCTCTGCTATAATATACTAAAACAATCATAAGGAAAGGAGAAGAGATTGATGCAAATGTATCTTTTATATTTCCATTTCTATCACTTTTATATCTTTTTTCCTCTTTCCTTTGCCAGGTGAGAGAGATGGGTATTGAATGAGTAAATACTCAACTGAACTGGAAAGGCTGGTTGTACTGGATAAATTGGGCTGAAACTGGGGAACTTTAAGATATGCAGTCCAGCACTGACTGAGTGCTGATTAGCTAAATTAGTAATTTTAGCAGCACTGTGGCTATGCTATCCTATATTTATATCTTTATATTATGAGATAAGAGGAGGAGAAAAAGAAGGGCAATAAACCTGATAGGCCAAACTCTGTTATAATCCCCTTACAGGATCACATGGATAGAGCTGAAATAGAATTTAGAAGAGGTTGAATCTCAGCTCTGTTCTACAAAGTGGAAAAAGGCACAGAGAGATTTAGTGACTTGTCCAACTCTAAGCTGATATGTTCCTTTCATGTATTGACATTTTTGCCCCTTCTAATTCAGGCTGAGCTGTACAGCAGTAAGCTTCCATTTGCTTGCTGTGTGTGTGCACCAAGAGTGACAAAATGGATTCATTCTTAAAGAGCATCAGAATCAACACTGACAGTTGCCTACCTCATAACCAGACCATTCACATTGCTATGATTTCATGGAATCTTATTTGTTTAAGGGAAAAACATTCCAATCACAACAGTAAGTCAACATACTTACATCCTTAGATGAAAATACTATAGTTCACTGTCTAGGGTACAGTGAGGTCCTAAATACATATTTTTAATAATTATTTTTCATGTTTGCATGGCATTTAATACTTATAAAGCATATGCTTTTTTTTGCAATCTTTATAACAATGCTGTAAAAGAGTTCGGACAGATTGATGATGATGATGATGATGACTATGACAATAATAATGACTTTTTAAAGATATGCCAATGGGAGTTTGGTGAGATCGGTGGGCTTCTCCTAGATCACAGAACCAGTTGATAAGCAGATCTGTTCCCTTCATGATCAGTGCTCTTTCTGTTGCTCGATATCTTTCATTATCTATTTACTGTTAAAACATTTTTTATACTTAAAAACAGATCCCTTTCTCACGAGGCAATTTGTGCTCATTAGTAATTATAACCAGAAGGCTCAATTTACTTGGTAAATGTCACTTGTTACATAAATGGCGAACTAGTAATGTGCAAAGAGAAAACACTTAGGCCCAGAAAGTATTTTCTCTTACAAATAGATGTGTTTGAATGTTTTTTCTTATATATTTAATTTATAGCCGATTTTAAAAAGGGCTCACAGGAAGCATGGGAAAATTATAAGGTAACACACAACATCATCTAAAAAAAGAATGTTCCTCAAATTTCCTTAGGTGTTTCAACTTGTGTAATGTTAAATGTATTTTTCCTTTTTAGGAAGTTGTAAGAAAAACAAATTTTCTATTTATAAGCTATAAAATAATAAATATGTTTAACAAAAAAAAAAGAAGGTTTTGAAATGCTTACTGGTCTTTTTTGGAAAATATGTGAGGAAAGAAAGGCATTATTAGCCCCAGAGATTAAAATTTGTCTTTTGAAGTATATTAATCAATAAGGTATATGCACAATTATATGGCTCACTGTACTTGTGTTTACATAGTGCTGTTTATTAAATACCAACAAATTATTTAATTAGGGCTTTTTTCAAAGATTACTAATATCTGAGTTAGAAATTAAGAGATCTATCATAATCTAAAGATTATTATCATTTGCCCATTTAAACTATTTTTTAAAGTTTTCAGTTCACTTTAATAGCATATTAAATGTTATTTATTTTTTATTTTATTTTATTTTTTGAGATGGAGTTTCCCTCTTGTTGCCCAGGCTGGGGTGCAATGGCACAATCTCAGGTCACCGCAACCTCCGCCTCCTGGTTCAAGCGATTCTCCTGCCTCAGCCTCCTGAGTAGCTGGGATTACAGGCATGCGCCACCACACCTGGCTAATTTTGTAGTTTTAGTAGAGACGGGGTTTCTGCATGTTGGTCAGGCTGGTCTCAAACTCCCGACCTAAGGTGATCCGCCCGCCTTGGCCTCCCAAAATGCTGGGATTACAGTCGTGAGTCACCACGCCTGGCCACTGAATGTTATTTCATATGAATTATGAAAGCATAAAAATTCTATGCCTGCTTTCATAAATAACTTGCTCTTTACACACTTTCCCTTTAATAAAAATATAATATCTTAAAATGTTAACTTACAAGTCAGTCTAAATTATGTTGTAATTTTTGGTTAAATAGGTGAGATGGAACTTATGAAGAAGAAGGTGTTATGGCATTACTCCATTTAAAGTAGTAGTGTTATATACTGATACCTCACTACTCATCCTATTAACTACTCTCCAGGAACTGTGCATATGGTCGCATGAAATTTGTGTCTTTGCTGTTCACCCCTCCTCCACAGCTAAATGCATCATTCCTCAATGCCTACTGTATTGACAAGCACCATTACTTAATCATAGTAATCATATCTGATGCATCATGCAACAGGATATAGTCACCATATCAGATTACCCACCATATCAGAATCTGTGTTCTCATGTCTTTTCTTATTTTCCACAGGGCTAAAAATTGATTCAGAACGGAGTTCTCTTTTACCTATAATTTCCGAGGCTTTCAGGATGAATTGCACATTTGAAAAGATGTTTGGATACTTGTGATATGATGCTCCAGAGAAAGAAAGTGCTATTGTAAGAAAAATCATCTGTGAGAAATATTTTATTAATATTTTGCATTGTGTTTCATTTGTCTTTTAGCTATTAAACTATACTTAAATTCAGTACTTAGATGCAGAAACTGCTGTAGTTTCCTATTTAAGATTTATAGTGTTATGTATGCCCCCTGGTGGTGTAATAGAATACTAGACGGTAAATAATTTATATGTAAGCATTTATATTTCAGAACAGCAATTTCATAATCATTGAATGCCCAATTAAATATAGTTACTGTTCAACAATGCTTGGAAACTTCCAGATGAAAATAAATCAAGTTATAATAGATGCTGCATTCATAATGGATAATTTTGACATTGTAATTCTACAAAGGAATCAATGTCATTGATTCTAGACCAACATTCTCCAGTTTTATTCCTTCTCAAGATGTTATTATTTACAACAATATGTTGTAAACAATACAAACAAGATGTTATTATTTACAACAATATGTTGTAAATACAAACAAGATGTCATTATTTACAACAAGTTGTAAATAATACAAACAAGATGTTATTATTTACAACAATAAGGTAATGTAACACAACACCACGTTATATTTAACAGAATCATCTCAGTGCTGCTCTTTCTATAAACTTTTAGACAAACTTTGGGTTTTAGTCCATCCACATAATTGAAAAATTAATAATGACCATTCTACTGGACAGCTATGTGGAGAGATAGCAGCTGCTGATAGCTTCAGGTAGAAAACAGCCTATTGTTAAAGGAAGAGCTGTAACCTAAGGCTCTATTATATTTGGTAAGAGGACAAAATTGGGGGATTTTATTATTGTACATGAAAGACAGATTTTTTTGAGGGGGGTATATCCTCAATAACAAGCTAATATGAGAACTTGAGGGTTTTACTCAAATAATTTTTCAAAGTTGATTTGCCATAATCATGTGAATATTTGATAAGTCACTATGCTGAACACAGTGAGGAGTTAAGAAGAGGTCATATAATTTAAGTAAGATATAAAAACAAGTGAGAGTGAAATGTTAGACAAGAATTCCTATTCTATCTGTCTACAACCACATCGGATCAGGACTTACGCTAATGGTATTAATTGATCAGTCTCCATAACACTTCTGCTATTACCTTCTGTTCCCTCCTCCATGACTTTTGTCACCAAATATTATTCCCTTTATCTTGAGTCTCTCCTAATATTTTGACTTTGTTTTATCCATCTAAACTATTGACATATTTACATATCGGCATAAATATTTATAGCTAAACTTTTTTTGAAATAGTTAACAATTTTTGCCTTATGCTTAAAATTTCCCTCACTGTTTGTTTACCTCCAATCTGAACTCTGCTTCCATCTCTCCACTGGGTATGCTCCCAAGATCAGCAGTGATTTTCTGACTGTAGAAACTCATTATTTTTCAGGTCTTCTACTGTTTAATACTTCTATGGCAATATTGATCTTGAATTTCTCTCCTTAAACATAATCACTCCCTCTTACCTCCCTTATTTCTCTTTTCCTGGGCCCTGTTACACCAATAATCCATTAAATGTATGTTCCCCAAGATTTCATTCCTGGAATTAGTTTCTCCCTGCCCCTTGCCCACAGCCACATTAACATGGATGACTGTCAATTCTATATCCCAGGCAGGCTTCACTTATTTCCCTAGTTCCAAACCTATGTTTTCAACTGCTTGCTGGGTATATATATCTGAGTGACCTTCAAATTCAATATGTCCAATATTTCTCCAACTTTTTCCTAGTTCAGAACATCATTATCTCAATTCTATTACTCAATATGCAAAACTTCAGCTCCTGCTTGAATTTCTCACTCTTATTTACATATAGCTTAGATTCAGTGGATCACCAGGTCCAGAACCTTACTAAAATATGAATTTAACTTTCCTGAAATTCAGGGAGGTAGATACTATTACAAATAGGAAAACTGAGTCACAAAAAAGCTCATACACTTAAGTGGCAAAGTAAAAAGCAGAATACAGAATGAGGATTACCAGCATCTGGACCAGGGAGTAGGTTGCGGGAATGGATGGGGAAAGGGGAGATATTAGGGTGCAAAGCTTCAGTTAGATAGAAGGAATAAGGTCTAGTGATCTATTTCACGACATGATAACTATAGTTAATAATAATGTATTGCACTTTTCAAAATTGCTGGAAAAAAAGTAGAGTCAGATTCTAAATGTTCTCACCACAAAGAAATAACAAAAGTATGGGGGTTGGAGGGGCAGTGAGCTGAACAAATGCAATCTGGCCCTGAAGCTGTGCTGTTCAACACTGCACCTATTATCTTATGAAAAATAAAATGCAGCTTACATTCTTTATAGTGACAGTCTGAGCTTCTCAAAATATAACATAAAACATTTGTAAGTGTAAAAAATAAAAGATATTCTACCGTATAAATATGGTTGAAGCCTAAGTAAATGTTGCTTAAAACTTTCTAGATGACCATGCAGGAAAAATATAAAAAGTCGTAAGAAGACCAAATAGCCAATCTGTCAAAAGAGAAAAGAAAAATGCATTTTTATGTTACATCAATAAATGTTTAAAAAACAAGAAAATCCAACCATTATTTTATTACATTTTCTTTTGAGAAAACAATTTTAAACTCATTCAACATTATGTGGTTTTGAAATAACATTAAAACACTTATATCAAGATTGAAATGATAGCTCAGCCAAAAATCTTTTATAAATCATCTCTATATTACATATAATGACCAACACTAAATGCTATTTTGTTCTATGTCCTTCAGAACAGTGTTTTTCAAATTACAAGTCATACCCTTTAAGTGAGTCATGAAATCAATTGACAGGAGATTTTTAAATAAAATAAAAGGGAAGAAAAAACAAAACATAGTTTATTGTACAATTCCTTGTTTCAGTATATAAATGAATATATATTGTGTTATCTGGATTGCAATGCAAACGGTATTTCTTTCTACGCATCTCAGTCAACAGTTTGAGGACCATCGCGTCACATAGTGTTGAGAACTAGCCTACTTCTGCATAATATGCTGAGCTAAGCTCCTTATTCCCTCACGAAAAAAGACCTCTCATGGGGTCATTATTAAATAAGCAGTGCAAAATCTTACTTCTGTAAGATTAGTAAACATATAGTTTGTTTTACACAGACTACATAAAATGGAATGTCTGCAAAAATAATTTGCAACATTTTACAGAAAATCATAAAAAACACATTAACTATAGAAATAAATGGAATACAGTTTCTAAATTATGAAGAAAACCCAAATAACAGCAATAGCTGTCATTATCGTGTGTGTGTGTGTGTGTGTGTATCTCCAAATCTTCTTAACAGCAACGCAGGATATCATGTAACAATATACATGTAAAAAGAAAATAAAATTAAAAAGATAAATCTAACGAAATCTCAGTGCGTCATCCAAGACTATAAAGTAAATAAGTAACATTACTAGAATTTGAACCCGGGAATGTATGTACTGCTCCAAAAGCCATGAGCTTTCTACTATGGCAGTGATTTCCACATTTTTTATTACAAACCTCTATCACTACTAATAAATTTTGAGAATTCATCATTAATATTTATAAATGTATTCATAAAGTATAAACATATACATTTGTAGACTTATGAAGTATATAAAAATAACATGTTTAGAAGGCGTGCCCAAGGGGTCTCTTCATACAAACAACTTTGTTATAGTACTGTGTTTCTCTAAGATACTGAAGTTAAATGTGAAAAAAATATTTAAAAGAATAATGAAATACTCTAGATGACAGAATTAAAGGAAACTGTTCTCATAGATATAGACAATGAATGAATAACTGATCAGAAGGGGGATAAGTTAATATTTTTCAAGGACTATAGATACTGAAAGGAATATAATATTCAAAAATGTAACGGGACAAAATAGAACATACATGACAAGCATGTCAGTATGAATAACATCTGTATTTATACCTCAAATTGGTCATGCATTTCATCTGACCCAGAGACTATCTTTAGTTATAGCTATACTTGAAAATGATTTTAAAAGCTTTCATCTTAATATTCTTGAAGGCCAAATTTTTATTGACAAATCTACCTTTCCATATTGTATATTAGACTTTCTATGTATTGTTCTTCATGTATTATTTGTGTACATATTCTCTTTGTTGTCTGACAACTCAAGCTTTGCCTCCTACATTGAATTTCAGCTTGTCAGTTTCTCTTTTTGAGCTCTCCCACATTTCCTTCATTTGACCTTTACCTCCTCCTTCTCTCTTTCTATTTTCATCTCTTCTTCTCTTTTTTCTGACCCTTTTAGCTGGCTGTAAAATTGAAGGCTGGATAATATTTATCATGTGTTGTATTTTAATAGTTGTATGTTTTTGATTCTTGCATAGAATCTTGACGATCACTGCAAATATTTCTACGTAATACATATAAAACTGTTGTTGCTTTTATGTTATTCTCTATACTTCTGTAAACAGAATTCAATCATTAAAAATATTGTACACTTAGAGCTAGATAGAAAGGAAAGAATGTAAACAAAATATAAAAGAAATAATATTCGTGGATCATATATTTCTGGATCTATTCAACCCTGAGCTACTTCTCCAAAGGAGAAACAAAACAGTGCATATAGAGTGGGTGAGGCCTCTATGATAATATCCTTTAATAAAGCATTCCATCAAAAATAAAAGAACAAAAGGGAGATTTCCAATAGTCTTTCAGATATGTAATGAAAACCCTATGAAGGCAAAGAGGACAACTAAAATGTTTTCTTGCCTGGGTTCAAAGTACTTATAGAGCATGCTTATTTCCAATAGATAGTTATATGAGCTAGAATAATAAAAAGCAAGCTTTAAAAATATTAAATCTTGGGATTCCAGCTGAAGATAGCTGACTAGAGACACTGCATACTCACTCTCTCCAGAAAGAAGAGCCAAAATTATGAATCAATAATCATGCCTCAGATGGAACAACTAGGAGAGAACACTGGAGTACAATAGAGAAGTTACAGGAAATACTTGAGACACAGAAGGTGATATGGTTTGGCTCTGTGTTTCCACCCAAATCTCATCCCGAACTATAATCTCACGTGTCAGGGGAGGGGCCCAGTAAGAGGTGATTGGACCATGGGGGCGGACTTCTCCCTTGCAGTTCTTGTGACAGTGAGATCTGGTTGTATGAAAGTGTGTGGTGCTTCCCCTTTCACTCTCTCTCTCCTTCTCTAACACGTGAAGATGTGCTTGCTTCTCCTTCACTTTCTGCCATGATTATAAGCTCCCTGAGGCCTCCCAGTCATGCTTCCTGTTAAGCCTACGGAACCGTGAGAATATTAAACCTCTTTTCTTCATAAATTACCCAGTCTCAAGTGCTTCTTTATAGCAGCGTGAGAATCAACTAATACAGAAGGGAAGCAAAATCAGCTGGGAACACATAGGGGCTTGCTATTGGGGGAAAGAGTGTAAGAACTTCAGTGGTCTATGTCCCTACCATGGACTGCAACAATCTGAACCATGGCAGAGCTCTTTGACACACATATTTCCTGACACTAACATGGACAGTGAGCTAGAGACCCCCAAAGGACATTGCACCAGACAGAGAACTTTTGCTGGTTCACTCACACCCCTGAGACCTAAGCAACTACAGCAGCCTACCATTGTGAGAGTACAGCCATCATGGGGTTACATCCTCCCTTTAGAAACATAGCCTTCATATCTCCATATCCCAGGGACCCCCACTGACATTCCCTAGTGCCTACCCGGTGGGCTACAGTGGCATAGCATTGCTGGAAACAAAGGTGTTACAGGGCCCCAGTACTGTGGCCCACAAGTAGTATTACTTCCCAGAAAAGAGAATGTACAGTGCATTAACATTGCAGTCTCTGGGACAAAGGAAACCAAGGCACACACTTTCCAGAGCCTCAAAGCTTCCTGTCTGGGGCTATGAGAAGAAACCCTGCCTCACCAGTAGCACAAACTCTGTGTTCAGGCTTGCAAGCAGAGAGTGAGATCCATTCACACCCCCCACCTAACACTGCAGCAGCAGTTGCTGCCACTGGGAATCCAAATGAGAGCCAGCTATCTGGGGCTGAGGGCAGTGACCCCACTTCCACTGGTGGAGTGGCCTCTGTGTTCAGGTTCATGCACACGGATTCTCTCTCCCACTCTGCATACCTCTGCAGGCTCAGCCACTGCTGCTGCCACTGGAGGCTAGGGCACGTGAACCGGATGGCTCCTTGAGTGGGCCTGGATAGTGACCACACTCCTACTGGTTGAATGACTTCCATGATCAAGCTCATGTGCAAAGGGCAGGGCTGTTTACCTTTATGTGCACCACTGCAGTGCTGCTACAACTGAGAACAGGCAAGCCTGAGAGCTGCATGACTAGGGCTGCAGGTGGAAACTGCACTGTAGCTATCTCCAACATCAGCATGCACTGCTCAGGACCCAGAAGGTTGTCCCACAACTGCTACTGCCACTACCTACACCACGCCACCTACCCAGGGAATCAAGAACTCACTCACCTGCCCGATCCACCAGTGTCACTACCATGATCTAAGTAAACTACCTAGAAGCCCAAGAATTGGCCTGCCTGGTCCTGCTAATACCAGAGCAAGTATCTTGTACACAGGGGCACAAGAACAGGCATACTCATCCCACTGCTGCCACCACTGGGGACCAAAGACTAACCCATCTGGAATCCCTGTCCCCGAGCAAAACTTCACCATAGCCTCTACTCTTAACCACATTCTAAACCACTGGGAAATCATAGATACCACTGATGCTGTTGACAGCCAAATAAATCATATAGGGACTGCACCACTGCATGCACTCAGAATCAAATACAAAGGATCCTACTAACCAACACTATGACACATCTTCAGGAAAAAATCCTCTACTGTGAAAGCAAATTCAAAAAATTGGAATAAGTGAATATTACACATGACACTTTCAAAGGAACACAATAATTCCCCAGCAACATATCCCAATCAAAAAGAAATGTGTGAAATCACAGGGAAAAAAATCAAAATTATGACACTAAAGAAACACAGTGAGATACAAGAGAATTTCAAAAAATAATACAAAAAGTCAGAAGAAAACAGTTCAAGATTTGAAGGAGAAATTTATGAGAGATACATATCATACAAAAGAACCAAACAAAATCTGGAATTGAAGAACTTCTTTAATTAAATAAAAAGTACAATCAAGAGTTTAAACAATAAACTAAAACAACAGCAACACAAAAGAATCTCAGAACCTGAAGACATAACTTTTGATGTAACTCAGAGAAAAATAAAGAAAAAATAATGAAAAAGAAAAAACAAAGCCTCTGTGATATATGTGACACAATACAGTGACCAAATACATGAATTATTGGTATCCCTAAAGGTAAAAAGTGAATGAAAGACTTCAAAAACTTATTTAACAAAATTTAACTTGAAATCTTCCCAAGTATACCAAGAGATTTAGACATCCAGATTGAGGAGACCCCACAAACCCAAAATACTTTTCCATGGTACATTACAGTCAAACTGTCTAAAGTCAAAGACAAAGAGAAAATTATAAAATAAACAGAAAGAAAAATCATCTAGTCAGCCTTGAGCACATTAAAAGTGGATTTCTCAGCAGAAAACTACAGGCCAAGAGATATTGGAACGATATATTCAAATTGCTGCAAGAAAAAATACTTGACACTTGAAAGACCCAAAGATACTATATCCAGCAAAATTATCCTTCATAAATGAAGAAGAAATAAAGTCTTTTACAGACAAGCAAATGCTAAGATCATTCATTATCATTAGACTAGCCTTACAAAAAATGTTCAAGGGAGTCCTAAACCAGGAAGAGCAAAGATGATAGTTATGATCATGAAAACATATGAAAGTGTAAAACTCATGAGTAAAGCAAAGACACAAAAGAGGAAAAGACTCAAATGGTACCACAACAGAAAATTAGCAAACCACAAGGAAAAACAATAAGAGAAAAAGAAGCGAAGAATACACAAAACAACCATGATATGGTTTGGTTCTGTGTTCCTACCCAAATCTCATCTCAAATTGTAATCTCCATGTGTCAAGGGAGGTTCACGTGTGGAGGGAGGGAGGTGACTGAATCATGGGGGTGGTTTCCCCCATGCTCTTCTAGTGATTGTGAGTTCTCAAGATAGCTGATGGTATTATAAGTCTTTGGAAGTTCACCCTTTGCTCTCCCTTTCCTGCTGCCTTGTAAAGAAGGCCCTTGCTTCTCGTTCGCCTTTTGCCATGATTGTTAAGTTTCCTGAGGCGTCCCAGCCATGCAGAACTGTGAGTCAATTAAACCTCTTTTCTTTATAAATTGCCCCGTCTCAGGTGTTTCTTTATAGCAGTGTTAAAATGGACTATTACAAACCAGAAAACAATTAACAATATGACAGGAACAAAACCTCACATATCAATAATAACCTAAAAGTAAATAAAATAAATTCTTCACTTAAAAGATATCGGCTGGCTTAATACACTTTTTTACAAACATAATTTAACTATATGTTGCCTACAAGAAATGCACCTTACCTGTAAAGACACAGACTGAGAGTAAAGAGATGGAAAAACATACTCCACACAAATTGAAATTAAAAGCAAGTAGGAGTAGCTATACTTCTATTGGATAAAATAGACTTTAAGTCAAAAAAGGTTTTTAAAAAAGGCAAGAACATCAAATAATGACAAAGGAATCAATCCAGGAAGAGGATATTACAATTCTAAGTATATATGCACCCAACAGGGAGCACCCAGATTCACAATACAAATACTACTAGATCTATAGAGAAACACAGACTCCAATATGTTAATAGTGGAGAACTTCAACACTCGTACCTTAGCATGAGACATATTTAGATATAATATCAAAAAAGAGACATTGTATTTAACTTAGACTTTAGACCAAACGGACTTTAAAGATATTCACATAATATTTTTCCCAACACAACAACAGAATGTACATTCTTCTCGTTAACACATGGAATATTCTCCAGGTTAGATCATATGCTAGGCAAAAAATAAGTCAACAAATTTTTAAAATCAAAATCATACCAAGTATCTTCTCAGACTACAATGAAATACAACTGGAAATCAATACCAAGAGGAACTTTGAAAACTATAAAAATACATGGAAATTAAACAACATGTTTCTGAACAACCACTGGGTCAATGAAGAAATTAAAATGGAAATTAAAAAAAAGTTTTGAAACAAATGAAAATGAAAGCACAATATACTGAAACCTGAGGGACAGAGCAAAAGCAGTGTTAAGAAGGGTTTTTATAGCAATAAATTCCTGCATCAAAGAAACAGAAAGATTTCAAATAATCTAATGATGCACTTCAAGGAACTAGTAAAGCAAGAACAAACTAAACTCAAAATTAGTAGAAGGTGATAAATAATAAAGATCAAAGAAGAAATAAATGAAATGGAGACTAAAAAAGGAACACAAAAGATCAACAAAATGAAACTTTTTTAAAAGATAAAATTGATCAACTGCTAGCTAAACTAATCAAGGAAAGAAGAGAGAAGGCCCACTCAAACATAATCGAAAGTGAAAAAGGAGATATTAAAACTAATACCACAGAAGTACAAACTATTGTAAACAACTTTACACTAACAAACTGGAAAACTAGAGGAAATGGATAAATTCCTGAAAACATACGACCTACCAAGATTGACTCAGGAAGAAATACAGAACCTGAACATACCAATGAGTAGCAAGACTGAATCATTAACGAAAAGATTCCCCCAAAAAAGAAAAGTGCAGTACTAGATGGGTTCGCTACTGAATTCTACCAAATAGATAAGGAAAAACTAATACCAACCCTTCTCAAATAATTCCCAAAAGTTAAGGACAAGGGAAATCTCCCTATCACATTTCCCAAGGCCAGCGTTACCCTAATACCAAAAGCAGAAAACGTGCAACAAAGAAAGAAAACTATAGGCTATTATCTCTAATGCACATAGACTCAAAAAACCTCAACCAAATACTAGCAAACTGAATCCAATAGCACATCAAAAAGATTATACAACATGTTCAAGTTGGATTTATACCAGGGATTCAAGAATGATTCAACATACACAAATAAATAAACATGATACATCACAACAGAATGAAGGACAAAAACCATATGATCATCTCAGATGCAGAGAAAGCATTTGAAAAAATTCAACATCCCTTCATGATAAAAAGTTTCTAAACTATGCATAGAAGGAACATGCCTCAAAATAATAAAGACCATATGCCACAATTAAATATCATTTCACTCCAATTAGAATGGCTATTATTAAAAAGACAAAAAAAAAATACACTTGATGGCGAGGATACAGAGAAAAGAGAACTCACATGCTATTGGTGGCAATGTAAATTATTACAGCCACTATGGAAAACAGTGTTTAGATTTTCTAAGAAACTAAAAACAGAACTACCATACTATCCAGCAATTCCACTAGTAGGCATTTATCTTTTAGGAAGATAAAGAAAATCAGTGTATTATAGGAACACCTGCACTCTCACGTTTACTGGAGCACTCTTCACAATAGTAAAGATATGGAATTAACCTAAGTATCCATTAATGGGTGATTCAATAAAGAAAATGTGGTGTATGTACACAATGCAATACAATTTGGCCATAAAATAATGAAATATCATTTGCAGCACTATGAATGGACTGGGAGTCATTATGTTAAGTGAAATAAGCTAGGCACAGAAATACAAATATCACATGTTCTCACTCACATGTGGAAGCTAAAAGACTTGATCTCATGAACAAAGATAATAGAATAATATTATAGATATTAGAGACCAAACAGGGTGGGTAAATAGGAGGGGAAAATAAAGAGAAGTTGGTTAATGGGTACAAATATAGCATTAGAAAGAATGTTTGATAGCAGAACAGGGTGACTATACTTACCAACAATGCCTTGCATATTTCAAAGTAACTAGAAGAGAGGATTTGAAATGACGCAAATACGTAGAAGTAATAAATACTCAAAGTGACAGATAGCCTAAATATCCTGACTTGATCATTATACATGCTAGTTATGTAACAGACACTAACATGTACTTCATAAATATTTAAAATGTTATTTATATATCAATAGAAGAAAGAATAAGGTAAAAATTAGTAAATCTGAGAACCAAGGTAGATGTGTAGCATCATAGCTGAGAGTTCACTGGACTCCAGAGCCACACTGAATATCAAAACTCTCTCTGCTTAGACTTTGGGGAAGTCACTTAAAACTCTCTGTGCCACAGTGACGGATGTGGAATATGAAATTATGAATAATCCTCTTAGGATAGTTGTGAGAATAAAATAAGTTAATGTGTCTAATATATTTAAAGCACTTATCATTGTGTAAGGCACATAGTTAAGTAAGGTTTAAGTGTTTGCAGCTGCTATCAGAACTGGTACAAATTGGCTTGGCAGATAACAGGGCATGTGCAAAGTATAAGCAATATGCTCAATGCATAAAACTATATTTTGTAGCTATTTTTTTCCTGCTAGCAGAAATACAAAAGGCAAGAAATGGAGAAAAGTCACTGAAGGAGATGAGAAAGAGGAGATAAAAGCCAGACTTGCTCCATGTTTTTTTATTCCACTTAAAAAATTTTATTACATTTCTTTTTTCATTATAAATATGTATATTTATATTTTATATTTTATATATTTTATGTTTACATATATATTGTTTTCATTATAAATATAAATACGTATTTTTAGTGGACAGTTTTGGAAATACAGAAAAAAGAAAAAAAATCATCATACTCGCACCATCCCAAGACAGTTATTAGTAATATCTTGACTATTTTCTTCAATCCTCCTTCTATGCAAAGCTCAGTTTTTTGCATGGTTAATTTCTATTATATGTTCTCTATATCTACTTTTGCCCAGTATCTACTTTTGCCTGGTCTCCACAAGTCTTTTACTACCAAACGTGTCAGAGAGCATCTAAGCTTGACTTACATGATTGAAATGTGGTTGTCTCCCCAAAGTGTTCAACTGATTGACTGATTCATCAATGTTCTCTCATGTTCGATTTCTAACAGTTTATAATCAAAATTTAATTTAAAAAACAATTTCTGCATCATCGATTTAATTTGTTTCATTCATATATATAAATATGTGTGTGTTATACATATATATATAAAACCATCTTAAAGAAATACTTTTAGCCTTTCTTTTCTCTCTTTGCAGTAAAACCATTAGTTAAACTATATTTATTTGACTAATAATGTATTTTACAGCAGTCAACCATGATCATCACTGAGAGTGAAACAATATGATCTCAAGGATCTTATAAAATATGAGTTACCTGAAAAGAGTTTTTCATTTTATAGATCTAAAGTTACATAGAATATTAGAGGAACAACTAAGCTTCCCAAATTGGGCAGTTATTTAGGGTTATTTGTTAGCATTTTTAAATGGTAGAGGAGGTGGCATTTAAAAGCCCTTAAAATAGAAAATAAAAACTATATATATATATACTTAGAAAAACAGTTAAGTATATTGTTTTTTAATGAAATGTTATTTTCTTATGTAGTTTGTGAAATTATATTTTCTCAAACTACTATCTCCATTTAGATATTAAGCAATAATAATGTACTACTCACAATTAGAGAAGATTAAACTACCAAACAAAAGAATATTCTATAATAAAACTAAATGTTCTGTTTTGATCCTAAAATAGATGTCATGTTGTTACATGTAGTATATGAAATATTTAAGAACATTAAGAAGTTTTTCAAAACATACCTTTACTAGCTTTATTTCAACTGAATATAAATATGTTTTGAGGGATGCATCACAACAGAGTCTGTATAAAACCGATTCCGCAACAAAAAATAAGGCAGGCAGATGATCATAATCAAAGGAAGCATGGTCCAGCGATGCATAAAGCATATTTAAAGCTTCTGAAATATTAAAAATATAGAAACTGCATCATTTGAAAATCATCCTGTTTTTCTACATGCTATAATTACTTTTTATAATTATTTCCTACCATTAAGACCAAATTGCAGTTTTAAAATGTATTCACAAGTTCTTTGACACTTTTCTCATCAAGAGGTGATGTCTATACGCCCTTCTCCTTAAACTTGAGCAGACCCTGTGACAGCTTCAAGCAATAGAATGGAATGTGGCAGAAATGATACTATGTGACTTCTAAGACTGAATCAGAAAAGGCACCACTGCTTCCACCTGGATCTCTCTCTCTCTCTCTCTCTCTCTCTCTCTCTCTCTCTCTCTCTCTCTCTCTCTCAAGATACTAGCTTTGGAACCCTAAGTTGCCATATAGGAAGTTCAACTTCATGGCATGAAGCAACTGAAACAGAAACCACCAAGGTCGAGAGGCTAGAGGAAGGAAGAAATGTCCAAGGGGGCTCAGCTATTATAGATCCAACACTATACAGGCCCAACACTAAATAAATCACCAGGTCACACACATAGTGGTGGAGAAATAGGACAGAACCGGATGATAAAAGGCAGTGCTCAAGATAAAAAGGGAAGAGCAGAAGACTAGAGAATCAAAGTAGAGGAAACAGGGCCACCCTGCGAAGCTGAAGGAGGAAAAATATAGAGATAAGAGCCTAGAGAAAACAGCTTCTCAAATCATTACAAAAGCTTTGAGGAGCTTCCATGTAAATATATGAGGATGAACAGCAAATACAGGGACTTGAGGAAAGAAGAACCCTGACATGCTCAAGGGACAGGAAGGAGGTCAGTAGGGCTGAACATAATGAGTAAGTAGGGAGGTAGCCAGGAGCCAGCACATGCAGAGCCCTGTAGGCCATGATATGGAGTTGGGGCTCATCTGAGTGTAATCACAAGCTGTTGAGTGGAGGGTGGACTATAGAATGAGGAGCAGACAAAAGTACAGGTAAAACACCTATTCAGTTATTTTAGTTGTGAAGAGAGTAAGAAGTCATATTGAGAGTATTATTTAGAGTTCAATATGTGAATGTATTGAAATGCTTTTGCTGCATGTAACAGAAAATATAACAAAAATGTCTTCAAAATAAGGAGCTTTATTATTTCACAAGATTAGACTTGGAAAGGTTCCAGGGACAGCTAAGATAGCTGCCCTCTAGATGCACATTTCTTTCATCTTCTAGTTTCCCCTCATGTGCATGAGGACTGTGATGACTGCACAAACTCCAGGCATCATGTTCTTACCAAGCAAACTAGACAGGAACAAACAAGAGTATAGGGAGGAAAGGAATGCTTTTTTCCCAGGCATGTCTTTTTCAAAAGCAAGTCAACAAAAAGTACAGGAAATAGAGCTGTCTTTACATCACTTTGCTGAGGATAAGGTCATGTGACTAACCCTAATCAAATCACTGGCAAGTGAAAAGGAATTACCATAATTGATTTAGACCAGCAGTCCCCAACCATTTTGGCACCAGGGACTGGCTTTGTCTCATAAGGAGCACGCAGCCTAGATCCCTCACGTGTGCAGTTCACCATAGACTTCACACTCCTATGAGGATCCAATGTCACTGCTGATCTGACAGGAGGTGGAGCTCAGTAATGCTCGCTCACTGGCTGCTCACAGCCTGTTGTGCGGCCCAGTTCCTAACAGACCACAGACTGGTACCAGTTCATGGTCCGGCGTTTTGGGACCTCTGATTTAGACCATCCATGATTCACCTCCGTCGGGTTGGGCAAGGGCCAGTCCTCTTCTAAATCACATGACTAATTAAAACTGAAATTTAATTGTCAATGAAGAGCAAACAGCCTCTTCTTGCTGGTAAACCAAGTGTTTACCTCAATATCATTTAAATTATTAATAGAGGTCAGGCTGTGGATGGCACTGTAATGAAGGACCATAAAGGCAAGTTAAATACAAAATAATTCTTCCTGCTGCTTGAAAACTCCTAGATAGCACTACAAAACCTAATTTACACGGGGGAAATTCTTTCTGAACTCATGTGATTAACATTCTAAAATTATTTTAAAAGACATATATATACAATTTAACGATAGTGATGGAAGGAATTTTACTCCCTTAGAAATAACGTAAATTTTTTTTTAGATTAGTTAGAGGATGTTTTAAAGGAGGCATAAATGAGGAGTGATAAATGAAAAGGTAATGAGTCTTGCTATTTAAAATAAGTGGAAAACAAATGGTCATTTGATTAATGTTTTATAAGTAATAATTATAAAATGAAGAAGCAAATTTCTCTAAAGTCTAGTGCCTATTGTAATTGGAAATCACTAAATGACATTTTATATTAGTTTTTAATTAGTTGCTAATTTTAGCAAAAAGGTAATAAAGACTATGCTGAGTAAAGTTTTGAAAATAATTTTATCACTAAAAAGCTAAGTAGTTAAAATCATAAATTCTAAATTACAAAATGAATTTTCAAAATAAAATGTATTTTGATAGAGTAGAAGAATTTCTTGTCTTCTGCACAATATTTAAAAATTAAAGTTCTCAAATTACGCCTTCACTTATAATCTAGAAAATGCTTAGGATACCTAATAAGAATTTAAAGTACATACCATCTTGGATTTCCCCTTTGCATTGAGCCAGATATATTACTTCAATCCATGCAGCAGGAAGATGCACATGCTTCCCAGAGCCCAAGGTTTTGAGACCCAATTTTCTCTGTTATGAGGAAGCATGAAAAAGACAAATCAAAATGTACATCTTTTTATATATTTATTAATTTTTAACTCTTAATTGTGTTCCAAAAGTCATTCTATGAAGCTAATGCTCGGTGACCAGAGTTGTATACAATTTTATATTTTTGCTTTTATTACTCAAATTTTTGGAGATTTTATGCAAACTGTATTAGTGTTAAGATGTAAAAAATGTTGATACTATAAGTAATGTCATTAGCTATTTGCTGAAAATAATTCTCATTTTTTACTTTCTAGTGATTACTTCCAATTTTTCCCCAAGAGAATGCATTTTTTTTTTATTTTATGAGGAAAAACACTGAAGAAATGTGATAAAACAGAAGCGAGTTTGATGCCAGTTTGCTGGAAAACCCTGGTTACTTCATTGTTGATGTGCAGAAGTTAATGAACATGAGGGAGATGATCAGGATTGCTCCACTTCCCTTATTGTGCCCACTCCTGGGACTGTTGCAGGGAACACTCATTCAATTGGAGAAAAGTTCACTGGTGAATGCACCTCCTGCCACCTGTCTGCATATACACTTATCAAAAGTATACTCTTTTTCTAATCAAATTTTTTCAAAATGTTCAAATATATGGGCAGCCGTGAACTGGAAAATAACAACCACTACAACACCACAAAAAAGGTGGTGCACCAGTTTTAATTTATGCACGTTTTGTGCAGCTTTTATTTAATGAATTATTCATATCAAAGCAAAATATGTATGTTATTTCTCTGTAAAATTTAAACTGAATCCAATGTAGAAAAGGAAAAGCAAGGACTTACTTTACTTCCTGTTCTGTTTTGATATCTATTTGTAAATTTGTAAAAAATCTATTTGTAATGTCATATTCTCAAAGAATATATTTTTCACAATTCAGGTGAAGAATAGTTTGTTACAGAGAAAGAACAGAGTACTTCATGCATATATATAAAGGTTTAGACAGGCCTTTTTCTCCTTTGAGATACAGCATATCTCAATTAACTTTTTAAGAAAAAATAGAATTTTCATAATCAAAAATTTATTTGCCAGACTTAACATTTCGCTACGGGCTCCTGGACTGGTATATTTCCACAAAATTTTACAGGAGCTTTTATTATTTGGTTATAAGCTTTAACTTTAATTTGCATTAATATTTTAACTATCCCTACTTATAATTAAAGAAAGATGTATTCTTATTTTTTCTTACAATATTTTAGAATGTGTAATCATGTACCAACTAGAAAAGGAAGTTAACATGCTGAACAATCCAATGATATGCCATTACCTTACATCTGAGAATGATTTTTCTAGCTAGTTCCAACAATTCTTCCTTCTCTTTGGAATTTTGTGTTTGATTGAATCTCAAGATGAATTCTTTTGTGATTGAAAATGTTGGCCTAAATAAAACATTGAAAAATTAATATTCAAAAATTATAGCTATCATTTCCAAATTTCAATTAATCAACTTCCAGTGGCTATGTATAACTATATTCTAGAAAAAAATACTTTCTTAATAAAACTGTTTCACACAAAAAAATCAGTAAAAGATATATGCAAGCCTCCTGGATTGATCCTGTCATACTATTAGATTGAGAAACATAATTCCCATTGTTAAAGACCTTTGTGGCCCCTGAGAAAAAGTTTCTGAGATGACTGCTAGAAGTCTTGTTGGTATAAGCCTTCTTCAGATAAAATCCAGCATGGCTTCAATTATGTTGAAGGCTGATTTATCTCCTCACATAAATCAGCATTGACTCATTTAAGCTAAACTTTTACTCCTTCTATGCAAGTGGAATCAGCCCAAACATAGTTGGATTTGAGGGAGCAAAGGAAGAAAGAAGTATAAGTATAAAGCAAGGTCAAAGAGGTAGCAAGTAGCCATATTAACTACATGAAATGGGAGACTACTGTAGGGTTTGAGGAGAGGCGTGGCATGATTTAACTTGAGCTTTAACCAAATTTCTCCAATGCTATATTAAGAATTAGCATGTAGGGAGGTGGGATGTAGCAAAAGGGGGAGCTTACATGTAGTTAGGTGAGATGTAGTAGTAGCTTGGATCAGGATTATAGAATATAACCAAGGAGAAGAGTTTAGATAATGGATATGTCTTGACTTCAGCTCCAACCAGACTGGCCAATGAATTAGAAATTAGGCATGAGAGAAAGAAAGAAGTCGTGATTTAAATGAGTAACTAGAGGGACTGAATTGCTATTTACTAAGATAGGGAAAACTGTTAGAGGAGTGGATGTGGGGTGAAGATAGAGAATAATTTTAGTATTGGACGTGTTATGTTTGAGATCATCATGGCCATCCAAGTGGAGATGGAGTGTAAGCAGTTGGATATATGAGTTTGAATTTCAGGGAAAATTCAGACAAGATATATCAGTATTTGAGTCATCAGCATACATATGGAATTTAAAGTCTTATGAATTAAATGGATCCCATAGGGAAAATATAGAGAGAGTATATGAGAATTTCAAAGAGAAGTAGGACAAATAAGTTGAAGGCATAGGTGCAAGAGAATAGGTGAAGTGATAATAAGGATGTACCACAAAATTGAAGATGGACATGGGATCAAAGTGGTATCAAAGGAATAGTGAACAGTAGAATCAATGAACTTTGTTTTTGTGAAGTAAAATTATTGTTGGAGTCATGCTATTAGAAAGAATAATCTGAAAAAATAAAACATTTTAAATTACTGCATTTACTGAAATAGAATTTACTAAATGTGTTGCTCTCTGAGATAAAGAAAAAAATGAATAGAAATCAGATTTTGTCCCTGAGTAATTCACAGTCCTACTGGGGAGACAGATCTACTAAAAATAACAACAGTGCCACATGATCACAGGCTGAACAGAGGTAATGATAAGGTGTTCTGTAAACTGGAATCAAATATAAGATATCCCAGAACAGAGCAATTAATGAAATAATCAACCCTTTAACTGCTATTTTTTAAATGGGCAGTTAAATACCAATCTTAAAATAAGCATTTATCAATTTATTTACTAAGAATTTATTGACAGTCTTCTACATATCAGGAACTAAGTTTTGCATTGGGGATATAGTAGCAAAAAAGACAAATAATCCAGCCTTAATGGAGCTTGCAGTACAATAGAGGAAGTGTTCAGGTGTTAGAATATACAAAGTCTGTGAAAATTGGGCATTTTGAAATAAGTAACCTCATCTTTGATTTCCTGATTTTCATTCCATTCTTGCTTTTGAAGATATTTGGTGAGCACTGGCTGAAAACTGTTTCTCAGTAGTCATCTGGGATAACATATTTTTGATCTGTGTGAACCTACTCTACATAAAGTGTCCAAAATAGCTTTAATCTTCTCATTTGCATGAAGAGTTTGGAAGTTAAAAAAGACAGCCCCTTCATCCATTTAATTTTTACAATATCATTAGGAATTATGTTTTTTAAAATATGAAAATAACTGTGCTGTTTTTAATAACCCAAACATTCAGAGATGCATAATGAAAAAGTTAATAGATTGCTTCCCAACACTACTGCCTCCAATTTGAACTGTCAAGATTAATAGCCAAGATTAATGACTTATTGTATATCTTTACATACCTTTCTCAGTGCTCACAAACCAACCAACCTATGTATACACTTTACAAAAACTTCTGGGATGCAGCAAAAGCAGTAATAAGAGAAAAGTTTATAACAATAAATACTCACATTACACGGAGAAATAACTGGAAAAAAAAACAGCTTAACTTTATACCTCAAGGAACTATAAAAAGAATAATCCTAAAGTTTGCAGAAAGAAGGAAATAACAGATATAAGAGTAGAAATAAATTAAAGAATGAAAAACTAAAAATCATCAAAACCAAGAGTTATTTTCTTGAAAAAAAATAAACAAAATTGAAAAACCATTAGCTAGAATAATCAAGAAAAAAGAGAGAAGTCAAATAAATAAAATCAGAAATGAAAGTGAAAACATTATAACAGATGCCTCAGAAACATAAGAAACTATTATGACCAATTATATACCAACAAATTGGATAACCTAGAATGAATAAATTCCTAGAAATTTACAAGCTACCAAAACTGAATCAAGATAAAATAGAAAGGCTAAACACACCAACAGAAAAACAAGATTAGATTAGTAAAGAAAAACCTCCCAACAAAGAAAAGCCCAGGACCAGGTGGTTTCATGGTTGAATTCAACCAAACATTCAAAGATGAATTACTACCAACTATCTTAAACTCTTGCAAAAAATACAAGTAGGAACACTTCCAAACTCATTTTATGAGGCCAGCATCAACTTGATACTGAAACTATACAAAGACACTACAAGTAAAGAAAACTATAGGCCAAAATCCCTAGTGAACGTCAATGCAAAAATCATAAATAAAATACTAGCAAAGTAAATATAATAACAAATTAAAACAATTATACACCATGACCAAGTGAGATTTATCCCTGGAGTACAAGAATGGTTCAACATACAAAAATAAATCAGTGTAATATACCATATTACTAAAAAAAAAAAAAAAAAAGGTCATCTCAACAGAGAAAAAACATTTGCCAAAGTTTAACTTCCATTCATAATTACAATTCTCAAGAAAACAGGTGTAAAAAGAATTTACTTCAATTTACTTTACACGATAAAGACCATCATATCAAAAACCCACAGCCAATATCATAATCAATGAAAGAAAATGGAAAACTTTGCCTCTAAGACACAATACAAGACAAGGATGTCCCTTTCTACACTTCTTTTCATCATAGTACTGCAAGTCTTAGCCAGAACAATTAAATAAGAAAAAATAAATAAAAGGCATCCAAATTGGAAAAGAAGAAAATTATCTCTTCTTGCAAATGACATATATATAGACATTCCTAGATAATCCACAAAAATCTCTTAGAACTAATAAATGAATTCAATAAAGTTGCAGGATAAAAAAGGGAACATACAACAATCAGTAACATTTCTATATATAAACAATGAACTATCCAAAAAAGGAAATGGAGAAAACAATCCCATTTATAATAGCAACGAAACTAATAACATACTAAGGAGCAAACTTATCAAAGAGGTGAAAGACCTGTACACTGAAAACTATAAAACATTGATAAAGCAATTTACAGAAAACACAGAAAAAAAGACCTATAAAAACAAAGAAGATATAGAAAGACATCCTGTGTTCATGGATTGGAAAACTCAGTATTGTTTAAATGTCCATATTACCCAAAGAGATCTACAGACTCAATTCAATTTCTATCAATCCCAATAGCATTCTTTACAGAAATAATAATAACATTCATATGGAACCATAAAGACCTTGAATAGCCAAAACAATCTTATGCAAGATGAACAAAGATGGAGGCATCACATTTCCTGACTTCAAAATATTACAAAGCCACAGCAATTAAACCAACATGGTACTGGCATAAAAAAAGACCTAAAAGCCAATAGAGGAGAATTGAAAATCCAGAAATAAATCCATATATCTACAGTCAACTGATCTTTGACATGGGTTGAAAGAATACACAATGAGGAAAGGATAGTCTCTGAATATCCACATGCAGAAGAATGTAATTAGACCCTTATCCCACACGACATACAAAAATCAATTCAAAATGACTTAAAGACTTAAATGTAAGACCAGAAACTGTAAAACTACGAAAAGAATGCATAGGGAATATGCTTCTTGATATTGGTCTTCACAATAATTTCTCGGCTATGAACCCAAAAGCAAAACTAGACAAGTGGGATTGCATCAAACTAAAAATCTTGTGCACAGTATAAAAACAATCAACAGAGTGAACAGGTAATCTATGGATTGATAGAAAATACTTGCAAACCATGTATCTGAGAAGGTGCTAATATCCAGAATATATAAGAAACCAAAATCAATAGCCAAAAACAAATGACCTGATTTAAAAATGTACAGAGGACCCGAATTGATATTTCTTAAAAGAACACATACAGATGGCCAACAGGCATGTGAAAAGGTTTTGTGTTTTTTTCTTCTTTTCTTCTTCTTCTTTTTTTTTTTTTTGTCTTTTTCAACTATTTTAAATGATCAGCATTTAAAATAATATTTTACTATGGTATACTGGAAGTATAAGTTGTATAGAGACTTCCAGAGAGTTATAATTCATTTTATGCATTTTTTGCAAATTTGTCTACAAAAAAGTGTAAAGTGCACAATAACAACATTGACTTTGTGTGCAAGCATTGTATGTGTACAAAAAAAGGCTAGAACTTTCTCAGTAAATGAAGACATGTCCTTTTTGTACAGCTGCATTTGTGAAAGATAAAATACATTGAGATCTTGGTTCTTTTAGGTTACTGCGCATGTGGTGTTGACCCATCACAGTTTGTGCCAATCTTGTCAAGACTTACGTTGTTCATCAAAGAATGTCAGATGACCACAGTTATAAATTTGGGTGGACACAATTACCAACCACAGTAATATGCACTTACACATGTCCTTTTGTCCAATTTTTATGAATATGGTTTGTCACTCATAACCGTTATACCTATGCAGTGGTCATTAATATACTTCTTTATGTTTGCAAAAATAGGTATGTTATTATTGCTTATTTTGTGTAAAGTGGTCTATGAAGTTTTTTGTCATATTTCTATATGTTTCACATATAAATCTTTTAAAAATGTAAATAAATATCACTTAAAGAATTTTCAAAATATTTCCCAGAATTATATTTTTGGGATTTTCATCTTTCCAGATTACAACAGTCAGCTCCTGAAGTTCAATTGATCTTAATATGCAGAATATAGATGTACTTCAACAAATCCAATAATTCCTTTATTGATTGACATTTCACATTACTTCCTATAAAATGTTAGTTGTGCTAACCAATGCAGTAATAGTAATCATCATCATAAAAAGAGCCTTACACTGACCTGACATTCAACAGGTGTACTTCTGTTTTATCAACCCTCACACTATATCTATAGTTGAATATTTTGGTTACCACCTCTGCTTATAAATACATTATACATATGATTACTTTATTACTATAAGACTGCATCTTCCAAAAACTGAATTAGAAAGTATAAGAGAATGAAAAGACAAAATTTTAAGTGGTAGAACAAATTTTCAACATGTAATTGATAAAGGGCTCATATACAAAAGATACAAAGAACTCCCAATAAATAGAAACATGGAGAAAAGTCTTAAAAAGGTAATTCACAAACGAAGAAATCCAAGTGGCCAATAAATATGGAAATAATCAAGATAATAAATAGGGAAATCCAAATTAAAACCAAAATTAGATGCTACTTCACATTCACCAGAAGGGTTAACACTTAAAAGAATGCCAATACCAGAAACTGAAGAGAATATGGAGTAATAGATATTCTCACAAACTGCGTTTGGTTGTGTAAATTGGTAAAACCACCAACTGGAAAACAGTTGGATGTTTTCTATCAAGATGATTCAAGACAGACATACAAACTAACTTAGCAATATCACAACTTGATATATGTACAACAGAAATATGTCCTATGTACCAGGGAATATGTCTAAGAATGGTCCCAGCAACATTTTTCATAGGGGATATAACATGGAATCAAACAACATTCTATCTTGTGAACCAAAATGTATGGTATGTCTGTGAATAAAGGGTGAAGCAAAATGTTCTTTCTTTTTATAATGCATAAATTTGAGCTTGGGTTATTTTCTAATTCCATTCCCCTAAGAACATAGGAAAAGTAGATGTCAGCTGTGTTACTGGGACCACCACTTACGGTAAAAAAAAAAAAAAACAAAAAAAAAAACAAAAAAAAAAAACCTCCTGATTGACACATTATACCTAGACTGCTAATAAACTATAAATACCTTATTAGGAGAAACTTTAGGCTCTCCTAAGCGCATGTTCTTTGCAGGACTTTTTAAGTCATTGATTCCAGTTTGGGACAAAGGATTCTAAGGTTATCTGTCTATTATACTCAGCTCTCTAAGTCTCACATTCTTACACGCACAGTCATTTGGAGTAGCTACAGAAGACTAGCTCCCATTTCTGTTCTGTTGAGAACTCTTTCAGAAGGTAAACAGTCACTGATGTGCTGGCATGCTGTTCCCTGTGCTGCATCCTGCTAAGTGAGGTCAGCAGTTAGTGTGGCCTTTAATAATCATATTAGTCTGTCTAGTTAAGCTTGAAGACCCAAAGGTAAGTATTCAATGTTAAGGGAATAAAAATAAACAAACTGCAACAATATAGATGATCTTACAAACATACAGCTAATCCAGACACAAAAGAATATACTCCACAATATTACATTTATATAAAGCATAAAACTAAAGAAAATGAAAATTTGGGAGAGTAAAAAAAATTAAGGAGAGAAGACTTTTTAATTGGTTTATATGTTGATGAAGACAGCACTAGGATTTCTTTATATAAAAGGGTTACACAAAAAGTTTCTGAAAATTATTTTATTTCTTCACCTGGTGAATACACAAGTATTTGATTTATAATAATTCATTAATCATTATATTTATGTTCATATAGTCTTCTGTATGTGTGTTAGCATTTCACAGCAAAAAAATTGAGTGTTTATACTTTTAATTACGAGTATGCACACATTTAATTATAGCAGATTAAAAAAATACTTTCCAAAAATATTCTAGTCGTTCGTATTCTAGTAAAGCATGTACCAGTAAAGCACAAAACTCCCATTTTTCCACATCCTCACCAGAAGGATATCAGTTGTTTTGATAATCACATTTGATTGATGCAGGTATTTCCTTATGGTTTAAAGTTTGTGTTTCCCTAACTACTAGCATTCCTGAGAATCTTTTCCAGTATGAAGGGCCTTACATTCATTTTTATAATGCCTATTCTGTGGCATGCATTTTATATATTTGCTCACTTTTTACTTATTAAGCTTTTTTGTCTTTTATTAAAAAATCAATGTGTGGCAATATAGTTACATTGGTTATGTACACCATCCCAGGAGCCAGACTTCCTGCGGTTTGAATCTGACTTTGTCCTTTAATATATTTTTAAACTTCAGTAGTTTATTATGCCTTAATTTCTTTGTCTGTAAAATGGAAAATAAATATAAATATTTCATGAGTTGCTTTGAAAGTTAAATGAATTAATGCATGTACTGTACTTAGAAGAGTGTCTGGTATATGCTAAATATTTAATTAATGGTAACTGGTACTGTTATCATTAAAATTTTGCAAATGTATATTGTAGGTATTTCTATTTCAATATAATATTTATATGTTTTCATTGTTATGATAACTGTAGTCATAAATTAAAATTGTATATTTAGATATGATTTTATTTTCCTTTATAATGTCTGGGATTTCTCATTTAGATTATTTCTATCTCTCCAATAGTATACAAATAGAAATCTAAATTTTCTTCTAATAAATGATTATACTTCTATTTTTAACCTATTCAGAATTTCAAAATGTTGAGAAATAGAAATTGATACAAATGAACTGCTTATAGTGACTTCCTTCCAAAGAGTACAGTAAGCCAAAGGGAGGAGGAAAAATAGTCACTCTTAGTAAAAAAACAAGGAACACTGCTCCAGCCAGGTGATCAAAGTCAACATCAGCAGTGATAAATTGTTTTGATTCTATGTACCTCTGATGTGATGTGATGAGAATGGTGCTTAACCTCAGGTCTCTCTCACAGAAACCCCAGTATAATCATGAGAAAAACATCAGAAAAATTCCAACAGGAGAACATTCTACAAAATGCCTGACCAGTACTCTTCAAAATTGTCAAGGTCATTAAAAACAAAGTCTGAGAAACTGTCCCAGCCTAGAAGAGCCAAAGGAGACATGACAACTAAATGTAATGTAGTGTCCTGTATGAGATCCTGGAACAGAAAAAAGGAAATTAGGTAAAAACTAGAAAAATATGAATAAAATATGGCCCTTGATAGTCATGTATTAACATTGTTCAATATTGTGTCAAATGTACCATACTAATGTAGGATGTTAGCAATAGGAGAAACAGAGTGCAGGGTATATGGAAACTCTGCACTATCTTCTTATATATCTAAAACTGTTCTAAACAGTAAATGTATTTTACAAAAAGAAATGTTGACAAATAAACAATGGAAGGTGATAAAAAATCACTTCAAGATACAGCTTATCAGTCATCTGCTAATTTATTGATTGATTCTATATTAAGTATCTGCTGTGAGTCAAGCACTCTGCTAGGCAAGAGGACACAAAACAGAAGTGAATGGAAACCTGATATGCAGTCACTTGTCTCATGGGTGTTATATTGTTTTGAGAGAGAACATACATCCAATAAACAAGAACACCATATATCAACATGGTGATTTCTGAAAGTGATCCGTGCTGTGAAAATTTAACTAGAGTGATGTGGAAGAGAATATCGGGAAAGATGAGACTGCATGGGGCAGTCAGGGAACATCTTGAGGGAGAGACATTTGAGTTGAAATGAGAAAGAGATAGAAAGCAAGAGACAGAAAACAAAAGACTTAGAAAAAGAAGAGTGGGGGAGGGAAGGAAGGAAGGAAGGGAGGGAGGGAGGGAGGGAGGGAGGGAGGGAAGGAGGGAGGGAAAGAACAGAGAAGAAAGAGGTTAAGAGATCAAGGAGCAGGCTGGGGACAAGTTCTCTCAGGGTATTTAAACCATGGGGTAGAGTTTGTATTTTACTCTGGATGTAATGGAAAGATATTACAGGACTAAAATTGGAGCATGACACAATTTTATTAACATTCTTAAAACATTACTGAGACTGCTCCTCAGAGAACAAGGGGGTGAGAGCAGAAACAGGGGCACCAGCAGGAATGTGTGGCAGAATGACACGAATTCAAGCATGTTCACTTGGTTATGGGGTGGGGCAAGTGATGGAGGCAGTGGAAATGAAGAAACTGTGCTTTAGGTCACATAATTACAAAGGGCCAGAAACTCACCTCAAGTTTACCTCTAAAGCCTACAAAAATCTGCCCCATAATGTAATATTAATGTACCTCCCTTATATTCCTTGATGTAACTTTAGTTGCTTAAGTTTCTTTCTACTGTTGTATATAGAATTTGCTTAACGAAAATTTGGTGTTTGCTTTACATATACTGCTTGAAATGTATAAAATGTACTTTGTTTTACAAGAAGAAATAGGTTGACAGAGTTTAAGTATCACACTCAAAGTTATATCTTGAAAGTAAACTGAGCCAAATTTGAAATGAACTGTCTGACTCAAAGTCTTTGCATTTGGCTGTCTTTCTAAGATCCCTAAGAATGATTCATAGTATAATAATGTGCAATTCATTCTTCTTTTAAAATAATAGTAAATTCAATTCAATTAGATGTTCTCATTACCAACCACAGACAACCCCCAAGCACACAAAACACACACACTATCCAGGGTTTCAAATACAAATTAAAATTACATTTTCTGAAATTAGATAGTTTATCTCAGCTTTTTCATAGGCTGTAGGAAAAATATAGTTATGTCATTTTATTTCTAAAGCAAAATGCAGGCTTAGGATGAAAATAATATCTAATTCAATTTCTATGCTCAAACTACATTGTATAATAATTTTAGCTTTGTCAAACATTTGTCAGTATGGATTATGGCTTGTATTACATCATTGAAAACATGGAAAGCTAATTATTTTTAACTTTCTATATAAATCCTGAGTCCTTTAATTGGTCTCCTACAGATCATGTTAAATATTTAGTGAGAAATAAACATAGCTATTTTAACCAATTCCTGCCCATCACAATAGACATTATTGTAAAAATTAAAACTTATTTAGTGACATATATAACACATGGTAAGAAGCAAAGGGAAACTTTTATAAAGTAAATACAGGCATTTCAAACAACAGACTTAAGCTTCAGGCATTCCAATATCTCTGAAATATCAAAGGATTTCACAAAGATAATCTAGTCTAAATATGTAAGAGCAGTCCTGTGGAACAGACAGTAAATAAAGATCATTCTAATTTTATTTATAAAATATTTATAGTGATGTCTCCTGGTTAAATAGGCACTCCATCCAAACTGACTGTATTTACATTATCTGTGAATTCAGAACTTTTTTTAGGTGACGATTCATTTGTTCAATGACTATTTAATGAAAGCCACCTACATACAAAATATTTTGCTAGATACCATGACTGCTAGAAGAGAACTCAGGTCTGGCCTCAGGAAGTTCCCATTCTGGGAGGGAAGTGAGACACTTCACAGTGATGCAACATAAGAAGATGTTCTTTAAAAAAGAAATAAAACTCTGTGGGAGTTTAGAAGTAGAGATCATGATTCTAGCACTCCCATGTCCTATAATCTTTGCTGAATCACTTAATCTGTGGGAGCTACAATTTTCCATCTGTAGAAATAGTGAAAAGATCTTGCAGAATTTTGGAAAGCATCAAATCAAGTCACACAGCCTAGTTCCTGGCATATATTCAGTGCTAGAAAACTGTTAGTTATAAGCATTACTCTTTTTGGTGAGATTCAGAAAAAGCTTCTTTGTGGAAATAGCAGGTGAGCCTTGAAGACTAGGCAGGAGCTGGAAAGGACAGAATAGCAGCTGTCCCTTCAAAGTTCTTTCTCTGCTTTTTCCTGGGCACATGATCACCCAGAATTTAGAGATTAGGTGGAGGTCAAGCTAAATCGGGTTAAAATTGATCTAGCTAAATCAATAGGGCTTGATGAATAATGGAATTTGAGAAAAGAAATCATGATGCCAAGCACACAGATAAACTCAATGTTTTTGGCCCACATGACTGGAAGTAGGAAGATGACATCAAGAGAATTGGATGGGAGGAATCTGAGCAGATGATCTGTGCCATTCTGGACATAGGATGATTTACCTATGAGACATCCAAGTGGAAAGGTTTATAATCCAAAAGGACTTGTAAGTCAAGCATTAGGAATTGGATAAGATCTGGAAATAAAGATTTCAGATTCACCTACATATCAGTGATGATCAAAGTCTTAAAATTTCAAGAGGAAGAATACTAAGGAAAAAAATAATCAATCAAAGGAAAGTTTTTGTTTGGTAAATCCCAGAGTTAGGAAGCAAGAGGGAAAAAATAAACAATAAATATAAGAGGAGATTCAGGAAAGTACTACAATGGAATTCAGATGTATATATAATATGGGGTGCAAATTCCTTCTCTGAAAAGTGTTCATTTTTAACAGTCTCTGCTGCACTGGGGCCTAAGTTCTATATTAGTCCATATGACTTCATGTACCCTGGCCATTGCTGATTTTGTCACAGTAGACATCTGATGCCAGCTGGGCCAATTCAATTCTCTAAGGATTTTAAATAAAACAATACTTTAATTGGTTGAGGTTAGAACTGAAAGGTTCTAGAGCCAAAACCTGTGGCTTTTGCTGACAGCTTTTTCAAGACAGCAAATAACAAAGCACCTCCAATTTCAGACAGCTGCATGTTCACCATTTTAGCCCCCCATCAACGTTTGCCAAATGATTTACTGATGTAAATCTAGAGTTTTTATCCTTTTCAAGTTTATCGTAGTGTACATGTAGACTGTATCTGCCAAGCTGGCCGTTTTATCTCCATGTGTGTTAAGAGTACTGAATGAGGGGAAAAGGCCTAGCTATACTTTCTGCTCTCAAGTTCCACAACACAGCCTTATATCCTTATGTTAATTGTTTTTTTTTTTCGCTTGAATTAGTTTGATTGTGTGCCTGTTTCATACAAACAAGTATCCTAGACTGAGATATCAAAGAATACATTAAAGATAAAGACAATGATGGCAAATGTACATCCACAGAAATATCAAGACTAAATACAAAAAGAAAACCATTAGAGTTAATATTTTAAAAGTCAGTGGAGATATTTTTAATTGAACTTTTTATTTATAACTGACATCTAATAATTGTACATATTTATGGGATAAAATGTGATGTTTCAGTGCATGTGTACATAGCTTAATGATAAAATTGGGGTAATTGCCATATACATCACTTTCAATATTTATCTTTTCTTTGTGGTGACAACATTGAAAGCCACCTCATCCCAGCTAGAATGGCTATTATCAAAAGTAACAAATAGAAGAAAAGAGAACTCATACATTGTTGGTGGGAATGTAAGTTAGTACAGCCATAATGAGTAACATATGGAGGTTTCTCAAAAAACTAAAAATAGAACTGCCATATAATCCAGCAATCCCATTACTGGGTATATATCCAAAGAAAATGTAATCAGTATGTGGAAGAGACATCTGTACACCCATGTTTATTGCAGCACTATTCACAGTAACCAAGATATAGAATCAACCTATATGCCCATCTAATGATGAATGGATATATATCTGTGTGTGTGTGTGTGTGTGTGTGTGTGTGTGTGTGTGTGTGTGTGTGTAGTGGAATACTATAAAGTCATAAAACAGAATGAAATCTTGTCATTTGCAATAACATGAATGAACCTGGATAACACTATGTCACTATGTTAAAGCACAGAAGGCTAAACACCACATGATCTCACTCATATGTGGAATCTTAAAAAGCTTATTTCATAGACTTAGAGAGTAGAATTGTTGTTACCAGAGGCTGGGGAGGGTCGAGGTTGGGGGGAACTGGGAGAGGTTGGTCAATGGGTACAAAGTTACAGTTAAGAAGAATTTGTTTTGGTGTTCTATTACACAGTAGGGTGACTATAGTAAATAACAATGTACTGAATATTTCAAGATAACTAGAAGAAAAGATTTAGAATGTTGTCACCACAAAGAAATAATACATGTTTAAAGTAGTAGAGATCTTTAAGACAGCAATTTCATTATAGAAAAACAGAATCCAGATTTTAGGGTGCTAATCAATATATGGATTAAAAAAAGAAAAATATTAAATATTGACTACTCTTTTGATAAGTTTGGTACTATGAAAAGGTAAAAAAAAAAACTTCAAATAACAATTAATATGGTTTCTCCTAAGTATCAGAAGTACCAGAAGAATGAAAGGAAGGCCTGCTCCTTTTGGTGTGTATATTACGTTTGAATGTTTGAGGAATTCAGGGACAGATTTAATAATATAAAGGGCATAAATAAAGAGCAGGTGATGTGAACACCTGCAGAAATTTATTCTATGAATACCTTCCCTGAATTCGTCATTTCTGACTCACTGGTTTGGGGTCTGGGCTTTTGAGTCAGACACTGGAAATATCGTCTGTCATCCTGATGCCCGTGTGATTGATTACAGCATCATCACATTATAGATATCCAAAGGCTTTATGGTATGAAACCAGAAATACAGTCCTCATTTCATTTCTAAAAATATCTATGGTTTTATATGTTCTTTTACTGCCTTTATGTTTCTTTAGATTTTACGTTTCTGTTTCAATCTTAGCAACTGTCTTAAGCTTTGAAATGCAAGCCCTCCTTCTTAGTAGCTACAAATAAAGAGAACCCTAAACAGATTAGGGGAGAAGGGACTGTTGATACCCACCGAATTTTGAGCAGACAGCCATTTAGAAGAAAATTGAAGGCTGAAAATGTTTTCAAGAGTAAAATCCTACTTCCTTTTCTAAATGATTGCTTTTATACTTGGAAACATTCTATTCAGCATTTGGTAACAGTCATTATCTTTTCAAGGTTGTCCGTAAGAAGCCCACTTAGAAATAACTAAGCTTCTCAAGTGTAATGTCATCTCTTGTGAAATGTAATTATTAATCCCAAAGAGGGTTAATTGGTAGGCAGAGGCAACAATACCCAACTTTATGTATTTAACTACCAAAGATGGAAAAACTGCCTGCATCATATGGCTTAAAAAAAAAAAAAAGAGCTTCAAAGTTTATCTTCGTCATTAGCCAGTGAAAGTAAAAGTAAATGAGTCTGATAGATTCATCTTAAAACCATGGATACAAATTTCTTTTTGACAATGGGTTAATCTTCCACTGAAGCCACAACAAAAGGTTTGATGAAAGCAAGGACATCACTTCTTGGGGAAGAGCTCACCAGAAATGTAAGGCAACAATACCTCAAACAAGGAAATGGAATAGAACCCTAGACATACTTATTTTCTTCCCATAATATGTGTTTTTGCCAGAGAACTCTGTATATCAGCTAGTTCGAGTAGAGATACAGGTGTTAGGAAAGGAGTCAAGTCTGAGTGACCAAAGTAGGTGTCAGTGGATAAATTATTAATAATAATAATAATAATAATTGTAGTATAGTTTCCTTTAGGATTATCTGCATAAAGTATGTAGTATCTTGCAAGATCCCCTCTTCCTAACCTCAGGAAGCCACACAGAAGGCTACCTTGGCGTCTAGCAGAAAAAGAATGAGAATGGAAAAGAAAAAGAACTGTTGCTGAGAAGATTGGTCCTGACCCAGATTTACACCCTAGACAAACATAGATTGTTGGCCAAGAAAACTCAGGGAGTGAATTTAGTTTCAGTTGTCCCAGGCTGGTACACTTACAGGTGCCTGGCAGAGAAGCTAATGCAAAGATTCTCTGGAGGAGGACGCATTTATCCTAGTTCTCAAAAAACATGCAGAAATATTTTCCATCCAAAGGAAAGTGAATAATGACAAGATACAAGGAAAAATACGGCAGAAATGAGAACAAGCAGAAACAACAAACCTACTAAGACTCCAGTCACTGAAATAATCAGACACATATTATAAAATTATCATGCTTATCCCACCACATGCTTAAAAAGATCTGCAGGGAACCCGAAATGTTAAGTCTACATAACAGATTTGAGGAAAACTAAATAAATTAATAGAATGTAAGATATAATTTTTTAATTCAATGGATACAATTGAGAATGGGAAAATTAGTCACATGAAAGACAAATCACAGATCAGAATCAATTGTTCAAAATACAGTAGAAAGTGATAAAAATTTGGAAAATTGAGAAGAAAGAATAAAAGATGTAACAGATTTAATGAGATGATCTCATACACATATATTCAATAGTCTCAGAAAGAGAGAAAAGAAAAAATGTGGTTGTCAATGCAATATATGTATAAACAATACCAAATAATTTTTCAGGAATGATGAAAGAAAGATACATCCACAGATTCAAAAAGTTCCATCAAATCTAAGTAAGATAATTTTTAACATTATATTCTGACACATCAGAATAAAACTGAAGAAAACAGAAGACAATAAGAAACTTAAAATTGCCAGGTTTGGGGGAAGGAAGCCAAAATAATCTTAAAGAAATGACATTAAAATTTCAGCTAACTTCTCAACAGCAATAATGGAAACTGTAAGATAGTGAAATGATACCAACAATGTTCTAGAGGAAAAAAAAAAATAAAAGTAATAATTACTCAAAGATATTTTATATTCAGTTTTAAACATTTTTCAAGAATAAGAATAAAAAATATATTCAGACAAATAAAAGATATATTCAGAGATTTTTGTTGTTGACAGTAGGGAAAATTCAAAATATCTTACAGCAGGTAAATGATAAACAAGTCCAGAAAGGAGGCCTAAGAAGAAAGAAGAGTTAAAAAGCAATGAAAATGGTAAACAGGAAATAAAATAAAAAGAACACTGATTACTTAAAATGGTAATAAACTTTAGTGGAGATAAATTATAAAACACATAAGGTAGAATACCAGATAAAGTTTGAGAAAAAATATTATACTTTTTAAATACAAACATACTTAGATTTACCTTTTGCTTTATTATTTTTTATTTTTCATGATTGTGGATACATAGTTGTACATATTTATGAGATATATGTGATATTTTGATACAAACATACAATATTTAATGATCAAATCAGGGTTAATTATAATATCCATCACCTCTAGCATTTATCATTTATTTGTGTTAGGAATATTGCAATATCACTTTTTTAGTAATTTTGAAATATACAATAAATTGTTGTTAAGTATAGTCACCCTATTATGCTCTTAAACACTAGATCTTATTCCTTCTATTTAACTATGTTGTCCCCATTAACCAACCTCTCTTCTTCCCCACCTCTTCAATCTTCCCAGCTTCTGGTAACCATCATTCTACTCTCTACCTTTATGAGATCAATTTATTTTAGCACACACATATGAGTGACAACAGCGGTTATTTTTCTGTGCCTGAATTATTTTACTTAACATAATGTCTTCCTGTTCCACCAATGTTGTTGCAAGTGACAGGATTTGATTCTTTTATGGTTTAATAATATTCCATTGTGTATATATATCACATTTTCTTTATCGATTTATCATGCATGGAAACTTAGATTGATTCCACATCTTGGCTATTGTGACTAATGCTACAATTAATATGAGAGGACAGATATCTCTTTTATTGTTTCTTTTTTTGAGGTAGGGTCTTGCTCTGTGGCCCAGGCTGAAGTGCAGTGCTGCAGTCTTTGCTCACTGCAATCTCTACCTCCAGGTCTCAAGTAATCCCCCCACCTCAGCTTCCTGGGTAGCTGGGACTACAAGTGCACACCAACATGCCTGGCTGATTTTTTTTTTTTTTTTTTTTTTTTTGTATTTAGCTAATACGGGGTTTCACCGTGTTAGCTAGGATGGTCTCGATCTCCTGACCTCGTGATCTGCCCACCTCGGCCTCCCAAAGTGCTGGGATTACAGACGTGAGCCACGGCGCCCAGCCGCCTGGCTGATATTTGTAATTTTTGTAGAGGCGGGTTTTGTCTTGTTACTCAGACTGATCTCAAACTCCTGGGCTCAAGCAATCCACTCAACTGGGCCTCCCAAAGTGCTGGGATAACGGGTGCCCAGCACACCACCATGCCCAGCCCAGATAGCTCTTTAATCTGCTAATTTCCCTTCTTTTGGACACATATCCCACAGTGGGATTATGGGATGATATGACAATTCTATTTTTGGTTTTCTGAGGAACCTCCATACTGTTTTCCATAATGGTTAGGCTAATTTACATTCCCACCAACCGTGTAGGAGCATTCCTCTTTCTCCATATCCTCACCAGCATCCATTACTGTCTTTCTAATAAACGCCAGTTTAGTTGGGGTGAGATAATATATCACTGTGGGTTCAGTTTACATTTCTCTGATGATTAGTGATTTTGAGAATTTTTTCATATATCTGTTGGCCATTTGTATGTCTTTTTTTTTTTTTTTTTTTTTTTTGAGACAGAGTCTTGCTCTGTTGCCCAGGCTGGAGTGCAGTGGTGATCTCGGCTCACTGCAAGCTCTGCCTCCCAGGTTCACACCATTATCCTGCCTCAGCCTCCCAAGTAGCTGGGACTACAGGCGCCCGCCACCATGCCCGGCTAATTTTTTGTATTTTTAGTAGAGACAGGGTTTCACGGTGTTCGCCAGGATGGTCTCTATCTCCTGACCTCATGGTCCGCCCGCCTCGACCTCCCACAGTACTGGGATTACAGGTGTGAGCCACCGCGCCCAGCTTGTATGTCTTTTTTTGAGAAATGTCTACTCAGATCTGTTCCACCTGTTTCAATTAGATGATTTGGGATATTGTTATTAGGGTGTTTGAATTCCTTATATATTCTGGTTAATAGTCCCTTGTCAGTCAAATGTTTAGAATATTCCTTTTAAGTCAATATGGAGACAAAAATATTCAGAATTAATAAGGAAATTTAGCAATATTTGTGTGTGTAAAATCAATATTAAAAATTTACTTATTTCTTCTGGTAAAAAAAGTTAGAAAATACAAATTTTAGAAATCTATATATGCATTTAATTTATATATGGCATCAAAAATACTAAATACATAGAAATAAATCTAACAATGCCTCTGTGAACAATACTGCTATGAGAATGATGGATAATACCCATATGAAAAAAGAAGTAAAACTGTATTGAGAAAATTTTATAAATAACTAAATAAATGAAGAGATATACCATGTTTATAAAGTAGAATATGGTTATGATAAAGATGTTTTCTCCCCAAATTGATCTATAGATTCTGAAAAATCCAATTAAAAACTCCCTGCAATTTTTTGAAAAGAAAAATTATGACAAGCTGGTTTCAAAATTAATGTGCAAGATACCACTGAAGAAAAACAAGTTTGGAAAAGTCTATCATATTGACTATTAAGTGTTATTACCAAACCATAGTAATTAAGGCAGTGTGATGTTGGTGTGGAATTAGACAAATGGGCCAGTGAAGCAGAATATAGAGCAGATAAGCCTATCAATTACATGTGAACACATGAGTTATACAATAATTGTACTACAGAAATAGTGGAGAAAGGATTTTTTCCTTTTGTGGTATTGATGAATTGACTATGCACATTTTAAAAAGAAAATCAGACTTGTATTTAATATTATTTATAAAAATTTCCACATAGATTACAGACATGAAAGAGAAAACAATAAGGTTTTTAGAAAATAATATACAAGACTATCTACATGCTCTTGTGGTTGGGAAAGATTTTTTTAACCAAAATACAGAAAAAAAAAGGCTAATCCTAAAAGATTGAGATATCTGATTTTATAAAAATTACTATGTTCTAGTCACTAAATTTTATATACATATCCTTCGACCCAGCAATTCCACTCATAAGTCTGTAAATTAAGATGTATGTCATGGTGCCCATACGGGAATGTATGAAACATTGTTCATAATAACCATAAACTGAAAATAATTGAAATGTCCAAAATTAACAGAATTAATGGATAATTTGCAGTATGTTAATAAAATGCAACAGTGAAATGAAAAACAAGCAATAAAAATGATATAGCTACACTCAACAACATTAATGAATCTTAAAAACATAATAACTATAACAATTTTTAAGACTTCCATATAAGTAAAGGCACAACTAAAACAAAGTTAAAGGATAAGGCATACCTTGGGAGAATTTACAATAAATATTTAATAATACCAACATATTAATAAGAACAAGACAACACATAGAAGTAATTCTAACAGCAACAAACATAAAAAGATAGTCACATAGTTATTAGGGAATCTTAAAAATCTTAAAAAGTGACATTATAAGTGTCACTTTTGACCTATTATATTGTCAAAAATTAAGAAATCTAAGATAATACCCATATAAAAATAAAAACACTAAAACTGTATTGAGAAAATTTTTATAAATAAATGAAGAGATATGCCATGTTTCTAAATTATAATATGGTTATGATAAAGATGTTAAGTCTCCCCAAACTGATCTGTTAGGTGTTGGTGAAGACAAGGGGAAGTGATACTCTCATACTCTTATAGACTGGGGAAGGAAATATGTGTCTGTGTGTGTGTGTGTACATGTGTGTGTGTGTGTGTATTTTTTTTTTTTCAGATACTTTTGGAGACCCATAGAAAGCACCAAGTAAATTTTTTAAAATAACAAATCAAAAATTATACTTAGCTGGGCACAATGGCTCACATCTATAACCCAGAATTTTTGGAGGCTGAGGGGTGAGGACCATTTGAGGTCAGGAGTTTGAAACTAGCCTCAGCAACGAAGCAAATTCCATCTCTACAAAAAAAAACTTTTTTCTTTATCCAGGTATGGTTACATGTGCCTGTGATTCTAGCTACTCCAGAAGCTGAAGCAGGAGGCTCTCTTGAGCCCAGGAATTCGAGGTTGCAGTGAGCTATGATTGTGCCACTGCACTCCAGCCTGGGACATAGAGCAAGACTCTGTCTGTAAAAATAAAAATATAAAAAAAAAGAAACACTTGCACACATACACAAGGAGAAATATGCAATGATTGTCACTATGGCATTGATTTTGTTGTCAAAAATTTGGAAAATAATAAATAAGGAAAATTTATTATATTAGAATTTCTCAGCCATTAAAATGGAGAAAATACATAATTATCCATATGGATTAAAGTTAAAATGTAGCATTTTTAAAAAAACTAAGTCACAGATAAATGTATTAGGTAGAATTACATTAATAAATGTGAAAAATACAATTTCATATTCATGTATATTAAAGTAGAAAAATGAACTGGAATGATATATGCCACAATTACTATAGTTGAAAGCACACAGGGTTAAACAGCTGAAACTGTAGTTCTTGAAGTATTCTTTATTCAAGAAAAGTATTTTAAACAAATGTAACAATATGTGTCTCAGGCTACTGGGGCTTCTATAACAAAACAGTGTAAACTGGGTGACTTAAACATTTTATTTCTTCATGTTCCAGAAGCTGGGAAATCCAAGATAGGGTGCCAGCATGGGCTGGTATTGGTGAGGGCTATGTTCTTGGCTTGCAGACAGTTGCCTTCTTGCTGCACCCTCACACAGAGGAGAGAGTAAGTGCTGGCAGCTCTTCCTTTTCTTGTAAAGACACTAATCCCATCATGAGAACTCCACCATCATGACCTCATCTATGCCCAACTACCTCCCAAAGGCCACACTTCCTAATACCATCAAATTGCGTTACAATTTCACTTTGTTAACTCCAGGGCTTTTCAAATTTGTTTAAATGAAGAAACTAAACCCCTCCTTTTTAGCATAATATCTATTACTACCTGGTTTGCTATGAGATCATACTCTCTTCTTTGTGAATTGCAGTGGCTATAATACACATTAAGGTTGGGACTTCAACATATGAATTGTGTGGGGACACACACATTCAGCCCATAACAATACGCCAACATCTTAAATTCTATTGCATGTATGCCATTATACTTTTCTAAGTTTTCAGCAAGTTCTTAAAACTTAAAAATCACGCACAATTTTTAAGAAATTTTAATCTATTAACAACACATTTTGATCTAGCAAGTTATTTTTCCTAATAAAAATTTGGACATTGAACAGAAATTAATAATACTTAAAACGTGTTCCATGAGTTCATTCTGATGAAGCAGGTTGTATAGGTAGTGGTGGCAAGGCTAGCTCTGTCTCTGTATTAGTCCATTCTCACACTGCTACAGAGATACCACTTGAGACTGGGTAATTTATAAACAAAAGAGGTTTAATTGACTCACAGTTCCGCATGGCTGGGGAGGCCTCAGGAGATTTACAATCATGGCAGAATGGGAAGGGGAAGCAAGGCACCTCTTACATGGTGGCAGGAGAGAGTGCGAAGGAGGAAGCACCAGACACTTACCAACCAATCAGATTGCATGAGGACTCACTATCATGAGAACAGCCAAGGGGAAATCCATCCCTGTGATCAATCACCCCCCACCAGGTCCCTCATTTGACACATAGGGATTATAATTCAAGATGATATTTGAATGGGGACACAGAGCCAAACTGTATCAGTCCCCCTAATGCGGACTTATACTATACATGAGCATATTTTAAAACTGAGCCAGGCACAGTGGCTCATGCCTGTAATTCCAACATTTTGGGAGGAAAAGGAGTGCCGATCACTTGAGGCCAGGAGTTCAAGACCAGACTGGGCAACAAAGCATGACCCCATCTCCACAAAAAAAAAAAAAAAAAAAAAAAAAAATTAAAAATTAGCCAGCCATACTGGCTAAAATTCGGAGGCTGAGCAACTGGAGGATCACTTGAGCCCAGGATTATAGTAAGCTATAGGTTATAGTAAGGTTATAGTAAGCTATAATCATGCCACTGCACTCCAGCCTGGGTGACCCTGTCTCTAAAAATAAATAAATAAATAAATAAATAAATAAATAAATAAATAAATAAATAAACAAATAAAAAAGTTGAGAACTTTTGGAGTAAAGAAAACAATTGCACTTTGTTAAATCCAGGGCTTTTGAAATTTGTTTAAACGAAGAATCTAACCTGCTCCTTTCTAGCATAGTATGTTACTATCTCGTAGGCTGAAAAAGATTATACTCCATTCTTGGTGAATTGTGGTATCAGTAATACACCTTTGATATAATCAGTTTAATCATTGTATACTAATTTCTGTTTCAATTTTTTCTTATAAACATTTCTATTGTATTCTACTATTCAGATACATTTAATTGACTTGATTATTATAAAGCATTTGCTATTTTCAATTTTTAAATTAATTAAAACTACTCTGAACATTTTAATACAAATTATTTTTCCACTGTTTACCTATATCCTACTAGTAACAGAATGATCTAGTCATGGTGTGTATGTTTAGGTCCTGTTGCTTTTTATTTGTAGCATCCTTCACCATTTAGATGCACTGACCAGTTTTACATATTTCTTCAGCATATTATGTTTATATGACTAATAGCAAAACCATTCACTTTTTTAATGATATACTTTGAATTTTATTTTCTTCTCTGTAGGATTCTAGGTGGATAATAACTTTTCCTGCCACTTTTTTTTACAGTATGGATCACTATGGTATTGGGACAAGGATACCACAGAAAACAACTAGAAAAAGTACATTATTTGTGACTGTAAAGTCTTTGTGAAAGTTCTTTTAACAAACAATGAGTGCTCTTGCACTCCTTGTAGAAACTTTATCCCAAGGAAATAATTTGAAATATTTCAAAATAGAAAAACATTCTATTTTGTTTAAATTTGAAATATCAAAGATCTTAGAACTAAATAGAATACTTCATGATACAGGAGTTATCAAATATTTTCTCATGCAATCTATGCATTATTATGACAAATTAAGAAAACATATGAGTATAGATAATTATTTCAAACAAAAAGTATAGAATTCAAAATTTTAGAAAGCATATAATTATAATAACTAAGGCTATTAAAAAACAGTAAACTTTAAAATTTTAATCTTTGGTTAGAGAACTATGGGTGAATTTTTATTTTTCACAGTTTTCCACATTTTCTAAATTCTCTACAATACATATGGGTCCTATAATTATTTTCTAGCTTACCTTGATTTATGACTCCTTTCTCCACTTAAATGTTGAAAATTTAATTTCCAGATCTCTTCATGATAAGGCGAAGATATGCCTCCATATGTATTAATCATAGGTGATTTGTTAACAGGCATATTCACCAATCATAAATTCTAAAAGGAATATTAAATGTATGTTAGCATACAAATGTACTCATAGTAGCAAACAATATGTTACGCAAATTCATTATTTTTGGAAAAGAATAGCAAGAACTAAAGTTAGGCTTAAGAATAATTCTATACTAAGGAAGAATTTAAATAAATAAGAAAACTATAAGGATATTACGGAAATAAGTACAAAAAGCTACTATTATAAGTGTATCCATCCATATATCTAGTCTTTATTATGCTTTGGCAGTTTCATCAGCAAAATCATTGAAAGAACAGCATGGCACGGTAGCTAAGAGAATAGGCTATACAACCAGACTAAGTGCTCTGTGCCGCAGTTTCCTCACTTGTAAAATGAGAATAGTATTTCCTCATAGAGTTCCTGTGAGAAATAAATAGTTCAATATATGTAAATTGCTTAAATTGAGCCTAGTATATAGGAAACTTTATGTAATCGCTTGTGATCATATCACTGTTGTCTGTTCTTTAAAGTTTCTTGTAAACTCCTTTTCATGTCTCCTGTCTTTTTGTCATTTAGATAGTGCTTTCTCTGCTTGTTTTTACACCCAGAAATTTTTTCCTTTTGATTCATATCTGAGTATATTCTCTGAGTGTATAACCAAAACTAAGACATCCTATTTGTGTTTAGTGGAGTTTTAGTCAGCAAAATGAAGTAATGAAATGGGTAGCCATATCTATACTGCATTTTTTGTCTTTCATTTTTTAAATAGCTACATTTAAAAATTGATCATTAGATCAGTCAAAGTTTTGGTAGGAAATGCAGGGCACACTCAAATAGGGTACCTGAATGAAGGAATTCTTTCCAAAGACATGGGCAGAGCTACAAAACAAGATGGTTGTGTTCTCAGGGACAGAACAAAATAAACTGTTATCACTCTTAGGGCTGAAGAGGAAGATAGACCAAGACAGAATAACTATTGAGGAGATGTGCTTAATAAAAAGCTTTGGCCTTTAAGAGAGAAATGCAGCCAAACTGTGGTTGCTCCCTAAGAGGGAGCCTGGAGGATGGAAACTGCAATCTCAGTCTCCTTGCATGCTCCACTTTAGTCATCTGCCTGTGTTACCCATTTGCCAAACCAAACTAGAAGCCAGAAAGTACAGGGGCAAAGTGAAGAAGAATGGGAAGCAGATCTGAGCGGCAATGGGAAAATATCCAGCAAAAGATAGGTCATAGACACAAAATGTCATTGTCTATTGCTATTGGTGTATAGCAAAATCTGCTTCTAATAATCCACATTCATCAGAATGTAAAACAAATGGGTTTTTTTTTTAAGTCAGCAGCTGTGCTGAGCTATATACAGGAGTGCCATCCAAACTGGGTCTAACTTTAATGTAAAACAAAAGTTATTCCCAAGCAGGATTAATATTTTCAGACATTTATTTTTCTTTAACAGCTAACAAAATCACACTGGGCATATCTACCTTAAAATCCACTCAGGAAAATAACAAATTCATATTATCAATAAAAATGCATCATAAGGTACAGCTAAGCACATGCAACCTAAAAGAACAATACTCAATAAGTAGGAATTGCAAAGGGAGATAATTTGATAAATCTAGTAACAAATTTTGCAAATTTGACAAGTGCTTATTGTCAATTATAAAAAATTATGAAGGTAAGGTGTTTAACTAAAGATAAATTATAAAAAATTATGAAGGTGTTTCTTTTAAGGAAAAGAAAACACCTTCAAAAGAAGACCAAAAGAAACTCATAAGGCTATAAAAGCAAGCCCACCAAAGACTTCACGACTAAAACACCAAAAGCTATGAACAGACACCTCTCAAAAGAAGACATATATGAGGCCAACAAACATGAAAAAAAGCTCATCATCGCCAGTCATTAGAGTAATGCAAATCAAAACCCCAATGAGATACCATCTCATGCCAGTTAGAATGGTGATCATTAAAAAGTCAGGAAACAACAGATGCTGGAGAGGATGTGGATAAATAGGAATGCTTTTACACTGTTGGTGGAAGTGTAAATTAGCTCAACCATTGTGGAAGACAGTGTGGCGATTCCTCAAGGATTTAGAACCAGAAATACCATTGGACCCAGCCATCCCATTACTGGGTATATACCCAAAGGATTATAAATCATTCTACTAAAAAGACACACACACACGTATGTTTATTGCAGCACTATTCACAATAGCAAAGACTTGGAACCGACCCAAACCGACCACATCAATGATAGATTGGATAAAGAAAATGTGACACATATACACCATGGAATACCACGCAGACATAAAAAGGATGAGTTCATGTCCTTTGCAGGGACATGAATGAAGCTGGAAACCATCATTCTCAGCAAACTAACGCAGGAACAGAATCAAACACCGCATGTTCTCACTCATAAATGGGAGTCGAACACTGAGAACATATGGATACAGGGAGGGAAACATCACACACCAAGGTCAGTCACGGGGTGGGGGCCCAGGGGGGATAGCATTAGGAGAAATACCTAATGTAGACGATGGGTTGATGGGTGCAGCAAATCATCATGGCATGTATATACCTATGTTAACAAACCTGCATGTTCTGCACATGTATCCCAAAACTTAAAGTATAATAAAAACACAAAACATTGCATATATCAGAAATATCTAGAAATACAAATTTGTGTTAGACATACTCTTAGATAAATTAGTTTAAAGAGTTTAATACCAAATGAATGGAAAAGAAAAAAATACAGGCCATCAAGAAAGAAAACAAGAAATTGAAGGGAAATTGAAGGCTAAAACTGGTTTTCATGTACATTATGTTAGGCAAATTGACCTGTAGCTTTTGGCTGTTTCCTGAGATATTTCACAGAGTTGGTTATAATTAATCATATCCTTTGATTTTCAAGAAGTTAGAAACTATTTCAAATATTATCTTTTAATCACTGAACTTGCTGTCCAAAGATTCCTCACATCTGCTGCTAACAGTGGTAGATATTTGCACTTTCTGCTCAACATGCAAGTTCCACAATGCCCTGTTAAAGAAACTTCTCCAGTGGGATGGAATAAAAACATCAAAAACATAAGTTTCTAAATGCTTACTCTAAATTTCTGGCTTATTTTAGCAGTACTGGTAAAAGTATTTAGCCAACACAAGTTTGTAAATCACTATTTGAGTAGTGTTGTGATATACAAGAGAGAAAATTTGTGCCCTCTAATACATTTTATTACTTAGGATTGCTTTTGATTAAGAGTAATGGGAAAAAATAGCCAAACAACTTCAAATTTCCAAAAGGAAAAAAAAATTAATGCCTCCAGAAATATTTTGCATAGAGATGTTGGAATTAAATCCTCAGTAAAGTAAATAAACAAATAAACAAAAAGTTTTAAAATAACCCTCCCTCCCCCAAAAAATAAAAATAGAGAATCTGAAAATGTCATCAACTTTCAGGAAAATATTAGTTCTTTTCTAAAGATATTCTTCATCAAATTCCCAGTACATCCCAAAGCTTGGAGCTATCAACAAGAGAATTTAGTATTATTGCTATTATTATTGTTATTGCATGTACAACAAGGCCACATTGCATTGTGCATTATTTTAAGATTTGTTTTCGAACTCCAACACAAACTACAAAATATCTGAGAAAATGTAAGCATTTAATTTTTACATGTTATTTTGCAATTATTCTAATTTACATCAAGTCTGTTTTTTAACCCACTTTTAACATAATTAGCTAAACTAGCAAAGTAAAAAATCATCATTTTATTCTAATTTAATGATGACAAAATAAACTTTACTAGACCTTTCTTGGTCAAGAAAAAACAATAATCAAGAAGCAGGAATGTGAAAAGGAGTTAATTTGATAAATGTAGTAATAAATGTAAATTTGACAAGTATTTACTGTGAATCACATAAAATTATGAAGGTAAAAATGTTTAACTTGCATGAATGTGAAAAAGTAAAGAAGCAAATAATAATGATGTTATTCCAAAGAAATAAGAAACCAAGAATTTCTACTAGTCTTTTACATATTGAGTTTGATTTTTGCGGTGCTAAAACCAAAGTATGTTATTTCTGAATATGTATGTCTAATGAAGCAACAAACATCATCTTTTAAATGCCATTTATGTAAACCATAAAGAAGTTCAAACTAAAAAATATTTGAAAGTATTACAAGAACCTGGAAAGTATTAATATTTCATCTGTTGGCTGTAGCCAACAGCACTTTGTATTGCTAAGACTAAAAAAGTATAGTTAATTGACAGACAAGAGTCACAGACTGCATCAGAGATTTCCAATGAATCTTTGCCATGTATTCAGCACTGGTCGACCACATAGTGCAATGTACTCAGCACTGGTTGACAATATGGAGACAAACTTAGAGAACAAATAAATCTAGTAAACTATTTTTCATTGCAACTTAAGAAATGCACAGACGTTGCAAACTTCAGCAATTGCTTTACCACAAGTGCAATTTGGACATATTAGTGACATAAAGGTAGAACTGTTGGATTAGCACCATTATTTACAAGTATAATTAGCTCTGAATGGAATAAAACTAGAAAAGCTTGCATTTGTTATTATTTTATTTATGTATTTATTTTGAGACAGAGTCTCGCTCTGTCACCCAGGCTGGATGGAGTGTAGTGGTGCCATCTCAGCTCACTGTAACCACCTCACAGGTTCAAGCGATTCTCTGCCTCAGCCTTTCAGGTAGCTGGGATTACAGGCGAATGCCACTATGCCCAGTCAGTTTTTGTATTTTTAGTAGAGACTGGGTTTCACTATGTTGGTCAGGCTGGTCTCGACCTCCTGACCTCAAGTGATCTGCCTGCCTCGGCCTCCCAAAGAGCTGGGATTACAGGCATGAGTCACCGTGCCTGGCCTTAAATTTTTTTTTTTTTTCTTTCTTTCTTTCTTTCTTTCTTTCTTTCTTTCTTTCTTTCTTTCTTTCTTTCTTTCTTTCTTTCTTTCTTTCTTTCTTTCTTTCTTTCTTTCTTTTTATTATACTTTAAGTTCTAGGGTACATGTGCATAACGTGCAGGTTTGTTACATATGTATATTTGTGCCATGTTGGTGTGCTGCACCCATCAACTCGTCAGCACCCATCAATTCATCACTTATATCGTGTATAACTCCCCAATGCAATCCCTCCCCCCTCCCCCCTCCCCATGATATGCCCCAGTGTGTGATGTTCCCCTTCCCGAGTCCAAGTGATCTCATTGTTCAGTTCCCACCTATGAGTGAGAACATGCGGTGTTTGGTTTTCTGTTCCTGTGATAGTTTGCTAAGAATGATGGTTTCCAGCTGCATCCATGTCCCTACAAAGGACGCAAACTCATCCTTTTTCATGGCTGCATAGTATTCCATGGTGTATACGTGCCACATTTTTTTAATCCAGTCTGTCATAGATGGACATTTGGGTTGATTCCAAGTCTTTGCTATTGTGAATAGTGCTGCAGTAAACATACGTGTGCATGTGTCTTTGTAGTAGAATAATTTATAATCCTTTGGGTATACACCCAGTAGTGGGATGGCTGGGTCATATGGTACATCTAGTTCTAGATCCTTGAGGAATTGCCATACTGTTTTCCATAATGGTTGAACTAGTTTACAATCCCACCAACAGTGTAAAAGTGTTCCTATTTCTCCACATCCTCTCCAACACCTGTTGTTTCCTGACTTTTTAATGATCGCCATTCTAACTGGTGTGAGATGGTATCTCATTGTGGTTTTGATTTGCATTTCTCTGATGGCGAGTGATGATGAGCATTTTTTCATGTGTCTGTTGGCTGCATGCAAGTAAGCTTTGAGTAGGACCGCTGCAATGGTATGTAATCACTTGGAGTAGTTTTTCAAATGGAGGAGTTTACAATAGAAACCTTCTAAAAGCTGGGAACTACTGACTCCAGCCAAATAACAAAAATGACAAAACTAAAATAGAAGAAAAACAGGGACTTCATTTCTACAACTGCATGGAGCTGTATTCTGCCAACCACCTGGATGATCTCAGAAGCACATCCTTTACCAGAGCCTCCAGGTAACAGACTAGCTCAGCTGGCCCCTTTTCCCCACCCCCAGCATTACTGAGCAAATGTTAGTGACAAATAAGAATTGTATATATTTACGTTGTATAATGTGATGTTTTCATATATGCATACATTGTGAAATGATTACCACAATCAGGCTAATTAATATCTCCATTACTTCACAGTTTTCTTTTTGTGTGTGTAGTGAGAATATTTAAGGTCAACCCTCTGAGCCATTTTGACGTATGTATTAACTATAGTCACCATGCTGTACAACAGATCTCCAGAATGTATTGATTCTAACTGAAACTTGTTACCCTTTGACCAACATCCCCCATTTCTACCTCCTACTCCTAGCTGTTGGCAACCATCATTCTACTCTCTGCTTCTATGAGTTTGATAGTTTTAGATTCTATATATAAGTGAAAACATGGCATATTTGTCTTTCCATGTTGGGCTTATTTCACTTAGCATAATGTCCTCCAAGTTCATCCATGTCGTCTCAAATGACAGAATTTCCTTCTTTTTAAAGGCTAAATTATATACCATTATGTATATATACCACATTTTTGTTATGCATTCATCCATCAATGGACACTTAGGTTAATTTTATATCTTGGCTATTGTGAATAGTGCTGCAATGAACATGAGAGTGCAGATGTCTCTTTGACAGGCTGATTTCATTTCCTTTGAATATATGTCCAGTAGTGTGATGGTTGGTTCCTATGGTAGTTCTATTTTCAGGGTTTTTTTAGGAACTTCTACAATGGTTATACTAATTTACATTGATATCAGTAGCGTACAGGATTTCCTTTTCTTCACATCCTTACCAGCACTTGTTAGTGTCATCTTTTCTTTCTTTCTTTTTTTTTTTTTTTTTTTTTTTTTTAAGACAGGATCTCACGTAAGTAAGCCCTGCGATCTTGGGGCTCACTGCAATCTGCAACTTCCTCCTCCTGGGCTTAAGCAATCCTCCCACTTTGGCCGCTCAACTAGCTGGGACTACAGGTGTGAGCCACCACACCCATCTAATGTTTGTATGTATGTATGTATGCAAGTAGGTATGTACATATGTATGTATGTATGTATGTATGCATTTATTTGTTTTGTAGAGATGGGGTTTCACTATGTTGCCCAGGCTGGTCTCAAACGCCTGAGCTCAAGAGATCCACCCACTGCAGCCTCCCAAAGAGCTAGGATTATGGGAGTAAGCCACCACGCTGGACCCTTCATCTTTTTATTTATTTAAATAGATGGAATTTCACTCTGTCACCCAGGCTGGAGTGCAGTGGAGTGATCTCGGCTCACCGCAACCTCCACCTCCCAGGTTCAAGCGATTCTTCTGCCCCAGTTTCCCGAGTAGCTGGGATTACAGGCACCCGCCACCATACCAGGCTAATATTTTGTATCTTTTAGTAGAGACAAGGTTTCACCATGTTGGTCAGGCTGATCTTGAACTCCTGAACTCAGGTGATCTGCCTGCCTCAGCCTCCCAAAATGCTGGGATTACAGGTGTGAGCCACCGCACCCGGCCTCATCTCTTGTGTAATAGCCATTCTAATAGATATAAGGTGATATCTCATTGTGGTCTCAATTTGCATTTATCTGATGATTAGTGATGCAGAGCATCTTTTCTGATATCCTATTGGCCATTTGTATGTCTTCTTTTGAGAAATGTCTATCCAGGTTCTATGTTCATTTTTTTTAATTGTCTGTTTTTTTTTTTTTCTATTGAGTTGTTTGAGTCCCTTAAATATATTGGATATTAACCTTCTTTCGGATGTGTGGTATGCAAATATTGTTTTCCATTTGCTATCTTAGTTTCAATTTGTGAGACATCGAGCAGAGAACCCAGCTGAATCTACGTGGATTTGTGACCAAAAGAAATGTGAGATAGTTAATGAATATTATTTTAAACCTTTTAAGTTGTAATTTGTTTTGGTCATAATAGAAAACCAAAACAAGATATCCCAGTAATTTAGTAATTATCATTGAAGTGGGTGATAATCTTTATACTGCAGTCTGTAAAAAGTTATCAGTAAGCATCGTATTATTTGATGGAATGTTTAGATTTTATTTTCTAAAGAAGATTCACACATAAGGAGTTCATGAATCCAGAATTCATTTCTTTCTTTAAAATATAATTTGTTTGGGTATTATGTAATAGGAGAACTTATAGGAACTGGCTGCTGGTAAAAAGTTTGACATTAAATTTTGAAAATACAGCATAACTTTGTAGGCAAAAAATTTAACATTCTTAAATTGATGAAATTTGAAAAAAAAATTCTTCGATTCCCATCATACTTAGGTGATACTCATTTTTCTACTGTGAATATTATTCAAACAAAATACAGAAACAGTGGAGAGATACATTAGTTCATGCAAAGAATAGTACTGAAATTCAATCCAAATTGGATAAAATTAAGAAGCATCAGAAAGATCACTGGTCACAATAAAAATTTTGATATTGATATACCTAATGTGTGTTTCCTATGTGCACATGGGTTGTTTTCTTGTTTGTTTAAAGACTTTATTTATTTATTTAGAGATGGAGTGTCGCTCTGTCGCCCAGGCTGGAGTGTGATGGTGCAGTCTTGGTCCACTGCAACCTCCACCTCCCAGGTTCAAGCGATTCTCCTGCCTGAGCCACCTGAGTAGCTGGGATTACAGGCACCCACCACCAAACCCAGCTAATTTTTGCATTTTAAGTAGAGATGGGGTTTCACCATGTTGCCCAGGATGGTCTCGAACTCCTGACCTCAGGTGATTCACCAGCCTTAGCCTCCCAAAACATTGGGATTACAGGCGTGAGCCACCATGACCAGCCTTTTTTTTTTTTTTTTTTTTTAGAGCAGTTTTAGAGCAAAATTGGAAAGCATAGAAATTTCCCGTATACTTCCTACTCCTATATATGCGCAGCCTGTCCTATTATCAACATCTGGACCAGAATGGTACATGTGTTATAACTGATGAATCTACATCAACACATCATAATTACCCTAAGTTCATAGTTTCCATTAGGGTTCACTCTTGGTGTTGTACATTCTATGGGTTTGGACAAATGTAAAATGTCATGTATGCATTATACTATTGTACAGAGTGTTTTTGATGCCTTAAAAATCCTTTATGCTCTGTCTATTCATCAGCCCCACCACCCCGATCCCCCACCACGCCTGGCAACTAGTTTTTTTTACTGTCTATAGTTTTGTCTTTTCCAGAACGTCTTATAGTTAGAATTTAACACTATGTAGCCTTTTCAGACTGGCTTCTTTCATTTAGTGATATGCATTTAAGGTTCCTCCATGTCTTTTTATGACTTAATAGCACATTAATTTTTACTGTTAAATAATACTGTACCATACTGATGTACCACTGTTTTCTATTTATCTACTGAAGGATATCTTAGTTGCTTTCAAGTTTTAAGAATTATAAAGCTGCCAAAACATTCATGTGCAGGTTTTTCTCTGGACTTAAGTTTTCAACTCCTCTTGGTAAGCAACAAGTAGCATGATTGCTGTATCTTATGGTAACAGTATGTTTAGCTTTGTAAGAAACCACCAAATTGTCTTCCAAAGTGGCTGTACCATTTTTTATTTCCACCAGCATCAAATAAGAGCCCCTGTTGTTCCACGTCCTTGCCAGGATGCAGTGTTGTCAGTGTTCTGACTTTTGGTCATTCTAATAGGGTGTGTGGTGTCTCATTATTGCTTTAATTTGCATTTATCTGATGACTTATGATATAGAGTATCTTTTCACATGCTTATTTGCCATCTATATTTCATCTTTGTTGAGGTGCTGTTTTCAGTCCATTTTTAATCATGTTGTTTGTTTTTTTTTTTTCTTTTCAAGTTTGTAAGAGTTCTTTGTATATTTTGAATAACATATTTTATCAAATGAGTCTTTTGCAAATGATTCCTCACAGTCTGTGCCTGCCTTCTCATTTTATTGGGATCGTCTTTAACAGGACAGAAGTTTGAAATTTAATGAAGTACATGTTATCAATTATTTTTTTCATAGATCATGTATTTGGTGTCATATCTAAAAAGTCATCATTATATTCCAAGTCATCTAGATTTTTATCTGCATATAGATTTTTAATATACAAAATTCCTCTTTCACTAATATCTCTGTTTTGTTATGATTGAGGAATGACAAAAAGTTATGAACATATTTATCTCCATATTAGTTACATGTATTTTCACTCAATAATATACATAATTTTGTAATTGTTTTCCTTTCCCCTGTGTTACATTTGTTTTGATTATATTTACTCAAAAGCAACTTTATGTCTGTTGATTCAAATTATTTACATTTGGTTTTGGGGTGTCCTTATTTTTCATTTTATGGTAATTATCTTTCATTTTAATTTTTCCATGACAATTTGGAAGTTTTAAAATTGGTACTTTACAGAGAGTTGGAAAAGCATTTTTCAAAAGTAATCTATATGCCTGCTGATTCCTTACATCCTAACTCCAGACCTATTACATTTAGTCTCTGGAGTTGTCCAGGAATGCGTGTTTGTCTTGTTTTGTTTTAAGCTCCCCAGGTGAGTTTAATATGCAACCTGAGGCCTGGTGCAGTGGCTCACGCCTGTAATCCCAGCACTTTGGGAGCCCGAGACAGGAGGATCATCTGAGGTAGGGAGTTCAAGGCCAGCCTGGCCAACATGGTGAAACTCCGTCTCTACTAAAAATAAAAAATTAGCTGGGTGTGGTGGCACATGCCTGTAATTCCAGCTACTCAGGAGGCTGAGGCACGGGAATTGCTTGAACCTGGGAGGCGGAGGATGCGGTGAGCCGATGTTGTGCCACTGCACTCCAGCCTAGGCAGCAGAGTGAGACTCTGTCTCAAAAAAAAAAAAAAAAAAAAAAAAAAAAAAATGCAACCTGAGTAGCTTAAAGTAATTGTATAACAAAATCAGAGCTTTGACGTAAATATGAAAAATATAAGGTTTGCAGAGATGTAGGAAGTAGAATCATCTTTTTCTTGGTCTTCTTTTATTTTGTCCTTTAGCTTTTGTCAAGTACAATCCCTTACTCTAACATAAACATTTTTCTATTATTAAGTAAAACCATATTCTAAAGCAAAAAACCTTCTCTAAAAAGAAGCTACCTTAAAATTTAAACATTTATCATAGGATGAGCAGGCTAGATATGTCTTTTTTATTTTTATTTTTTTTTGAAAAAAACGGAAAATAATTAGAATCAGAAAATCTGTGTTAAGATAACTCACTGACATTAACATGTTTTTCATATTTGAGGAATGGGGTTCAGAAGACCACAGGAGTTAGGGAAGGAGGGGGAAAGAAAGTAAAATCACCCAAAGAGGTTTTAAATTAACTCATCTAATCTGATTTTCCTTAAAGGAGAGAGGAAAAGTGGGTATGGGTAGGGGTGGAGAAGAATTTGCAAAGACAAAGGAGGAAGAAAAGGGGTAAAGAGAGAGGGAAAAGAGAAGGGCAAGGGCAAAGCAAAATGGAGATTGTTTCATACTATATACGATGACACTCCAACACCAGGATTCTGCCAGTAGCAACCTAGACTCTCTAAGAGCTTCAGCAGAGAGGTTGAGGAGGAAGGAAACATGCAGTTCACAAAAGCCAGGGGAGGTAGTTCTGCATGGGCTCACTGGTTGAAAACCACTTATATACAACAATTTCTCAGGCGGTATTGATAACCATAAAAAACTAGAAATTTGGCCGAGGGGTGAGACTCCCAGTGATGGGAGTCCCATCCCAAGGACCAATTGAAGACCAGGGAGGAATGTAAACAGCCACATCTGTATCTTCTATGGCAATTGCTTCTGGGCGGAGCAGAGCAGTAGGAAGGTGGGCAAGAATGCTAGGTACTTGCCTTCTGGATCCCTCCTCCCTAATTATTCAATAAGCGCTCCCTGCTTGTTCAAGTATCAATTTCTCATTTGTAAAACAGAAATGATAATATCTAAGCAGAGTTGCCTGAAGATTAAGCAAGATAAAATATTTCACATATTGTAGGGTGTCAGTAAATGATAGTCACTTAATAGCTGAGCGTGCGAGAGAGATTAAATATCTATCTTCATCCAAAAAAGGGGGGATTGTGTTATTCATTGTTAGACCTAAATTCTCAAAGAGACTTCAAAGTAGAGTGGACTGTATAAATGGTTGAGAACCATTTACCAGAATAGATGAGCAAAAACAAGTTACAGTTACAAGTTCAAGTGGAGTTGAATAATAGAACTTGGTCAAAAATGCTAATCAGTAATGGAGTTCAAACATTCAGCTTCTAAAATGCTATTTGCTAAAAAGAGAGTCTTGAACCATCTATTAAAACCTACTGCAGAAATAATTCATAACACTTCATTCCTTCTCAGGACAGTTATATGCATACAGCATGTTGACTTGTTTGGACAAAAAGGAGCCAATAGTAGCATATTTCATGATATTTCATAGTCGTTAGTAACCCCCAGACCATTTTACAACAGAAATAAAAAAATAAAATGAAGCTAAAAATTTTAACTTCTGCCGCTATTAAGACACTTTTTTTTTTTTTTTTTTTTTTTTTTTTTTTTTTTTTTTTTTTTTTTACTTTGCAGGAAAATCACAATTAAATGTAAAGAAACTAAAACGAACTTGTTAAATTGGATTATTTCACTTTTACATCACTGTCAAGAAGTAGCTATAATTTGTACTAAATCAGCAAAACATGATGTAAAAGTAAAAATTAGCTTTAAGTAAATTAAAATTATTCTTAAGATTAAAATATCCTTTTATTTTCTACAGTCCCAAAACACAAAGTACTCACTGAATTTGTGGATAGAAATGGAAATAAAATGTTAAGCGAAAAAAATGATCTGAATGACTGAATGCTCTCCTTTTAAAATAAGCAAAATATTTCCCAAATAATGAAATGAAAGGTAAAAAAAAAAAAAAAAAACAATTATTTTAGACACCAACTATTTCTAGGACCCAGCTCTCTGCTTGCTCTGATGTTCTTGGCTTATAAAGCAACCCACTGTGGAAGATGGTCTAAAGTAGCTGCCACATTTTCTCTATCACTTCCCAGGGGTAAATTCTGATAATTTAAATAGATTTCAAAGATTTACCTAGCATATTTATCTGAAGTGGCCGAAACAATGGCTTGATTTTAGGCTTTAATTACATCAGATATGGTTTTTATATTAAGTGATATTTACCCTTAAATTTATTCTAGTACAAAAAATATAATATCTGGAATATAGTTTCTGCTATGACCTCAGCTTTGGGCTGACAAGAATCTCCCAGTGGACAAATCCACTACGAGCTTCTCAGTACTGATCTTACCTGATCCTTCCATGGTATCTGACCCTGTCAACCACCCCTTCTGGAATTAAATGTCTTCTTTTTCATTCATCATTACACTCCTAGGACATTTTGCTTTTCTCCCTCTCAGACTTCTGTGTGATATAGTGGGTAAGTGTGCAATGCAGGAATCAGCAGCTTACTTTAATCCTTGCTCCAGAACAGACTATGTCTGTTTCATTGTGCAAATTACTTAAACTGCAGGTGCCTCAGTTATCTCATCTACAAATAGGGATTATATTGGTATTTCTTGTTAATGAGACCTTACTATCCAAGTGGAAAGGCATACTTATTAGGTGTTTTTTTGTGTAATACCCTTTTAATTAATTATATAAATGCACTAGCAATAAATACTTTAAACATAAAAATATTACAAAATTAGTACATCAAAATGTGTGGGTTTAATTGATAACTACAAAATCTAGGTTGAAAATAAATGGGGATTTATTAACCTTTGTGCATACTTGGCCTTTTATAATAAAATATTGAAAGTACTGATTCACAATTACATAGATTTAATTTTTCAGCATTAAATTATAAATTACAAAGAGATACACACACACATATATGTTGTGGCCTTGTAATATATATATAGTATATGTGATTCTCTTAGATGTTTAAACAACCAAAAACATACAATATCTAATATTATATTAATCAAAAGAATAACCAGCACACTTAAACAAAAACTGCTTTTAAAGTTGTTAATAAAATTATTTAAATTATTTTTATCATTATCTATTTTTATTTGCTCATTCTTTCTTTCCAGAATATCTTCCTAAGCCTTTTAGTAGTTTTACTATTATTATGTCTTTTTAGAGTCTCAACAATCTTATTATATTCTATACAAAAATATATGAAATTTTGAGCCACCCAAGGTTATAGAATCTGGGGCAGTATAGGAAAGAGTACTTATTGGGAAATATTACCTATTAACCTAGCTGCAAAAAATTTCTAAACAAAACATAAGAAAACCATACCTAGGGATATCAATAAAAAAAAATCCATTATAATGAAGATTGGTTAGTCTCAGAACAGCAAGGATGATTTAATACTGTAAAATCTATTTTTACAGACCATAACACTGGTGTATTGAAATAGTAGGGAATATTTTGATATATGCCAAAGAATAATTCCATTAAATTCAGTTTCCATTCATGATTCTAAAAACAAATTTAAAAAATTTGCAAGCTAAGAATAGTTCTCCTTATTTTAATTAAATGTATCTAGGAAAAACTAAAACAAACATGATAATTAACGATAAATCTTTGCAAGCTTTATCTTAAAAGCCAGAAACAATACAAAGGTATCCGTATCATTACTACTATTCAAAATGTAATAGGCAGTTGCAGTCAAGAATAATATTAAAAAGAAAAAGAATATAAATACATGAAGAGATACCATATTTATTTTTTAAATATTTACATAAAAATGTCAGAAGAATCTGTACATACAAAAAATAGATTATATCCAAATAAAAAAAGATTTCTGGATAAACAATTAATACAGAAAAGTTAGTGATATGGGTTTTAGTGTCAGTAAAGATGGCTTTTGGCTCCTGTCTCTAAAAGCAACTTTGAAGGACTAAACTTTGAAGGACTTGAAATCCAGGATACTACAGATTAAAAGAAAAAATAAAAAAACTTGAGCTAAGCCCCTGGAAAATGAAAAGCTATTTTAAACATGTTAGAGAAAGAGGTTAGTCAGTGCAGCTCTGCAAGAATAAATTAGTAAATAGGAATTCGAGTTATTCTTTATAACTACTGATACGTATGCAACAACAAACAACAAAAATTTAGCAAAGCTATAGAAGCAATATAATTACTATGCTTGACCAAATGGACATATAGAGAATTCTATATTTATTTATTAGAGAATATACATTTTTCCCAAACACATAAGAACAATTTATCTCTCTCTTGATTTTTTCTATGTCCCCCCTATTCACAATATAGACCTAGCACAGGACCTGGGCTGAGATGTATATGTGGTGTGTTTATCTCTTTTTTCTGTACAGTCAATGCAAGCACACAGTTGGTGGTAAGCACCAGGAGGCCAACAATTTCTAAAACTTGATCACATACTAGCTTAGAAAGTATGTCTTAACAAATTGCAAAATGTTGGTAATCTACACGAGCAGATTATATTCCCTGACATCAAAACACAATTAAGTTAGAAAATTATAACAAAAGGATAAATCAACCCTACATATATTGGGAAACAAACAAACAAAAATTCTAGGTTACCTATGGCTCAAAAAAAGAAATAACAATGAAATTTGAAAAATATTTAGAATTAAATGAGAGTAAAATACTGCATATAAAACCTTATGACGTGCAAGAAAATGCCACTTCAGAGGAAATGTTACAGAAACATTCATCTAACATCGAGGGAAACCTAAAAATTAATTAGCTAACATTAGAAATGAGAAAAATAACAACAAAATAGACCTCAAAAAAGTAGAAGTAAAGAGAAATTTTAAGAGCAGATATCGGTGATATACAGAACAAAATCTGAGAACGACCAACAAAGCCAATATGATAAAAATAATTAGTTTTCAGAAAAAATCAAATTAAAAGCATAACGAACTTCTATTTCACACTAACTAGAATGGCTAACATTAAAAAAAAAACTGACAATACCAAATTTTGAGGAATATAGAACAATGAAACTCTAATATGTTGCTGATGGAAGTGAAAATAAGCTATTACAATGTAGGAAATCTATTTGCCTGTGCCTTTGTAAGTTAACTGCATACCTACACCCTGACCTAGAAATTTCATTCCCAAAGCAATGAAAACACTGTCATAAAAAGACTTGTACAAGAATGCCTATAGCACTGTTATTCGCAATAGTCCCAAACTACAAACAACTCAACCATCTGTCAGTGGGAAAATGGATGAACAATTTGTGGTATGTTTATATAACAGGATTATTCTCAGTAACAACAAAGAACGAATTACTGCTACATGCAACGACATGCATAAATATAAAAAATATTACACTGAGTGAAAGAAGCCAAACACAAAATTGTGCATACTATATTATTTCATCTATGCAAAATTCAGGCACAGACAAAACTACTGCATGGTGATGGTCTATGGGAGGTGTAAGGATTGAATGGAAGGTGGCATGATGGATATAGTATATATTAGTGGTGGTAACATGGGTGTACGTATGTATCAAAACTCAATGAAACAGATTAAATTTGTAAAGATAACCACAGTAATATCTCCCATACTGTATGTTGTTGTGCAATGTGACCTTTCCACTCCCCTAAACAAGAGATACAGTCTAATCCCAATCCTTGTGAATCTGGGCTTAATTTAGTGACTTAGTTGACTAACAGAATGTGGCAGAAGTGACACTCTAGGACTTTAGAGGCCAAACTACTAAAAAGGCCCTACAGTTTGCTCCTGGATCTCTTGGGACATGCAGAATCCAGCCACCATGCTATGAGAAGACAATGTCACATGGAGAGCCATGTTTAGAGGATCAGATTTATAGTTCTAACCAAGTGCCCAAGTAACAGCAAGCAGAAACTGCCAGGCATGTGAGAGAGCCATTTTGGTTGTCCAACCCAATCACGCCTTCAGATGACTACAGACTCAGCTGACATCAAACCACATCCTGTGGTTTAAGGAGACACTCCAAATGACAATTATCCAGACAAGACAGTCAACTCCAAAATTGTGAGAGTTGATTTAAAAAATTGTTTTAAGCCACTAAGTTATAGATAACCAGAACCCTGACTGAATTGTGTGGACATTTGTACATTTCACTACATGCAAATTTGCCCTCAGTACAAATAAGATTATAAGAGAAAATACTGTATTGGAATTAGTGACATATAACAGAAATAAAAAGGGCTCAAACAGTATAGAAGCATACTTCTCTCTGATGTACAAAAATAAAAAAGAAAAGAATCTAAAAGTTCAAAAACTATGTAGGGTGTATTTGGCAGCTTCACAGACATGAGATCAGCCTCTGTCTAAATCTTCCTTTCATGGTCCTTGTTAGGCCTTCCCTGACTTCAGGTTGTTCACAGGCTCGTGTAGCATCAAATCACTGGGGAGCCACTGTTGGTCACTATGTATTATTGATCCTCATCTTCAAAGAAGCACTGTTAATCAAGTCTGCTTTTCATCCCTTTGTCATTCTCCCACGTTCAGGATGCCATTATCTCTATCCTCGATTAATACAATAACTGCTTATCTATCATTCTCCTTCTGACCTTTCTTCCTCCTGAGAAAAGAGAAATAGAGCAGTCTGACTAGTGCTGCCTCACCCATTATCTTCATGCTCTTGGAATTTGTGGCACAAAAACCAGGTATAGCTAATCAACAGTTTATGTTATTTTAATGTAAGTTATTGGTAAACAACTTAGGAACTGCCTCTTCTTTCCTTTAAAAACCCACATGTAACTGCTGCTACTTGGAGCATACATTCACGGCAACTTGAATCTGTCTCTTGGGTTGCAGTCCTCAAATCTGACCCAAATAAACTCTCTATATTAATTTTCTCTCCATTTTTTCCTTTAGGTTGATATTCTAGTCTCATCTTCTACATGATTCAGAAACATAAATCTCCTAATCATTTCACTCTTCTACCAGCCTTTCAGACCCTTTAATTTCAGACCCTGTAATACAAACTTATTGCCAATAAAATAAAATCCAAACTCATAGGGACTATCCAGATTCCTGGAGCATAAGGTTTGAATATATGCTTTATATTTATATCTATTGTTTCGGGGAAAAAAGGTAGTTTTGGTTTCTATTATAAAGTTAAATTTTCTCTTTCTCTTTCTCTCTCTCTCTGTCTGTCTTTCCCTCTCTCTCTCTCTTTCTCTCTCTCTCTCTCTCTCTCTCTATATATATATATATATATATACATATATATATTATAAATCCTAATTGCAAACCTTTGGTGCAAAATATGTTGGAAAATGGATTATCTTCTTCATTTTGGGGTCCCACACACTTACATTAGAAAACACCATTTGGAAACTTACAGAGTAGTGTGAAGGGAAAAGTGAGGCAATATAACACAATGTCCCTTTTGGAAATAGTTAAAACAATAAAAATGATGGTTTGTAAAAGAGAAGTAGAGACACATAGGTGATGGGATATCATTGATGTCTCTTAAGTATGAAGGCTTTGCATATTTTGTTTAGTAACTCCTCTGTCTTCATGGTTTGTACTTCTCTACTCTGAGGGTGTGTGTGTATGTGTGTGTATTTGTGTGTAATTTTTACTAGTTTTGTTTTGACAATTAAGTTATTAATTTATTCACAAAAGTGTTCTGGCAGAAGATAAATGTAGAATTTCATTTCTATATGGGTAACCATATAGATACATAGAGACATACGTAGTTGGATAGAAGAAGGTTTTCTTCCATTCATGCCTGAACTTCAAGGCAGAAAACTGCAGCTGCCTTATGTTATGACTTAAAAAGACAAAAGCAAAAAGCTAAGCTTGTTGAAGAGATGACAGTAAGTGTCACATAGGGAGAAACAAATTTCTTGGGATTGTGGAGAGAGAGAGATGTCTCCTGAGACTGGAATGTAACAGAAGTCATTCAGATACATGTTCTCTGTTGGAGTGGCACTCCCAGGAGGTGACAGTACCCCAAAAGAAATGGCTGGGCCTTGTGCCTTAGGAGACTGGACCCCACAGCCTAGAAGAGGCATAAAAATCTTTCCTGGGCCTAACTGTGGCCCATAAGAGGTATGTCAAACCAGAGGAGGCCATATAGATGGGGCAGTTGACCCAATATCCTGAGGTACCTCTCCAATGCTTTGTTGATGTATGAGCACTGTGAAAGGAAATTAAATTTTGGGACCCCAAACTCATTTAGCCAAAAGGAAAACTCACGCTTGGAACTGGGTCACACAAACCTGCCTCCGCCTTTTGGTTGCTAAGTAAGATGGCTGACTACAAGAAGAAAAGCTAGTTGCCTCCCCCATGTTTTGCCCACAAGGAAATTCCTGGTAAGCTGTTAAAACTTCACCATGGCAATGCAAATTGATAGCTTTATACAAATGCAGTCACCCCAGTTTTCAAGACACAAATGCCTATCTGGTTGTTTCCCTACCCCATTTGTCTGTGTTATCTTATGTAAAATGAAGATTACTCCCATTTTTCCTTTGACCCTTTTGTTTATGTGAAAACTGCATGATTCTCAATATATCACACTTTCCCTTCTAAATTTGGACCCCTCAAAATCATTTTCAGAGAAAGGCATAGACCTGTCTCCCAGGTGTGCCCTTAACTTTGGCAAATAAATCTCCAAAAATGATTGAGACTTGTCTTCCATTGACAGTACCCAGGACTTTTGTAAACTCTGGGGCAAGGGCAGGTCTAATAACAATTGAGAGCAAATACTCAAGCAGTCAAGCAGAACAGAGTCTTGGAGTAGCAATTTATAGAAAGTACAGAAATACTATTTATTGCATATGTATGTTAATCAACTGATTCATAACTACTATGTAAATTTTAACTTTATAGTAGTATATTTAAAAATTGGCACTTTTTTTTTAGAAATAGTAAGTATAAATATAATCTGTAACTAATACAAAACAGTAATATTCAAAATACTGAAAACTGAAGCATTTAAAGTGTTTACAGGTGCTTTAGAAACCCTTGGACAAGATAGGAAGAATAAATACCATGAAAATGGCCATACTGCTCAAAGTAATTAATAGATTTAATGCTATCCCCATCAAGCTACCATTGATTTTCTTCACAGAATTAGAAAAAAACTACTTTAAATTTCATATGCAACCAAAAAAAGAGCCCATATAGCCAAGACAATCCTAAGCAAAAGAACAAAGCTGGAGGCATCAAACTACCCAACTTCAAAGTATACTACAAGGCTACAGTAACCAAAACAGCATGGTACTGGTACCAAAACAGATATATAGACCAATGGAACAGAACAGAGGCCTCAGAAATAAGGCCACACATCTACAACCATTTGGTCTTTGACAAATCTGACAAAAACAAGAAATGGGGAAAGGATTCCCTATTTAATAAATGGTGTTAGGAAAGCTGGCTAGCCATATGCAGAAAACTGAAACTGGACCCCTTCCTTACACCTTATACAAAAATTAACTCAAGATGGTTTAAAGACTTGAATGTAAAACCTAAAACCATAAAAACCCTAGAAGAAAACCTAGGCAATACCATTCAGGACATAGGCAAGGGGAAAGACTTCATGACTAAAACACCAAAAGCAATGGCAACAAAAGCCAAAATTGACAAACAGGATCTAATTAAACTAAAGAGCTTCTACACAGCAAAAGAAAGTATCATCAGAGTGAACAGGCAACCTACATAATGGAAGAAACTTTCTGAAATCTGTCCATCTGACAAAGGGCTAATATCCAGAATCTACAAGGAATTTGAACAAATTTACAAGAAATAAACAACCCCTTCAAAAAGTAGGTGAACAGACGTTTCTTAAAAGAAGACATTTATGCGGTCAACAAACATGAAAAGAGGCCATCATCACTGGTCATTAGAGAAATGCAAATCAAAACCACAACAAGATACCATTTGACACCAGTTAGAATGGCGATTAAAAAGTCAGGAAACAACAGATGCTGGAGAGGATGCGGAGAAACAGGAATGCTTTTACACTGTTAGTGGGAGTGTAAATTAGTCCAACCACTGTGGAAGACACTGTGGTGATTCCTCAAGGATCTAGAACCAGAAATACCATTTGACCCAGCAATCCCATTACTGGGTATATACTCAGAGGATTATAAATCATCCTACTATAAATGCACATGCACACATATGTTTATTGCAGCACTATTCACAATAGCAAAGACTTGGAACCAACCCAAATACTCATCAATGATAGACTGGATAAAGAAAATGTAGCACATACACACCATGGAATAGTATGAAGCCATTAAAAAGGATGAATTCATGTCCTTTGAAGGGACATGGATGAAGCTGCAAACCATCATTCTCAGCAAACTAACACAGGAACAGAAAACCAAACACCACATGTTCTCACTCATAAGTGGGAGTTGAACAATGAGAACATGTGGACACAGGGAGTGGAACATCAAACACTAGGGCCTGTTAGGGGTGTGGGGCCAGGGGAGGGATAGCATTAGGAGAAATGTCTAATGTAGATGACGAGTTGATGGTGCAGCAAACCACCATGGCACATGCATACCTATGTAACAAACCTACATGTTCTGCACATATATCCCAGAACTTAAAGTATAAGAAAAGAAAGAAAGAAAGAAAGAAAGAAAGAAAGAAAGAAAGAAAGAAAGAAAGAAAGAAAGAAAGAAAGAAAGAAAGAAAGAAAGAAAGAAAGAAAGAAAGAAAGAAGGAAAGAAAGAAAGAAGGAAAGAAAGAAAGAAAGAAAGGAAGAAAGAAAGAAAGAAAGAAAGAAAGAAAGAAAGAAAGAAAGAAAGAAAGAAAGAAAGAAAGAAAGAAAGAAAGAAAGAAAGAAAGAAAGAAAGAAAGAAAGAAAGAAAGAAAGGAAGGAAGGAAGGAAGGAGGGAAGGAGGGAGGGAGGGAGGGAGGGAGGGAAAGAAAGAAAGAGAAAGAAAGCAAGCTTTTGACAATGAAGAAAATGAACTAAAAAGCATCATTAAAGTTTAAACAGGAACTATTTTCATTCCTCTCCAATCAATCACTTATCTACTTATTTGGGAAATTCACAATGAGCTGATACTGAAATTATAAAACCTTGTTCTGGTATAGTTAGTTAAGTATTTCAAACCTCCTTTATTCACCATAGGAAGCCCTTTGTCTTTGATGCAAACGACTAATGTGATGAATGGTTTAGGAAGGAGTTACAAAACAGATGTAATTGTTCACGAATTCTTATATTGGATTTATGTTGTGTGCCAGTACTTTTTATTTATTTGCAACTATCAGAAAAATAAAATTTGAAATAAAATTCTAAAAGTAGGCCAAGATGGCTTCAGGTTGGCCATATGCATAATAAAAGCTAGGCCTATATACTAAAGCTGAACTCTCCTCTGCAGGGCTGGATTCTGTCAAACATTTCATCAATGTTTACTGATTACAACTTTGTCTATCAGATAAAACACAAAGGAAAGATATAATAAGTCATCACTTTCCAGACTGTAAGAAACCTACATGCTCATTAACATTTTACTGTACATACAGTAACCACATGTTTGCTTTATCTTACATGTAATGTAAATGAGCATCAATCAAAATTATAAGAATGTCACTTTCACTTCACTGCTCCCCTTCTTCCATTTCCTACACAATAGAATATATAAATACAGTGTTTTGTGTAGCCCACTTGGGAACACATTCTCAGTTTTTTTGTTTGTTTGTTTTGTTTTTTGTTTTATTTTGTGTTTGTTTTTTTAAGATGGAGTCTCGCTCTGTTGCCCAGGCTGGAGTGCACTCACTGCAAGCTCCGCCTCCCGGGTTCAAGCAATTCTCCTGCCTCAGCCTCGGGAGTAGCTGGAACTACAGGACGCCGCCACCACGCCCGGCTAATTTTTTTGTATTTTTAGTAGAGATGGGGTTTCACCCTGTTAGCCAGGATGGTCTCGATCTCCTGACCTCGTGATCTACCCACCTCGGCCTCCCAAAGTGCTGGGATTACAGTAATGAGCCACCGCGCCCGGCCACATTCTCGGTTTTCACTGAGTCTGTGTTTTCCAGGCTATTAGTCCTCAAACTTGGATCAGAATAAAATTAACTTAAAATTTCTTTAAGGTACAATGCCTTTTACTTAACCTTTTGGTTGACAGATGGCATAGTCAGCAGAATTCCAGCCAGATTCAGGGACACACAAGACTCATCTTAAGGAGTGAGTTCTGTATTGGTACCAAGTCAGTGCTTGGTACCAACACAAAAGCATTGGGTTTGAACCAACTATAGGGGAACCACTGGGTTTACATGGTGGGTTACCTGGAATCCAGACCTCCTTCTCTTTTGCTAGAGGTCTAAATCAGCTTTATTTAGGACCTCTAAGAGGAGTAGTATATCACGTGTTTTCGGATCTCTAAGAGGAGTAGTATATTATGTGTTTGCTAAGTTCTCCCTAGGGTTATCCCTTTGTTCTAAATTGCTAGGAAGAAAGGAAAGAAAAGTAACGTCAACCAAGCATTGCTGCAGTTAAAACGGTGGTTTCTTCGATCAGCTAAATGTTTCTCTTTTCAAACCTCTTTTGTCTGTACCAACCTTTTATATTCCTTCTGAGAGCAATTGCAATAAAATTGCTCCAAAGTTATGAGACATTTGCTCCCTCCAGCCCAAATCTCAGATATTCTTAGGTAACTAAGAATCTCTTAGAGGTGTCAGAAGGGGATCTCTCCTAGTGGGCAGTCCCATATGGTTCCCTCAGAAGGACAAACAAAACAAAAACAAACAAACAAAAAAACAGGTAAAATACTTAAGGTCCTCTGGGAAATGCTCACAAATGGGTGGTCACCTAGCATTTGGAGTAATGCACTGCCTCCCGTGAAGCTGAGCTTTCTTGAGACACATGAGGTAACCTACTTGGGGTTGAGAGCCAGAAGAGTATACCTCTTAGCAATACACCTTTGACCCTAAACACATCCTTGGTTTGGTGTAGACAGAGGGAAGAGGGGAAAACATAAGAAATAAGACATCTAACTGAAAGTATAAGGAAAACCACCTCCTAAGACACCAGCTGGATTTATGACTAAAAATTTTAATGCTTCATCTTGTAAATTTTTGACTCATTAGACCAACTTCATCAAAAAGGAAATTAGTTTAATTTGGCCAAAATAGGGCTCATTTGAGATCCCAAAACTGGTTCACTTATGGGCACAATTGCAAAGAGCTGGCTCAAAAATTAAGCAGAAAGAATGGGAGAGAATTTCAAATTGCATTCAGAAACTTTACAAAGGGGAATGATAAAATTGCTTCTATACATGAAGTGAACCACAATATCTTGGAAACCATTTCTTGACTGAAAAAATTATTCAAAGTTTCCACTGTTTTGCCTTCTCTCACTGCCACTGCTTCCCCTCTGCTTCTTGAACCTTCCTCTCACTTGCTTTCAGACCTGCCTTGTCCAGATTTTCTTCACTCCCTCCTCCACCACCCTCTGAGGTTTTAGCAGCACTCTTTAGGGAGAAAATTAATCCAAGTTGGGAACCTTCAATAACGTATATCTCCGGGACTAAGGCATAATTCAGAGATAGTGCTAAGGAGTTTCCTGATCCTACCCAAGATCCTATAGGTGTCACTAAGAAATTCAATCTAACCGCCAGAACTTATGAACCTGACTATTGAGATTTATAACAATGAATTCATATGCTGGTACCTGAAAGAAAAAGTTGAAGAAAGGCTATCAAAGGTTGACTGGAAAAATCCACTAAGCAATTTTTATAAGCAGACAGCTGAAGACAGGGAGAAGGCCCAAGAACTAGTAAATTGTATTGCACAAGTCATTCCTCAGATATTTTCTAAGATTGCTTGCTGATTGGTCTAAAGTCCAGCAGTGTAAACAGGACCACATGAAACTATGCTAGACTATTTTGAAAGATTTGAAAAGGTTTTCAACAATATTTGGGAATGAATGAAGACAGTCTAAGGAATTGTCAGAATGATTCTTTATTAAATTCAACCTTTCTTAACATATTGGATCAGCAATTGGCCAATATGGTCAAATTGTACCAAATAAATTGGGATTGTGTACACACTTTGGAATTAGGGAAACTAACTGATAAACTGACCAAAGTTATACAGCAAACGAAGGATAACAGGGTCACTAAAATCATGAATTTACAACTCCAGCAACTCACTGGTCAGATATCCAGATCAAAACAGAGGACTCCCTTTCCAAAGGGAACCTCAGAAACATCTAAATGTGTCTGTTATTATTGCAAGGAACCAGGACATCTAAAGAAAGATTGCAGAAAGTTGAAATGGGCACAGAAATAAAAAAGAATAAATATAAAAGAAAGAAGAGGTATAGAAGCCTCTGAGGAAATAAAGAGGGCTTTTCCCTTGAATTTAAATAATAATCTGGAGGAAGTGAAGATATCTCTCTCTCTTTCTCTCTTTCTCTCTCTCTCTCTATATATACACACACACACATATATATACGCACACATATACACACACACACACACACACACATATATATTCTATATAATAGAAATATATATTTCTATTCTCAACCCCACCTTTCTAAAGAGCCTTATTCCTCGGAGTAATCAAACTATTCAAATGTTAGGGGTGTCTAATCAACCAATGACAGTATATAAATCAAAACTTTTGCCTTTACAATTAGGAAATTTAGATGAATGTCATTCTTTTCTTTTGGTGCCTTCCACACCAAAACATTTTATAGGAATAGATTTCCTGGAACTTTATAAAGATCATACTTTCTTCTCAAAAAGAAGGAAAATGATTTTGGAAATGACTGAAAAATAATTGACTAAAAATGACAGATCTGAAAGTTTGAATCAGATTAAAATTCAAATTCAACCACCAAGTATTAAAACAGAAAAAGAACTTGATGATTTATTAACACATATTCGTAACTATGGTTCCAATCATCTACTGATATAGAAGGAAGTTTAGTGGCCAATACAAGTACAGGTGGATCCAAATAAGCCAATTTGAATATTAAACAATATTCATCAAAACAGGAAGCTGTAATAGGATTAAAACCAATAATCAAAGATTTCATTGATAAAGGATTATCTCTTACTTCAGTCTTTGTAATAACCTCATGCTCCCAGTAAGAAAATATTATATGAAAGGATAGAGATTTGTACAAAATTTGGGCATTATTAACAATATTATGATTCCCCATCATCCAGCAGTTCCAAGCTCTCACACTCTTTTGTCCAATATACTTGTAAGCAGTTAATATTTCACTGTAATTAATTTATATAAGTGTTTCTTTAGCATACCAATAGACCCTGTCAGGAAATATTTGTTTGCCTTTACCTGAGATGGCTTTCAATATACCTAGAATTTTATGCCCGAAGTTATACCAAAAGTCCAATTCATCTTTTGTAAATATTAACAACTGACAAGGCTGAGTTAAATTCTGAAGGAAATTCCATTCTACTTAAGTATACGGATGATCTCTTGTAATGATCCACAAATCTGCAATATTGTAGAACCTATTCCCTGTACTTGCTGGAACAATTAGCAAAGAGAAGTCATGAGGCATCCAAAGAAAAACTCAAATTTTGCTTAACAGAAGTAAAATATTTGGAACATTTAATTTCTAAGGGGTGGACTACACATAAATCCAAACTGAGTAACTAGAATTCTTGTATACCCCACTCCCAAAACTAGACAGCTAAGGGGGTTTTAAGTCTAGCTGGCTACCCTAGCTGGTTCTCCAATTTTACTCTCATGGTACAGCAGTTATATACATTGTTGAAAGAAGATCAACTTAAGCCCATGTACTGGACATCAGAAGAACAAAGAGCTATTCAAGAAATAAAAGAAAATCTTACAAGAGCCCCTGTTTGGGGCCATATTTGGGCTGCTGTTTTTCCTTTTTTTCATGAGAGCCATGGCAGGATGCTGAGTGTTCTAACCCAAAAACATGGAGGACAGCATAGTCCTACTTTCTTATAATAATCTATTGGCTATGATAGTCAGCAATTAGACCCTGTAGCATACCCCCTTGTCTGAGGGCCACTTCAGCCATTGTCATCCTCCTTAAGGCCACTCAGGAAATTGTAATGGAGGCTCTGTTGACTTTATATGTATCTCATTCTGTAGAAGCTCTCTGGAATTCACATATTATACTCAGCATTTTTCTGTTAGCAGACTGGATTCTTAAGAAGTGTTCTTACTCTCTGATCCACATGTTACTATCTTTCCCTGTAATACTCTTCATTGCCGCTGTTTCTGCTGCCTGAAACAGTTGATGAGATAACTCATTACTGTATTTTTCTCACAGAACACCTTTTGATGTCCAGACAGGATATACAGGAGACACTCCTGGAAAATGCTGATGTTATCTGATTCGTTGATGGATCATATCTAAGGGATAGATTTGAGAAATAATGGGCAGGCTATGCAATTGTGTCCCTTGCAGACATCATAGAGAGCAATCCCTTACTTAAAGAAAAATCAGCATAGTTAGCTGAGTTAACAGCACTCATCGGAGCTTGTCATTTGGCCGGAAAACAAATGGCTAATATTTACACTGACAGACATTATGCTTTTCATGTAGCTCATGACCTTGGAATGTTACGAAAGCAAAAAGAATATTTAACCTCCTCTGGACAACCTATCAAACACAGCTGTCAAGTTTCTGACCTCTTAGAAGCCATCCAATTACAAAAAAAAAATAAGTGGCTATTACAGTTCCTGGACATTCCAAACTTAACTCTCCGGAGGGTAAAGGAAATCATTTTGCTGATGCAGCAGCCAAAAAGGCTACTTTAACACAAATAGCATATGAAACTACAAAAGTAGCTATGTTTAAAAGAAACTATATCAAAAAGGTGCTTCGTGAAGCTCAAGAAAAAGCTTTAGAGAGAAAAAGGCAGATATGGCTAATCAAGGAGGAGTGCTACCCCCTGACAAAAGCCCCCCACTCTCGCTTGTAATTTATGGTATGGACCCAATGACAGACCTAATCTGCTGATGGGATTTCAGTTTGCTATGCTACAACATGTTTATAAGCTTACTCACTGGGGACCTACGAAAATGATTGCCTGGGGAAGCCAATACTATGGGAAACCCTTACTAGCATAGCTCATAAGGTTTATGCAAAATGTTCAATTTGTTCAAAGCATAATCCAGGGACGCCTCTTCACAGATCTCAAGGCCATTTCTCTTTGCCCATCGGAGCTTTTGAAATTTGGCAAATGGATCTTATCCAATTACCTCCAGACCAAGGTTATAAATACATACTAGTTAAGATGTACATGTTTTCTCAATATGCTGAAGCATTTTCTTGTAGAACAGTCACTGCACAAGCAGTAGGAAAATATTTATTTTGGAACAGATAACTCCCTTTTGGGGAATTCCTTCCAAATTACATACTGATAGGAAACTCATTTGGTGGGAGAGATAGTTCTCTCAGTTTGTAAAATCAGGCCCATCTTCCAATATTTTTATTCTGTAAACCATCCACAGTCCTCTGCATTGGTGGAATGAACAAACAAAATAATAAAAACTCAACTGGCAAAATTAACGAAGCCTTTTTAAATTACTTGGCCCAAGTCTCTTCCATTGGTTTTGGTTAACCTAAGAGCAACTCCTTTTGGAAAACATCAGTTATCCCCCTGCGAAATAACTACAGGTTAATCTGGATGAGACTGGATGGAGAATTTCTCCATCCTCATTCAATAAAGAAACCAACCTTATTGAAAGGGGATATGCTCCATTTCTGTCAAGGCTTAACTAAACTTCCCTCCCAAAAGCTAAATTGATAAAACTCTGTTTACAGTGCACTGCTGCTGGGGGTGAAGGTCTTAAGTATAATACTAGACATAGGACTATGTTTATTGGGAAAGCCATCAACTAAAGGGTTCACCTGAACTTTGTTAGAAAGAACCTTATCAAGTATTATTGCCATACCATCCCTGTGCAGCTATCATCACTGTGCAACTAAACTTGATGCGTTCCACTCCTGGTGTTACATTTCTCATTTACAGAAAACTCCAACACCTAAATGGACTTCTGAGTCTACCAGAGATCTCCAATTAAAGACCTCTAAGATTCCTGAGCCCTTCAAGGATGGAAAGTAGATGACATCTGAGTAAGCAGCATTTTCCAAAATACTGGACCAGGTCTGTACTCATGTTAATTTTTTCTACATATATCTTTTGTTTTTGTATTTTCATTATTATGACTGAATGTCTGGTAATTCCCCCTCCTTTGCTTGATTCCCATCCCTCTTACTAGGAAACCACTAATCTAATTAATATGGAAGCAAGGCAAACCTTTATTTTTCAATATCAAGTGGACATTGAAACCCTGATGTCAAGTTTTTGTAATTAGCCCAATGCTCCTAGAGCATCTTCTTTTTAGGAATAAGATACTATCAGGGCCCCCGTTTAAGGAAACACATCCAGAAAGTTCTTCCCAATTACATGCCTGATTGGGTAGTTTTTAACACTTTGCAAATAGATCACTGTATTGCTATGAATACAGTTAATCAGTTAGTATCCAAAAGCCCTGATAAAATGGAAAACAGCTTCAGCTAGTGTGCCTTATAGTATTTCTTGTTCTAGGGGTCAGGGGCCTCATTTTTGTGACTGGAGGTCTATGAAACATTCTAAAGAAACTAGGATTCATACAATGGGTATGAACAAGGACATCACTGAAGGATAATTTGAGGATCCAACCAGAGAGAATGTGGAAAGCCTTTGGCATATCCAGACTAAACTACATCCACAGGTAACTATTATCCATCTCACCTTAACTTGGAACACCCAACATTTTTGTGTTGTCAACCTGTACCGAAACTGCACTTCTGCTATAAATGCCCAATGGCAACAACATGTTTGCTCTCTTATCAAACGCGTCTTATCAACAACCCAAACATGTTTGATAACACAGCACTGGCCAACTAAGGGAAAAACAGCATTAGATGCTATAGGGGCAGGACTTAGGATATTAGGACAAGTTGAGAATGTACTTAATAAAGAAATATATTGACAAGAAGAGTCAATACTTGCCAATCTAAATAGATTAGAAGGAATACTCTTTCAGAAGGAATATAAGGGTTGGGAAGCTGAATGGGAAGATAATGATGCTATTGCTAAGTCAGTAAATCAAACTGCTCAAGTAATGAAGAATTATGCCAAAACTCAGCAATGGAAAAAAGCATGTGTTCAAACTCAACAAGGTTTACTGACCATGTTGTCTGCTTCCAATTCAAATGGAAGCAGAGTGCCTCTAAAACATGACCAACCATTTTGGATGCAGAAGCACAAGGTATACATTTATGGAAAAAATATAGACCTTCTTTTTCTTGAAAAATTACTACCAGAGTTAAGCACCCTGCATATACAGTATGTGTGTGTGTGTGTGTGTGTGTGTGTGTGTGTGTGCATGTGTGTGTAATACTTCAATTTTAGTTCTAGATAGTAAAGACATTCAGGAAGAATGGTACTGTTCCCAAAACATTTGGAATCCTGAAATCACAGACCCTAATTTCAACCCCCCTCCAAAATAATATATGCTGTATAGGAAAAGGATGCTTCTGTTGGGAAGGGAAAAAGAATGAGACTATAACTGTTTCAGAGCTTGCTTACAATCAGATAATATTTGATTTAAATTAAACTGCTACTTGGTGTAATACTGGCTTCATAGGGAAGTTACTTCTAGGAAAAATTAACACTTATAATAATGAGGACATTGATAATCAAATATTTTGGGAATTTGAACTCGATCCTTCTCAAGTTGTACTCCCAGCAGCAAAAGATTGTCTGAACCAACAATAAGATATTATAAATGATCAGTTAATTACAGTTCTAAATGAAATCAAAGCTATTTTGAGGTACAAATACAAACAAAAAGGAAAAATTTATCTGATTATTCACAGACTACCAAAATGTACATTCAGGTGATATATGTTCCAACTATCAAAATGTATGTTCTTTTCGATAATATGCTGTTTCTTTTCTATTGTCTTTACCACAGTGGACCTCTCAGTTACTCACTGCATTATTGATTATTTTTCTAATGTTTCTATGTTACAAATGTCACAAATGCTGCAAAGGTTACAAATGTCACAAAAGGAATACAACTCTAACCAAAACTGTAGTTCATCAATTTGAACCAGAGGACATAGAAAGCGCATAAAGGTGATCTTCCAATGCCCATTTTGTCTCTTTCCTCTGTTTCTGATTGACTGAGGAAGGGCTTTTCATTTTTATTTTTAATCTCAAATTCTCAAGAATTATTAAAAGTACATCACATTGAATATTCTTCCACCCAACTCCTCAAGGCATCTCAGCAATACTGCAGACAATGCAACACATCATCACATCTCAAGAGCTACTAAAGAAATAATCCCAATGCAATGATCATCTCATTTATCTGTGCAATGAAAAGACATCAGCACAGGATAAGAGTCTTTTCACATAATGAAAAGAAATACAGTAGCTTTTGCATCCTTATTGACATAGCAGATGGTGGTGTTTCACATAGGAATTAAAAGGAGAACAAGGGCATTTCAGAATTCCAATTTGATCCCCTAAATGCTATAATTCTAAAAATATGAGACCTGTCCTCTTCAAATCTCTAAATTATTTCATATAGTCTTCAAAGTCCTCCATTGGATGATATCAACCAAAAGGGAGAAATTGTCAGAAAAAGGAACATCCAAATAAAATGGCAAAAGTAGAAGCAAGATGGCAGAATAGAAGCCTATACCGTTTGGCACCTCCTCCCTTGCAGGAACACCAAATTTTAACATGTGCACACAGAAAAGCACTATCACAAGAACCAAAAATCAAGTTAGCAATTACAGTACCTGGTTTTAACTTCGTATTACTGAAAGAGGCATTGAAGAGGGTCAGAGAGACAGTCATGAATCATCGACACCACACCTACCCCATTCCCCAGCTGATGGCACCATGGCACAGAGAAAGAATGTGTGTAATTGGAGGAGGGAGAGTGCAGTGACTGCAGGACTTAATGTTGAACTCAATGCTGCCCTGTCACAGCGGAGTACAAAGCTCTGCTGGGCTCAGCCAGCACCTGTGCATGAAAGTAGCAGTCGGACCAGACTTAACTAGAAGGGAATCACCCATCCTAGCAGCTGGAATTTGAGTTTCTTGGCAAGCCTTGGCACCACAGGCCAAAGTGCTCTGCAGCCTAGATAAACTTGAAAGGTAGTCGTGAACACAAAGACTGCAATTCCTAGGCAACAACTAGTGTTGGGTTGGGCTCAGAGCCAGTGGATTAGAATGGCACCAGTTTAGAGAGACACCAGCCAGGGCAGCTAAAAGGAATGCTTGCTTCACACCTATTCCAACCTCAGGCAGTGTAGCTTGCAGCAATGAAAGAGACTCCTTCCTTCTGCTTAAGAACAGGAAAGTGAAGAGTAAAGGGAACTTTGTCTTACATCTTGGATACCAGCTCAGCCACAACAGGATAGGCACCATGCAGAATCATGAGGCCCCTGTTCCAGACCCCAGCTTATGAAGACATTTTTAGACACACCCTGGGTCAAAAGGAAACCTGCTGCCTTGAAGGGAAGAACTCATTCCTGGCAAGATTCATCACCTGCTGACTAAAGAGCCCTTGGGCTCTAAGTAACCAACAGAAATATCCAGGTATGACGCCATGAGCCCTGGGTGAGACTCTAAGACATGCTGACTCCAGGTGAGACCCAGTACACTTGCAGTTGTGGTGGCTATAGTAAAAGACTCCTTCTGTCTGCAAAAAAGCAGTGGGGCAAGTAAAGGTGACATTGTCTTGCACTTTAGGCACCAGCTTGGCCATAGTAGGGATAGAGCAACAAGCAGGCTCTTGGGAATCCTGAATAGTATATATCTGATGAAAATATCCTTCAAGTATGAGGAAGAAATAAAGACTTCCCAAGGCAAAGTTGAGGGATTTCATCAACACTAGTCCTCTCCCACAAGAAATGCTAAAGGGACTTCTTCACAGAAAGAAGAGGACATTAATGAGAAATAAGAAATCATGTGAAAGCATAAAATTCACTAGGAATAGTAGGCATGCAGAAAAATTCAGAATATTATAGTATTGTAATTGTGGTATGTAAACTACTCCTAAGTAGAAAAACTAAAAGATGAACCAATCAAAAATAATAACTACAAAACTTTTTGAGACATACTAGTATAATAAGACGTAAAGAGAAACAACAAAAAGTTAAAAAGCAGGTGGATGAAGTTAAACAGTAGAGTTTTTATTAGTTTTTGTATGTTTATTTCTTCATGCAATCAGCACTAAGTTGTCATCAGTTTAAAATAATGGGTTATAAGATAGTATTTGCAAGCCTAATGGTAAGGCAAACTGAAAAATATACAACAGATTCACAAAAAATAAAAAGCAAGAAATTAAGTCATACCACCAGAGAAAATCAACTTCACTAAAAAAAAAAAAAAAAAAAAAAAGACAGGAAGAAAGGAAAGAGGGATGAGAAGACCACAAAACAAATAACAAAATGGCAGGAGTAACTCTCTACTTCTCAATAATAACTTTGAATGTAAATGGGGTGAATTCTTCAATAAAAAAAAAAATTGAGGCCGAATGGATGAAAAAAACAAGATCTAATGATTTCTCCTTTACAAGAAACATACTTCACCTGTAAAGATACAAATAGACTCAAAATAAAGAGATGGAAAAAGATATTCCACATGAATGAAAACCAAAACACAGAAGGAGTTGCTATATTTATGTAAACAAAATATATTTCAAGACAAAAACTGTAAGAAGAGAGAAACAAGGTCATTATTTAATGATAAAGTAATCAATCCAGCAAGATGATATAAAAATTGGAAATATATATGCACCCAAAACTGGAGCATACAGATATATAAAGCAAATGTTATTAGAGCTAAAGAGAGAAATAGATCTCAATGAATGAATAGCTGGAGACTTCAATACCCCACTTTCATCATTAGATAGATCTCCCAAACAGAGAATTGACAAAGAAACATCTAATTTAATTGGCACTATAGGACAAATGGACCTAATAAATATTTACAGAACATTTCATCCAACAGCTGCAGAATACACATTCTTCTCTTCAGCATACGGATCATTCTCTAGAATAGACCATATGTTAGGTCACAGAACTGGGTTTAAAAAATTTTTTTAAATGAAATTGTAATCAGGCATCTTCTCTGAACACAATGGAATCCAACTAAAAAATCAATAACAAAAGGAATTTTGGAAACTATACAAACACATGGAAATTAAATGCTGTGCACCTGAATAACAAGTGGGTCCATGAAGAAATTAAGGTGGAAATTTTAAAATTTCTTGAAACAAATGTTAATGGAAATACAACATACCAAAATCTATGGAATATAATGAGAGCAGTACTAAGAGGGGAATTTATTGCTATAAATGTCTACATCAAAAAAGAAGAAAAACTTCAAATAAGTAACCTAATGATGCATCTTAAAGAACTAGAAAAGCAAGAGCCAATCAAACCCAAAATTAGAAGAAAAGAAATAAGACATGCTGACTCCAGGTGAGACCCAGTCTAATCTAAAGATCAGAGCAAAACTAAATGACTTTGAAATGAAGAAAAAAATTAAAAAAATCAATTACCATAAAAGCCAGTTTTTTGAAAAGATAAACAAAATTGGCAAACCTTTAGTTAGACAAATGAAGAAAAAAGGTAGAAGACTCAAATAAAATCAGAGATGAAAAAAGAGAAATTGCAACAGATACCACAGAAATTCAAAGGATCATTAATGGCTACTATGAACAACTCTATGCCAAAAAATTGGAAAATCTAGAGGAAATAAATTGCTAAACACACCCACCAAGATTGAACCATGAACAAATTCACAATCTGAACAGACCAATAATAAGCGATAATATCAAATCCATAATAAAATGTCTTAAAGTGCAGGACTCCATGGTTTCACTGATGAATTCTATCAAATATTTAAAGAAGAATACCACTGTACTCAAACTATTCCAAAAAATATAGGAGGAAGGAATATCTCTAAACTCATTCTTTGAGGCCAGTATTACTCTCATAGCAAAACCAGACAAAGACATATTAAAAAAAAAACTACAAGCCAATATTTCTGATGAATATTGATGCAAAAATCCTCAACAATATACTAGCAAACCAACATCAATGATACATTAGAAAGATTATTCATCATGACTAAGAGAAATTTATCCCAGGGATGCAAGGATGCTTCCATGTATGCAAATCAATCAATGTGACACATTATATCAACAGAATAAAGGACAAAAATGATACAATTATTTCAGTTGGTGAGATGATTGATAAAAATCAACATCCCTTCATGATAAAAATCCTTGAAAAAACTGGGTATAGAAGGAACATACCTCAACATAATAAAAGCCATATATTTCAGACTTGCAGCTAGTATCACACTGAATGGGAAAAAATGGAAAGAGCCTTTCCTCTAAAATCTGGGACATGACAAGGATGCCCACTTTCACCATTGTTATTCAACATAGTAGTGGAAGTCTTAGCTACAGCAATCAGACAAGAGAAGGAAACAAAGGGCATCCAAATTGGAAAAAAAGAAATCAAATTATCCCTGTTTGCAAATTATATGACCTTGTATTTGGAAGAATCTAAAGAGTTCACCAAAAAACTATTAGAACTGATGAACAAATTCAGTAAAGTTGCAGAATACAAATCAATACACAAAAATCAGTAGCATTTCTATATGCCAACAGTGAAGAGTGGGAAAAAGAGATCAAGAAAGCAACTCCATTTACAAGAGGTACAAATAAAATTAAATACCTAGGTATTAACCAAAGAAATGAAAGATCTTTATAATGAAAATTATAAAATATTGGTGAAAGAAATTGAAGAAGACACACACACAAATTGAAATATATTTCATGTTCATGGATTGGAAGAATCAATATTGTTAAAATGTCCACAGTACCCAAGATAATCTACAGATTCAATGCAATCCCTATCAAAATACCAATGAAATTCTTCAGAGTAATAGAAAAAAACTATCCTAAAATTTATATGAAACCACTATTGACCAAGAATAGCCAAAGCTATTATGAGAAAAAAGAACAAAACTGGAGGAATCACATTAACTGACTTCAAATTACGCTACAGAGCTTCAAATATACTTCAAAATATACTACAGGGACCAAAACAGCATAGTATTAGCATAAAAACAGACACATAGACCAATGGAGCAGAAGAGAGAACCCAGAAACAAACCCACACATCTACAATGAACTCAGTTTTGACAAAGGTGCCAAGAATATACACTGGGTAAAAGATAGTCTCTTCAATAAGTAGTGCTGGGAAAACTGGATATCCATAAGCAAAAGAATGAAACAAGACCCCTATCTCTTGAAATATACAAAAGTCAAATCAAAATGAATTAAAGAGTGACATTTAAGAATCAAACTCTGGGCCAGGCGTGGTAGCTCACGCCTGCAATCCCAGCACTTTGGGAGGCTGAAGCGGGCAGATCACGAGGTCAGGAGATCGAGACCATCCTGGCTAACATGGTGAAACCCCGTCTCCACTAAAAATACAAAAAATTAGCCAGGTGTGGTGGCGGGCACCTGTAGTCCCAGCTACTAGGGAGGCTGAAGCAGGAGAATGGTGTGAACCCAGGAGGTGGAGCTTGCAGTGAGCCGAGATGGTGCCACTGCACTCCAGCCTGGGTGACAGAGTGAGACTCCATCTCAAAAAAAAAAAATCAAACTCTGAGACTACTACAAGAAAACCTTGAAGAAACTCTCCAGGACATTGGTCTGGGCAAAAATTCATTGAGTAATACCCCACAAATACAGGCAGCCAAAGCAAAAGTAGACATACGTGATCACATCAAGTTAAAAAGCTTCTGCACTGCAAAAAAAAAAAAAAAAAAAAAAAAGAAAATCAACAAAGAGACCACCCAAAGAATAAGAGAAAATAGTTGCCAACTATCCATCTGACAAGGGGTTAATAACCAAAATATTTAAGAAGCTCAAACAACTCTATAGGAAAAAAATCCAATAATCTAATCAAAAAGTGGGCAAAATATCTGAATAGATATTTTTCAAAAGAAGTCACACAAAAGGCAAAAAGTTATGTAAAAAGGTGTTCAACATCATTGGTCATCAGATAAATGCAAATCAAAACCTGTTACCCTATATACAGTGGTAACCACATATTCGCTTTATCTTGTGTATAAAGTCCCTGACCACCAATCAAAATTGAAAGAACGTCCCCTTTGTTTCACTGCTCCCCTTCTCCAATTTTCTATGTATCAGAATATATAAAATTGTGTTTTGTATAGCCCACTCGAGGAGATACAATCTCACCCCATTTAAACTGACTTTTGTCCAAAAGACATGCAATAACAAATGCTGGAGAGGATGTGGAGAAAAGGGAGCCCACCATACATGGTGGGAATGTAAATTAGTACAACTACTATGGAGAACATTTTGGAGGTTCCTCAAAAAAACTAAAAATAGAGCTACCATAACATCTAGCAATATAACTGCTGTGTATATACCCCAAAGAAGGGAAATCAGTATATCAAAGAGATATCTGCACTCTCATTTTTGTTATAGCACTGTTCATAATAGCCAATAGCCAAGATTTGGAAGCAAACTAAATGTCCATCCGCAGATGAGTGGATAAAGAAAATGTATTTACACACAATGGAGTACTATTCAGCCATAAAAAGGAAAAAGATCCTCTAATTTGCAACAATATGGATAGTCATTATGTTAAGTGAAATAAAAACAGGCACAGAAAGACAAACATCACACATTTTCACTTATTTGTAGGATCTAAGATTCAAAACAGTTGAACTCATGGAAATAGTACAAGGATTGTTACTACAGGCTGGGAAGGGTGGGACAGAAGTGAGGATGGTTAATAAGTGCAAAATATATGTATAAAGAATGAATAAGACCTAGTATTTGATAGTACAATGGGCTTACTACAGTCAATAATAATTTAATTATACATTTAAAAATAATTAAAGGAGTATAATTGGATTGTTTGTAACTCAAAGTATAAATGCTGAGGAGATAGATTCCCCACTTAGCATATTGTGATTACTATGCATTGCAAGCCTGTATCAAAATATAATGTGTTCCATAAATATATACACCTACTATGCACCCAAAAAAAAAAAAAAAAGACAAGTTTATAAGCTAAAGCAATAAAGCTATTCATTTCAAAATTTGAAAAGAAAAAAAAAAAAAAAAAACTTTAAGTGACCCAAGATGGCTGCAGATTTGACATATGGAATAAAAACCAGGCCTATAAACTAAAGCTTGTTAACAAAAGACCACGAGATCTATGGAGACAAAAGATGCCTTATCTTCTTAAAAAAAATAATCAATCTTCAGATTGGGGAGATGCAGCCTTCTGTAAAACAGAAGTGCACTCCCAAGCTGGGTGGCAGAGAGTTAGAAATTATAAAGGCAAACTGCAGTGCAAGGAACTGTAGTCAGGGCAGTGAAAAACAGTCTTGATTGGGTGGACTTAAACCCCAAATCACCAGCCTCTCTTAATTGGTTGGTTCCAGGTGGTTGGTGGGTTGGCATTAGGTGGTCTTTAATAGTCAGGAAGAATTCTCAGCTGCAATTGTTTTCAGGAACTATTCTTTGACTTGGTTGCAGAAAAACAAAGTTGGTAATACTTTCTAAGGACAGAGAATGGGACTGCACCCCTCACCCTGCCATGGACTCTTGGGTCTACTTTTACTTTTGAGCCACAGGAAGTTCATCTAGTCTGTCAACTAAGAGTATAATTTGGCAAGTTGGAACTCCCTGCTGCAGGGCTGAAGGCTGTCAAATAGTTCATTGACATGTACTGATAACAACCTTGTCCATCAGATAAAACAGGATATAATCAATCATCTCCCTCCAGACACTAGGAAACCTATATGCTCATTAACCTTTTAACCTATATACAGTGGTAACCACATATTTGCTTTATCTTGTGTATAAAGACTCTGAGCACCAATCAAAATTGAAAGAATGTCACCTTTGTTTCACTGCTCCCCTTCTCCTATTTTCTGTGTAACAGAACTGTGTCTTGTATAGCCCACTAGAGGACATATTTTCAGTTTGGGGTGAGTTTTGTGTTCCTCAGGCTATTAATCCTCGAAATTGGCTTAGAATAAAATTAACTTAAAATGTCTTTAAGGTGTAATGTCTGTTATTTAACCTTTTAGTTGACACAATGTCCAACATAACAATGTGAAATAAATACACACACACACACACAAAAACACAAACTAAAAATAAAGAATTGTTTTTGACCAGTTTATATTTAGCACTACCAAATAGAATTCAAATTATTCATTTTAAGTGACTGTCAGTTAGAAAACTCAATTTGATTCAGTTTTCACAAAACATAAAAGTGCTAATAATGTTTGAGATTCCTGTATTTGAGAGATACAAATATAATTAAAATATGGTGCCTTTCCTTAAGAAATTAAATCTAGAGAAAAAGGATTGACCTGTAAACCAGCATTATCACATCTGAAGATGCTAAATTCCATGATAATGCTGGTGTGATTTTAGGAGAATAATTACCCAAGAAAAACGTTTGATTAATATCACATTCTGTAAAAGTATGACAAGAGCTAGAGAATAGACAAATATAAATTTAAATATGAATAAGACATATTTTACACATATCTGCCCCTTAATAGGGTTTTTTGTCTATTTCGGCCCTTCATTCAAAGAATATAAATATCTTCATCCAATGAACAATAAACTTAAAATTCGAAAGTAGCTAAAAATATAATTCTTTCTCTTCAAAACCATAAAGGAACATGAAGGCCTTTAATTGTTTTGTAATCTAACCAGCCTAAATCAATGTCATTTAGGTCATTCATGAAGGAGCAAAGGAATCAATAGAGATGAAACAGTAATTAAAGAAATTATGAAAAAAAAAATCCCTAGGCTGAAGAAATGTAAATTTTGTAATTAAAAGGACTAAGAAAAGCAAGCAAAAGTATAGAGACTAAATGTAAATGACCAGTGCACATAAGAAATAATACTAAACTGAATAGAGGAAATGATTGATTTATGGCTCACTTAACAAGACATAACTGATCATGAAGAACTGAACACTGAATTGTCAGTGTAAATATTCAAAAGATTGGCTGTAGAAAGTTAGGAAGCTTCTTGATATAAAATATCTGAATATCTTTATGAAAAAACATTCTTCTGAAAATTACATTAACACATTTTCTAAGGTGATATCTGATGAAAGCTGCAAACCAAAAATAAAATTCTAAGCCCGCTTCAACCACAACCATCTGAATGGGCTCCTTCCTCTCAGCCAGGGCACTCCAGAGTTAACCTAAAAGACGGGTTCAGGCCATGACGGAAAGCAGGGGGCAGTCAGACATGCCTCATTATACCCTCCTCCCTTTTGGAATGCAGGGAAAGCTGGCCAGCATTTAACATCAACACAGACCTTAAGTCTGATAAGAAATATTTACAATCTATTCTCTCTGAAGCCTGCTACCTGGAGAATTCCATCTACATGATAAAACTTTGGTCACTATAACTTCTTATTATAAATCAGACATTCCTTTCTACTGATAATAACTCTTTCAACCAATTGCCAATCAGAAAATTTTTAAATCTACCTATGTCCTGGAACCCACCACCCCAGCTTTGAGTTGTCCCACCTTTCTAGACCAAGGCAATGGATATCTTAATTGTATTTGATTGATGCCTCATGTCTTCCTAAAATGCATGAAACCAAGCTGTACCATGACCACCTAGGACACATATTCTTAGGGTCTCCTGAGGGCTGTGTCATGGGACATGAACACTCATATTTGGCTCAGAATACATTTCTTCAAATATTTTACAGCAGAGGTCCCCAGCCTTTTCGGCACCAGAGACCAGTTTGGTGGAAGAAAATTTTTCCACAGACAGGGTTGGAGAATTATTTCCAGATGATTCAAGTGCATTCCATTTATGATGCACTTTATTGCTATTATTGTTGCATTGTAATTAATAATGAAATAATTATACAACTCCCCATAATGTAGAATCAGTGGGAGCCCTAAACTTGTTTTCCTGCAACCAGACGGTTCTATCTGGTGGCGATGGGAGACAGTGACAGATCATCAGTCATTAGATTCTCATAAGGAGTTTGCAACCAAGATCTCTTGCATGCACAGTTCACAATAGGGTTTGCACTCCTATGAGAATCTAATGCTGCTACTGATCTGACAGGAGGTGGAGCTCAAGTGGTAATGTAAGCAATGGGGAGTAGCTGTAAATACAGACAAAACTTCATTTGTTCACTCACCACTCACCTCTTGCTGTGGTTACTAACAGGCCACAGCATTAGTCTGTAGCCAGTGTTATGGGGATCCCTGTTTTACAGATTGTCACTCTTTTTGCCAACAAAACTTTAGTCCTAAACTTAAAGAAACAGTTCTGTACCACTGCTATGTTTTAGAAGAACATTAACCATAACTAAGGAAGGAAAGCTACAGGTTTTAAGGACACTAAGCACTGGTTGGCTTTGTGTGTGTGTGTACCGATAGTACAGGATAAACTGGACAGTAATTAGAAAAAGCCAATATACATGGTGTATGAAGTATATAGCAATTTGTCTACATCACTAAGTGGACAATAAAGAAGGGATAATCAGAGAAGTATTTCTTGACTAGTTGAAAGACCACTTTGTACCAGGGACATGAGGTCATTATAGGCAATCTGGACTAGAACAAAAACTGTAAGTTTTATTCTTCTCAGACAACTGCTCTTTATAGCCTCTCCTGGTCCTCTTGTAAAAAGTAACATTTTCAATATTTGTTACCCCACCCCCCCATACACACACACAATGAAACATCTGTGACAAAGACATATGGCTATGAAATTTTATATTCTATTAATAAAAGTATAAAATTTTATTTAACTGTGGGCTAGCTGTAGTTAACAGAGGTCCAAGAATCCAAGATCTGAATGAGTTCAGTATTAATGATGCCATTTCCTCTGTTGCTAATACTTGGACCCATGTTGATTTGACATGATCCTTGAAAAAGTCATTTAAAAGGCCAACTTTCAAAGTATTAACTCATTACTTAGTAATTCTGTTTCCATTCCATCATAAGATGCTCAAATACTACCTGACAACAAAGATAGCAAAACCAATATGTCCTCTTGCCCAATGTCCTTAAGCAACCTGAGGTATGATTTAAAAGTCATTGTGTTTATATACAGGTCTGATATGATTTGGCTCTGTCCCCACCCAAATCTCATCTTGAATTGTAATCTCCATAATCCTCACATGTTGAGAGAGGAATTTGGTGGGAGGTGATTGGATCATGGGGTGGTTTCTTCCATGCTGTTCTTATGACAATGAGGGAGTTCTCATGAGATCTGATGGCTTTATAAGGAGCTCTTCCCCTTTCACTCCTCACTCTTCTCTCTCCTGCCACCATGTCCTTGCTGAGCCTTTGCCTTCTTGCCACGATTGCATGTTTCCTGATGCCTCCCCAGCCATGTGGAACTGTGAGTCAATTAAACTTCTTTCCTTTATAAATTACCCAGTCTCAGGTAATATGTGTATAGCAGTGAGAATGGACTAATACAAGGTCTTTAACTTAGTTTGAATCTGTATGTGTTTAAGAGTATATTGAATATTTTTCCTAGAATTAAGAAGTATCCAAATATTTTTCATCTATAATCATCCAACTATTTCACTTGTCAGTTTATTACAATATAAACTGTAATATTAAAATTATACATATTTGTCAAATTTAGTATAAATCTACATATATTTGTTTGCAAATATGTTTATGTATTTGATTATAGAGTGTCGTTCTAGATAGACTTCATTAGGGATATTCTGTGTTATCATTTTAAAAATCAGAAAAAATCTGAATTACAAAAGCCTACCTACAGGGCTTTCAGACAAGTGATAAAGAACTGTATCCATAACAAGATTATTATGAAGTTTTCAAAACAGAATACATTTTAAGGTGAAAATATTAAATTGCAGAATTATATTGATGAGAAGCATTTCTGGATAGCTGTTAATCTTATTTATGTTCTTCGTATGTGATGGGTCATTTTTCTCTTGCTGCTTTCCAGATTTTCTCTTTGCAGTTAGCTTCCAGCATTTTTCCTATGAAATGTCTGAGAGTGGATCTCTTCTGTATTTACCCTAATTGGAGTTCACTGAACTTAAGGGTGAAGATTAATATTTTTTAGTGTTTGTGAAGCTTTTTGCCATTATCTCCTTGAATATTTTTTATACTCCTTTCTCTTTCTCTTCTCCTTCTAATACTCCCATTACATGAAAGTTGGTTTGCTTAAAGGAGTCCTTTTATTTCTCTAAGAGTTCTACTCATTTTTTCATATTGTTTTTTCTCTTTTCTTTGATTGCACTCAACTCTATTATTGTATCTTCAAGTACACTGATTATTTAGCCTGCCAGTTCAAATCTATGATTCAGACCATCTAATAAATTTAAACTCCAGAATTTCCATTTATTTCATGGAATATAGTTCATATATATAGTTATGTGTCACTTAATGATAGAGATATGCTCTGAGAAATGAGTTGTTAGGCAACTTTGCCATTGGGCAAACATCAAAGAGTCTACTTACACAAACCTAGATAGTAGCGCCTACTACACATCTAGGCTTTACGGTTTGCCATGATAGTCTTATGGGACCACTGTCACATATGCAATCATCTTTGACTGAAATACTATGCAGCACATGACTCTGCATGTGTGTGTGTGTGTGTGTATACACACACATGCATATATAATTGTGCATGTGTATAAAATTTCAATTTTTCTCTTTATTGACATTCTCTATTTGAGGAGACATTGTGTTCATATCTTCCTTTACCTCTTTAATCATGGTTTCCTTTAGTTCTCTGGACATATTCACAATGGCTACTTCAAAGTCTTTAATAAATCTGATATCTGGTCCCTTTTCCAGGCAGTTTTTGCAGCTTTTTCCCCCTCCTGTATATGAGTCACACTTTCCTGCTTCTTCAGATGTCTTATAATTTTTTGTTAGAAATTGGTTATTTTAGGGACTATATTGTAGCAATTGAGGGTACAGATTTGCTTCCTCCCTCTTCTGAGCTTGTTTTTGTTATTGTTGGTTTATTTTATGACTTGGCAAGGATATTTTAGCAAATTATATTTTTTCTACTCTGTGAAGCTTTTGATGCCACTCTTCAGAGGGTACAGCCTTGGGCATTCACACTGTCACCTTGGGATGACAGTGAATTTGGCAAGGCTCTCTTTTTCTGTACTCTCTCTGTTAAATTGTGTGCCTCATTCTGTGTTACATGCCAGGCCATTAGTCTCCAATAATTATCAACTAATTACTCTATTGATTTAAAAAATGCTCTAGAGTATAAATTGCTGAGCAGTCTGATCCAATTAAATTCAGGCAGATACAGTTTTGAGGGCTGTTCTTAGCTGTCCCTTGTTCCGGTTCTCTCTGATGAACTAGATGTCCTGAAGTACAGCTTGTTGCTCTTAATTTAGAGAAGAAATTATTTTCAAGAGCAGCATTAGGCTTGAACCTTATGTTTCAAATAAAGTTAATTTCTTTGCGGAGGATTTCAGAGTTTTTTTCTTACAGACTGCCTTTCCCCTGGGCAGTCTCCAAGCCACTATTCTAGGAGCTGAGCAGGGCAGTAGGTTCCAGTCTTCTTGGCTTGCCTCTTCTCTTGTGAAACTTCTCTCCCATAATGAGTTGCAATGAAGGAAATTAGGGTATCAATATTCTTGTCTTGCTGATCCTAATATAAAGCTTCTTTCTTATGCATGAAGACTGGGTGAAGTAAGAGAGCCCCCAACCTCTCAGCCACAATCACCAGGAAATTAGTCTTTTAAATTTGAGTTGAAGGGGATTAGAAATGCTGGCAGACTGCCCCTACTAATAAGATACAGTAACCCTAGATTGGAAGCTGAGGGGAGAGGGAGTCCCACCATCTTGGCCACATCTGCACGAAGTTCAGCTTACCTTATGTTGCACTTGCAGGAGAAGATGGAATGAGTCATGACTCAAGTGGAATTCTCTGTAATAGTTCATTGTTTAAGAGTTATTTTGATGCCAGCCTTCAAGATTTTTTTCCCACTTTACTACATTCACTTTTGTCCAAATCAACATTTGGCCCAACTTCTCATATAGAACAGCTTGCCTTCAAGTAAATTTATTCCAAATTACTTCAGATAAAATCATACACTTTCTGGATTAGAAGCTTGACTGAGTGCTCTGTGCTATATTATGCTTCTTCCTATTAATATACCACTCCACATTAATACATGCTCAATTGTTGGTGCACTGTCATTTATAAAAGTCTTTCAGATGAGTTCCAAAAATAAATATGAGACAATTAAATGTTTAACTGGCAAAAAATAGGTAAGAATAAAATAGGGTAAGAAAGAGACATAGTGAGATGAACATACAAAATCTATGCCACAAATTCATATATACTCACTTGCTAAAGGTATAGTATACATTCATCTTAAAATAATTCTCAAAGCAACCATTTACTGCTTAAAAACAAACCAGTTGCAGGGGAAATAGTTGTTCCTGGTAAAGTTATAAGACAATTTTTCTAAAGCCATCATAAAGAAGATAGAATATAATGTAATGAATAACCTCCTGAAGGTAACAATAATAAATGGTTTCATGGGGCAGTCTTTTACACTCAATATAAATATATGACATTACGACAAACACTGATAGATTTTGTGAGACACCAATAAAATGTAGCCCTAACAGTCTGACTGCTGCAGAAATAAGTTTTTTTGTGTGTTTTAAGAAGTGCTTTTATAATGGGCAGTACTACCTTCTGGGTAACATCTAGAAATGCATGGATGTACTTCTGTTTGTCATAATGTCTAGGATTCTGATAAAGGATATTCAGTGTCCAGGGTCCAGGGTTGCTAAATATATTCCTCAATTCTGAGAGAGTACCTCGTAAGTAAGAACTGTTGCTCTCAAGATAACAGTATCACAACCTCTCCTGCCTTGAGAAATACTGATATAGAATTTTGAATTTCAAGCTATGTTCCACAGAAATGACTCACAAGTTATCATATGTGTGAGATGTGTGACTCTGCATATTGTGTGTGTGTACATGTATACCTGTGTGTGTCAGTGTTTGGGAAGTAAGAGGGGGTGGTTCTGCCTCCCTAGACTGACCAGAGGAGCTCCATTTTTACCTGTTTTGTATATTAGAACCCCAAATAAGAAAGACATAGTTTAAAACAAGAAGAGAAATATAATTTTATTCATCAGAATCCCAGGGTGGCTTAGAAAAAGAAATCTCAGAAGAGGCAGCTATGGCAGAGAAGCAGAAGCACATCCATGCATTTACAGATGTTGCCTAGCAGGTGGCACTACCCCTGATAGTTAGAATCACTTCTTAAAACCCATAAAAATATTATTTCTGCAGCAGCCAAACCATTAGAGAGCTGAATTCCAGGTTAGTATTTTATTGATATCACATAAAACATTGTCAGGGGTTGGGGGTTACGTGGGAGGCTGCAGAAGATAGAGATGTGGTAGGGTGGAAATGCAAGACAGAATGAGAGAAGAAAGGATATGGCAGAAATAAAAATTCTTAGACAATGAAATTACATTTTCCCCTACATCTTCAGAAAAACAAACTCACAAAAGCCTTGGTTGTTGTATTAATTATCTAATTTGTGTAACAAATCACTCCAAAACTCACTGCCATTTATTATCTCTCACAGTTTCTCTGGATTAGGAATTTGTTAGTGGCATGGCTGGGTATAACTGGCTCAGGATTTCCCATGAAGTTGCAGTCAAATGGCAGCTGCAGGTTCAGTCAGTCAGCTAGCGGTTTCAGTCACCTAAAAATTTGACTAGGATTGTAGGATCCACTTCCAGGGTGGTTTGTTCACTACATGGCTGTCAAGTTAACACTGGCTGTTGGAGCAGGCCTCAGTTCCTCTTCATGTGGACGTCCCTTCAGAGCTTCTTGTGTGCTCTCATGGAGGCTGGCTTCCCCCAGAGAGAACAATCCAAGAAACCAAGATGAAAGCTTAAATACCTTTATACCTAGCCTTGCAAAGCCTGTATCATTACTTTACCGCAACCACATTTTATTGGTCATACAGACGGGCCATGGTTCAATGTGAGTATGGGCTATGAAAGGGTGTGAATGTCAAGAGGCGAAGATTATTGGGAGCATCTTAGAGGCTGGCTACCATAGCCATAATACTTTTTATTTGCTTATTTGTGTTATCTATCTGTATGTTAGTGGAAGTAAACATATCCAGGAGCAGAAGTAGACACAGAGTTAATTCTTTTTATATACTGTTGAATTCAATATACTAATATTTTGTTGAGGCTATTTGAGTATATTTTCATGAGAGGTACTGGTCTGTAGTTTTCTTTTCTTGTAATGTCTTTGTCTTATTTTGCATTAGGGTAATGCTGACCTGAAAGAATGAGTTAGGAAGTATTTCTTTTGCTTCTATCTTCTGAAAGAAACTTGCAGATAATTGATATAATTTTTTCCTTAAATGTTTGGTAAAATTCACCAGTGAACCTATCTGGGCCTGGTACTTTCCGTTTTGGAAGGCTATTAATTATTGATTCAATTTCTTTAATAGTTATAGGTCTATTCAGATTATCTATTTTCTCCTTTGTGATTTTTGGCAGTGGTTAGTTTTTAACTGAAATTCCTTGAAGGCATTAGACCAGCTGACACATAACCTGAAGACTATGTGTTCAAACAGAAACATATCTCAAGTGCAAGAGATAGGTGGGGCTGTGTGTTTTCCTGTTTGGCAAAATATCTATTACATTTTTCTATCAATGTAATACAGCTCAAATATAATAAATCCTGGCTACTTCTTAACTAGGACATTGATCACAAGTTGTTTATATTTTGGGGCCTACTGAGATTATTATCCATGGGTACCATTATGTTTAAATTAGATGCTAAATGAGTATCCTACAAATCTCAAAATCTATATAGACTGTTAGCTATTAGCAAAGAATTACTTCTGTTCACACAACTCTCCCTATATACATTATCATCTATACTCTTGGGGACTGCTATATCTCTTGGTACCACTAGCTTCCTATCCAATATTCATTCTTCCATTGTTTTATTAAAGCAACCCTAATTTTGTTTGGAGCAGCAAAGTCTCTGGCTAAAAAACATTTCTCCTGAAGCTTTCTTTGCACCTACGAGTTCTAGCTAAAGCTTAGTAGGGAATGTTGGTAAAGTTCACTTTCATGATAGAGGCACAATACCTTCTTCCTTGTCCCTTCTCGATTTCTTTTACCTCCCTGGATGATAGACATAAGAAAAGTGATAGAACAGTCACCTTGCTATCAAGAGATGACCAGGAAGATGAAAACCACCTACAACAATGATGGGACACAAACACAGAAGCCTGGAACATTTATGGCATTAGAGATGAACCACAAAATCTCTGAGATTCCTACTTTTTGTCTTTTTGTTATTTGAAAAACAAATCCCTATTTAGTTAAGTTGTTGGAGTTGAGTTTCTGTTATATAACATCAAATACAATCCTAGGATATCTCACACCTTCCTGAAAACCTAGTTCAAACCCATTTCTTCAGTAAGGCTTCTGGGATGTAATAATAATAACTCTTGCATGGTACTTTATTGTTTGCAAAGTACTTTCACATACTTTATATCTTTTGATATTCATATCAGTCCTGTGGCCAGAATACCCTTCTCTTCACATTCTCACCTCTCTAGAGTCGATGCCATCCATTCCTATGCTGCAAACTGCACTGTAGAACAACAACTCCCAAGTACCTGCCTCCAATCTTGACCTCTCTTGAGCTCTAGATTTGTTTTACAACTGAATTCTGGGCACACAGCTTAAAGACAAGTACTTGAAAAATCTAAACTGTCTATAACTTAACCAGTTATTTTCTCATTTCAGGTCCCTAAACACTGCTCTTAATCCAGTATTACTTTAATAAATCTCAGTTAATATAATCACTCAAACTGACAAGCTAGGAATTTCAGAGTTATTCTCAATTCCATGCTCTCTATAATTTCCCAAAACAATCAGTAATAAAATCCTAGGTCACGGCCACTTCCATGAGATTGGGTTCTCATCATTTTTCTGGTGGACTACTGTTAAAATCATTTAACTGGCCTTCTGCAGAAAGGCATTCTAAAAGATAAATCAATTATTTTTATTTATTCATTAAAAGATAAATCAATTATTTTTATTTATTCATTCACCAAATAGTTAAATAACTGGTCTTCTGCAGAAAGGAACTCTAAAAGAGAAATCAATTATCTTTTATTTATTCATTCACCAGACAGGTATAGAGCACCTGCTACATAATACATATTATAATGTTAAAAATATGGTTTCAACAAAAAATCTTGACATGTTGTGGTAAGAAGCTAGTAAACCTAAAGTCAATATATATTTAGCAAGTGATTATATTACTGTTGAAAATGCAATGAAAGTAATAGGAATAAAATAATTTACTAAGGTGGTGTATTTTTAAGAGAGATTTATTTTCTTTGGTATTGTAATGAATCAGTAGGAAACATTTTAAAGAAATGAATTCATTTGGTTTTATGGAAATATAAGCAAAAATAAGTGTGATATACAGTTTAGAACATTAATTTCTAAAATACATTCTGTAAAATACAGCTTCTTGGGATGAAATTATCTCGAAAAGCTTTCTGTTGTGAAATAAGTTTGAGAAACCACTGGATTAGACAGAAATAAGTAGGTTTGCATATACTAAGATTTATCAGTGTTAATATGCTCATATATACTCTAAATCTCTCTGAGTAGCAGTGTGACATGTAGTTTTTAAAAATTTATTGACTAGATAAATCTTTAGAACATCATCTCCTAAAATTACATACAGGACATATTTGGGAAAATGTTAAGCATTTGTGAGCAGACGCTTTACCAGGAGATCTGCATGGACAATGAACTTCACAACAGGAACACTTATCAAATTTATCATAACAATGAATGATTCTGATAATCAGATGTTCAGCAAGAATATAGCACTACTCATTAAGATGATAAGGGTTCATGCAGAATAGGTCTTAGTGAAATAAAAATCTGCTACCTTGAATCAAGTATGTATGTGGATTGCCCAAACCAAGAATGTTTATACTTTAAAAAGAAATGCTTCAGCTCATGAAATGCCTACAGCAGTCTGCATGGGTGCTTGGTAGTTCATCTGCAACCTGGCACAGACCCAGATTTCTTTTTTTAGTTTTACTATTAATTATTCATATATTTTTTAAAGTTTCAATTAAAATAAGGTTGAAATGTATACTTTAAAAGACAATTTCTGAAAAACAGATAATATTAAAATTATATCAAGACTTTGGAAAGGTAACATGCATTAGAGAATACAAGATTTAGACTCTAACCTGAAGAAGCAAATCATTTGACCAACCAAATGATAGAATTTGTTCAGACATACTGTTAAGATGGTAAGGTAAATAAGACTTACAACAGTCTTATCCCCTCCTAGAAATTTTTCCTAATAGACAACTTGGATATTTTTCTCAAGATTAATGGCTTTTAAAAATTGTTTTATTACACATCTCCAGTGTATCCCCCTCTCTCTTTCACACACACACACACACACACACACACACACACACACACCACACACACAGCGCCAAATTTTTGAACCTTCTCTTTTGAAATCCAAAAGTGTCTTCATACTAAATATATAAAAATCGAAAAGGTGCAATTTCACCAACCACAGAAGATGTGTGAAGACTGGTATTCTGAATTCAGGGTTGCCCCAGGATAAATGAGTCCAGGGGAGATTAAATGAATTTCCCTATGCATAGAAATAAGAAAGTTCCCACCTCCTTTATTCTCCCCAGTAAAAAGCTTCCCCTATCAAATGACCTGGTGGCTGTTCCAGGATGGACTGCTTAGACTCATAGGAGGGCCCCAAATGGCAGGCCCGGTCTGGGGTTGCGACTACTTTTCTATTTCTCAGTGTTACTGTGCTCATATATACTCTAAATCTCTCTGAGTAGCAGTGTGACATATAGTTTTTTTAAATGTATTGACCAGAGAAATCTTTAGAACATCATCTCCTAGAATTACATACAGAACACATTTTGGAAAATGTTAAGCATTTGTGAGCAGACATTTTACCTACCAAAATAGTAGCAGGTTTCTTCTAACAAAGCTATGGGACCTTGAGAAAGGAAGCTCAATATTCCCCTGTGAGGATCTTTGTGGGTCTTCCAGTTGCCCTGGGATGGTGAATATGACAATAACCTGAGCTCCCAACTGATCTGAAGCAGGACTTCTTAATCACTCGCCGCTGAGCTCTGGGCAGCTGGGAACCACAAGGCTGGTTGCTAAGGACGCTGTGGGAGTCGCTCTGAGAGACAGACGTTGCTCTTTTACGGTCTCGTGACCAGGGCTTAGCCAATCAGGACTTAAAAGTAAATTTCCACCTGCCCTGTCCCCGTCTCCACCACATTTGTGTTCAATTTCGAAAGAATAAATTCAATGCTGTGTGAAAGACCTTTATTCGTTTTTAAAGAACATAGTAATGATTTGTTTCTAATATAGTATATAGTTGCACATCCTGCCAAAAGCCGCGGCAAGAAGTGGCTTGACAGTGCTTTAATGTCTCCTCAGTGTCTTAATCCCGCTACCCCAAAACAAACCAGCACGCCTATCATACCAAAAGTAGCTATGTCTTTAAATCAAATTGCTGTCGTAAGTTCTTTCTACTTAGAAAATTTGGAGCAGCCAGTGTCCTCAGCACCCGTCAGTGAGTAAACAAAGCACCTAGAATGTTCTGCTATGTACTAACCACCAGAGGGCGAATTTAAACACAAAAGAATGCCTATTTTTAAAGGTAGTATGCAATAGAATTATCTAAGTCCTTTAAAAATCCTTGTAGAATTCCTATGTCTACTAACGAGCAAATGTATATATTTTACAAATGTTCACCAGTGTAAAATACTATATGGAAGAATGGGGAAGAGCATTTATGATTAAATTCATATGTAGGCCGGGCGCAGTGGCTCATGCTTGTAATCCCAGCACTTTGGGAGGCCAAGGTGGGAGGATTATGAGGTCAGGAGTTCGAGACCATACTGGCTAACATGGTGAAACCCCCGTCTCTACCAAAAATACAAAAGTTAGCCCAGCTTGGTGGCACGCGCCTATAATCCCAGCTACTCAGGAGGCTGAGTTGGGAGAATTGCTTGAACACAGGAGGTGGAGGCTGCAGTGAGCCGAGATCATGCCACTGTACCCAGTCTGGGAAAGAGAGGGAGACTCTGTCTATTAAAAAAAAAAAAAAAAAAAAAAAAAAAAAAAAAAAAAAACTTGAAATGTAATGTACAGGGATTGTCCTGTGAAAATTAAAACTTCGAAAGAAAATTTAACTTGAAATACCTCAATTCAGAATTAAGCTTTTTGTTTTTTGAGTGCATTTTTATATTTAAAACAGAAATTACAATATTTGATCTCAGGTTTCTCTGACATATCACTCCTAGAAGATTAGTAAGTTAAATGTAATAATGAAAAAGTGAAATTGACAAAGACCATAAACTACATATGTTACAGAAAAAATCCTAGAATGTCAACAGTGCTTACCATAACCCAGATAAAATAAAAATGAAAAGACTGTGGTATTTAATAATAGTCTGCTGGCTTGCTTGTTTTAATTTCAAGAGATCTAGAAAAGTGTTAAAAGCATAAAAAACACAAACTGTTAACCAGGTTATTCATAATAAAATGAAGACTGAATAAAAAGAATAAAAGAAAGGCCGAATAAAAAATTCTTTTGCATAATATAAAAATCAATTGAAACTATACTGCATTTACAGAAAAAAGCCACCCCATCGATTCTACAGTGAAGACAACAGAACATGTTTATATAAGGAAGAATTCACAAATACATACATATATTACATATATCTACTTATATATATCTCTACTGATTTTATATATGTATCTACTGATTTTATTTATATATATGTATCAGTAGAATGAAAGATTACAGAAAAAAACATAAAATTTATATGTGATAAATTTGCCATTTTAACTCAGTGGGGAAAAATTGTAAAGAGGTTGAGCACAATTTGAAAGAAAATAAATTTGAACTACCATCTCATACTATACCAAGAATAAATCTCAGAGGGATGAAACTTAAAACAGGAAATAGTTTTAAATAATTTTATGATAATATTGGTATAACCTTACAGTCACAATAATATTAAGCTAATAGGAGACCCACAATGATTATAGAAAATGACAAGAATATTCAGAAAATTTACATATGAAAACTAAATCTAATAAAGTCATACCTCCCCTTTCTCCCTTTAATTAGTCATCTACATTGAAGTTTTGACAAGACAAATCTAATATGTTTTTAAAAAATTATTTTATATATATAGACCTGAAATGGCCATTAATTAGCAATTAGGAAAATAAGCATGTCAAAACCATCCTAACCACTTAGTATGACATAATTATGCTTTCAAAAACTACATCATTGCCTATTGCCTACTTGCCCAGGTTTGTTCTGTTTTTTTTTTTTTTTTTTTTTTTTTTTTTTTTAACCAGTCTTCTTTATTTTATTTTATTATTTTTTTTGAGATGAAGTCTCGCTCTTGTCCCCAGGCTGGAGTGCAATGGAGCGATCTCGGCTCACTGCAACCTCCACCTCCTAGGTTCAAGCGATTCTCCTGCCTCAGCCTCCCGAGTAGCTGGGATTACAGGTGCCTGCCGCCGCACCCAGCTGATTTTTGTATTTTTAGTAGAGACAGGGTTTCGCCACGTTGGCCTGGCAGCTCTCAAACTCCCGACCTCAGGTGATTGACCTGTCTGGGCCTCCCAAAGTGCCAGGATTAAAGGCGTGAGCCACTGTGTCTGGCCCAGTCTTCTTTATTTTTAAAACTTTTACCACTGCCATGTAATCAAGTAAAAAATATTTTTAAATTCCACAGTTCTCTCATAGCAATCTTTTAAGTTTCCTAAACACATCATGAGCTCTCCTTTCTTAATAACTTCATGCATGCTCTTCCTCTGTCTGAAAATACACTTGCCCACTCACTCCTCAACTGCTGCCACAAACTCACACAAACACACACCACCCTCTGCTCCCTAATACCAGACACCAGGTAAATGCTTACTTTTGTATCAAGACTTGGGTGTTAGATATTTGTCAACATTTTGGATCTGGAGAATCCAATCACCCTTCCATGCCACCTGGGGAATTCTTCACGTAATATGAATGGGAAGTGGTGTTTCATCATCCACTACAAAAGTCAAAAATGGCAGATCACCTTTTCTCAGAACTCTGTGTTGGAATATGACAGAAGCTTGACCAAGTATGTGTTCTAGTTGAAGATTTTGAATTTTTAGCAAATAATATCAAGATGAAAGTAGCAATAACTGTGCCCTGGGCAAAGACAGCAGCACCCTTACAGATTTTCCTGCCAAAAGACAGTTGTGGTACCTCCTACTACCTGGTCCTCTAAAACAGCATTTTTTTTTTCTGTCCATTTCAATCCTCATCTTACAGCCTTCCATCAATTCTATAAACCCTGATTATCCTGTCAATAAATCTCCTGTTTAACAAATTGAGTTTCTGTTGACTTCAACCAAAGTGACACATTCATCTTGGAAGACACTGCATTTTAGAAGCCTTCCAACACAATGACCATTCTCTCTTTCAGGGTAACTTAGAAGTCATCCTTCAATGTTTCCCTAGCATTCTGAGTACTCTTATATAGCACTTACCAAAATTTTACCTAGAGAAATCTACCTAGTGAGTACTCATTAAAAAGTCAGGAAAGAGATAAAACTATTAGTAAGTTAAGCAATTTAAAATATGCACTATATTTTCTTCAATCATATTTCTCAAACCTTAAGCTTCAGTCCTTCAGTTGCTTAGAATCAAGGCTCTTAGCATCTTCACTGCCACGATTCAAATTAGTCCATAATATTGCAATTACCTTCCTAGATTAGAATTGATTTTCCAGGGAAAACAATCTGACATCAAAAGTGAATCACAGGAAAAAACTACAGCCATGAAAAAATATTTATCAGTTTGAACTGTTGCATTAGAGTTAATATTGATTTTGTAATTTAACAACTTTCTAGATGACAATTTCTTACTATGTTTGATATTGTGTGATATCATTTAGGTTTGCCATGTAGTGTACAACTTAATTGTAAATAATTTCCATTCGATACTGTATTAGTTTGTTTTCACGCTGCTAATATGTACCCAAAACTGGGAACAAAATGAGGTTTAATTGGACTTACAGTTCCACATGGCTGGGGAGGCCTCAGAATCATGGTGGGAGGTGAAAAGCACTTCTTAAATGCTGGGAGCAAGAGAAAAATGAGGAGGGAGCAAAAGCGGAAACCCCTGATAAAGATCTTGTGAGACTTATTCACCACCATGAGAATAGCACCAGAAAGACCGGCCTCCATGATTCAATTACCTCCCATGGGTCCCTCCCACAACACATGGGAATTCTGGGAGATAAAATTCAAGTTGAGATTTGGGTGGAGACATAGCCAAACCAGATCATTCTGCCCCTGGCCCCTCCAAATCTCATGTCCTCACATTTAAAAACCAATCATGCCTTCCCAACAGTACCCCAAAGTCTTAACTCATTTCAGCATTAACTGAAAAGTCCACAGTCCAAAGTCTCATCTGATTCAAGACAAGTCCCTTATGCCTATGAGCCTGTAAAATCAAAAGCAAGCTAGTTACTTCCTAGATACAAAGGGGGTTCAGGTATTGGGTAAATACACCTGTTCCAAATGAGAGAAATTGACCAAAACAAAGGGGTTACAGGGCCCATGCAAGTATGAAATCCAGTGGGGCAGTCAAATTTTAAAGCTATAGAATGATCTCCTTTGATTCCAGGTCTCACCTCCAGGTCATGGTCTTTGGCAGCTCCACCCCTGTGACTGTGCAGGTTACAGCCTCCCTCCTGGCTGCTTTCATGGGCTGGCATTGAATGTCTGCAGCTATTCCAGGTGCACAGTGCAAGCTGTTGGTGGACCTACCATTCTAGGGTCTGGAGGATAGTGGCCCTATTCTCATAGCTCCAATAGTCAGTAACCCAGTAAGGCTCTTGCCCCACCTTTCCCTTCCACACTGCCCTAGCAGGGGTTCTCCATGAGGGCCCCACCCCTGAAGCAAACTTTAGCCTGGGCACCCGGGTGTTTCCATACATCTTCTGAAATCTAGGCAGAGGTTGCCAAATCTCAATTCTTAACTTCTGTACACCTGCAAGCTCAATACTACATGGAAGTGCTAAGGCTTAGGGCTTCTACCCTCTGAAGCCACAGCCCAAGCTCTACATTAGCCCCTTTCAGCCATGGCTGGAACAGGTGAGACAAGGACACCAAGTTCCTAGGCTGCACACAGCATGGGGACCCTGGGGCCAGTCCACAAAACCAGTTTTTCCTCCTGGGCCTGTAGGCCTGTGATGGGAGGAGATCCGTGAAAGTCTCCAACATGGCCTGGAGACATTTTCTCTATATTCTTGGGGATTAACATTAAGCTCCTTGCTTCTTGTGCAAATTTCTGTGGCCAGCTTGAATTTCTCCTCAAAAAAATGGGTTTTTCTTTTCTACTGCATCATCAGGCTGCAAATTTTCTGAACTTTTATGCTCTGTTTCCCTTTTAAAATTGAATGCTTTTAACAACACCCAAGTCACCTTTTGAATGCCTTGCTGCTTAGAAATTTCTTCCACTAGATACCCTAAATCATCTCTCTCAAGTTCAAAGTTCCACACATCTCTAGGGCAAAGGCAAAATGCCACTAGTCTCTTTCCTGAAACATAACAAGAGTCACCTTTGCCCCAGTTCCCAACAAGTTCCTCATCTTCATCTGAGACCACCTCAGCATGGACCTTATTGTTCATATCACTATCAACATTTTGTCAAAGCCATTGACAAGTCTCTAAGAAGTTCCAAACTTTCCCATGTTTTCCTGTCTTCTTCTGCGCCCTCCAAACTATTCCATCTTCTGCCTACTACCCAGTTCCAAAGTCGCTTCCACATTTTTGGGTATCTTTTCAGCAACATCCTACTCTGTTGGTATCAATTCACTGTATTAGCTCATTTTCATGTTGCTGATAAAGACGTACCCAAAACTGGGAACAAAAAGTGGTTTAATTGGACTTATAGTTCCACATGGCTGGGGAGGCCTCAGAATCATGGCAGGAGGTGAAAGGCACTTCTTACATGACAGTACCAAGAGAAAAATGGGGCAGAAGAAAAAGCAGAAACCCCTGAAAAACCCATCAGATTTTGTGAGACTTATTCACTATCAAGAGAATAACATGGGAACCACCAGCCCCCATGATTCAATTACCTCCCCCTGGGTCCCTCCCACAACATGTGTGAATTCTGGGAGATACAATTCAAGTTGAGATTTGGGTGGGGACACAACCAAACCATATCAGATACCTCTCTTCATTTTGCCAAATATTTAGAGTTTTCGTTAGTATTTTTAAATGCTATTGGGAATAAATGGAACAGTATCTGAAATTTTTATCTGTCAAAAAGAGAAAGATAATCAAAGGTAAAATAATAACAGAGAAAATAGACAACATACAGAATGAGAGAAAATATTTGCAAACTGTGTACCTGACAAAGGTCTAATATCCAGTATCTATAAAGAACTTAAACAAATATATATGAAAACAACAAACAATTTCATTGAATAATAGGCAAAGGACATGAACAGAAACTTTTCAAAAGAAGACATACATGTGGCCAACATGTATATCACTCAATATCACTGATCATCAGAGAAATGCAAATCAAAACCACAATGAGATACCATCTCATGCCAGTCAGAATGGCTATTATTAAAAAGTAAAAAATAGTAATAACAATAACAGATGCTGGTGAGGTTTGCAGTGAAAAGGGAACAAACTCTTTTTTTTTTTTTTTTTTTTTGAGACGGAGTCTCGCTCTATCGCCCAGGCTGGAGTGCAGTGGCCGGATCTCAGCTCACTGCAAGCTCCGCCTCCCGGGTTTACGCCATTCTCCTGCCTCAGCCTCCCGAGTAGCTGGGACTACAGGTGCCCGCCACCTCGCCCGGCTAGTTTTTTGTATTTTTTAGTAGAGACGGGGTTTCACGGTGTTAGCCAGGATGGTCTCGATCTCCTGACCTCGTGATCCACCCGTCTTGGCCTCCCAAAGTGCTGGGATTACAGGCTTGAGCCACCGCGCCCGGCCGGGAACAAACTCTTACACACTGTTGGGTGGAAGTATAAATTAGTTCAGCCATTGTTGACAGCAGTGTGGTGGTTCCTCAAAGAGCTAAAATCAGAACTACCATTTGACTCAGAAATCCCATTACTAAGTATACAACCAAAGGAATATAAATCATTCTACAATAAAGACACATGCACATGTATGTTCACTGCACCACTATTCACAATAGCAAAGGCATGGAATCAACCTAAATGCCCATCAATGACCATAAATATGGTACATGTACACCATGGAGTACTATGCAGCCATAAAAAAGAACAAGATCATGTCCTTTGCAGGAACATGGATGGAGCTGGAGGCCATTATCCTTAGCAAACTAACACAGGAACAGAAAACTAAATACCACATGTTCTCTCTTAAAAGTGGAAGCTAAATGATGAGAACACAGAGACACAAAGAAGGGAACAACAGACATTGAGGCCTACTTGAGGGTGAAGGGTGGGAGGAGAGGATCAGAAAAAAAAACCTATTGGGTACTAGGCTTAGTACCTCGGTGATTAAATAACCTGTACAACAAACCCCTGTGACATAAATTTAGCTACATAATAAACCTGCACATGTACCCTTGAACCTAAAATAAACTTTTTTAAAAAGTCAAATGATATTAAAATGGTCATTCAACTTATAAAAATCTACTAGAGGTTAAAGAAGATAAAGCAAGATTTTAAGAAATTTATATTGCATTTACTCAAATTATTTCTTGTACCAATGGGTTAATTTTCACAGCATTTTTTAACTTACTAAAAGATAAAATTTCTCTTACACAGTTATTTGACATGTTTGTGATGATAGTATTTAATCCTATAGTGGACATTTTAGAAATAAAATTCAATTAAAATTCTGCAAAAGCATCATGTTGGTCACCTATCGCCAAAATAATCTTAGTGGTTTAAAATACAAGTATTTATTTTTCTCATTCACTCCTCTGCATGCAGGTTGGCTGGATTTTGGTGATATTGGCTGGGTTCACCTAGGATTGTCCCCAGACTTCCAGTTGGGTTCAGGTGTGCTCCAACTCCTTCGGGAGCCCAGAGTGAAGGGGCAGTGGTTATTCAGGAGGTGCTTCTCATGGTTATGGCAGAAGCCCAAGAGGGCAAGCCAACTGAGCAAAGCCTCTGTTCGGGTCACACCTGCTAACACCTTTTTGCGCAAGGATATCACTCTACCAACTCCCCAAACAAAGGGCAGGAAAGTCTACTCTGCCCATCATGAGGCCATGACAAGGGTATGGACATATGGTATAATACTATGGTAGAGGGATGAAAAATTGAGTCCAATAATTTGGGCATCACCATCTTCTGAACATAAATGGCATAGCCTATCAAGTAGAAAAAGAATAAACTCAGCAATTTAGAAAATTTATACTCAATTCACAATTTAAAATATTCTCACTTGCTTCCATTTACTGTGTGTGTCCCATTAAGTGTTTAGATGTTAAATGTGCTTTGCCTAACTTCCCTACCAATGTAATCAGGATCAAATGCACCATAGTGGATTGGTATATCATATCATTTTACAAAAACAAAACAAAACAAAAACACCTCTATTGTTGGAAAGATATTTTTTAAATGCTTATTTCAAGTTATTTTACATGTAAAATATGTAAAATATTACTAAATTTCACCTTTTAAAATACTTACCAGGCAAGGCACAGTGGTTCACTCCTGTAATCCTAGCACCTTGGGGGGCTGAGGTGGGGAGATTGCTTGAGCCCAGGAGTTCAAGACCAGCCTTGGCAACACAGTGATGTCCTGTCTCTAAAAAAGATATAAATAAAAGAGTGTATAGTTGCATCACAGTACCCAATACAGTGGTTTACACATAGTAGATGCTTAATATATGTTGCTGAGTGAATTATTGAATAAAAAATATAGGTAATTTTTATTTTATCCTGTGAGCTGAATTTATTTAGCATCAGAATTTTCTAGCACAATGTTAACATAAATGAATGACTTGCTTGCTCTGTACAGGCACTTTTGTTTCGTAGGACCATAGCATTCTGTGCCAACTCTTGAAAACTGTTGAAACAATCTGCTAGTTTTCATTTGTATTTCAAGTCAACAATAATAATGACTGGACTTTTGAAAATATGTATTAAGCTCTTTGGGGCGGGTTATATGTATTTCTATCACATTATTTTCAAGGAAAATTAATCCTTTATATCTATTTACTAAGGAAAAAAGTAAAAAACTATATTATTCTGTCAATACTTGAGCTAAAAATTTCCTTATTATTAGTTTTGGCACCTAATAACATCCTCTACCCATTAATTGTTATATAGTGATTTAATATTTTAGTCATTTTAATGATATAAATGCTATTGTTTGACAACCCTTCAAAAGATAGAGTCAAATCCTCTTCCCCTTTTAGTGTGGGGTTGGACTTAGTGACTCTCTTCCAAAAAATAGAACATGGTAGAAGTGATGAGGTGTAATCAGGTCATAAACGACATTGTGCTTCCTCCTTGCTGTCTGTCTCCCAGCTGTTACATCATAAGGACACTCAAGATGTTCTATGAACTTCATGTGGCAAGGAATTGAAACCTCATTAACAGCAATCAGCAAGAAATAAAAACATTCTTTCTACAGCTGTCTGAGTAAGAGATCTTAGAAGGGGATCCTCCAGCCCTAATCAAACCCAGTCAAGTCTAAAATGACTGCATCCCAAGTAGAAGTCTTAACTAGAACCTCATGGAAAACCTAAGACAGAACTATCCAGTAAAGCCACTCTGAAATTTTTAAATTACAGAAACTGAGATATTAAATGTTGTTTTAAGCTGCTCAATTTGTTATGGGGGCAATTTATTGTGCCACAATAGAAACTAATACAAACGTTCTGTTGTTTTCACAAAATGCATTGGCCACCTTATAAATGCATGTTTTAATTCCTGTGTTGAGTTTCTCAAACAAGTTTGAAGCAATAAACTCTGGATGATTTCAGCATAATTATTTCAGAAATATTTTGGAGAAATACAGGATGATAGGGCTTTCATAGTGCTCTAGAGACTACTGATTAAATGATATGAACAGATTTAGTAATCTAGAAAGATCTTTATTGCTGTCTGCCCATAACTAAATTTGCTCTATTAATTTTTTTTCTAAAATAATTTTTCTTCTTAGGAAAAAAAGCTAAGTTTTTTAGAGCAATTAAATAAAAAGTGAAACTATGCAAGTCCATGCTCAGACATAATACTATCATTTTAGCACATTCTTCTATTGTGCATCTTTGTTAATATTTTTAAAACGAAGATCATACTGTACATGTTTTAAATTGAACATATTTTCATGTCATTTAATATTCATCTCTAATGTAATCTATAAACATCTTCACTCTAAACTCTTCTCATCTCCATTACACTATCACTCTAGATGAAATTATTACTATCTTTTGCCTCAGCTGCCTGCCTTTAGTAGGTGGAAACCTTTACTTTTTCCCATACAGAAGCCAGGTGGATTCCTATAAAATATCAACACAGTCACATTACTCCTCTACTCTCAGAAAACCTAAATTTTGTTCACCACCCACAAGACTTTGCAAGATCTGCCACCTAGCCTCCTTTCAGCTCTCATTTCCTATCACTTTCACCCTTTCTCACTGGCTACCTAGTTTGCTATCAGGGCCTTTCTCCTGCTCAGCTCTGCCTGGAAAACTCCCACATATTCACAGATGGCTCACTCACTCACTTCATTCAGTTCTCTGCTCAAAGGTCACTTCTTCAAAGAGGACTTCCTTATTCTAAAAAAGCTTCCTTTATTGCTCACTTAGGCTTTTTTAATATAATCATGTCATTATTTGGCATTGCACTATATTTGACAGGATGTATTTATCTGTTATTTGTCTCCCTAAACTAGAATGTCAGTTCTAACAATGCAAGCACTTTTTCTGGCTTATCTATCACTCTATCCTCATTGCTTAAAATAGTATCTGACACGAGATAGGTGCTTAATAAATATATTCTGGCTAAACAACTCTATGGATATATACTTTTAATAATAAATTATTAATCAATAATAATTATTTGATATTTGCATTCCTGCTTATTTTTTCCTATTATGAGCAATCATGCCATAAACATATGTATGTTATCCATGCAAGAAACATGTAAAAAAAAACCCTATATTTGTTTTCTAAGATTTTGGAGTCAAAAAATATGGTTATTTTTACAGTTTTTGATACATAGTGCCAAACTGCTGTCCATCAGAAAGTTATGTTTTATATCACTTCAGAAATTAATGAAAGATACTTTCTTCTAACCTGGAAAGACAATGTGCATTTTTCCCTTTTAAACATCTTAATATGTGAAAGACAATTGTTATTAAGATTTACCTTTTTTCAATTAGTAAAGGACATTTTTATATGATATTATCTATTTACACTTCCTTTTTTTTTTTTTTTGCATGAATTGCCTCTACATGTCCTTTGCTCATATTTCTGATTTGCCTTTATTCATTGGTATGAATTCTTTGTACATTAAAGATACTGATCTATTGTTTAAACCATGTTAAAATGTCATTTTTCTTAGTTTGTGATTTGCCTTTCAATTGTGATTACTATATATTTTAAAATTTACTACACAGAAATTTAAATTTTATACAGTCATATTGATTATAGTCTTTTACTGATTTCTTACATGGCTTTTGACTTTGCTGTACTCTCAGAAAACTTTCCAACTCACTGTTTAAAAGGCATCCACCTCGCCAGGCACAGTGGCTCACACTCGTAATCCCAGCACTTTGGGAGGCCAAGGCGGGCAGATCATGAGGTCAGGAGATCGAGACCATCCTGGCTAACACGGTGAAACCCCATCTCTACTAAAAAAAAAAAAAAATTATCCGGGCTTAGTGGCGGGCGCCTGTAGTCCCAGCTACTTGGGAGGCTGAGTCAGGAGAATGGCGTGAACCCGGGAGGTGGAGCTTGCAGTGAGTGGAGATCGCACCACTGCACTCCAGCCTGGGCCACAGAGCAAGACTCTGTCTCAAAAAAAAAAAAAAAAGGCATTCGCCTATATTATTTTCTTCTAGTATTTAATTTTTAAAAATTTAAGAAAAATACAGTATATTGCAGCTTTACTTTCAGAGTAAGCTGTGAGGTAGGGCTCTTATTGCCTTGCTTTCCCCCTCAACTGGCTACCCAGCTGCTCTCCGTTCAATAATTCATCCTTTCTCCACTCATGTGAATGTGAAATTCTGAGATGCCACTGTTTTTATACTAAAAGTACAGACACAATTAGACCTTCTTACCTTTCTCCTTAAAAAAAAAAAAAAATAGCCTAAGACCTGAAACAATACCATCCTTGAGCCAATCATTCCAAAGGAACAGATAAATATTTTTTATATTTGATATTAATTATCCAGTAATTTGGTATTAGCACACCAGTAATACTCAACACCTTTGAGTACTGTCAAGAGACTCAACACCTTTGTCCATGCTACATCGCAATCAAATTTAAGAATGTCAATTCGTTATTTAAAAATGTTAATTGTACAAACAATCCAATTACACTCTTCTTAGTTTTTTTAAAATGTACAATTAACATTTTTAAATAACTAAGAAGAGTGTAACTGGAATGTTTGCAACACAAAGGATAAATGTTTGAGGTGACGAACATCCCATTTACCCAAATGTTATTATTACACATTGCATGCTGTATCAAAATATCTCATGTAACCCATAAATATATACACCTATTATATACCCACAAAAAATAAAAGTAGTGATAAAACTGTAAACAAAAATGTCAGTTCGCTCAAAACAAAGTTGATTATCACTTTCAATCAAGGTTCGCATCTGGAAGATCGAGAACAGCACGTCAGAGTTCTCTTGGAAAAGCTCTAGGAATCCTGGGCGTCCATCGAGTTGAAGGAACATAGGATGAACCCATGGAAGGGTTCCTCAGATCTGAGGAGGGAGCCTGCCCCAAGATCCCGTGGAGCTAATGAAAACAGGTAGTAGGGGACCCTCTACAGATCTCCTCTCAGTTATTTAATTAGAGGTCCCGATTTTGAAAGATACAACTGGGATTTCAATACCCTGAGTGGTTTAGATACATCGGGAAAAATACGACAGAAAACTAGTTTCTTTACAGCCTTAGAAAAGTAAAACCCGTAATTCCTCACTCCATGAGGGCAGTATTCGAGTACGTGGGTTTCTTTTTCCCCCGACGTTCACTTGAACTTTTAAAATGCTTGCTCTGGTGGTCCACAGCACTTTCGCGCTCACTAGGCGGTACCATATCTCTCAATAGATTTACTCCCAAGTGCGGGAGACAAAGCTAGGTGGAAGGTTACTAACCCTCCACAACTCCAACCTTTACTAGCTTCCTCGGAGCAGGTGAGGCACCAGCCCCGTGAGAACACACTGAGATCTGGGGCATAGCTGTGACATGGGGTATTTCTGGCCGACATCTCACCGGGTAAGCTCCACTCGCGGGTTATCGGCTCCCTCCAAGAAGCATCTTTGACCTCCTCCCATGTAGGCCCTATTCCTACACCAATTCTCTTTCTGGAATCTCTTTGGTACCGTGTTTCATTAATCCCACAACCATATTCCCACCTATTCCCTAATAACAACAAAGTTTTAAGGTATAGGTTACCGCCGTGTCTCCCTAGCAACCGTGCCCACTAATGGTTGCCGGAAGAGGCTATAATCACGTGCTCCCAAGACTTCCGGGTTTCTAACGTGACTTCCGGTTGTCAGAATATCTCCCAGGCGCGGCGGCTGCCTAGGGGAAGCTGTGTGGTTTTAGGTCGCGGTGGCCCGGGTGGTGGTGGGCTCCGGGCGGGCTCGCGTCATCCTGCCCCCGCTGCAATGCATCCGCGGCGCCCGGACGGATTTGATGGCTTGGGCTACCGGGGCGGTGCCCGGGACGAGCAGGGCTTTGGCGGCGCTTTCCCTGCAAGGTCCTTCAGCACCGGGGCGGACCTGGGCCACTGGGTGACGACTCCCCCAGACATCCCCGGCAGCCGCAATCTGCACTGGGGCGAGAAGAGCCCCCCCTACGGCGTGCCCAACACCTCCACCCCGTACGAAGGCCCCACGGAAGAACCCTTTTCCACTGGCGGCGGCGGTGTGCAGGGGCAGAGCAGTGGTGAGAAGCATGGGGACCGACGCAGGGATCGTGGGTTAGTGGGGCCGCGGCTTGAGGCCTGCAGACCCCGGAAGCGGCGCAGAGGGTCCCGCCTCCTGTTCCTTCTCATCCTATCCCGCGCCACACCCTTTGCCCTCCTTCGTCCTCTGCCCCTGAAGCCGGCCTTCTCCTCCTTCCTCACGCAAACGAATTCTCCTGGATCAATTCCAAAAAAGACATCTGCCTTAGCTATGGGGTATATAGTAGGAATTTTTAGAGGTTTTGGTGTCTCAACTGATGGCCAGAGTTAAAAAGGAGTTTGGATTATTTACTGTTATCTGATTAACTTTGGCAGCTGTATTTTCTTGATTTAATTAATTAATGAATGTGTTTACTTGTAGTTTTGTGTTCTGAAAAGAGAAGCTTTTCAGCATAAGCAAATTTGGATTCAAACTTGGTTGTGCCACTCGTAATCTGAACAATTTAACCTCTGTGAGCCCTCAGTTTTCTCATCTTTAAGATGTGTAGAAGAATCCAGTATGGGATACATAGGCAAAAAAAAAAAAAAGTTTCCTTCCTTTTCCTTTTTAAATACCAGAGTGTTATCTGCTTTTCAGATCCCCAGTCTAGAAAGTTTCCTTCCTATAATTTTCCCTTCTGCTTTCTTTCTTCTGACCTAAAAACTACATATAAAAGTTAGAAACACCGATACAATTTCAAGATAGGAATTTGGAATCATGACATAATTATTCTCCATGGGATGTCAGAAAAGCTGCAACACTGCATAATGTACATATTTTCAACATCCTTTTTTATTGATAAAGAATAATAGCTACCTCTTTCTATTCTCCTGCAATTGTTAGAATAATAGATTAATGGTATTATTTAATATTAAATTTATTGTAGGTATCGGCTTTATTCTCATTTCCTCGACTTTGACTTGGAAATAAAATAATATTTATTCAACTAGGAAGAATAGACTTTAACGAATGCCTAGTGAGTAAATGAGGATATGAAGAAGGATAGATGACTTACCTAGCTAACTGTCATACAATTAGCTTTTTGACTCTTCGCTGTTTTTTGTTTTTTGTTTTTTCCCGTTGTATCGTACTAGTCCCAATACTAGTCCAGAAGAATACTGGAAAGGTTTTACAAGTTATAAATCAAATAATTCAAAAATGCATATACCGTTGCTACACAGTTATCTTCTTAGGCAGTAAAGTTTATGTTTTTATCTTTTCATAAGTTACGCTTTGATGGTTACAATGAGGAGGAGTTCCTTGACACAACCAGGGGTTCATTTTGCAGCCGTAACAGGTCTGTGAATGTTAATTTTGCAACAAACTTAGACACCAAAGAGATTTACACAGTAAACAAGAGTAAATCTTCCTAATACCTTCCAGAAAATGTTAGTAGCATTTTCTGTTACTGTTTGGGGATGATCTATACATATAAAAAGTGTAAGGTTGGGCGCGGTGGCTCACACCTGTAATCCCAGCACTTTGGGAGGCCGAGGAGGGCGGATCCCGAGGTCAGGAGATCAAGACCATCCTGGCTAACATGGTGAAACCACAAATTAGCCGGATGTGGTGGCGGGCGTCTGTAGTCCCAGCTACTCGGGAGGCTGCGGCAGGAGAATGGAGTGAACCCAGGAGGCGGAGCTTGCAGTGAGCTGAGATCCCACCACTGCATTCCAGCCTGGGCGACAGAGCGAGACTCCGTCCCAAAACGAAACAAAAGGGTAAAATCTAAGGTAAAATCTAAGGGTGGGTAAAAGAAGCTTTCTATTTAGCTTGTACATTTTTCTAGGGTGAACCGCGTAGTTTCCCAGGAACATGCTTAGGTGGCCTTGTTCTGATTGAAAGGGAATAGTGAGGGCAATTGCTTCATTTGAAAGAGAAGAAAGAATTGTAATTTGTGAATATTGTATTATAGTTAGAATTTAATGTCTGGTTCCCTGGGGTTGTAATAGTTCACCACTATGACTTTGAGTTTAGTCAAGAAGAAAGGCTTTTCTCTTTTGACATATGCATAGGAATGTTTCCAGCTGTGAACTTTTCCAGTAACACAACAGACATACCATCTGTAGTAGCACATACGTATCCAGTAACCTACTCCGATTAATTAAACAGCTAGCCTCAAACTATTTAAAACTTGAAGAGATGGGGAAGAAGAGAACTGTATTTACCCATTTTGGTTATCCCTAAGTACCCTTTCAAATTAATAATTTCGAGGTGCTTTACTTGCAGTTATTGGTTTAATAAATGCTCTCCATCAGTAACAGTGAATAATTAGTTTTTACAGCACAGGAGGTAAAGTCGTAGGTAAAATATCAGCTGCGGCCAACCATAGAAAATTTTTTATTTGATTGGAATCAGAAGCTGAAAACTGCTAGCCCTTAGGTTCTGTCTGCATATTTGTTTCATTAGGCCCAGACAGTGTTTTAACAATTTCTGAAATAGTTGTCCAGGACTTCAAAATTGGAAGCTTTTATATAAAATGAGAATATCTTTTTTTGAAAAAATTACAGCTTCAAAACCCTGGGCCCACACTCTCATGTGGCACCAATGAATTGGAGTTAAAGAGTAATTGTGCTTTAAAGGCTGTACACCTTGCAATTTGCCACAAACCCCAGCAGAGTCCTTCTTTCATTTAAATTATTTCCCTGGCCCCATCAGAATTTGACTTTGCGGTTTAAATGAACAGCAGGTTAATAAAATAAATTTTTAAAAATTGTTTTTAGACTAAACCTAAATATTGGTTATCAGTAATCTTATTTTTTTATTTCTTTTTTTTTTTTTTTTAACTTTAGAACAGCTGAATAGATTTGCTGGATTTGGTATTGGACTTGCAAGGTAATGTTTTATCTAAAGATGTTTAAAGCTTTTATTTAATTTAGAGTTTTTCTTTAATTTATAATATTAAATGATTATTATTGCTTCCTTTAGTTTGTTTCTTTGAAGCAACAGCTTAAATTTTGAATAATATTTTGCAGGAAAAAAAATCATTATTTAAAATATATAATTTGATAGTTTTTCCAGTAAGGATAGACTCGTCATCCAATTTTATAAACACAAAGTAATTTTGTAATGAGTATTGTAATTGTTTTCATGGGGCTATCCTAAGAATAAAATGAAGTGTAATCTTATCTCTCTCCCATCAAAAAAAGTAATTTAGAATGGGGTTCATGAAGATCAAATGACTCTGCTGATAGGAACTTTGTTCATAGGACATTTTCTGAAAGAAATAAAAATTACATGGCATTTAATGATGCCATGTAATTGACATGGCATTTCCCACATCAAACATATAGAGATCTAGTTTAATTTTATACTGTAGATATTAATATTATGTATTGTTTCCCTTACTTACCTGTTTGCAGATCTGGTTTTCATTCTTTTCATGGGTCTATCCAAAGAATAAAATGAAATGTAATCTGTCTCTCTCCCATCAAAAAAGTAATTATGCATGGAGGCTTCTCTCTAAACATTCTAATGCTTACAAGATATTTAGCAGCATAGCATCTAGATTGTGTTCATAATCAGCGTTTGGTGATAGCATTACTTTTTTTTTTTTAATATCTAACGATCATTTTAAGCAAAGCCTTTAGTCTTGATTATTGTGATCCTTAGAACCATTTTCAAAAATATTGGAATTGCACAAAGCTTACATTTCATGCCATAATGATCACTATAATTTTAAACATTTTAACCAAGAAAAATACTTTATTTGACCCGAGGGTGTTAATGTCAATATAAATAAAATCTGTTTTCCATTCTGCTGGAGTTGTTTTTTGCTTCAATATTTATAATTAAAGCTTTGATTCATTTGATAGACTATTATTACATATAAATATGTGTGTACATGTATTTATATGTCACTCTGAGACCTGAAACCCACAGCTGTAATTATTTTGTGGGGCCATTCTCAAATCAGAAATTTGATACATAAATATTAGTCAATTAAAATGGTCATTAAGAATCTTATAATTTAAGATTTATACTTAAATTTATACTTAAACCTTATCATTGAAGTGCATCAAAACCAACATTTTTAGAATGGGGTTCATGAAGATCAAATGGCTCTGCTGTTAGGAATGTTGTTCATAGGACATTTTCTGAAAGAAATAATTTGCAGCATTAAATGCCATTTAACTGATGTGTCATTTCCCACATTAAACAAACAGAGATCTAGTTTCATCTTACACTACAGACATTACTATTACATATTATGTATTGTTTCCCTTATTTACTGGTATGCAGATCTGGTTTTCATTCATTTCATATTGAATTTTGTTATGGGTAGAATCATTTGCAAACATTTCTAGACATTTTTAAAGATCTGTTTAATTTTTTTAAGAATGGAAAACAAAGTAATGCATGATTCTTCAGGCAAGAATAATTTCAGAAAGATACATGTTGTAAATTTAATTTGTCTCTGTGTAGACATACATATATATAAATTATTTTTATATAGTCTCTTTACAGAAAATGTATTGGCACATCCTTGCATTGTTCTACGCCGCCAATGTCAGGTAAATGTCATTTCTTTAATCTTTTGAAGCAATACTTCTGACCCTAATATGAAGGGCAGAACTTACATAAATGACATGAAACCAGGTAATTGTTACTTCATGTGAAATGTTCCAAACTTTTTGGTCTCAAAACCTCTTTAAAGTCTTAAAAAAATATTGAGGATCCTAAATAACTTTGGTTTATGTTAGTCATATCTGTTGATATTTACCATTTCAGAAATTAAAATTGGGAAAATTTCAATGTATCTATATAATTCATTAAAATAATACACCTATTAGTAAGATAATATATTTTTATGAAAGTATTTTGCATTTTTGCAAATATCTTTAACACCTGACATAATAGGAGAGAGCTCTCATATGCTTCTGCCGTCAATCTGTTGCATCACGTGGTTTTTGAAAGAAGCAAGGAAGTTTAATCTTGTACACATGTGTAGTTGAAAGCAGGAGAGAAGTATATTATATTCTTTTGAGATAATTGTGGGTATTCTTTGCAATTGCACCAAAACTCACTGTGTGGTAGTTTCTTAAAGGTTATTTGCATTGTGAAATCAGAAATCATTTTAGTGAACTTTTTACACTTTGTTACATTAAAAAATCCATTCAATTATACTGCATCTTGAATAGATATTTTTACTTATGCATGATTCTGTATAATTGTGCATAAGTTATTTGAAAAATATTGACCAGATGAGTTACATAGATCTTCCTGATGTTAAGACATTTGATTATAAAATATCAAAAAATCATCTTCATTAAAAATACTACTGATCTCACTAGAAAAGTCTTTAAGTATTGTCGGCTCTTGATGATGGATATAGATTTTCCAAAATTCTGAGTTTTACTTGAAAATTCAAACTTATCATTGACAATAAATACTGTTAGTTATTTTTGTTTTAATCAACAATCTCACTTTCTTTGTTTTTTAAAATATGTCTGTCCTAAGGGTGAATAGGTATAGTCTGTCAATGAGTTTTTCTAAGTAAAAATGATGTTTGTGAAAAAAGTGGCTAGTTCAGCTTGCAATTCTATCATACAAGTGCTTTCCTCATGACAGCAATCTTCCTTATGTAACACACAAGATATTAATTAGAAAGAGGATGTGTACTCAAAGGTCAAGGATTCATAAAATTAACATTTTGTTACTTCATCATCAAGGATATCCCTATATGAAGGTTGCTTTTTTCTCCCTGTGGGTAAATGAGGTGAAAAATACTGTAAGTACGAAAATACAGTTTGATAGTGCTGCCTCAATTTGTGCTAATGAGCTGGGAGTTTTACCTACCATTGCTTTTGTACCATTAGTGAAAATGAATGTCAAGACAGCAAAAAAAGCAAATGATATCTTAGTAATCATTAGGAAAATAATTTTGAACTTGTCAAGCCCCTGAAAGGGTAATGGGACTCTCAGGAGTCAGTGGACCCCACTTGCAAACTCTGTTATAACCCACTTTTTTTTTTTATTTGTTTGAGACAGTCTCGCTTTGTTGCCCAGGTTGGAGTGCAGTGGCCGGATCTCAGCTCACTGCAACCTCCGCCTCCCGGGTTCACGCCATTCTCCTGCCTCAGCCTCCCAAGTAGCTGGGACTACAGGCGCCTGCCACCACGCCTGGCTAATTTTTTCTGTTTTTTAGTAGAGACGGGGTTTCACCGTGTTAGCCAGGATGGGCTCGATCTCCTGACCCCATGATCGGCCTGCCTCGGCCTCCCAAAGTGCTGGGGTTACAGTCGTGAGCCACCGTGCTCGGCCTGTTAAAACCCACTTTCTTTGTAAAGTAATGCTTCCTATATTTGTTTGCTGTTAGAATTCAAAACAGTATAAATAATTATAAATTAATCTGTTCATGCTTAGCACTGAAAAGTGTGTATACAGAAATACCATTAAAATAGCATTGACTGTATATGCCACAGAACAGTATATTTCAGATATATATTTACATTGTAGTAATATTAACATGGAGATCCAATGGACACGTTATATATAAGTAACAAATATATTATTTTTAAATGTTTTATGAAATACCATTAGAATGTAGTACATTCTAATATTTTATTATTTCACGTAATAAATATTGTTTTGACACTCCCCCAATTGATTTCATATACCAGTCAGTTACCACGTATAGTTTGAAAAATGCTTGCCTAAAATGAACATGAGTTGGGAGATGTAATTCAATTCTTTAAGGCAATACAAATATCAAATAAGACCCTCTTTATTATATAGTCCACAGTACTGTGTGTATTATACATTGGTCTTCAGATTGTATTTATATAACCGTACATACTGTACTTTTAATAGGTTATTTAAAGCACTTTTAAGAGTAATTTTGCTCATGTGTAATTTATGTTGACTTTGGAATTAACTTTTGTTTATACTGCAATTCTACCATATATCTTTCATGGCTCTGTTATTTCTTGACAAAACATTAACAGAAAAAAATCATGAATTATCTTTTTTACAGGTTAATTACCATGCCCAGCATTACCACCTCACTCCATTTACAGTCATCAATATTATGTACAGTTTCAACAAAACTCAGGTGAGAATTTTGTCTATGGATTCTATTAAAGGTTTATATAAGTGTCATTTGGGCTTAGTAATCATTAAAGCAATAATAATTACTTTCAATTTGGTCAATAAAACATCTTAACTGTTGTAGTAAAACCAAAGTAGCACAACAATATGTTTTTGAATCTTTCAGAATTTAATTTAGCAAAAGTACAAATTAATTAGCAAAACCACAAAGAGCTGTGCTAAGATGATGTCTCTGCTGTCAAGAGGCTCATATTTATTCATGGAGACAAGATCTTAAACAGAAGATTGTGCTGTGTAAGATAAAGGCAATATTAGAAGAACAGAATGCTGTCAGAATACAAAAGAGAAGTACTTTATCAAAACTGGGCTTGGGCTCAGTGTATGCCTGGGAAAAACTTTGGGAAAAGAAAGGCCCAAATTGTGTGCTTCTTGTTGAGAAGGCTAACTCTTCATGATAAAGATAGAGAAAAGGTTTTTAAAGTAGATGTGTGAAGGCCAAAGACAAAGAGAGATAATAATGTTTGAGAATGGATTTAATAGAGTACAATGGGAGCTTGTAACAGAAAGATGAAAAAGTAGCCAGAGAAGTAAGCAGGATCCAGATTCTAAAGCACCTTCTAAGAACTGCACACTAGATCTTAAAAGCTACAAGAGTACTGTTGAAGATGTTTTAGCCATGACCAAAGTATCTTGAAGAGCTTTGCATTGTTTGGCAATATCTATCAAAATTTTAAATGTATGTGTTCTTTGACTTACTAATTTCACTTCCAGGAACTTGTCCCACATAGATGTGCATGTATATATGCAAAAATATATATATACAAGGATGTCCTATGACATTGCATATAATAGACTGGAAATGATTAAATGTCCATCACTAAGGTACCAGTGAAATAATTATGGTTTATTATGGTGAACACCTTGTAACCTTTAAAAATAAGAGGGTAGCTCTGTTTATACTAATGTGGAATGATCTCCAGGATATTTTTTATGTTTCAAGATAATACCACCTGTTAAAAATAAACAAAACAAACGTATTTCTATAACATACACACAGAGATATACTTGTATATGCATGGATTACCTTGAGGATAAATTGTGAAACTGCTGCTGAGGACTGGGATGAAAAGGAGACATTCAACTGATACCCTATTGCTTCTTTTTAATTCTATCATGTATATCTATTAATAACATAGATAAATAATAGGGGTATTACTGATAGTATTATGCAAAGGGGCAAAACCAGAGACAGTGAAACTTGTAGTCAAATTGATATAAAGTAATAGTGTTAAGTATGGAGAAGAGCATGGATTTGTAAGATACTAAGGGAGTAGAATTTGTAGAACCTGGGGACTGATTAGATAGGAACAGTGAGAGAAAAATGTTTTCTAGATATATTATTTGGACACTAGGGTGATGAAGCTGCTATCTAGGGAAATAGGAAATACAGCAGAGAAGGAAAGAATTGGTGTGGAATGAGTGAATATGATTGGGTTAAGTTGTGGATATGTAAGTTTCAAGTTACCTTGTGTCATCCACAGGACAGGACTAGTGGGGAGTTGAATATATAGATATTAGGGACAAATTAGTTAATCATTAGGGCTTTTAATTAATAGGAATATTCTTCTCGGCCTAAATATAACTTTAAAATGATATAAAATTAATTTAATTATAGTTCTCTACTAATATTTCTATTAGAATAATGTCTTATTGGAAAATATCTACACAATATCAAGTTTTATTAAGATCTTTTCTGTTTCAAATGTAGGTATTAACAGAAATAACCATGAATTTTGTTCATTTTAGGGACCTAGAGCCCTGTGGAAAGGAATGGGAAGTACATTTATTGTCCAGGGAGTCACACTTGGAGCAGAAGGCATAATTAGTGAATTTACACCTTTGCCAAGGTACCTTTTTTAGCATTTCTTCAGTGTTAGTTTCATGTTGTGATTCGTTTTTAGATTCAGGGGGTACATGTGCAGTCTTATTACATGGGTATATTGTGTGATGCTGAAGTTTGGACTTCTAATGATCCTCTCATCCAACAATTCCCAATTGTGTAAACATCATACCCAATAGGTAGTTTTCAACCCTTGTCCCCATCCCTCCCCTATTATATTGTTTTAAAAGTAAGTAAAAAATATCTTGAATCTGAAAACTTGTCTGAAGTAACTAAAAGAAGAAACAAAGAATAAAATTAATTATATCTTATTAAATTAGTATGTGATAAGAAAATGTGTCTTGGCTTAGTATTATGGAGATGTATCTTTCAGCTTCTACTGCTATGTGCCAGCAGCTGCCAGCTGAGGAACAAATGTGGGTATATGAGCAATTCCCGCTCTTTAAGTATTCAGTTTAGTGAAGGAGACACATGTAAGCAAGAAGAGGTAACATGTCCAATGTCATGGGGTTGGACAGTCTAGATAATAAAAAGAAGTGTCTTATGCTCGGAATATTGGGTATATATGAAATGGAATATGAGGAAAAGAAGCTGAGGTGCTACATTACAATACAATTGTGCCTTTGTAAGTTTATTCTCTATGGGGTTGGAATATGTTTCTTTTTTTTAATATATAGATGTTCTGATCAAGATATATTCAAATGGCAGTGTAAAATAAATGGAATAGTATAGACAGATTTATGGAGATCTATTGTAATAATCTAGGCGAGACTGAGAAGGTTCTGAACTGTGGAACAGAACAGAAAGGGATGAGCTGGCTAGATATTTCTGAAGTATAATTGATGGTCATTGTGTTAGCTTGGTAATTGGAGATAGGAGAGAATGAGTTGTCATTAGTGACTTAGATTTCTAGATTGTATAATGTTAACCAAGTTGGAGAATTCAAGAAGAAGAAAAAGTTGGAGTAGGGAAGAAGATAAAGAATTTATCTTTCAATAAATGAAGTTGGAGATTCTTGTGAGACATTGAGGGAGGGGAACATGTCTAATATTTGGTTGGAACCATGGATCAGAGTAAAAAAAAAAAAAAGAAAATTGAAGCAGAGGCAGAGCTTTGGATATTATGCCATAAAAGTAGCAGTTGAAGCTTAGGATAGATGAAATCACCTAAGGAGAAAGTGTAGATTAAATGAACAAAATGGACCAAGGACAGAATCCTAGGCGTACATGTGTGTCGTGTGTGTGTTGGGCGAGGGTCGGGGGGGTTAGTTGGGGGAGATAATGAGAGAAATTAGAGAGGTCCTCAGAACAAATTGGAAATAGCATAAGATGTAGGACAATCATGTTCTTGAAACCAAAAATGAGAGAATTAGAATTGTAGATACATTTGAGAGAGAGGGTAGAGAAATTAGGGAAATTTGCTTTCGGGTGTCTCTTCTCTCTGTGAAGCAGGATACAGGGTTATTTGGTGAAAAAGTGATAAGCACTGGTGTTGTAGTAGAAAAGCATGAGAGGAATGATACACATTTGGGACAATCACAATGATGGGTAACAAAGGAATCTTACAAAGAGTATATGAAAGGAATGTTAATAGGTAATATTGGAAATTAGAAATTTTTAAGGTGCTATTTGGCATTACTCTGTGATTTTCCAAATCAGCACTATATTTTTGTATATCATCCTATCGATAATGTTAAAGGCTTTGGAATGGTTTGTTAATCCAAATTTATTGTCTGGCAGGGTGGATTTTTTGGATTGTTAAAGAAGTGAGATAGTTGAAGGCATAGCTACTAGTGTAACACATATGCCCAATGTTGGGATTTAGTCCTTATAGGGAAGGAAATGAAAGCAAGAGAAAATGATATTAAGCTTTTTTCCAATGTGATTTCTTTTGAAGGACCTCATAGTCTTGAAGTTCCTTAAATAAAACTTTGCTAAAAGGTTTGAAACAAAACAAACATTAGAAAGGTCAGCAACATTTGGGTAGCTGAGTTTCTTGTTTTATTCTTTAAAAATCTGTATTTCTTTGTTTGGCTAACTATTCACTTTATTGCTTTTATATCACTAGATAAGATCTCAAGTTAGTACTTATAGTCAAATATTCTTGAAATTCTCTAACAAACAGTTCTATAGAAAATTAACAAAAATGCAGGAAATTCCATTTGGTAGAGTGAAAAAAATTCAATGCAGTTGTTCCTTGTATCTCTGGGGGATTGATTCCAGCATCCCCAGTGGATACCAAAATCCAGAGATGCTGAAGTCCCTTTTATAAAATGGTGTTGTATTTGCATACAACCCGTGCACAACCTCCTGTATACTTTAAATCATTTCTTGATTCCCTATAATACCAAATACAATGTAAATGCCATGTAAATAGTTGTTGTTGTGTATTGTTTAGGGAATAATGACAAGAAAAAAAAAGAAACTCGGTACACATTCAGTACAGATGCAACTATCCCTTTTATAAATAAATATTTTAAATCCACAGTTGCCTGAATCCATGTATGTGGAACCCATGGGTATGAAGGGTTGACTGTATTTGCAACCGGAACACTATTGGTTCAGGTCCTGACTATTTCACTTTTTATTTCTGGGACCTTAGGCAAGTAATGTTGCCTCTCTAAAGCAGAGATGAAGGAATAACGTTAATTTCAGGTTACAGGGAAGAAAAAAATAGGAATAGGAAGGCATAGGACTTTATAAAATTTTATCATCTAACTTTCTTAGTAGACAGACATGTCAACTGAGTGGGAATATATTTTCATCATTTTGAATCTTTCTAAAGAAGACAAAATAGTAACCTCTATTGCATTGTTCTACTTGGATAATTTTGGTGATAAGCCCCACTCATTAATTCATTCATTTACTTAGCTAACATTTCCTGAGTACTTACTATGTGCCAGGTTCTATGCTAAAAACCGGTTTACAATGAGGAAAGGAAACAAAAGGTAACTGTTGCCAGGAAGCTCAGAATCTAATAAAAGTACATTCACTAAGAACAATAATTCCATTAATGAATAATTGCAAATTGAAATTTGTTTTCTGAAAGAAAAGAATATAGTTCTATGAAAGTATTAAAGGGCTAGAAAGTGCCCCTAGTAACATGACACTTAAGGTAGATCAGAGTGGTAATTAAGAGGTACATACCAATTTGTATAAAAATGCTGTTGCAGTGGGGGAGCATAGAGAATTCAAGTGTAACTGAGAGAAGGCTCAACATGGCTGGAGCTCTGGCCAGGGGTAAGGTACAGAGCAGGTGGGAGCCAGAACATGTGTGGCCCTGCAGGCCATTATAAGAATATTGAAGAGGTTCAGTAAGGTCAGTGACATCAGATTTGTTTTCAAAGGGTCATTGTAACTGTAGATGAAAAGGTTGCCTGGGGACCGAAGTGAATAAAAGGAGACATCTTAGTATTCTATTTCAATAATAAAGGTGAGAAATGATAGTGGCTAAGATCAGGGTAGTATCTTTTGAGATAGAGGTAAGTGGATAGTTTTGAAATATACTTAGGTCAAATTGAGGGAATTTGGTGATGCTTTAGGAATGGTAAATGAGAGAGAAGGCAGTATCAAGGATGACTTCTTGTATTTGGGCTTGTGTAACTAGTTGTCAAATGAAGCTGTTTTTTGAAGTGTAGTGTGAATATCTTTTAAAAAATTATTTATTCTTCTTTGGGCAGATTTGACCTTTCCTATTAATGGGAAGAAGGCAGAGTTGTGGCAAACAAGGTCACTAAACATTAACTAAAAGTAGTTCACAGAAGCTACTACATAAGGAGGATGAGCTCTGAGGTCTCCTAGCCTAGGGTTTTTTAATTGCATAACAATTACTAGGTAGAACAGGGGAGATACTATAGATATGCCAACATTTAGTTTTTTTATAAAGTTTATGATCAAATCAGAGAGAAAAACAGCAGATCTCTAGTGTTCATTAAATCAGCAAATTTATAATTTCTCAGTAGTATTACTTTTTAACAAATTATTTATTACCCAGGATCATCATGTGTGATCTCTTTATCTACTGCTAAACCCTTCCCAATCCTCTCCCCCAGTTGGAGTGAGTTAAACCATGTGTCGTTCTACCCCACAGTACCCTTTACTTAATTTACATGTGGCTTTTTTCATACTGTTAACGTCGGGTAGGAGTTCCTGTAACCAAGGCCACCTGTGTGGTTCAGTCTCTCACAAAACCCATTTGGTTCAACTCCAACTTAGTTTTGACTCATCACACATTTGTGGTTATACCACTGTAAACATCTTGTAGTCTTCCTCCAACAGTTCCCTCTGAATTTGCTTATTTTAAACACATGTTATTTTAAACACAATGAAATCGTCCTCAAATTCAGTAGATTTCCTTTCTGATTAACAGTTCCTCAGTAGGGAACACTGAAAGAGTTCAAGTAGAAAAGAAAGATTTTAAGTTGGACTTTAGGACAAGTACATTTTCAGTTCTTTTATCATATCCACATGGAGTAGGCACATGATATGGGGCTACCATATAATGCATTCTTAACTGAAGGTAAATTAATTTTGGAGATTTTGTAGTTCTAACCCTAGATATGAGGGTCCCTAGGGAAGAAGGGTACCATATGGTGGAAGAGGGCCTGAACCTTAGGAACTCCAACAAGGTGTGACTGGGTTAAGAAAGGTGATCCTTCTGAGGACTCTGTTCTGTTCCATTGGTCTATATCTCTGTTTTGGTACCAGTACCATGCTGTTTTGGTTACTGTAGCCTTGTAGTATAGTTTGAAGTCAGGTAGCGTGATGCCTCCTGCTTTGTTCTTTTGACTTAGGATTGTCTTGGCAATGCGGGCTCTTTTTTGGTTCCATATGAACTTTAAAGCCGTTTTTTCCAATTCTGTGAAGAAACTCATTGGTAGCTCGATGGGGATGGCATTGAATCTATAAATAACCTTGGGCAGTATGGCCATTTTCATGATATTGATTCTTCCTATCCATGAGCATGGTATGTTCTTCCATTTGTTTGTGTCCTCTTTGATTTCACTGAGCAGTGGTTTGTAGTTCTCCTTGAAGAGGTCCTTGACATCCCTTGTAAGTTGGATTCCTATTTTATTCTCTTTGAAGCAATTGTGAATGGAAGTTCATTCATGATTTGGCTCTCTGTTTGTCTGTTACTGGTGTATAAGAATGCTTGTGATTTTTGCACATTAATTTTGTATCCTGAGACTTTGCTGAAGTTGCTTATCAGCTTAAGGAGATTTTGGGCTGAGACGATGGGGTTTTCTAAATATACAATCTGTCATCTGCAAACAGGGACAATTTGACTTCTTCTTTTCCTAACTGAATACCCTTGATTTCTTTCTCTTGCCTGATTGCCCGAGCCAGAACTTCCAACACTATGTTGAATAGGAGTGGTGAGAGAGGGCATTCCTGTCTTGTGCCAGTTTTCAAAGGGAATTTTTCCAGTTTTTGCCCATTCAGTATGATATTGGCTGTGGGTTTGTCATAAATAGCTCTTATTATTTTGAGGTATGTTCCATCAATGCCGAATTTATTGAGCGTTTTTAGCATGAAGGGCTGTTGAATTTTGTCAAAAGCCTTTTCTGCATCTGTTGAGATAATCATGTGGTTCTTGTCTTTGGTTCTGTTTATATGCTGGATTACGTTTATTGATTTATATATGTTGAACCAGCCTTGCATCCCAGGGATGAATCCCACTTGATCATGGTGGATAAGCTTTTTGATGTGCTGCTGAATCCGGTTTGCCAGTATTTTATTGAGGATTTTTGCATCGATGTTCATCAGGGATATTGGTCTAAAATTCTCTTTTTTTGTTGTGTCTCTGCCAGGCTTTGGTATCAGGATGATGTTGGCCTCATAAAATGAGCTAGGGAGGATTCCCTCTTTTTCTATTGATTGGAATAGTTTCAGAAGGAATGGTACCAGCTCCTCCTTGTACCTCTGGTAGAATTCAGCTGTGAATCCATCTGGTCCTGGACTTTTTTTGGTTGGTAGGCTATTAATTATTGCCTCAATTTCAGAGCCTACTATTGGTCTATTCAGGGATTCAACTTCACACATCTACAGCCATCTGATCTTTGACAAACCTGAGAGAAACAAGAAATGGGGAAAGGATTCCCTATTTAAGAAATGGTGCTGGGAAAATTGGCTAGCCGTAAGTAGAAAGCTGAAACTGGATCCTTTCCTTACTCCTTATACGAAAATTAATTCAAGATAGATTAGAGACTTAAATGTTAGACCTAATACCATAAAAACCCTAGAAGAAAACCTAGGTAGTACCATTCAGGACATAGGCATGGGCAAGGACTTCATGTCTAAAACACCAAAAGCAACAGCAGCAAAAGCCAAAATTGACAAATGGGATCTAATTAAACTAAAGAGCTTCTGCACAGCAAAAGAAACTACCATCAGAGTGAACAGGCAACCTACAGAATGGGAGAAAATTTTTGCAATCTACTCATCTGACAAAGGGCTAATATCCAGAACCTACAAAGAACTCAAACAAATATACAAGAAAAAAACAAACAACCCCATCAAAAAGTGGGCAAAGGATATGAACAGACATTTCTCAAAAGAAGACATTCATACAGCCAACAGACACATGAAAAACTGGTCATAATCACTCACTATCAGAGAAATGCACATCAAAACCACAATGAGGTACCATCTCACACCAGTTAGAATGGCAATCATTAAAAGGTCAGGAAACAACAGGTGCTGGAGAGGATGTGGAGAAATAGGAACACTTTTACACTGTTGGTGGGATTGTAAACTAGTTCAACCATTATGGAAAACAGTATGGCAATTCCTCAAGGATCTAGAACTAGATGTACCATATGACCCAGCCATCCCACTACTGGGTATATACCCAAAGGATTATAAATCATGCTGCTTTAAAGACACATGCACACGTATGTTTATTGCGGCACTATTCACAACAGCAAAGACTTGGAATCAACCCAAATGTCCATCAGTGACAGACTGGATTAAGAAAATGTGGCACATATACACCATGGAATACTATGCAGCCATAAAAAAGGATGAGTTTGCATCCTTTGTAGGGACATGGATGCAGCTGGAAACCATCATTCTTAGCAAACTATCACAGGAACAGAAAACCAAACACCGCATGTTCTCACTCATAGGTGGGAACTGAACAATGAGATGACTTGGACTCGGGAAGGGGAACATCACACACCGGGGCCTATCATGGGGAGGGGGGAGGGGGGAGGGATTGCATTGGGATATAAATGCAACCTGATATAAATGACGAATTGATGGGTGCTGACGAGTTGATGGGTGCAGCACACCAACAAGGCACAAGTATACATATGTAACAAACCTGCACATTATGCACATGTACCCTAAAACTTAAAGTATAATAATAATTAAAAAAAAGAATATTTTCAAAACAGATCACTTATGAAATTTTATTTTTAAGTAAATAGTATTTTTCTCACTTATAAGTGGGAGCTAAACTACAGGGATGCAAAGCCATAGAATGATATAATGGACTTTGGGGACTAGGGAGGAGGAGGTTGAAGGATAAGACTATCTATAGGGTACAGTGTACACTGTCCCAGTGACAGGTGCACCAAAATCTCAAAAGTCACCACTAAGGAACTTATCCATGTAACTGAAAACCGCCTGTATCCCCAAAACTGTTGAAATAAAAGAAAAAATAAAAAAATAAAAATAAAAAAGAAAGGTGATCCTGAAAAGGAGTCAGGAGAGACCAGAAGAAGGGAGGATAAAAACCAACAGAGAATGGGCTAGTGGAGTACAGGGGCAAAGAGTGCTTCAAGGAGAGAAGAACACGAGGCTCTGATGGCTGCTGAAATGTCAAATAAGGTAGAGACTTAAAAACGTCCATCAGATTTAATGACATGGAGATTATTGGAGACTTTGGCAAGAGCTGTTTTTGTTCAAAAGCAATCTGAAGTGGGTTCAGAGATGAATGGGAAAGTACGGATGTGGAAACAGCAAGTTTAGAATGTTGGCTCTGACTAGGATTGATGAAGAGTGGTAACTGGAAGATGAGAGGTTTAGGGTAGGTTGGAGGAAGTTTTTTTGTTTTGTTTTGTTTTTTTTAATGAGGATAGCTATTTGACCATTTGAAAATTTAAGACTGCTAAATTAGAGTTATTTTAGAATTTTATTGCTTTTTGTGTTGATTATGCATAGAAGTATGTATTTTGAACTGTTAAATGAAAAACTAGACTGTTTTGAGAAAAGCAAGGTACTCGAATAAATTTTATTGATTTTTTTTTTTTGCTCATTAGCGAGGGCATTTTTTGCTTGAAAATAGTTCATTTAGATATATTTATATATTTGGTATTTGATAATGAATTATACAAAAGTTTAATGACAAGATTTTACATTTACCCTCAACCGAAACTTTTAAGTAGCTTTTTTAAATTTCTAGAGCTGTAACAGTAAATTTTACCCATTTTATAAAGTAGTAGAGAACAGATACGAGGAAGAGTCCCAAAAACATTTTTTAAATACTTGGTTTTAAATCTCCTTTTTTTTTATCTTAATGATCTTAATAATTAGCAGTAGTCATCAAAGGGGAGGTAACTCAGAATTGACAGTTGTATTTAAAGGGGAGGCTATCCAGTCCTTAATGTTTACCACAATTTTATACTTAAAACTGATGTCATCATAAACTGTGGTAATACTTTCTGAGTTCATGAGTATTAGCTGTGCCAAGATGATTTACAAAGCATGTAACATATTTTGTTTTATAATCATAAAGTAACTTTCCATAAGATGGGAGGCCTAATCTATTTTTTATATTTTTTGACTTAATCATTGAATAATATGATTTCAGCTACATTGTGTTGTTCAAGCCAAATAAATATGCTAATAGTAATTTAATCAGAGTTTGGCCCAGCAGATGCTCTAAGGTCTTAGAAATCAGGGGTAGTTGTTCTATTGTCTGAAAGTCTCTGATGTATGTACTCCTTTGTATGCTGTTGTTTTTCAAATTCAGTCATTTGAAATAGAAAACATTTTTCTAGAGTCCTGTTGTAGCCATGATGGAATGAGTACCAATTCCATCAGAGGAACTGGTGGTAGCAAGTCTTATCTTTATTTTGCATTTCCCTGTCTGCTTTTTTTCTCTCTCTCTCTTTTTCTTTTCATTTTTCTCCTATCTCCGCTGCCTTTTCATTTTTTTCTTCTTATTTACATTTTTCTTTTTTTTTTTTTTTTTTACTCTCTGTAATCTTGACTCTTTTTGGACTTTTCTCTTGATAGAACTTACTCCCTTTTTTCCCCTTTGGTTCTATTTCATTTCAGCTTGCCTCCCTCCCTCCCTCCCTCCCTCCCTTCCTTCCTTCCTTCTTTCTTTTTTTTTTTTTTTTTTCTTCCTTTTTTTTTCTTTCTTTTCTTGTTTTCCAGAAGTAACCAAACTAGCAGACAGAATGCACGCAATCCTAGACCTTGGTTCCAGACCTGGCATTTTGCCTGTTTCCTTTGAACATTTATTTCCCTGTGATCTTTTTGACCCTGATTTTTCTCATCAGTAAGACAAGTGTGACAATATCTCCTCTGCTTATCTCACAAGATTCTTCTTTGTATCAAATAAGATGAGAGGCAGTACAGACAGAGAGTACAGAGGTTTAGAACACAGTTCCACAGTAACTGGTTACTTGGGTTTGGGTAAGTTATTAATCCCCTCTGATCCTATCTCCTCATCTATGAAATGGAGAAAATAGGGTTATTATGAAGATTAGAAATAGTTCATGCAAAGCACTTTGCATAGTAATGGCATTTAGTAGGTGCTCACAAAGATAATAGAATATAATGGTCACAAAATTATATAATTGTACTAAGTAAAGATCCTTCGGAAATTAGGTACTACATAAATGTAATGTGTCAGCCTGCATTAGAGTTACTTAATTTTTAAAAACAATTCCCATTCTTATATAATTTGTAAAGCCTTTTAAAATCCTGTTCTTTGTTTCCATATCTATTCTCTTTCTTTTAACCTATCATCTTAATTTTCTTCACTTTCTCATGTTTACTTTCATAATCAATTGTGCCTCTTGCTTCTCTGCCAGACCCTTCTATCAGCACATACGAAAACACCTTGTATTTTTTTTCTCTTAAACCATCACAGTTGTTTACACTGTGTTCCAGAAAAGAAAATGTTCACCATTAGAATATATTTCTCCTACAGATTAAAAAAAAATTAGAAGTTGATTACTGTTTTGAAAATTGCACTAATTCCAGATGTTTTAAGTAACATGGCTTTTAAGTTTATTTTTATGTTTTAGGGAGGTTTTACATAAATGGAGTCCTAAACAAATAGGAGAACACCTTCTACTGAAATCGTAAGTATCAAAAAATGGCATTTTTATTGGACATTTTCACTAATTTTTATAGTATTAGAACTGGAAACAAATCTTATTAAATAACTGTAAACAAGGAAATTAGAGCAGTGAAGCAGTGAAATGTTTGTGGGACTAGAACTTCAAAGGACAAGTAACAGAGTTTAGGAATAAATCTTGAAATATATATTATCTTTAAAATAAATCTTACTAATTTGAAAGGCTGGAATCACAGACTAATTTTGTGTATGTATTCTTAGGAAGTTAGCATGAGTCTTCAATTTATTTAACCTGGATTTTCAAGGAAAGTATAACTATTTTATTGTTAATCAGAGATAGAAATGTATTTGTATGGTGATGAGCAAACCCAAAAAACCTTAGTGACATTGAAATGTAGTCCTAAAGGCACTTAGTGATTTTACAACGGTAACCATTTTTGTAGATTAGAATTTTATTCTTCACTTTTTAATTTTTTTTTTGAAGATTGTGAATTGGAAATCCCCCAGCTTGCTGGCTCCCTCAATGGGACATTCCAGCACATTATTACTTAGTGATGTTCCATTCACCTTGAAAACCACTACTTGCCAGGACCTGGCCCATAAGGGTTAGGTAAGTCCCACCTTGATATTATTTTGAATAACTATATTTTGCAGGCTTGCAAAGTTGTAATATTACTATGTCTAAATATTGGTGATAGAAAACAACTTTGCAAAGCTGTATAATGTTGTTTTTTTAATAATAAAAGGGGACTTCACTCACCATTTGAAGACTGGCCTACCTCTGCTGGATGGGAAATCTGGGAATTGATATAAGAGGATAGTAACAGAAAAGTTTACTTGCTCAAATATCATTAAAAAGGCAAACTATGGAACGGATCCTTCATCCTAAATTTTAAGTTTTAGATTTATAGGCTGCATTAGCTATGTGTAGGTAGAAGTCCAATCTATTTTCATTGCAGGCTGTCCTTGTTTTGTCATTTGATTTTTTCATTTCTGTTGAATAAAGCATCCTATGTTACAGGTTTCTGAAGTTAGAATTTTTAGGCTATAGGTATTAATAGTTGAAAACGTTAAAAAGATTATTCTAGCTTGACTATAAATTATGTTGACATATTAAAGCAGATATTAAAAAAATTCGTATAAGCATCTTGTTTCAGTATACTGATAAATTTGTTTTAATTTCTATAGCCTAACTTATGTGGTGGCAATGCCTTTTTATTCAGCAAGTCTGATTGAAACAGTGCAGGTGAGCTTTTTTTTTACTGTCATTCTTTTTATTAAGAATAGTTTTTGGACTATTCAGTATATTGTATATATCTAATGTTTCAGCAGAAAATTTTAAGACTATGCCTAAAAATGTTTATTTTATAAATATCACAGTTATATCACACATTGCTTGTCTGTATATTTCCATTGCAATCTTAAGTCACACTGCTAGTTTTAATTATTTTTGTCCTTTCCGTAGGCAACTATACTCTTCATTTAGACATCTCAGAACACAGCCTATAACTTGCTCTGAAAACAAAGAATCTATAAACTTTTTAAGGCCCTTACATACAACTCAGATGGTTATGGCTTATAATTGGACAGTAAATTAAAAATTACCTGAGAATAAACATGTTGGATAATCATCCAAACAGGAAGCAGGTTGTCCCCACAGGTAGTTTACTGACAGGATTCTTTTTAAATATGCCTTTAAGTAACATTTGATACTATTGGGTGTGGTAAATACTACAAAGCTGAAGCAATTTTCTGCTAGCACTTTAAATTCTGTTTGCTTGTGTTACTATTCCTAACCACATGGTGGCGCTTCAAGTACATTTAATTAAATGTCTTACCCTCCTTCCTACACTTAAAACTGTAAGATGAAGGTAGTTTTTACTTCACCTGTATACAAAATCCCACTATTTTTACACATGTCTTCTATTTCCACATCAGATCCTCTAGCGTATTCTTTTCTCTAGTATATGTGAGTGCCCTCTCTGTAGAAACTCCCACTGGATCAGCCTTTGCTCTTCTAATTACTCTTTTCTACCTTGTTTCTTTTCTGGCTGTATCATTCATCTTTGATTTATTTATTATTATTATTATTATTATTATTATTATTATTGTTATTATTATTATTATTTCTGTTAGAACTAACTTCAGTTAACTGAAGTTAATGTCTTACGACCCAAATAATACTTTCCCTCCTTCCCCTTGCATTTGGCATTGTGTTAAATAAATGATACAATTTTTGTATGGTGCTATAGAATTTACAGAGTTGTCACTTGTATGAGATAGCCTCATTTTAAAGATAAGGGAAAAATGGCAGGAAAGTAATTATTTAAGGAAAAACAACTAAGCAGAATGATTTATTGGGGAAAACAACTTTTAGCTTGAGACAGACCCATTATCACATTTCTCTGCTTAAATTAGACCTGGGACTTTAGACAGATTTCTTACCTTTATAATTTTCTTATCCATAAATTGTGAATAGTATTTTAATAACTGAGGTGTAACATTGAATGAGTTATTTATGTAAGTGCCCGGCTCACTATGTGATAGGGTTTGTTCTGTGTGTGTGTTTTTTTTAACCCAGTATTTACCTCTTGTTTCCTGCTTCAGGTTCCACCTGCTAACGCCTTATGATTTCTTTTGTCTGCTTTTCTAGAACTCTTTTTTCTTCAGATTTCTCTCTCTTGAACATCTTTTTTCAATAACTCCTTTGCCATCTCTTCTGTTATACCTTAAGGCTCAATTCTTGACCCTCTGTTTTTTTATCCTATACTCATTATTCTGAAAGAGCTAATTTATTCACAGGAATCACTTTAGTTCTAATCTTATGTGAGTTAAATCTTCAGACTCAACTTATAAAAATAATCTCATCTGTCCCTCTAAAAATTAACTTCCTTTAGAAACTCTTCTCCCTGGCAATATATTAATGATACTAGTGTTATCTTCACACTAAAGACTCAAAACTTTAGTTTTTATTTTAGGAAAGATTTTATTTTTACATTTCTTTCATTCTTCATAATTACCCAGTCATCATGAACTTTGTAGTGATCTATTTCTTCATTAAGAATCCTAGAGGCCTAGGTGGGTGGATCTTGAGGTCAGGAGTTCGAGACCAGCCTGGCCAGCAAAGTGAAATCCCATCTCTACTAAAAATACAAAAATTAGCCGGGCATGGTGGTAGGCACCTGTTGTCCTAGCTATTCGGGAGGCTGAGGTGGAAGAATAGCTTGAACCTGGGAGGCAGAGGTTTCAGTGAGCCGAAATCACACCACTGTACTCTAGCCTGGGTGACAGAGTGAGGCTCTGTCTTACAAAAAAAAAAAAAAAAAAAAAAAAAAAAAAATCCTTATACTAGTCCCTGCATTTTAAAAGTCAATTCTGTGTACTCATACAAGATTGTTTTTAAGTTGCAATGCTTATATATCCTTTTACTGATTAAGGATTCATATTGACTCATATTCCCTAAAATCAACTTCAGACTTATTATAGTTTTAAATAAAGGTTTTAATTACATCACTTTACCTTTCAGATTATCTTCCTTAACTGCTAAACTTTAAAGGAAAAAAAAATTCATCAACTATTTATTGAGTACTTGCCTGTGTCACGTACTGTGATAGACCCTGGGGATACAACAGCAAACAAAAACAAATTGCTCTGCTCTCATAGCACTTATATTTTTATGGGGAAAGTAGACATAAACAACTAAATATAAGGTATATTTCATGGTGATTAACTGCTAAAGAGAGCAAAAATAAAGCAAGGAAGGCAAATAGGATGTGTAATGGGTGGGGGGGCAGTTAATATTTTTTTAAGAAGATAAGTAAAGGCCTCACTGAGAAGGTGACATTTGTGTAAAGATCAACATGGATATTTGTGAAAATATTCTAAGGGAAGGCAAGTGCAAATGCCCTTACACGGGACTGTGTCATGTGGGTTGTGTCATACATGCTTGAGAAGTAGGAAGGATGCCGATATGGTTGGCGCTAAGCACAAAAAAAGCAAATGTTGAGTATTATTTAGAGGGAAAGCAAGTGCAAAAACTGTTAAGTGGGACTGTGTCATGTGTGTTGTATCTTGCATGCTTGAGAAGTAGAAAGGAAGCTGTTATAGTTGGTGCTAACTAAGCAAGGGGGGAATAGAGGAGATGAGGCCTGAGTGGTAAGAGAGGACCAGATTATATAGGACATGGTAAATCATTGTAATAATTGGGCTTTTGTTTTTGGGAAGGATGGAAAGTCTTTGATAGGTTTGAGCAGAACGGTGGTGTGTTCTGACTTACATCTTTATTAGGATCTCTTTGACTGTTGTATTAAAAATAAACAAGCGGGAAGGAGGTCAGGGTCAGAGGTAGGAAGATGGATTAGAAGGCTAGGCAAGCTCATTGTAGTCTCATAGTTTTAAATATCATCTATTTACTAAAGACACCTACATTTATAATACAATGCTTCTCCACTTACAATGGGATTACATCCCAATAAACCTGTCATAAATTCGCAAAATCATAAGTTGAGATATCGTCCAAACCATCTGTAGGTCCATTGTGTACCTTTTTCCTGTAATTTCTATTTTGAACTCCATTTGGAGTTAATTGACTTAACATTTCTGAACTCTTGATCTTCACCAGATTGCTACTCTGGCAGTTTTTCAACTCAATAAAAGGCAATGCTGTTCCCCTCAGTTCCTCTGTACAACAACCTTGGGGTTATCCTTGACCCTTCTCTTGCATACCCCAAATGCAATTCACCAGTAATTCCCATAGACTTTGATTTTAGGACAAAAGCACAATTGAACCACTTTACTTCTGTGGCCACCTTCTAGTCCAAGCCACCATCATCCCTTTACTGGATGATTCCAGTAACTTTTGAACTGGCTTTTCAACTGATCTTGTCCTCCTTTGCACAACAGCTAGTATTCTTTTAAAATATAAATTATGTCATGTCCATCTTCTGCTTAAAATCAACCAGTTATTTCCCATGTGACTAGAAGCCAAAGTCTACAGAGCAGTCTATAAGGCATGATATAGCCCCTGGCTACCTTATAAATTTCATCTGCTGCTTTTCTGCAGTCATTGCTGCAGCCAAAGTGCCTTTTAGCAAGTTCTTTTCTATCTGTCTATACCTTGGTAATCCATATCAAACTTTCTTATTCATATCCCCAAAATTCTACAAAAGCAGACATTGCAGGTGATAATGAGACTAACATTTATTGAGTGACTCCTGAGTGCCAAGCCTTTTTTCATTTGATATTCACAACAACCCTGTGCATGAAAAGTAGATAATGGTCATTTCCATTTTTGTAGAATGGGAAACTCTGCTTAGGAGAAGTTAAGTAGCTTGACAGTGGTTGCATAGTCAGTAAGTAATGGAGGCAGGATTTAAACATGTTTAAGAACTATAAGCACCATATTGTCTCCTTAAGCATTACATAGTTATTGCCTTTCCACACCTGCATATCTCCCTAGTCTCCTTACCCCAATAAGATTAGCTCCCAACTTCACTGATAGCAATTTTATGAGATTTTATTTGAAAAAAATCTGATGCCTAGATAACAGTTAAAGTCTGCAAATCATGGATGTTTCCCTCTTCAGTCACTACGTTAGGATTTAAAAGGAACCTAGAAAGAGTCCTTTTTCTGTGTCAAAATAAGCAAATGTTAAGTTTTACTTATTCATTTTTATTTCAGAGTGAGATAATTCGAGATAATACTGGCATTTTGGAATGTGTTAAAGAAGGAATTGGAAGAGTGATAGGCATGGGAGTGCCTCACAGCAAACGACTTCTTCCGCTTCTTTCCTTGATCTTCCCTACGGTGCTTCATGGAGTTCTTCATTACATCATCAGCTCAGTTATTCAGAAATTTGTCCTACTAATTCTAAAGAGAAAGACTTACAATAGCCACCTAGCTGAGAGCACTAGCCCTGTGCAGAGTATGTTGGATGCTTATTTTCCAGAACTTATTGCTAACTTTGCTGCCAGTCTTTGTTCTGACGTTATACTTTACCCATTGGAAACAGTTTTGCACCGCCTTCACATTCAAGGAACACGCACAATAATTGACAATACAGACCTTGGCTATGAAGTGCTTCCAATTAATACACAGTATGAGGGAATGAGAGACTGTATCAATACCATAAGGCAGGAGGAAGGAGTGTTTGGTTTTTATAAAGGGTTTGGTGCTGTTATAATACAGTACACACTGCATGCAGCTGTTTTACAGATTACCAAAATTATTTACGCTACACTTCTTCAAAATAACATTTGAGATTTAGGTTCCCTCACTGAGTAGTCTGGAAGATATAATCTGGATAATTTGCTATAAAGTTATGAGGGATAAAAGTGAAATACTGGGGAAGAAAATGGATTGGAAAGTAAAATTGGTACAAAAGCCCATGCTGATTATCTTGACTTTGTTTTTTAAGGCATAGGTACATATTTTGGATCAAAACTCTTCCAAATTTGAAAACTCAATAAAAATAACACTTATTAAATTCTAGTTAGTGTGGCACTCATGGTGAAGTAAACATGATCCTAGGCAGAAGCAAAATTTTATTATAAAATCTAAAAACTTTATAGAGTTGAATCTATTTCATCTGACTTAAATATTCATTAAATGTTTATTTTACCTTCTAGATTGATATTGGTATAGTATCCTTAATATAGTGTAGTGTGTTAATGTCCTTAATACAATCGGGAGGTTTTTACCTTTAAGCAAGTAAATGACATCATTATTGAAAAAGACTTAAGGGATGATTAGATTTGGCAATCTGTAAGCAGGAGTAAAAAGGTTTTAAATTGCATTGTCCCTATATAACTATCTTAATGGCTATATATATTTATTTTATAAAGCCATTTATGTACACACATGTAACTTGGAATTTCCTTCATCCCTACACGTTTTCTACACTTACATCACCTTATTGCATAAAACGAAGTCATGCACTTTCTACTTGAACATCAAAATATCAAAAGCCAAGGTACCCAAAAGATGCAAGTCAGAGACAACATCCTTGTCCATATCCAAACCCAGTGTTTCAGTGCTAGCAACTTAATTTATCATACATTTATAGAGTTTGGTTTGCTTTGCTACTTGTGTGAATCATCGGACTGTTTTTAGAGCCACTCTTAAGAGAGAATATAAAAAATCATGACAATTACTACTGTTTCCACATTTACAAATTGCATACTTAAATGAACCTCATTTACCTTTTATGTCTGAATGGCTTGTCTGAGAGGAAACAAAATTAAAATTCATCTGGGAATTTGTGCCTCTTGTCTACTATATAGTCATCACTAGATAATGCCTTCCGTTTTTATTTTCTTTCAGTTTTTGCTTTAAATTTTGTTTTCCAAAATAGATGTACATGGAGGGAAAAGCAATTATTCTTATCACCTTTTATTTAAACTTCTTTAGGTGAATACTGAAGAAAAATCCAAACCTTAAAGGAAATATGCCCTTGTGTTTTATGGGTGGGGAAAAAGTACATTTCAACATATAATAGCAAAAAAAAATTAATCAGTTTAATAAAAACATTTTGTCTGTTCCTAAATGTAATTTGGTAGGTTAAGCACTTTGTATAGTAAAATGACATGTGTTTGCTGTATCGTTAGACATTTTAAAGTTTTATTTCTTCACATGGATAATCACAGTTGTATCACGAACCATTTAGCTCTCTGAAGCACAGTGACTTTGCACTGATATTGTCCAACCAAGAATGCATAGTAACTGAAATTTTACTTGCTAAATGTCACAGAAATGGTTACTTTTTGCAAATAGTAGTGTTGGAATAAAAAAGTGATATCCAAAAAGTGTAAAAACAGTAATAGGTAGCAAATCTCTCCTATGTATGTGTGTGTAGTTACTCAAACACCTACATTTTCCATTTTTAAATTTACCGAGAGGGGGGAAATAAACACCACTGATCACATTTTATATTTTATGGTGAATATTTTAGATTAAGGTTTACTTTGTCCAACCAATAGCATTTAAATTGCTTTCAATTAATATAGTTTCAGATAAGAGTAAACCAGAAAATTTCAAGTTTAAAAAATTTCTGGAAAAGAATCTGAATAGAATCAAGTATTTACTAATGAAAATCCATAGGATCCTTTATTTAGCTAAAAATTAAATATTTCAGGATATTTGTTGAAAGTTAGCTGAAAATAGTTACATAAATTCATTTTATTGTGGAATAATTATCAGACCGATAGGCTGAACCACACACAAGTAAGGTTGATCTTATTTTCCTTTTTGGAGAAAGGGAATACAAATTAACATTAAAATTGAAACATAGGAAGTAAAATATGAATAATTTTTTACTACCATTCCAAATTAGTTGAAACAAAATCTTGAACGGTCAAGCACTTAAATTTAAGCTAGCCAAATATGTTGCACTGAATTTTGAAAAGAGTGACTGAGATAACCATAAGATACACTCTTTCCCTTTTTAAAATTGTTATTTTTCTTTAACATAGGTGCCAAATCACATATCCATGGGCTACACTTCTTAAGATAATAACAGCTCAAAATAATACTTTTTAATTCAATTGAACTAACAGCATTATGAAAAAGATTCTATTAAATGTTCCACAGGCCCATTGGTCCTCTTATATAAGCCAGATTTTGGTCACTGAGCTTGTGATACACTTGCCTTACATTGTAGGGTTTCTTAATTTGAGTCAAGTATACTGAAAGCAATTAAAAACTGGTAAATATTAATTTACTATGTAAAGTGAACTTGTGAATTAACTTACTAAATACATGTATGTAGACCTTCCTGAAATGCCATTCTCAATTTTATTTTGTGGGCTCTTAAAAAAATTATCTGGGTTAATAAGGTTATCTATTAAAGCCTCCAAAATCTCAGCACGAGATGTTATAAATATGAAATAGTAGAAACAAGCTAACTTGAAAATGGGTATTTGATACCTTAGCTGGTGTTTTCAGAAACATACAGAACTGGAGAGGTGAGAACTTACTTACTTTGGCAGATGTACCTGACTACTCACAACTGTCTTTTTAGCAGCAGCTTTGTTAAAACTGCACAAAGCATTCACTTTATTGAGTACAAATGCTGTAGTGTTTCTAGTATATCTGTTCATGAAATGAAAAAAAAAAAAATGATGCTTTATATTTGTTGTATGAACTGAGGTTGTGGAGGATGTTTGTCCACTGATCTTTAGAAACAGAAAAGACTACTTTGTCAGCTTCTAATAAGGTAGCCAGGTTTGAATTATTTTCAAACTTTATATAAGCAAATAAAATCTGTTGGTAACAATTCACATTGCACTAGAATTTGAATGATACCGTTGTTGGCATTTCTGTTTCTCTTTCAAGTGGTTGTAAATAATCTCTTTTTCTCATATAAACTAAATGTGTAATGTCTTACTCTTGAGTCATTTAGTATCAGTGATAATGGTACCAAGTTGTATAGCAGAGTAACAAAATCATGATTTGACAATTAAATTTACATATTGCCTCACCTAGAGATGTTTTGTCTGTACGACTTTTTCTTTTTTTTTAAGTTTGTCTTACTGTTACTTTAAGTGTTTTGGGTAAATTGTGTAATATGAAAAGTTCAATAAAATGTTGAAATAAAACCAATGTTTTTCTCCTACTGATGTGAGAGAACTATTCAGGCTAGTGGTTAGAGATGAATTATATTTTTTTAGGTAGAAATGAAGATCAACAAAAATATGTGAAGTCAAACTTTTTTGCACACAGTTTTTAAAAATCTCTATAGCCTCCTCACAACATCCCTATGACAGTTTTGGAGTTGGGCTGTTTGATTAAGAATGAAATAGATACAGAGAGGAGGTGATTTGTCCTGCATTTTGCAACTAGGAGAGTAACAACAGAAAAATGACAAGTAGGCAGCTCGAGACTCCCATCCCTCCATGGAAAGAGAAGAAAACAACCAGAAACTGTCAGAACCAACTTTGTCAGACTCTGGAAGACAGTCGAAAGTTTACAGCAACCATGTGAATGTTATATCAAGAAAAAGGCAACTTATTGGTAGGAAAGCTTTGTGGCTTTGACTTACATTGGGTCCCGTCTTTTCTGGATCTGTGGCATGGCGGTCTTAAAAACGGCAGCTTGGGTGCCCAGTGTGGGACCTGACTCTTGGGTCTAGAAAGAATAGAACAGACATAACTTTCTAGAAGGGAGTAAAATGACATATTTATAATGCTGGAAATAAGTAATTTCTTTAAAAGGTTAAATAATTTTATATCTAGCAAAACTACCCATCAAGAATGAAGGCGAAATTAAGACATTCCCAGATAAACAAAACCTAATGAAGTTTGTTATTATAGAACTTTCTTATAAGAAATAAAGGAAGTACATCAGGCTGCAAAGAAAAGACAATAGACAGTAACTTGAAGTCATATAAAGAAATAACACAGGTAAATGTGATTGTATAGGTAAGTATAAAAGCCAGTATTACTGTACTTTTAGTTTGTAACTCCTCTCTCTTTCCTGTATAATTAAAAAGGCAAGTGCATAAAAGTAGAATATATTTTAATACACAATATGTAAAAATATAATCTATGACAAGAACAATATAAAGTGAGAGAGATGGAGATATATAGGAGCAGAGTGTTTGTATACTATTGAAATTAAGTTGATACTCACCTTGGTTGTTACATGTTTAAGATGTTGTAGCCCTTGTAGGACCAAGAAAATGACTTTAAAAACATACAGAAAAGGGAAGAAGGAAAACAAAATGGTACACTACTAGGGAGGCTGAGGCAGGAGAGTCACTTGAACCCGGGAGGCAGAGGTTGCAGTGAGCCAAGAATGCGCTATTGCACTCCAGCCTGGGCAACAAGAGCAAAACTCTGTCTCAAAAAAAAAAAAAAAAAAAAAAAAAAAAAAAAAAAAAAAAAAAGTTACACTACCAAACAAATCAGTTAATACCAAAAAAAGACAGTGATACAGAAATTGAGAAATAAAAAGCATAGAGACAAACAAAATAGCTAAATGGCAAAAGTCTATCATCTGTACTTCAAATAAAAGGCAACAAGTGGCAAAATTGATTTTTTAAAATGAGATATCTGTGCAATGTCTACAAGAGACTCATTTTATAAATAAAGACACAAAGAGTTCGAAAGAAAAAGAAAAGGACTTTCTAAGTAAATTACAAGAACGGGGTGGCTGTATCATCAAAGACAATAGATTTTAAGCCAAAGTGGTTACAAGAGACAAGGACATACAACAGAAGGGCTAGGGGCACCATGTTCTCACTGACAAATTGCTTCTTAGCTTAATCTTTACTGGAGCCTACAATGGAAGGCTTCTGAGAGTTTTTGTTTGGTCTTTCCACAGTCCTCTGCATTCCTTTTCCTTCTCCAAGTTGGTAAAAACCTGTCTCAATTCTTTGTAATATAGGGACCTTGTAGTTTGTGAGCATCTCTCAAGCTCTCTAAATTTTACACCAGAGATCATGTTTTTTCCCCCACTTCCACTGTGCATACATAGATATAGATAAATAAATTACACGGACATTATAAATGTGGAATACATGAATCAACCATAAAATTGTGCACTCATTTTTGTCTACATATTTTCAAATGTGTTCCCTTTTAGCTAAGGATTTCAGCACTGTCAAGTGTCAAATGACCTTTAGAAGTCATCTCCCATTAAACCTCTCATTTCATAATTGTGTAAACTGAATCCTAGAGATGTTTGGTGAGTTTACTAAGGTCACAGAATAACAGAGCTGCTACTGCAACCCAGTTCTTCCCACTCCCAGACTAGTCTTTTTCCCCATTACATCACCCTGCCTTTTCTCTTTCATTTATCACTGATCTCTCCTTTCTATACATATCTATACATAGAAACACCTGAAACTCTGAACTCTGTGGCACTTGATAAACTCTATTTCAAAAAACAAACAAAAAACTATTTATACTTTCCTTATCTCACTTGCTACTTTGTTTTCATTTCATCTTTTGTCTTGTTCACTGGCTTCAGTTTTCAATTGTCCTTAGCATTTTCCAAACTCTGTTCTAAGTCTTTACTATTTTGTACCTAGAACATGTCTTCCCACTATGTACTACTTCAGTTGACTCCCCGATATGTGTCTTCAGTCTTGATATCACCTCTAAGCTCCAGACTCATATCCCTATTTCATTTGCATTGGTACTGTGTTCCCCACTGCTGCCTCAAATTCAATGTATTAAAAGCTAAATTTATTCTTTTTCTTGTAAACTGGTTCTTCCTTTCCTATAGTGTCATAATTTTCCAATCATATACAATCAAAATTTGAAATCATCTTCATTTTCTCCCCAGATCTTTCATAGTCAATTATCTAAGTCCTATTATAAAAGAAGACCATGCCTTTGGAGCCTGGAAAACCTGGCTTCGAATTCTGGTTACATGCCACACTAATGAGAGCTCTGATATTCAGTTTTCTCATCTGTAAAATGAGGATAAAGCCTTCTTCACTGAAGGTTACATGAGAGTGTCTTTTAAAATCCTGCAATACTGAAAATGTTCACTTTTCCAATGTCCTTTCTACCATAAGTTGTTATTATCTCACATGTAAGTAATAGGTCTTCCCTACAGCCTTACCTTTTAATAATTCTACACTACAGTAATATTATTCTTTTTAATTATCATTTCATTAGCATTGCTTCCTTGCTCAGTTACTTTCAGTGACCACCCAATGCCCATAAAATAGTTGTTAAGTTCATAATATCCCTCCAGGCTCTCAATGCCTTCCTCAAGTCTTGCTGTCTCTTCCCAGCCTTTCTCTGACTACTCTCACTGCCACCCTACATAAGCAGTGGCTAGTGCTGCTACATCAGTACTTATACCACTCCTATTCCTACCTTTACATCTTTGTCAAAATTCTGCTCCTACCCAGAATGTATCCTCTCATCTTACCTATACAAGTCCTACCCATCTTTGGGGTTTGCAACTCAAATCTTAAGTCACTCAAACAGCAAATGTTCGTTGAGCACTTTTTATATCCTAAACACCCTGATGAAATAGCAGGAGGGAGCTATCAATAAGACACCATCATATGCACAAAGGGCTTTTAGCCAAGCTTTCCCAGGCTGCTTCTATTCACATCGATATTTTCTTCTTCAAAGTCTTATTGATCACATCTGTTGGCAAGTATCATGGATTCTTATTTAACAACTATGTTTATTATTGTTTCAACAAGACTGTAATCTCCAACATAATGATGGCTAGATTTTATGGAATGTCAGATGTGTGCCAAACACTGTACTAAATGCTTTACAAATATTGTAAGTATTATGTCATTTAATCCTCACTGGGACCCCATGAGGTAGACATTATTATTCTTATTTTATATATTATTACATGTAAATATAACTTAATGATATATATAACTTAAAAATATAACAATATTATAACAACAATTTACCACCCCATCTCACTCCAGCATTTAGCACATTTCTTGGTAGATATAAATATTCAAAAGTACAAACTGAATTTATTTACTACAAGCAAGAGTAGATTATAATTTTACAGTGTAGAAGAGGTCCTTTTGATAATCATATTCTCATATTTATCAAATGAGTTCAGAACTTCTAGAATTGTCAGCCTGAAATTTAACCTGAAGCTAGGAACCATCCAGAGATCTGTCTCGACTGATGGCTGACAGTCTCAAAATAAACCTACATTTGTAAGACTATTCAGAGAATCTCTCTGCCTCCAAGTCAGATTTTACTGGAATCTGATTGAAACTATTTTAAAACAAATGTATAAAGTGTATTAAGCAAACTCTATTTTTGGCTGTTGTAAAATCTAATTCATCTGATCTAACCTGTTGATAAAGGGAAACTTTCCATGTCTCCCTCCAACACACAGTATTGGGGACCGTGCCGGGGGAGGGGGTGGAGAATGAACAGACACAAGAGACAAAGACAAACAGAGAACATGGCGGCCGCGCCTAGAGCCTCCGCCTCACTTTATTTATACTCCATAAATCTCACATCAGCAAAAATAACACAATGTAAAACAAACTTTCTGCACCCAGATATAACCTTCTGTTTAGTTCCTTGTCTCTAAGTTCTTTCTTATTTGTCTGCCTTCTTGGCGCCTACTAGAGTTCATTAAAAGTTCAACTAGAGATACTGTCCTTGACTACTGGAGTTCATTGAAAGTGCAACTAGCTAGAGATACTGTCCTTGAGCCTTATCTATTCTTAGCATATTATTTTCAATGGCCCCTGCATTTCCCCCTTTTTGTTTTGCCTCAATCCTAGAAAGGTAGCCCATACTTGTTCCTGTGTTTTCCTTTGTTTTTGGATGTGATGGAGGGAGCATCGGATCACCATGAAAAGTAAACCCAATCTGAGCGCCCAAAGCAAGATACTTTCAGAGATGGTAGAAATCTATGTTTTCGTCTGGGTCCATGGGTTAAGGGCAGCAAAACTTTGACCCAGCTCCTGCAAGGTAGCGGCCCCGGACAATACATGGAATTGTTGTCGAAATGCTTCAGAAATGTTTTGAGTGAGTTCTTGGATGTCCAAACTAATATTTTTATGGCCTATTAATAATCTTCAGATTTCGGTCCAATTCTGAGAAACATTAAAAGGCACAGGTGTTATGCAAAATTGAGTGGAGTTCCAATCACATTGCAATGTTATTCGAGTACTGAGGACAGTGAGCTGATCTCCAAGCCACGTTAAGGCTTGCTGCCACGTTGTCCAATCTTTCAGCGAGTTGAGAGTCAATGTTTCGTTGTTGAAGCCACAACCGATGAGATTGCTCATGCCATTGCTGCACAAATTCAGCATTTTGTATGCTTTGATGTAGAGCGAGTCCTGCCACAGCTGCAGTGGAGGCGATGGCGACAAGGCCCATTACCGAGGCGACTATAAGTCCAAGGGCACGACGGGTCTGCTGGAGGGAAGTCCAAATATAACTTTCAAGAGGTGATGCCCCCCACAGTCGCGTAAGGTTGACAGGTAGCCAAATTTCCTTATGAGCCCTGAGGATATAAATATCCCCAGTAAAGTTGTGCCACCAGGAATGATTAAGGCAAGACAAAAATGTACACGTATCTGTACAATTAACAATTCCTGTATCATTATCCCATGTTAAATTCCCCGCTAACAATAGGTAAGGCTTTCAGACACAAGCAATAATATATCGGGAGATATTCCGATGTAATTGAATATGAAAGGGGTTATTCGGGTTAGAAAGATTAAGGGACATATTCCCCACAAAAGTACTAATGGCATCACCTGCAGCTAATAACTTCCAAAGATGACTTTGTACTTGTAAAGAGTATCTAAGATGAGGCATAGGTGGCGACAAGCCTCCTTCACACCATACCAAAGTTTCATTACCATCAGCAGCAATACTTTTATTTACCCAGTGCCATTTCAAAGGTATGTGACTAAATTTTGTTTGAAAATCACCGTGCACACTCCAATCAATTACTTGCAGCCCATTATATTCTAATAAAATCTGGGGCTTAGTTCCCCAACAATGTTGCCACTCCAATACCTCAATATTAGGGGAAACCTCTGGAATAGGACAAAAAGGTAAGGAACTAGGAATAGTCTCATTAATATATACAGTATGACTATAATGAAAACTTCTAGTTACAATAATAACAGTATTGGCAGCCACATGGCTATGATTATAGCGAACAGCCCAAGCTTCATGCGATTTCCGGAGACAATGAGGACTATTTCCCATGCAAATTGGAAGTCCTTCCACTCCAAATTGGTATGTGCTGTTTATTATTCCCGTTTCCCGTTCTATGTTGTCCTTGTCCATATAGGGGGACGGCATCCAAGTAGTGTCATTGGTGAAAACCTTAACTTTCGCCTCCCCCCAGGCGACTCCCTGATACAAGGGTGGAAAGGGAATATAAGTCCAATATTCATACAAAGCCTCACTAAGGGAAATAAGTCCCCCACTGAGGCACATCCAACAAAGGAAGAGATGCATGCTGAGTCCAGTTTTCTTTTCAACAGGGTTTCAATCGCCTTGTAGGAAACCACTCAGGTCCGCTCCCTGTAAGGACAAGAGCATAGCCCTGTCCCTGCTTTAGAACTTGCCCCTTAGCATACTTACCTTCTTCATTAGGATACCAAACCTTTAAATTATCTGCGGGGACTATCGCCGAGGGAGGTGAGGAAAGATGAGTTATGGCAGTGGAGTCCTGCAATTGTCTCCACTGATTCAAAAAATTTAAGGTAAACAAAACCTTTAAAATCTGATTTCTGGGGGACTCATTTCCCCCTTTTTGTTTTAGCAGTTGAGTTTTTAAGGTTAAATTTGCGCGCTCAATGATGGCTTGACCTTGACTGTTGCCCGGGATACTGGTGAGATGTTGAATATTGTATTGTTGTAAGAAAACTTGTAACTTATGAGAAACATAGGCAGGGGCATTATCAGTTTTAAGTATTAGAGGAATGCCCATGATGGCGAAACAAGCTAAGAGATGAGTAATAACAGAATCAGCTTTTTCAGATGGCAAAGGAGTTGCCCATTGAAAATGAGAGAAAGTATCAATGGTATGATGAACATACTTTAATCGTCCAAAAGAAGGGACGTGTGTGACGTCCATTTGCCAAATCTGATTAACTTGAGTACCTCGCGGATTAACCCCAGGATGGAAAGATGGAATGTTCAAAGGAGCACAAGAAGGACAAGCTCGAATAAGAGAATGAGCTTGTTTACGAGTTAAATGAAACCGTCGTTGAAGGCCAGAACTATTAGTGTGATGTAGAGTATGTTCTTGTTCTGCAGCCTGCAGGTGGCCGATTAAAAGCGAATCAATCAGAGCATTACCATGAACTAACGTCCAGGAAGTTGAGAATGAGAACGAAGATGAGTGATGAATAAAGGAGCTCGACATTGGCTCAAAGTAGAAGACAACAAAGAAAAGAGTTTTTGAAGAGAAGAAGTAGCACAAAGAGGTAGAGTGGCTTGAGAAATATAAGAAGTAACATACACGGCGTATTGAGAATCACTAACAATGTTACAACTGGTGGAAGGGAAATTAAGTAAGACCATGAGAATAGAAAACAGTTTTTCCTGTTGCATCGAGGGATAAGGATAAACTGTAACTCGAGATTGATGAACACTCCAATGTCCAGCTTTATCATTGCTACTAGCATCAGTAAAAAAGGTAGGGCCTTGAACAGGAAATAAAGATATTGGTGAGAAAGGCAACACAGAATGCTGTCTAAAAAATGAAAAGATCGGAGACTTAGGATATTGGGTAGAAAATTGTCCGACAAATGAGGCACAAGCAACTTGCCAAGAATCAGAAGTGGCAAGAAGATAAGTAATCTGACTATGAGTGAATTGAGAGATAATGAAGGAAGGATCTCCTCCCCAGAGTTGTCAACAGTGATGCTGTCTTTTGATGATCAATTCAGTTAAACGATCGATATAAGTAGTCAAGTGTTTAGATGTTTTGTTGGATAAAAAAACCATTCTAACGGCCGATTTGTTTGATGAATCATACCTGTAGGAGAATGTAAAGTATGAAATAAACAAAAGGAAAGCGGAACGTCGGGAAGGATATAATGTAGATGGGCCTTTTGAAGTTGTTCTTCTACAAGCTGGAGTTCCTGTAAAGCCAAAGGAGTTAAATGACGTGAGCTGTCTAAGTGACTGTCTCCTTCTAGAATAGAAAAAAGATGTTGTAACTGATACGTTGGTATTCCTAAAACAGGACGCATTCAATTAATATCTCCTAAAAGCTTTTGAAAGTCATTTAATGTTTTTAAATGATCGCGTCGAATTTGAATCTTTTGGGGTCGAATATTTCGCGCTCCCAAGGTATAACCTAAATATTGAATAGGAAAGTCTATTTGAATTTTTTCTGGGGCAATATTAATTGAGTATAAAGAGAGTTGCGTTTGTAAGGATGTAAAAGCATCTTGCTGCTCTTTTTTGGTGGGTGCGGCAAGAAGAATGTCATCCATATAATGATATAAAAGAATAGAAGGATGACATTTTCGAACAGGATTCAGAGCTCGATGGACAAATTCTTGACACAAGGTAGGGCTGTTTAACATACCTTGAGGTAAAACCTTCCACTGATATGGAGAAAGTGGCTGAGAATTATTAAAAACAGGGACAGAGAAGGAAAACGCTCACAATCCTTTTGATCCAAAGGAATAGAAAAAAAACAATCTTTTAAATCAATAACCATAAGTAACCAATCTTGAGGAATCATAGAAGGATTAGGAAGGCCAGGTTGTAAGGATCCCATGGGTTGAATACATGTATTAATAGCACGAAGATCTGTCAATAGTCTCCATTTACCGTTTTTTTTCTTAATCACAAAGACAGGGGAATTTCATGGAGAAGTACTAGGTTCTATATGACCTAGGGATAATTGTTCCTGAACTAAGTTTTCCAAGGCCTCAAGCTTCTCAAGTGTTAAAGGCCACTGTTCAACCCATACAGGAATATTAGTTTTCCATGTCAAGGGAAGGGCTTGAGGCTGCTGAACAGTGGCTAAATGTTTAAAGATTTTTTAAGGGGATTGTAGCCCATGCGGAACATCATATTCTTGGCAGAATTAGAGACATGAGGAATAGAAACAAAAGCTCCAAATTGTTGCAATAAATCTGGCCCCCATAAATTTAGGGCAATAGGAACAATATAAAACTGAACTTGGGCCACTTGACCATCCGGCCCTCGGCAATTTAAGGATTGAGAACTTTGATACACCTCAGAGGCGGAACCTAATCCTGTAAGAGAAACAGCAACAGGCTGTTTAGGCCACTGTAAAGGCCATTGATCAGAGGCAATAATGGAAACGTCAGCTCCAGTGTCGACCAAGCCCTGAAAAATTTGTCCTTCTATTTTGAGGGGAAACAAGGGTTTTTGTTGAGTTACTAAAGTTTCCCAAAAAATATGTTTACCCGTGCTTCCAAAACCTCTGGTTCTTTCTTGCCTCCGTGAAGGAAACTGAAAATAGGGTAGTATAAGGAGTTGTGCAATTCGCTGCCCCTCTTTCAGGGATATAGGTTTATGAGCCTGTAAAATCGCCACATCAGCAGCGGCACTACCGGAAGTAGCAGAGAAAAGCTGAGCTAATGAAAATTGGGGGTTAACATTGGCTGACTGGCCTGCTGATGCTGGACCCCTGAGCTGACTGGAAATTGCAAATGAAGAGGGCTTGTATTGTTGTTGGGGCCCCAAGCTGAAGGGCCCCTCTGCAAGTTTCCCTATCTGGAGGTGAGAGAATTACAGTTTTTGTCCACTTTAGAGTGACATTCATTAGTCCAGTGTCGCCCTTTGCCGCAACGACGACAGGGCTCAGTAGGAAGCTTTTTAAATTCTACTTTGGAGGAGTCACTCCTATTAGATAACTTACGGCACTCCTTTTTAAAATGACCGGTCTTTCCACATTGGAAGCAAACTTCCTTTTTTCCCATGAATGCCTTAGATAAAGCTCCAGCAAACAACTGAGCGTTGTAGGCAGCCCCTCCCACTCCTGCACAGGCTCTAATAAAATCTTCTATTTGTAAGTTTCCAGCAGCTTTTAGAGGACGCAACAACCTCTGACATTCCTGATTAGCATTCTCAAAAGCTAGTGTGGTTACCAGGATTTGGCCTGCAGCCCCACTACCCACAGTCTTTATTATAGCATCTTGGAGCCGAGCCACAAAGTCAGGATAAGGTTCGTTTGCGCCCTGCAAAATCTTAACAAAAGACAAGGCAGTTTTTCCTGATGGTTCTACTTTACACCAAGCCTTTTAAAAAAGTGTTTTTTTTTTTTTTTTTTTTTTTTTTTTTTTTTGAGGCGGAGTCTCGCTCTGTCACCTGGACTGGAGTGCAGTGGCCAGATCTCAGCTCACTGCAAGCACCGCCTCCTGGGTTTACGCCATTCTCCTGCCTCAGCCTCCCGAGTAGCTGGGACTACAGGCGCCCGCCACCTCGCCCGGCTAGTTTTTGTATTTTTGGTAGAGATGGGGTTTCACTGTGTTAGCCAGGATGGTCTCGATCTCCTGACCTCGTGATCCGCCCATCTCGGCCTCCCAAAGTGCTGGGATTACAGGCTTGAGCCACCGTGCCCGGCTAAAAAAGTGTTTTAACTTGTGATAATGCCACGTCCTCAAGTCCAGATTGAGCCGCTATGGTAGCAAACTGACCAGTGTCTGTTAATTGCTCTTCTGTAGGTCCTGGAGGATTTCTAGCGGCATTGCGGCGGGCCTGCTCTTTGGCATCTTCCAGCCACCAACTGCGTAGCTGAAGCCACTGAGAGCGGTCCAAAACAGCCTTCCCCAAAGTCTCCCAATCAAGAGGCAAAAACAAATTCTCAGAGGAGAAAGAATCTAGAAGCCCCATGACAAAAGGAGATTGAGGGCCATAATTAGCAACAGCTGCCTTCATTTCTTTAAGAAATTTAAATTGAAGAACATTATACTGCACATTTATACCCCCTTGAGGAAATTGGTCATTAGGACCAAAAGGTTGCCTAATAATGGGGAACAATTGTAGAGGATCCTCATCCTCTTGAGAATCCAGTACCTTAATTACAGCTTTAGCAGTAGAAGTGGGAACAGCAAAAACCGTGCCTGAACGAGGCAGCATTTCCACCGGCGGTGGCGGTGGTGGAAAACTATCCTCCTCCTCCGCCTTAGGTACTGATGGGGGTGGATGAACCACGGGAAAAGTAAAAACAGGAGTGGGTGGAGGAGAAGGTTGAGGGGGAGATAACTGCAATTGTAAAATTTGTTGTAACAATTGAACAACCGGCTGAAGCTCCTTTTGAATTTCTGATTCCTTTTCATGAGACACATTATCACACAAAGGACCTTCTCCTTCAGTTACAGAATTATCTAAAGGAGGGGAAATGGCTATCGGAGACTTCAAAGACTCCTCATCCCCGCCTTCCCCCTTTTCAGAGTCTGTCTCTAAGAGCTCCAAAGCCTGAGTAATAGAGGCACAAAGGGCCCACAAAGGTGCTGAGATTACATCGCCGCGCTGATGCACTTGACGAAGGGTCTTAACAACCTGTTGCCACTCTCGCTTATTTAATTGTACTTCAGTTTGATATTGAAACCAAGAGCAATGTTGTTCCACGTGAGCAAACAATTTCCGCAAAGTTCTCTCTTTTGCATCAACCCCAATCGAAAGCAAAAGCCCTTGTAATAATCTTAAATATTCTGAGGCCAAGGAACTGGAATTCCCCATAATGAAAGCTTAAGAAGGTTCCCCTTAACAATCCCCAGGTTTTACCCGCTCCTAGGGGGTTCCCCTTCTTGTTCCCCACTACTCACCCTGTGCACCCTGCTCACTGCGCCACTTATTGGGGACCGTGCCGGGGGTGGTGGAGAATGAACAGACACAGGAGACAAAGACAAACAGAGAACATGGCGGCCGCGCCTAGAGCCTCTGCCTCACTTTATTTATACTCCATAAATCTCACGTCAGCAAAAAATAACACAATGTAAAACAAACTTTCTGCACCCAGATATAACCTTCTGTTTAGTTCCTTGTCTCTAAGTTCTTTCTTATTTGTCTGCCTTCTTGGCGCCTACTAGAGTTCATTAAAAGTTCAACTAGAGATACTGTCCTTGACTACTGGAGTTCAATGAAAGTGCAACTAGCTAGAGATACTGTCCTTGAGCCTTATCTATTCTTAGCATATTATTTTCAATGGCCCCTGCAACACAGTGCCCAGAGAAAATATGTTTGAAACAGTGATTTCTTTAATTACTGGTTTAGTGACAAGATTTCTGTATCCAACAATGAAAACATAGGGCCCAGGTGCATTTTATTTTCTTAAAAAGGCTTATGATGTGCTGCAACTAGTGAGCACACGGCTTCTTTGGGCTAGCTGAATTAGTTCTGAGCCAGGCAGAGAAGAAAGATGTATGGGCCTGGATCTTGGGGAAAGGATAAACTTGGTATGCTGTTGCATTGAATAATGAAAGAGGTTCATTCTCATTTACAAAGTTTGCCAATAACTGCTACAGAAAAATCCACAACACTGACATCATTCTCAGCCTTTAATAAACCAAAGAGAAGGTAAATAGAAAACTATATCCATTGCCTATTTTTGACAGCAGCATTTTCTCTAATTAGATCCTGAAGGTTAGGTTCTTTCCCAGTACAACAAAAAGGCTCTATTTATGATGAATCTGTAAAAATATCTGATCACACTTAAAATAAAATTGGAATATTGATAGTGACATACATCTATGTACACCGTATAGCCAAATAAGGCAACATTTGATAATTCTTCCAATCTCTGATCTCTATTAAAAGTATTCACTTTGAAAACCTAAGTAATAGATGAGCCACAGACTGGGAGAAATTATTTGCCAAACATAAATCTGATTAAGGTCATATATCTAAAATATACAAAAAAAACTTCTAAGACTCAATAACAAGAAAATAAACAGTCCAATCAAAAAGTGAGCAAAAGATCTGAGCAGACAGACACCCAGACCCCTCAACAATAAAGACACACAGATGACAAATAAGCATAGGAAAAGATGTTCAACATTAAAATAACAATGAAATGACACTACATACCTAGCAGAATAGCTAAAATCCCAAACACTGACAACATCAAACGCTATTAAGGTTGTGGAGCAACAGAAACTCTCACTCATTACTGGTGGGAATGTAAATGGTACAGCCATTTTAGAAGACAGTTTAACAGTTTCTTTTAAAACTCAACATGTCTTATCATACAATTAAGCAATCATGCTTCTAGGTATTTATCTGAGTAGAAAGCATGTCCACACAGAAACCTGCACATGAATGTGTATAGCAGCTTTATTCATAACTGCCAAAAATTGAATGGATAAACTAACTATGGTACATATGTGCAATAGGATACTATTCAGTGATGAAAAATAAATTGTCACAAAGAGACATGGAAGAACCTTAAATGTATACACTAAAGAAAAAAAGTCAGTCTGAAAGGTAATATGCCATATGATTGCAACTATATGATATTCTAGAAAAGGCAAAAGTATAGAGACAGTAAAATGGTCAATGGTCGCCACCAGTTCAAAAGTAAGGAAGAGAGAGAGGGATGGATAGTTAAAACATAGGGGCTTTTTAGGGCACTGAAAATATTCTGTATAATACTATAATGGTGGATATATGACATTATACATTTGTTGAAACCCATAGACTGCACAATACAAGCAGTAAAAGTTAATGTACAGTACGGACTTCAGTTAATAAAAATACATTAATATCAGTTCACCAATCGTAGCAAATGTATCATATAAATGCAAAATAGAGGAAACTGTAGCAGTGAGCAGGGCAGTATATGGGAAAACTCTGTATTACCAGCTTAATTTTTCTGTAAATTTAAAACTGCTCTAAAAAGTGAAGTCTCTTAATTTAAAAAACTTTTTAATTTCCAAACTCATTTTCTATAATGTTAAATAGCATACATAATCACAGTAAAATAAACAAGAACAGAAAATTAACATTTGAATTATTAACCAGAGACTGTTTAAATTTCACCTTTTCCCACCTTTTTTAGTGTCTGTTTTCTGTTCCAGGACCCTATCTAGGATCTCACATTACATTTAATAGTCGAAGTTCCACAATCGATCTTTGTCTTTCATAATCTTGAGAATTTGAAGAGTACTAATAAGTTATTTCACAGTTTACCCTTCAATTTGGATTTGTCTAATGTCTTCTTATGCTTGAAATGAGATTGTGTGTGGGGGGGGTTGTTTTTTGTTTTTGTTTTTGTTTTGTTTTTTTGCACAATTGCCACAGAAATAGTATTGTGCTTTTTTCTCATCAAGGGATTCATATGTTGCTACGTCTTATGACTGGTGACCTTAACCTTAAATACTCGGGTAAGCTGGTGTCAGCTGAGTTTCTCCTCTGTAAAGTTACTGTCTTTTCCCTTGTAGTTAATATAAATATCTTAAAAGATATACTTTGAAACTGCAAATTCTATTTATCTTCAAATTTTACCCACTAACTTTGGTATCCATTGATGGATCTTGCTGCAAAAATTATTACTGTGGTGTTAGTTCAATGTTAATTCTCTATTTCTATCTTTTAAATTTACTAGTCAGAAAACTGTAAGAAGGAACTTTCCCTTTTCTGCAGTTTATTCAATTGTTTATGTATGCCAGTATAAACTCATAGACAGAAAAGTTCATTTAAATATTGAATCGAAATTTGTGAAAGGGTATGATACCTATGAATATCCATGCACCAAATAACACAGCAACCATTTATGAAGGAAAACTACTTGGGAGATAATGAAACAGATGGAAGCCAATGACAGAATATTTTAATATGCTATTCTTAGGAGGACAGATAAAATAGATAAAAATAAGTGTTGATATTAAAGAACTAAACAACATAAACCATCATTCAGACTTGATGAATATAGATCAAATGTTATATCCTATTAGCGTATCATTGAAATACCTTGTACTAAAAGAATGCTCACAAACGTTGATCATATGTTAGGTCACAAAGTCAGTATCAGTAAGTTCCATTAAGTAGAAATATAAGCAGTATTCTCTAACTACTCTTAATTTAAAAAAAATAAAGCTAGAAATTATTAACAAAAATGTTTTAAAATGTCCTTTTCCCTAAAAATTGATAAATATCTTTACTAAATAGCTCTTGGGTAAAGAAGATATAAAATCTGAAATATTGATAATAAGGCTACATATTAGAATCTATGGAATACATTTAAAGCATGATCAAAGAAAAACTCATAGTACTAAATAATTTTTATCAATAAAATAAAATATTCAAAATAAATTAATTCAATTCTAAGCTTTAAAAAAGAAAAATTATAACAAAATAAACAGAAAGCAAAATTAAATATATACCTCAGACTATATTCAAGAATAAACTTTAAATGAATCAATAAACTAAATGTAAAAAAAAAAAAAAAAAAAAAAAAAAAAAAAAAAAAAAAAAAGAAAATGCAGGTGAATTTCTCTATGACCTGGATGTAAGAAATGTATTCTAACTATGATTAGATATCTAGACACCATAAAATATAAGATTAACAAATGTTAATCTTATGTAAAATTTTTAAAATCTAAATGTCAAAAATCCCATAAACATACTCAAAGTACAACTGACACTAGAAGCAGCTATTTGCAACATAGTAAAGAGCTATTATTCCTAACATGTAAAAAACTTAAAAATCGATGGAACGAAGTTAAAAAAAGAATTTCATAGGAAAATGGACAAAAGATATAGCACATAAAATTTATTTACAATATATAAAAATGACCTATAAGTATAGAATTGTCAACCTCACTCATAATTAGATATGTAAATTAAAACTACACTGATACCATGTCTCAAATGAGATTAAATACAATTTAAAAGTGCAACAACATCTTTTGGCTAGGTAATGGAGAAATAGTCTCATCCATTACTAGTAGAAATACAACTAATACAACTCTTTTGGGGGAGAATTTAGCAACATCTAACAAAAAATAGATACACAATTACTATTGACCCAGCAATCTCTTAAACGTTGTAATTTACCTTAAAGATACACCTCGAATGAAATTAAAACGTGTATTTCCATGGTTATTTATTTCAGTTTTGTTTGTAATTGTAAAATATTGAAAACTATAAAAATGATTTTACAAAGAAGTATGATTGAATATACCATAGTATGTCCATATGAGTCATATACAGCTCTAAAAAAAATGAGAATGTTCTTCATGTGGTGTGATTTCTGTTATATAAAAGTACAAATGTCTCAGTTATAAAAGGAAAAGAAAGTAAATAAACAGACATTTAGGGAACGAGAAAATATGTCATTGAAATGATTTGAGATATGATATGTTATCTATTACTTGAAAGGCTCAATCCATATTTGCTCCATCCCTCCAGAGCTATTAGGACTGCTTTGGTTACCTCCAGGTAATAAGCTGATGCCCTCCCATGTCTCCTTCAAAGATATGCAGATGGGAACATCTTAATATTTCCACTGCATCTCAAAAACCTGTATGGAAATTAAGAAATTTAAGGGTAACCAGACTAGATCTCATTAGAGATCAAGAGGAAGGAGATCATCAACTCATCTCTTCACTTTATCTGAACCCAGTTTCTGAAGATAATGATGTGTCTTAAGAAAAATCTTTAAAGCGTTATATAAAGAAGTCCAACAGAATTAACCAATTCAATGAGAAATATTTATCGAGCACCAACCCTGTGTCAATAACTGTTCCAGATGACTAAGAGATATCACTAAACAAAACAGACAAAACCCCTGTTTCATGGAGCTTATCTTCTCACTACATATGTGTGTGTATCAATCTCTCTATTGATCTTTATGTCTCTATAGCTATCTTTATCTATATGAATAATAATAAGCATTAGGGTTTTGTTGGGCTGCCATAATAATGTATTATAGAGTGACTGTCTTAAACAGTAGAAACGTATTTTCTCAAAGTTCTGGAGGCTAGAAGTCTGAGATCAAGGTGTCAGCAGGGCTGGTTTCTTTTGAAACCTCTCTCTTTTGGCTTGCAGAAGGGAGAGCTGCCTTCTTGCTGCCTCCTCATATGGCCTTTTGTCTGTGCATGCATTTTGCTGGTGTCTCTGTCTGTCCCAATCTCCTCTGATAAGGATACCAGTCAGATTGCACTAGGACCCATCCCAATGGCCTTCTTTTAACTTAATTTCCTCTTTAGAGGTCCTATCACCAAGTACAGACACATTCTAAAGCACCTGGGGTTAGAGCTTCAATATATGAATTTTAGGGGGAACACAATTCAGTCCATTAACACAATACAAGTCAGGCTGTAATTCAAAAGAATGCATTCCACACACTCCACTGAAATTGTTACATACATATAATATTAAGGTAAACTTTCTTGGTAAAATTTTAAAATCTCTTTTCAATTGTAATCCATAGGGAGAACATCTTCTTTTATAGCTATACTATTTTTATTTAGTAATATGTGAATTAGTCAATCTACCTCAAGTAATTGATGAAGTTATAAATGACTTTTGGATCTTTCTAAAATGGGTATCAATTTTCAGTTCTTTGTGGTTATTTCAGTTGGGAAAATATTTGGTAATAAAAAATAGACTGATTTGGCCAAGAGTATCTTAAATAATAGAGTACCTCAAATAATAAAAATATTAATAATAATGGAGTTCTTCACTGTAACATGAAGTCTGAAGATAGAGCATCTAGGGACAGGGCAGCAGTTCTTTCTACCTTTCTAATTTGCCATCTCTTGCATGTGAGCTTTTAACTTCATGGTTGTTGCCTCATGGTGGCAACATGGCTACTGTACTTCCATCCTAATGTCAAATTACTATAAACAGAAAGGAAAAAGGAGAAATGAGAAATAAATGGGGCACCACCTGTGTAAAAGATGAAAAATCTTTTCTTGAAATCCCCAGCAGAATTTCCCTAGTCGTATTGGCTCCAATTATGTCAGATGGGGATTCCTCATTTTAAGGAATTTGGGGAAAGCAAGGAAGTATTTTGTAGCTGAGCACGTTGACATCCTGGGTCCTGTTACTGAGACTTGTGTCCTTAAGGAAGAAATGGAGACCAGAAATTGGGGAGGCAGCTAGCAGTGCCTGCCATTGTTGTTGGTATTGCAGCATGGTGCTCACCATCTTTTGAATAGCCTTCTTGTATTTGTGTACTGTCTCACGTTCCGAATCCTATCTCTCCAACATAGAAGCCAGGAATCACTTTTCCAGGATCTTTTGCATCGAAGGCAGAGATACACGACCTAGAATTCATAGTTAATGTACCTGTGTGAGACTTTGGCTCAGAAAATGAAGAAATATCACAAAATCCATCCTTGGTGAGGATGTAACCAAGTTTTTTTTTATTATACTTTAAGTTATGGGGTACATGTGCAGAACGTGCAGCTTTGTTACATAGGTATACACATGCCATGGTGGTTTGCTGCACCTATCAACCCATCACCTACATTAGTTATTTCTCCTAATGTTATCTCTCCTCTAGCCCCCCAACCCCCGACAGGTTCCAGTGTATGACGTTCCCCTCCCTATATTCATGTGTTCTCATTGTTCAACTCTCACTTATGAGTGAGAACATGTGGTGTTTGTTTTTCTGTTCTTGTTATAGGTCGCCGAGAATGGTGGTTTCCAGCTTCATCAATGTCCCTGCAAAGGACATGAACTCATCCTTTTTTATGGCTGCATAGTATTCCATGGTGTATATGTGCCACATTTTCTTTATCCACTCTGTTATTGATGGACATTTGGGTTGGTTCCAACTCTTTGCTATTGTGAATAGTGCTTCAATAAACATACATGTGCATATGTCTTATAGTAGAATGATTTATAATCCCATAGGTATATGCCCAGTAATGGTATTGCTGGGTCAAATGGTATTTCTAGTTCTAGGTCCTTGAGTAATTGCCAAACTATCTTCCACAATGGTTTAACTAATTTACACTCCCAGTAACAGTGTAAAAGCGTCCCTAATTCTCCACGTCCTCTCCAGCATCTGTTGTTTCCTGACTTTTAATGATCGCCATTCTAACTGGCATGAGATGGTATGATTTGTATGACCATTGTGGTTTTGATTTGTATTTCTCTAATGACCAGTGATGATGAGCATTTTTTCATATGTCTGTTGGCTGCATAAATGTCTTCTTTTGAGAAGTGTCTTTTCATATCATTTGCTCACTTTTTGATGAGGTTGTTTTTTTTTTTTTTTTTCTTAAGTTATTTAAGTTCTTCGTAGATTCTGGATATCAGTCCTTTGTCATGTGGATAGATTGCAAAAATTTTCTCCCTTTCTATAGGTTGACTGTTCACTCTAATGATAGTTTATTTTGGTGTGCAGAAGCTCTTTAATTTGATCCCATTTGTCAATTTTGGCTTTTGCTGCCATTGCTCTTGGTGTTTTAGACATGAAGTCTTTGCCCATGCCTATGACCTGAATAATATTGCCCAGGTTTTCTTCTAGGATTTTTCCTAGGTCTTATGTTTAGGTCTTTGATCCATCTTGAGTTGGTTTTTGTATAAGGTGTAAGGAAGGGATCCAGTTTCAGTTTCCTGCATATGGCTAGCCAGTTTTCCCAACACATTTATTAAATAGGGAATCCTTTCCCCATTGCTATGATTTCTGTTCTTTTGCATTTGCTGAGGAATGTTTTACTTCCAATTACATGGTCTATTTTAGACTTAGTGTGATGAGGTGCTGAGAAAAACATATCTTCTCTTGATTTGGGGTGGAGAGTTCTGTAGATGTCTATTAGGTCCGCTTGGTCCAGAGCTGAGTTCAAGTCCTGAATATCCTTGTTAATTTTCTATCACATTAATCAGTCTAATATTGACAGTGGGGTGTTAAACTCTCCCACTATTATTGTGTGGGAGTCTAAGTCTCTTTGTAGGTCTCTAAGAACTTGCTTTATGAATCTGGGTTCTCCTGTATTGGGTGCATATATATTTAGGATAGTTAGCTCTTCTTGCTGCATTGATCCCTTTACCATTATGTAATGTCCTTCTTTATCTTTTTTGATCTTTGTCGGTTTAAAGTCTGTTTTATGAGAGATTAGGATTGCAACTCCTGCTCTTTTTGCTTTCCATTTGCTTGATAAATATTCCTCCATCCCTTTATTTTGAGCCTATGTGTGTCTTTGCACATGAGATAGGTTTCCTGTGCACCCATTGATAAAGCACACCAATGGGTCTTGATGCTTTATCCAATTTGCCAGTCTGTGTCTTGTAATTGGGGCATTTAATTCATTTACACTTAATATTGTTACGTGTGAATTTGATCCCATCATTATGATGCTAGCTGGTTCTTTTACCTATTAGTTGATGCAGGTTCTACATAGTGTATATATTCTTTACAATTTGGTATGTTTTTGCAGTGGCTGGTACTGGTTGTTCCTTTCCATGTTTAGTGCTTCCTTAAAGAGCTCTTGTAAGGCAGGCCTGGTGGTGCCAAAATCTCTCAGCCTTTGCTTGTCTGTAAAGGATTTTATTTCTCCTTCGCTTATGAAGCTTAGTTTGGCTGGATATGAAATTCTAGGTTGAAAATTCTTTTCTTTAAAAAGGTTGAATATTGGCCACCATTCCCTTCTGGCTTGTAAGGTTTCTGCAGGAGAGGCCAACATTCAAATTAAGGAAATACAGAGATCACCACAAAGATACTCCTCAAGAAGAGCAACTCCAAGACACATAATCATCAGATTCACCAACGTTGAAATACAGGAAAAAATGTTAAGGGCAGCCAGAGAGAAACATCAGGTTACCCACAAAGGGAAGCCCATCAGACCAATATGTTTTTGTTTCCGGGATTAGTAATGATGGAGCAAAATCATTTTTATGAACTATGATGTCTGTTTGCAGTGGTGGCATATTAGGATCATTGCCAAAATCATGGTATGATGTGGCTTGTTTGTTATTTCTTGCAGCAGGCCCACAAACATTAGCTCTCACTCAGATATGCTGCAAAGTATGTAATATAATGTAATATATTATTTTTCTTCTTAAACTACTTACAGAGATTTTGTTTGCAACTAGAAACACTAACACAGAAATTGATGCTAGGAGAATTAATCCTAAACAAAATAATTTCCTGAACTAAATTTGCTCTCCATCACATTATCTATCACAGATCTTTGTTTCTTTTTTTCTTGGCAGAAATCTCAACTGATAAAATATTATGTATTTCTTTGTTAACTATCCCCTCTTACAGAATGTGAGTCCATATGGATGGGCAGGGATCCTGTCTCTCTTCTTATTTTCTCTCTAAAGTTCAGCATAGTTCCTGTCATGGACTGAAACATTTAATGAGAGAAGAAATTAGAAAGAAACTTTTTCCTTTGATACTGTAAAAAAGAAATAAGAAAGGGCACAATCCTAAATATGTTTGAGGTGAGATGGAAGGAAATTGAATAAATTACATAAGACATTCTAAAATGTATTTTATATTCCTTAGATAGTAGAGAATATAAATCAAAACAGCTTTTTTATGGTTTGGGATTATCATTATAATCATCAATTCCTGTCTGTGCCTCAATAAGACTAGGATAGGACTGAAATACCATATACGTGAACAGGGGTTATGATTGTTAATACTAGGTGTCAATTTGATTGGGTTGAGAGATGCCTAGATGGCTGGTGAAGTATTCTTTCTGGATATAACTGTGAGGGTATATCCAGAGGAGATTGACATCTGAGTCAGTGACCTAGGAGAGGAAAACCCACTCTCAATGTAGGTGGGTACCATCCAATTGGCTGCCAGCACAGCAAGAACAGTGCAGATGGAAGAAGCGGGGATAAACTTGCTTACTGAATCTTCCAGCTCTCTCTTTCTTCCTGTGTTGGACACTTGCTTCCTCTCTTCCTGCCCCTGGACGTCAGATTCCAGCTTCTTTGGCCTTTGGACTCTAGAACTTGTACCAGTGGACTCCTTCTCAGATCCTCAGCTGCAGACTTAAGGTTGCATTGTCATCTTCCCTGGTTTTGAAGTTTTTGGATGTGGACTGAGTCCCTACTGCCCCTGTCTTTCCCCAGCTTGCAGATGGCCTGTCGTTGGACTTTGCTGTGTAATTATATGAGCCAATTCTCTCTATGAAACTTCCTTTTATATGTTCATATATCTTACTGGTTCTGCTACCCTAGAGAACTTGGACTAACACACTGGAGTTCCTATGCTGTCTTAATCTGTTTGTGTTGCTATAAAGTAATATCCGAGGCTGAGTAATTTATAAAGAAAAAAGCTTATTTTGCTCATGGTCCTGAAGGCTCTATGAGAAGCATGATGACGGCCTCAGGCTGCTTCCACTCATGGAGAAAGGTGAAGGGAATCACGTGTGCAGTGATTGCATGGTGAGAGAGGAAGCAAGAGGGGGTGGGGGAGGGGCCACGCTCTTTTTAACTAATAGAGTGAGAACTCACTCACCTCCCCCACCACAAAAAGGCAGAGTATTAATCTATTCATGAAGTATCTTCCCTATGACCCAAACACCTCCCCATTAGGCCTCACCTCCAACAATGGGGATCAAAATTCAAGAAGAGATTTTGAAAGCACCAACCATCCAAATTATAACACCTTCCCATTCTCATTTTTCTTAGTTCCTTCTCAGCTGTCCTCATGATCACTTCTTGTTTCATTTGTAAACTGTCTGGTGCCTGACTTTGAGAAATTTGTAATAAGAAGAAAATGAATTTTGGAATTAAATAAATCTGGTTGTGAATGTCACCTGCACTCTTCATGACTGGTTTGTTCTTGGGAAAGTTATTTAAATACTGATCTTCAGTTTTCTTTTTGATGAAATAAAAAGAGTAATATACCTCACCCGACAAAAATAGTAATATACCAACCTAACAAAAATGTTGAAAAATGTAATAAAATGTGTGTAAGATTGTGATGTATAGTAGGTTCTCAATAAAAGGCAACTGTTATAAGAAAGTTGATCTTATTAATTTTCGAACTCTTGGCATTTTGTCCATTTCTTTGCTCTAAGAGGTGCCTGATAAATGTTTGACAAATTGAATTCTCTTTGTTCATTAATCTGTTTTCTTATTATTTTATTACAACTTCTTTCCTGCTAATGCTATCACTTCTAAAAATTATAAACTCTCTCTTCTCTCTTTTGTTTCTTTTTGGATTTTCTCTTTCCAATTATAACAATTTCTTCATTGCATAGTTACAGTAAAATTTGATTGTGTATATATCTCATGAGACAGTACTTGTCCTAGATGAAAAATCATGCAGCTATTTTCTCTCTTCTCACATCTCCAAATGTCATTTTAGTTTTGTTTCCCTGGTCTCTCTCCTCAAGCAAATACAGATTTAATTCTTTTTGCTTCTGTGGTTAAAGGGGTCAACTGAGGGTACTTACCTGAAATATGCCTTGCTGATTAAGGAGGATATCTATAAAACAGCCTCTTCTAGTATCCTATTGAAGTATCTTCTAGAGAAATTTTTTTTCAAAAAGGAAAACTCAAAGCAATAAAAACCAGGACTGTCAGTCAACATACTGTCAGAACCTTGGAGGTTTTCCCACTTAGTAAATACTCTGAAACTTCACTGTAACTTGCTACCTAAGGCTGACTCACAGGAAATAAAGGATTTCTGAGTTTTCAAATGTGGGTAGAGATGCTATCTATCTTTTTACTCCCATTGGCTGTTCAATCATTACTTTTGTAGGTTAGTCAAGGAAGAAAACTTTATAATTATTTGTTGACAGAGTACTAGTGCTAACAAATGGCTTGAATTGCCAGGAAAAACTCCCATATAAAACTCTCATTGGGTTCAATAACTAAGTCCTCAGGCTTTATAGACACAAGGAGCTCCTCAAGTAGCTTGAAAAGCCCAGAGTTTTGTAATTGTATTATCTGTAATCCACCCCTATGATTTTAGACTCAGACTGACAAACTTTAGAGTTTGGGAACATAACTTCCTTAGAGATAAGTCATCTTTTTGGCACTGTTAGGGTAGATGTGAGTTTATTTTGTTCTTACAAGTGTTTGCTCTTCCTCCCACTCACTCTACCACATGCAAGCCTATTAGCACAAATACAAAACGTTAGATGTGGTGTTAAAGACTATATCTGACTAATGGTAATGATGTGTATCAGTTGCTTAGCCTTGCCTTGTACTAATAGCTGTTGCACCAGTGGCTGGCAAAGATGGGCATTCATTTGATTTGACTTTTATAGTTTGTAATGGTCCACCTAATTACTTGTGGTGACTTTGACTTTAATTAATTGCAACTTTTCTGTGGATTACTTGGATCAAGCTAAACAGTATTTGATGACTTTGGTAAATTTATTTCCAGTGATGTAATTTGGGGAGAGAAAATTTAAAAAGATAAAAATCTACTCTTCAGGGAAGTCAGCATGTAGAAACAGAAAACTACAGAGTTTTATAGAATTGATAAAGGGACATGAGTCATGGATATAACATTTTAGAGAAAGTAAGCAAAAAGTATGCACAGCAAACTTCGGTGGGAAAATATGACCTCTGCACAACATGTTTTGAATTGGAAATTAAGGATCTCTATTCAAAGGAGAAATCAAAGTATAGTCTGTTCTCCCATTCCTTGTATAGTTGCATTTACTTGTCAACTTTTACATAAGATACATTAGAGATGGTTCTTTTATGGTGGTGTTATTTCCCTGCCCATCACGATTTTAACGAGAGGCTTTTTGCTAGGGTTTCATAGTCTGCGTGTAGATAGGGTGTGGACTGTTGCTAGACTTGAGTTCCAGAATAGCCTAGTTCTAAATTATTCTCATATTTTCCCTTTACCCTTGTGCCTTGTCTTGAAATCCTATACCCTGTCATACCCTTGCTTTTACACATCCCATAATGTAGACTGATAAAATACCTAACCTGATCTGGATTTCCAAAGCAAAAAAGCTGACAATAAATGTCCTGAAATTTAAAACAGCGAAGAGACACCATCTTTTAGTCATATTGGTAAAAAAATTTAAAAATTCATAATAAAAAGTATTGGTAGTTTGCAGGAGGAAAGGGATTCTTACATGCTTCTGGAGATGGGACCAATTGGTACAATATATAAGGAAAATATTGGCAATATCCATTGAAATTTTTAAATGCACTGATCTGAAAACCTAGGAATTCTTTTTTTAGGTATCTACAGTCTGGAAACAGCACTTGCACATATTTACAAGAAGACATATACAGGAATAATTTTGCAATACTAAAACAATATTTAATATTGAATAATTGGAAGTTTACAACATTATAACTAATTTATATCCAGATTATCAAATACAATGCATCATTTTACTATCATTTATAAAGAAAATAGGAATAAACCCACTCTAAAACACACACATGCAAACATAAATGTAACTGTATTATATATATACACATGTATATTTATATTTATATATTGCCCAAGAAACTATACTTTTGCATACAAATGAATAGAAAATGTTTGGAGGAATATACAACAGAGGCAACTGCTATAATTTTCAAATATAACTTAATATTTTATGAAGAAAATATTTTCATATATTGCTTGCAAGATTGAATGTTTATAATAAAAGTTACTAAACATGCTTCCTCCTTTCCCCCCAACACACACCACATGTCCTGAAAGAAGTTTGGATTTTTAAGCAAGTTGTAGGGTAAGTTAAAACTAATTCAATCAAAACCTGGTAGAAAACCCAGTTAGATTAAGTTATTGTAATAAGATATTAAAATGGGATAGTGGTCTCAGTTTTGGCCAAGTTAATACATATCTTGGGATCACAGATAAGAAGTACCTGTACTTCTTTCCATCGAAGTTAGAACAAACAAATATGCATATACAGTCATGCAATACTTAACTACAGGAATGTGTTCTGAGAAATACACCCTTAGGTGATTTCATCCCTGTGCAAATATCATGGAGTGTTCTTACACAAACCTAGATGATATGCCCTACTACATTCTTAGGCTATATGGTATAGCCTATTGTTCCTAGGCTACAAACCTGCACAGTACGTTACTGTACTGAATATTGTAGGCAATTATAATGCAATGGTAAGTGTTTAGGTATCTAAACATATCTAAACATAGAAAAGACACAGGAAAAATATGGTATAAAAGATTAAAAATAGTATACCTGTTTATAGTACTTACCATAGATGGAGCTTGCAGGACTGGAAGTTGGTCTGGATAAATCAGTGTGTGAGTAGTGAGTAAATATGAAGGCCTAGGACATTACTGTGTGCTACTGTGGATTTCATAACAGTATACACTTGGTTCACTTAGGCTATATTCAATTTATTTTAAAAATAATTCTCTACCAATACATTTCCCTTAGCTTTCTGTAATATTTTTGCTTTACAAACTTTTTAAAATTATACTTTAAGTTCTGAGATACATGTGCAGAACATGCAGGTTTGTTACATAGGCATACATGTGCTATGGCGGTTTGCTGCACCCATCAACCCATCATTTACATCAGGTATTTCTCCTAATGCTATCCCCTAGCCCCCCACCCTGCCACAGGGCCCAGTTTATGATGTTCCCCTCACTGTATCTATGTGTTCTCATTGTTCAACTCCCACTTATGAGTGAGAACATGAGGTGTTTAGTTTTCTGTTCTTGTGTTAGTTTGCTGAGAGTGATGGTTTCCAGTTTCATCCATGTCCCTGCAAAGACATGAACTCATTCTTTTTCATGGCTGCATAGTATTCCATGGTGTATATGTGCCACATTTTCTTTATCCAGTCTATCATTGATGGGCATTTGGGTTGGTTCCAACTCTTTGCTGTTGTGAATGGTGCTGCAATAAACACATGTGTGCATGTGTTTATAGTAAAATGATTCATAATCCTTTGGGTATATACCCAGTAATGCAATTGTTGGGTCAAATGTTATTTCTGGTTTTAGATCTTTGAGGAATCGCTGCACTGTTTTCCACAATGGTTGAACTAATTTATATTCCCACCAACAGTGGAAAAGCATTTGTATTTTTCCACATCCTCTCTGGCATCTGTTGTTTCCTGACTTTTTAATGATCAACATTCTAACTGGCATGAGATGGTATCTCATTGTGGTTTTGATTTCCATTTCTTTAATGACAAGTGATGATGAGCTTTTTTTCATATGCTTTTTGGCCGCATAAATGTCTTCTTTAGAGAACTGTCTGCTTATACCCTTTGCCCACTTTTTGATGTTGTTTTTTTTTTTTTTTTTTTTTTTCTTGTAAATTTGCTTAAGTTCCTTGTAGATTCTGGATATTAGCCCTTTGTCAGATGGGTAGATTACAAACATTTTATTCCATTCTGTAGGTTGCCTTTTCACTCTGATGATAGTTTCTTTTGCGGTGCAGAAGCTCTTTAGTTTAATTCGATCCCATTTGTCAATTTTGACTTTTGTTTCTATTGCTTTTAGTGCTTCAGTCATGAAGTGTTTGCCCATGCCTATGTCCTGAATGTAATTGCCTAGATTTTCTTCTAGGGTTTTTATAGTTTTACTTTTTATGTTTAAGTCTTTAATCCATCTTGAGTTAATTTTTGTATGAGGTGTAAGGAAGGGGTCCAGTTTCAACTTTCTGCCTATGAGCAGCCAGTTTTCCCAACACCATTTACTAAATAGGGAATCCTTTCCTCATTGCTTCTTTTTGTCAGGTTTGTCAAAGGTCAGATGGTTGTAGATGTGTGGCATTATTTCTGAGGACTCTGTTTTGTTCCATTGGTTTATATATCTGTTTTGGTACCAGTACCATGCTGTTTTGGTTACTGTAGCCTTGCAGTATAGTTTGAAGTCAGGTAGCATGATGCATCCAACTTTGTTCTTTTTGCTTAGAATTATCTTGGCTATATGGGCTTTTATTCTTTCCATATGAAATTTAAAGTCCCTTTCTCTAATTCTGTGAAGAAAGTCAATGGTAGCTTGATGGGGATAGCATTGAATCTATAAATTACTTTGGGAAATATGACCATTTTCACAATATTGATTCTTCCTATCCATGAGTGTGAAATGTTAATCCAGCAGCACATCAAAAAGCTTACCCAACACAAACAAGTCAGCTTCATCCCTGGGATGTAATGTTGGTTCAACATACATAAGTCAATAAACCTAATCCATCACATAAACAGAACCGATGACAAAAACTACATGATTATCTCAATAGATGCAGAAAAGGCCTTGATAAAATTAAACACCCCTTCATGCTAAAAACTCTCAATAAGTTTGGTATTGATGGAATGTATCTCAAAATAATAAGAACTATTTATGACAAACCCACAGCCAATGTCATACTGAATGGGCAAAAGCTGGAAGCATTCCCTTTGAAAACTGGCACAAGACAAGGATGCCCTCTCTCACCACTTCTATTCAACATAGTATTGGAAATTCTGGCCAGGGCAATCAGGCAAGAGAAAGAAATAAAGGGTATTCATATAGGAAGAGAGGAAGTCAAATTGTCTCTGTTTGCAGATGACATGATTGTATATTCAGAAAGTCCCATCGTCTCAGCCCAAAATCTCCTTAAACTGATAAACAACTTCAGCAAATTCTCAGGATACAAAATAAATGTGCAAAAATCACAAGCATTCCTAAACACCAATAATAGACAGAAGCCAAATCATGAGTGAACTCCCATTCACAATTGCTACAAAGAGGATACATACTTAAGAATACAACTTACAAGGGATGTGAAGGACCCCTTCAAGGAGAACTACAAACTGGTCACGGAAATAAGAGAGAATACTTTGGAAAGTTTTTAAAACTTTTTGACTCTTTTGTAATAACACAGCTGAAAACACAAACACACTTTATAGCTGTACAAAAATATTTTCTTTCTTTAAATCTTCATTCTATAAGCTTTTTTCCTATTTTAATTTTTTTAGTTTTGAACTTTTTTCTTAAAAACGAAGACACAGACACACATATTAGTCTAGAATTATGTCTATTGTTCTCTGTTCCATTTCAATATCTAAAATATACAGATATTCTTTGCAGTGTTTTCAGCTCTCTGCCTAAAGAAGGGAGTTTTTGGCCACATTATTGGCTTTGCTTCTTAATAAACAGGAACTCTAGCAATGAGAGGGAATGCTGTCCTGAGGTAGAAATCTTAAACTGATGATGTAAGCAAATTCCAATTTCCTTTTGCCTTTTGGACACGTAGTAACAAAGTATTGACTAACATCTCTTTTAGCCATGTATATGTAACAGAGAAAATAATGTTCCTAATTTAAAAGGATTTTAATTGAAGAATAATTGACTATTATTCATTTCCTTGTGATATAAACTTTAAAAGGTATAAGACTATTTAGTCAACCTTGCTTCAAGCATAATTTATTAATTGTCTCTCTTCCCATAAGAAGAAGAAATTCTTCTTGGTTTACATGGCTGTGCCAAGAGATGTATTACAGAGAATTTTTTTTCTTTTTCGACTTATTTTAGATTAGAGGGTACGTATGCAACTTTGTAACCTTGATACATTGTGTGAGGCTGAGGTTTGGGATATGAATGATGAATGATCGCATCATCGTGGTACTCAGCATAGTACTCAACAATTAGTTTTGCAACCCTTGCCCCCTCCCACACTTCCCACTCTAGTAGTTTCCAGTGTCCACTGTTGCCATATTTATGTACATAAGTACCTAATGTTTAGCTCCCACTCATAGATGAGAACATGTAGTATTTCTTTTCTGTTCATGAATTAATTCACTTAGGATAATGGCCTCCAGGTGCATTCACATTCCTGCAAAGGACATGATTTTGTTCTTTTTATGGCTACTTAGTATTCCATGGTGTATGTACACATTTTCTTTATCCAATCCACCATTGATGGGCACCCAGATTGATTCCATGTCTTTGCAATTCTGAATAGTGTTGCTACAAACATGCAAGTGCATGTATCTTTTTGGTAGATTTGTTTTCTTTTGGATATATACCCAGAAATTGAATTACTGATTCAAATGGTAGTTCTGTTTTAAGTTTTTTGGGAAATCTCCAAGCTACTTTCCACAGTGGCTGAACTAATTTACATTCCCACCAGCAGTGTATAAAGCATCCTCTTTTCTCTACAGCCTCACCAGTGTCTATTATGTTTTGACTCTTTAAAAATAGCCATTCTAACTGTTGTGAGATGGTATCTCATTGTGGTTTTGATTTGCATTCTCCGATGATTAGTGATGTTGAGCTTTTTTTTTTTTTTTTTTTTTTTATGGTGACTTTTGGAGTTGTCACACCTGGCTTCCTGTGCCTGTTAGCAGTATTCCTTTAAGGGTATGGTGGCTTTCGGAAAATCCTTCACAGCACCCCTTCCTCCTCAAGACTACCCTGGAAGATAATTTTTTTTCCATAGGCTATTGGTTACATAAGTAAGTTCTTTAGTGGTGATTTGTGAGATTTTGGTGCACCCATCACCCGAACAGTATACACTGCACCTTATTTGTAGCCTTTATCTTTCAACCCCTCCCACTCTTCTCCCCAACTCCCCAAAAATCCATTGTATCATTATTATGCCTTTGAGTCTTCCTAGCTTAGCGCCCACATATCAGAGAGAACACACAATGTTTAGTTTTCCATTCCTGTGTTACTTCACTTAGAACAAGAGCCTCTAATCTCATCCAGGTTGCTACAAATGCCATTAATTCATTCCTTTTTATGGCTGAGCAGTATTCTATTGTATTTATATGCCACAGTTTCTTTATCCACTGGCTGATTGATGGGCATTTGGGTTGGTTCCACAATTTTGCAATTGCAAATTGTGCTACTATAAACACATGTGTGCAAGTATTTTTTTCATATACTGACACTGTTCCCCTGGGTAGATACCCAGTAGTGAGATTGCTGGATCAAATGGTAGTTCTACTTTTAGTTCTTTAAGGAATCTCCACATTGTTTTCCATAGTGGCTGTACTAGTTTACATTCCCACCAGCAGTGTAGAAGTGTTCTCTGATCACAACATCCATGCCAACATTTACTGTTTTTTGATTTTTTGATTGTGGACATTCTTGCAGGAATAAGGTAGTATCTATCACATTGTGGTTTTCATTTGCCTTTCCCTGAAAATTAGTGCCATCGAGCATTTTGTCGTATGTTTGTTGGCCATTTGTACATCTTCTTTTGAGAATTGTCTATTCATATATTTAGCCCACATTTTGATGGGATTGTTTTTTTTCTTACTGATTTGTTTAAGTTCATTGTAGATTCTGAATGTTAGTCTTTTGTCAGATATATAGATTGTGAAGATTTTCTTCCACTCTGTGAGTTGTCTGTTACTCTGCTGACTTTTCCTTTTTCTGTGCAAAAGCTCTTTAGTTTAATTAAGTCCCAGCTATTTATCTCTGTTTTTATTGCATTTGCTTTTCAGTTATTGGTCATGAAATCCTTGCCTAAGCCAATGTCTAGAATGGCTTTTCCAATGTTATCTTCTAGAATTTTTATACTTTCAGGTCTTAAATTTAAGTCCTTAATCCATCTTTAGTTGATTTTTGTATAAGGTGAGAGACAAGATCCAGTTTCATTATTCTACTTGTGGCTTGCCAATTATCACAGCACCATTTGTTGAAAGGGTTGTCCTATCCTCACTTTATGTTTTTGTTTGCTTTGTCGGAGATCAGTTGGCTGTAAGTATTTGGGTTTATTTCTGGGATCTCTATTCTATTACATTGGACTATATGTCTATTTTTATACCAATACCATGCTGTTTCAGTGACTATGGACTTATCGTATAGTTTAAATCAGGTAGTGTGATGCCTCCAGATTTGTTCTTTTGTCTGAGTCTTGCTTTGGCTATACAGGCTCATTTTTTGGTTCATATGAATTTTAGAATTCTTTTTTCTAATTCTGTGAAGAATGATGGTGGTATTTTGGTGGGGACTGTGTTGAATTTGCACATTGCTTTTGGCAGTTTGCTGAGAGTTTTAACCATAAAGTGATGCTGGGTTTTGTCAAAAGCTTTATCTGCATCTGTTGAGATGATCGTGTGATTTTTGTCTTTTTTATTTTTTTTTTATTTTTATTTTTTTGAGATGGAGTCTTGCTCTGTTGCCGGGGCTGGAGTGCAGTGGCCGGATCTCAGCTCACTGCAAGCTCTGCCTCCCGGGTTTTAAGCCATTCTCCTGCCTCAGCCTCCCAAGTAGCTGGGACTACAGGCGCCTGCCACCTCGCCCGGCTATTTTTTTGTATTTTTAGTAGAGATGGGGTTTCACTGTGTTAGCCAGCATGGTCTCGATCTCCTGACCTCGTGATCTGCCTGTCTCAGCCTCCCAAAGTGCTGGGATTACAGGCTTGAGCCACCGCGCCCAGCCTGAATTTTGTCTTTAATTCTGTTTATGTGGTATATAACTTTTATTGACTTGTGTAATGTTAAGCCATCCTTGCATCCCTAGTATGAAACCTACCTGATCATCGTGGATTATCTTTTGATATGCTGTTGGATTCAGTTAGCTGGTATTTTGTTAAGAATTTTAGCATCGGGGGGCGGAGCAAGATGGCCAAATAGGAACAGCTCCAGTCTCCAACTCCCAGCGCGAGCGACACAGAAGACCGGTGATTTCTGCATTTTCAACTGAGGTACTGGGGTCATCTCACTAGGGAGTGCCAGACAATCGGTGCTGGTCAGCTGCTGCAGCCTGACCAGTAAGAGCTGAAGGAGGGCGAGGCATCACCTCCCATGGGAAGCACAAGGGGGAAGGGAATCCCTTTTCCTACCAGGGGAACTGAGACACACAACACCTGGAAAATCGGGTAACTCCCACCCCAATATTGCGCTTTAAGCAAACGGGCACACCAGGAGAATATATCCCACACCTGGCCGAGAGGGTCACACGCCCACGGAACCTCCCTCATTGCTAACACAGCAGTCTGCGGCGACCTAACCGCAAGGCAGCAGCGAGGCTGGGGGAGGGGTGCCCGCCATTGCTGAGGCTTAAGTAGGTAAACAAAGCTGCTGGGAAGCTCGAACTGGGTGGAGCTCACAGCAGCTCAAGGAAACCTGCCTGTCTCTGTAGACTCCACCTCTGGGGACAGGGCACAGCTAAAAAACAACAGGGGAAGCAGCAGATGCCTGTGCAGACCCGAACGACTCTGTCTGACAGCTTTGAAGAGAGCAGTGGATCTCCCAACACGGAGGTTGAGATCTGAGAATGGACAGACTGCCTGCTCAAGTGGGTCCCTGACCCCTGAGTAGCCTAACTGGGAGACATCCCCCACTAGGGGCAGTCTGACACCCCACACCTCACAGGGTGGAGTACACCCTGAGAGGAAGCTTCCAAAGGAAGAATCAGACAGGTACACTCGCTGTTCAGCAATACTCTATCTTCTGCATCCTCTGCCACTGATACCCAGGCAAACAGGGTCTGGAGTGGACCTCAAGCAATCTCCAACAGACCTATAGCTGAGGGTCCTGACTGACAGAAGGAAAACTATCAAACAGGAAGGACACCTATACCAAAACCCCATCAGTACGTCATCATCATCAAAGACCAGAGACAGATAAAACCACAAAGATGGGGAAAAAGCAGGGCAGAAAAGCTGGAAATTCAAAATATAAGAGCGCATCTCCCCCTGCAATGGAGTACAGCCCATTGCCAGCAACGGATCAAAGCTGTTCAGAGAATGACTTTGACGAGATGAGAGAAGAAGGCTTCAGTCCATCAAACTTCTCAGACCTAAAGGAGGAATTATGTACCCAGCACAAAGAAACTAAAAATCTTGAAAAAAGAGTGGAAGAATTGACAGCTAGACTAATCAATGCAGAGAAGGTCATAAACGACAGAGATGAAAACCATGACATGAGAAATACGTGACAAATGCACAAGCTTCAGTAACCGACTCGATCAACTGGAAGAAAGAGTATCAGCGATTGAGGATCAAATGAATGAAATGAAGCGAGAAGAGAAACCAAAAGAAAAAAGAAGAAAAAGAAATGAACAAAGCCTGCAAGAAGTATGGGATAATGTAAAAGGACCAAATCTACGTCTGATTGGGGTGCCTGAAAGTGAGGGGGAAAATGGAACCAAGTTGGAAAACACTCTTCAGGATATCATCCAGGAGAACTTCCCCAACCTAGTAGGGCAGGACAACATTCAAATTCAGGAAATACAGAGAACGCCACAAAGATACTCCTCCAGAAGAGCAACTCCAAGACACATAATTGCCAGATTCACCAAAGTTGAAATGAAGGAAAAAATCTTAAGGGCAGCCAGAGAGAAAGGTCGGGTTACCCACGAAGGGAAGCCCATCAGACTAACAGCAGATCTCTCGGCAGAAACTCTACAAGTCAGAAGAGAGTGGGGGCCAATATTCAATGTTCTTAAAGAAAAGAATTTTCAACCCAGAACTTCATATCCAGCCAAACTAAGTTTCATAAGTGAAGGAGAAATAAAATCCTTTACAGATAAGCAAATGCTTAGAGATTTTGTCACCACCAGGCCTGCCTTACAAGAGACCCTGAAGGAAGCCCTAAACATGGAAAGGAACAACCGGTACCAGCCATCGCAAAAACATGCCAAAATGTAAAGACCATCGAGGCTAGGAAGAAACTGCATCAACTAACGAGCAAAATAACCAGTTAATATCATAATGGCAGGATCAAGTTCACACATAACAATATTAACCTTAAATGTTAATGGACTAAATGCTCCAATTAAAAGACACAGACTGGCAAACTGGATAAAGAGTCAAGACCCATCAGTCTGCTGTATTCAGGAGACCCATCTCACATGCAGAGACATACATAGGCTCAAAATAAAGGGATGGAGGAAGATCTACCAAGCAAATGGAGAACAAAAAAAAGCAGGGGTTGCAATCCTAGTCTCTGATAAAACAGACTTTAAACCATCAAAGATCAAAAGAGACAAAGAAGGCCATTACATAATGGTAAAGGGATCAATTCAACAGGAAGAGCTAACTCTCCTAAATATATATGCACCCAATACAGGAGCACCCACATTCATAAAGCAAGTCCTTAGAGACTTACAAAGAGACTTAGACTCCCATCCAATAATAATGGGAGACTTCAACACTCCACTGTCAACATTAGACAGATCAACGAGACAGAAAGTTAACAAGGATATCCAGGAATTGAACTTATCTCTGCACCAAGCGGACCTAATAGACATCTATAGAACTCTCCACCCCAAATCAACAGAATAGACATTCTTCTCAGCACCACATCGCACTTATTCCAAAATTGACCACATATTTGGAAGTAAAGCACTCCTCAGCAAATGTAAAAGAACAGAAATTATAACAAACTGTCTCTCAGACCACAGTGCAATCAAACTAGAACTCAGGGCTAAGAAACTCAATCAAAACCGCTCAACTACATGGAAACTGAACAACCTGCTCCTGAATGACTACTGGGTACATAACGAAATGAAAGCAGAAATAAAGATGTTCTTTGAAACCAATGAGAACAAACATACAACACACCAGAATCTCTGGGACACATTTAAAGCAGTGTGTAGAGGGAAATTTATAGCACTAAATGCCCACAAGAGAAAGCAGGAAAGATCTAAAATTGACACTCTAACATCACAATTAAAAGAACTAGAGAGGCAAGAGCAAACACATTCAAAAGCTAGCAGAAGGCAAGAAATAAATAAGATCAGAGCAGAACTGAAGGAGATAGAGACACAAAAAACCCTCCAAAAAATCAATGAATCCAGGAGTTGGTTTTTTGAAAAGATCAACAAAATTGACAGACCGCTAGCAAGACTAATAAAGAAGAAAAGAGGGAGGAATCAAATAGACGCAATAAAAAATGATAAAGGGGATATCACCACCAACCCCACAGAAATACAAACTACCATCAGAGAATACTGTAAACACCTCTATGCAAATCAACTAGAAAATCTAGAAGAAATGGATAATTTCCTGGACACTTACACTCTCCCAAGACTAAACCAGGAAGAAGTTGAATACCTGAATAGACCAATAGTAGGCTCTGAAATTGAGGTAACAATTAATAGCCTACCCACCAAAAAAAGTCCAGGACCAGATGGATTCACAGCTGAATTCTACCAGAAGTACAAGGAGGAGCTGGTACCATTCCTTCTGAAACTATTCCAATCCATAGAAAAAGAGGGAATCCTCCCTAACTCATTTTATGAGGCCAACATCATCCTGATACCAAAGCCTGGCAGAGACACAACAAAAAAAGAGAATTTTAGACCAATAGCCCTGATGAACATCAATGCAAAAATCCTCAATAAAATATTGGCAAACCGGATTCAGCAGCATGTCAAAAAGCTTATCCACCATGATCAAGTGGGCTTCATCCCTGGGATGCAAAGCTGGTTCAACATTCGCAAATCAATAAACGTAATCCAGCATATAAACAGAACCAAAGACAAGAACCACATGACTATCTCAATAGATGCAGAAAAGGCTTTTGACAAAATTCAACAGCTTTTCATGCTAAAGACACTCAATAAATTCGGTATTGATGAAACGTACCTCAAAATAATAAGAGCTATTTATGACAAACCCACAGCTAATATCATACTGAATGGGCAAAAAATGGAAAAATTCCCTTTGAAAACTGGCACAAGACAGGGATGCCCTCTCTCACCACTCCTATTCAACATAGTGTTGGAAGTTCTGGCTAGGGCAATCAGGCAAGAGAAAGAAATCAAGGGTATTCAGTTAGGAAAAGAAGAAGTTAAATTGTCCCTGTTTGCAGATGACATGATTGTACATTTAGAAAACCCCATCGTCTCAGCCCAAAATCTCCTTAAGCTGATAAGCAACTTCAGCAAAGTCTCAGGACACAAAATTAATGTGCAAAAATCACAAGCATTCTTATACACCAGTAACAAACAAGCAGAGAGTCAAATCAGGAATGAACTTCCATTCACAATTGCTTCAAAAAGAATAAAATACCCAGGAATCCAACTTACAAGGGATGTCAAGGACCTCTTCAAGGAGAACTATAAACCACTGCTCAGTGAAATCAAAAAGGACACAAACAAATGGAAGAACATACCATGCTCATGGACAGGCAGAATCAATATCGTGAAAATGGCCATACTGCCCAAGGTAATTTATAGATTCAATGCCACCCCCATCAAACTACCAATGAGTTTCTTCACAGAATTGGAAAAAACTGCTTTAAAGTTCATATGGAACCAAAAAAGAGCCCGCATTGCCAAGACAATCCTAAGTCAAAAGGACAAAGCTGGAGGCGTCACGCTACCTGACTTCAAACTATACTACAAGGCTACAGTAACCAAAACATCATGGTACTGGTACCAAAACAGAGCTATAGACCAATGGAACAGAACAGAGTCCTCAGAAATAATACCACACATCTACAGCCATCTGATCTTTGACAAACCTGAGAGAAACAAGAAATGGGGAAAGGATTCCCTATTTAAGAAATGGTGCTGGGAAAATTGGCTAGCCATAAGTAGAAAGCTGAAACTGGATCCTTTCCTTACTCCTTATACGAAACTTAATTCAAGATGGATTAGAGACTTAAATGTTAGACCTAATACCATAAAAACCCTAGAAGAAAATCTAGGTAGTACCATTCAGGACATAGGCATGGGCAAGGACTTCATGTCTAAAACACCAAAAGCAACGGCAGCAAAAGCAAAAATTGACAAATGGGATATGATTAAACTAAAGAGCTTCTGCACAGCAAAAGAAACTACCATCAGAGTGAACAGGCAACCTACAGAATGGGAGAAAATTTTTGCAATCTACTCATCTGACAAAGGGCTAATATCCAGAATCTACAATGAACTCAAACAAATACACAAGAAAAAAACAAACAACTGCATCAAAAAGTGGGCAAAGGATATGAACAGACATTTCTCAAAAGAAGACATTCATACAGCCAACAGACACATGAAAATATGCTCATCATCACTCGCCATCAGAGAAATGCAAATCAAAACCACAATGAGATATCATCTCACACCAGTTAGAATGGCAATCATTAAGAAGTCAGGAAACAACAGGTGTTGGAGAAGATGTGGAGAAATAGGAACACTTTTACACTGTTGGTGGGATTGTAAACTAGTTCAACCATTATGGAAAACAGTATGGCAATTCCTCAAGGATCTAGAACTAGATGTACCATATGACCCAGCCATCCCACTACTGGGTATATACCCAAAGGGTTATAAATTATTCTACTACAAAGACACACGCACACGTATGTTTATTGCGGCACTATTCACAATTGCAAAGACTTGGAATCAACCCAAATGTCCATCTGTGACTGACTGGATTAAGAAAATATGGCACATATACACCATGGAATACTATGCAGCCATAAAAAAGGATGAGTTTGCATCCTTTGTAGGGACATGGATGTAGCTGGAAACCATCATTCTTAGCAAACTATCAGAAGAACAGAAAAGCAAACACCGCATGTTCTCACTCATAGGTGGGAACTGAACAATGAGATCACTTGGACTCGGGAAGGGGAACATCACACACTGGGGCCTATCATGGGGAAGGGGGAGGGGGGAGGGATTGCATTGGGGAGTTATACATGATATAAATGACGAATTGATGGGTGCTGACGAGTTGATGGGTGCAGCACACCAACATGGCACAAGTATACATATGTAACAAACCTGCACGTTATGCACATGTACCCTAGAACTTAAAGTATAATAAAAATAAATAAATAAATAAATAAATGTATAAATAAATAAATAAATAAAAATAAAATTAAAAAAGGAAATAACAAAAAAAAAAAAAAAGAATTTTAGCATCTGTGTTCATCAGGGATATTGGTCTGCAGTTTTCTTTTTGTTTATGTCCTTTCCTGGTTTTGGTATTAGGGTGATGTTGGCTTCATAGGATTAATTAGAGAAGACTCCCTCTTGCTCTATTTTGTGGACTAGTGTCAACAGGATTGGTATCAATTCTTCTTTAAATTTCTGGTAGAATTCTGCTGTGAATCTGTGTGGTCCTGGATTTATTTTTGTTGGCAAATTTTTAATTACCATTTTAATCTTGTTGCTTGTTACTGGTCTGTTCAGGGTATCTAATTCGTCCTAATTTAAGCTAGGAGGGTTGTATTTTTCCAGGAATTTATTCATCTCCTCTAGGTTTTCTAGTTTATGGGAGTAAAGGTGTTCATAGCAGCCTTGAATGATGTTCTGTGGTGTCAATTGTAATAGCTCTCATTTTATTTTTTACTTAGGTATTTGGATTTTCTCTCTTTTCTTTGTTAATCTTGCTAATGGTCTATCAATTTTATTTATCTTTCGAGGAACCAGCTTTTCATTTCATTTATCTTTTGTATTTTTTGTTTTTTTGTTTCAATTTCATTTAATTCTGCTCTTCTTGGTCATTTCCTTTCTTCTGCAGGGTTTGAGTTTGGTTTGTTCTTATTTCTTTAGTTCTTTGAGATGTGACTTTAGAATGTCAGTTTGTGCTCTTTGAGTCTTTCTGATGTAGACATTTAGGGCTATGAACTTTCCTATTAACACCGCCTTTGCTATATCCCAGAGGTTTTGATAGATTGTCACTATTGTCATTTAGTTTGAATAATTTTTAAATTTTCATCTTGATTTCATTTTTGACCCAATGATTGGAGCATGTTATTTAATTTCCATGTATTTGCATGTTATTGAAGGTTCCTTTTGAAGTTGATTTCCAGTTTTATTCCACTGTGGTGTGAGAGAGGGCTTGATATAATTTCAATTTTTGTAAATTTATTGAGGCTTGTTTTGTGGCCTATCATATGGTCTGTCTTGGAGAAAGTTCCATGCACTGTTGAATAGAATGTGTATTCTGCAATTGTTGGAAGAAATGTTCTTTATATAACTGTTAAGTCCATTTGTCTCAAGGTATAGTTTAAATCCATTGTTTCTTTGTTGACTTTCTGTTTTTATGAAATGTTTAGTGCTGTCAGTGGACTATTGAAGTCCCCCACTATTATTGTGTTGCTGTCTATCTCTTTTCTTAGGTCTATTAGTAATTGTTTTAGATATTTGAGAGCTCCTGTATTAGGTGCATATATGTTTAGCATTGTGATATTTTCCTATTGGACAAGGCCTTTTACAATTATATAATGCCTCTCTGTCTCTTTTAACTGCTATTGCTTTACAGTTTGTTCTGTACAATATAAGAATAGCTTAGCGTGCTTGCTTTTGGTGTCTATTTGCATGAAATGCCCTTTCTACCTCTTTACGTTAAGTTTCTGTGAGTCCTTATGTGTTAGGTTAGTCTCTTGAAGGCAGCAGATGGTTGGTGAGTTCTTATCCATTCTGCAGTTCTGCATCTGTTAAGTGGAGCATTTAGGCCATTTAAATTCAATGTTAGTAATTGAGATGTGAGGTACCATTCCATTCATTGTGTTGTTACCTGTGTACTTTGGTTGTTTTGTTTTTTGTTTTCGTTTTTTAACTTGTATTTTTGTTTTACAGGTCCTGTGAGATTTATGCTTTAAAGAGGTTCTGTTTTGATGTGTTTCCAGGATTTGTTTCAAGATTTAGTGCTGCTTTTAGCAGTTCTTGTAGTGGTGGCTTGCTGGTGGTGAATTATCTCAGCATTTGTTTGTCTGAAAAAGACTGTATCTTTCTTTCATATACGATGCTTAGTTTCACTGGATACAAAATTATTGGCTGATAATTGTTTTATTTGAAGTTGAGGATAGGGCCCCAATTCCTTCTAGCTTGTAGGATTTCTGATGAGAAATCTGCTGTTAATCTGCTAAGTTTTTCTTTATACGTTACCAGGTGCTTTTGTCTCACAGCTCTTAGGATTCTTTCCTTCATCTTAACATTAAATAGCCTGATGACAATGTGCCTAGGCAATGATCTTTTTGCAATGAATTTCCCAGGTGTTCTTTGTGCTTCTTGGATTTGGATGTCTAAGTCTCTGGCAAGGCTGGGGAAGTATTCCTCGATTAATTCCCCCAAATATGTTTTCCAGATTTTAGATTTCTCTTCTTTCTCAGGAGCACAGATTATTCTTAGGTTTAGTCATTTAACATAATCCCAGACTTCTTGGAAGCTTTGTTCATATTTTCTCACTTTTTTCTCTTTGTCTTAATTGTACTGGGTTAATCTGAAGAACTTGTCTTCAAGCTATGAATTTCTTTCTTCTACTTGTTCAATTCTGTTGCTGAGACTTTCCAGAGCATTTTGTATTTCTATAAGTGTGTCCAATGTTTCCTGAAGTTTTGATTGATTGATTCTTCATGCTATGTATTTCCTTGAATATTTCTCTCTTCACTTCTTATACTTTTTTTTTCGTATTTCCTTGTATTGGTCTTTGCCATTCCTCATGCCTCCCTGATTAGCCTAATAACTAACCTCCTAAATTCTTATACAGGTAAATTGGGGATTTCTTCCTGGTTTAGATCCATTGCTGATGAGCTAGTGTGATTTTGGGGGGTTTATAAGAGCCTTGTTTTGTCATATTATGATAGTCAGTTTTCTGGTTTCTTCTCATTTGGGTAGCCTCTGTCAGAGGGAAGGTCTAGGGCTGAAGGCTGTTGTTCAGGTTCTTTTGTCCCATGGGGGGGTTCCCTTGATGTAGCACTCTCTCCCTTTTCCTATGGATGTGGCTTCCCAAGAGCCACACTGTGGTGATTGTTGTCTCTCTTCTGAGTCTAGCCACCCAGCATGTCTACCAGGCTCTGGGCTGGTACTGGAGGTTGTCTGCACCAAGTCCTGTGATGTGATAGTCTATGGGTCTCTCAGCCATGGACACCAGCACTTGTTCTGGTGGAGGAGGCAGGGGACTGAAATGGACTCTGTGAAGGTTCTTAGCTTTGGTGGTTTTAATGCTCTATTTTTTTTTTTTTTCTTTTGCTGGTTGACCTTCTGCCAGGAGGTGGCACTTTACAGAAAGCATCAGCAGTGGTAATATGGAGAGGAACTGGTGATGAGTGGGGCCCTAGAGCTCCCAAGAGTATATACCCTTTGTCTTCAGCTAACAGTGTGGGTAGGGAAGGACCATCAGGTGGGGGCAGGGTTAGGTGTGTCTGAGCTCAGACTCTCCTTAAGCAGGTCTTGCTGTAGCTGCTTTAAAGGATGGGGGTGAGGTTCCCAGGTCAATGGAGTTATGTACCTAGGAGGATTATGGCTATCTCTGCTGAGTCATGCAGGTTGTCAGGGAAATGAAGGAAGGCCAGCAATCACAGGCCTCATCCAGCTCCCATGCAATCTGAAGGGCTGGTCTCACCCCCATTGTGCCCCCACTAACAGCACCAAGTCTGTTTCCAGGTAGTGGGCAAGGAGGGCTGAGAACTTACCCCAAGCTACTCACCTCCCAGCTGTGAAAGTAAAAGGTTTTAGTTCTTCCCCACCTATGGAATCTGCACACCAGATTCACACCCTCCCGTGACCAGGAGGTTTCTCACCTCGTTCAAATTGTTACAAAGTTCAGCTGGAGACATCCTTCTCCATGTGGCATTTTCCCTGCACTTCCGGCCAGCCTCCTGAAGGATCCCTGTGGTGCCAGGCAGGAATAGTCTGCTGGGGGATCCAGTGATCTCCCAGGGCCTTTCCTGCTGCTTCCTCTACCCCTGTATTTCACTTGGCTCTCCTAAATTGACTCAGCTCCAGGTAAGTTTAGAAACTTCTCCTGCAAACTAGACCTTCAGTTTCCAAGCATTTTTTCATAGTTTATTGACCACGTGTAAGTCCTCCTTTGAGAAGTGTCTTTTGCCCATTTTTTAAATGGGATTCTTTGTTTTTTGCCTCTTCAGTTGTTCAAGTTCCTTATAGATTCTGGATGTTAGACCTTTGTTAGATGCATATTTTGCAAATATTTTCTCCCATTCTGTAGGTTGTGTTTAATCTGTTGACAGTTTCTTTTGCTGTGAAGAAGCTCTTTAGTTTAATTAGGTCCCACTTGTCAATTTTTTTGTTGTTGTTGCAATTATATTTTAGGACTTACTTGTAAATTCTTTCCCTAGGCATATGTCCAGTACAGTGTTTCTGAGTTTTTCTTCTAGGATTCTTACAGTTTGAGGTTTTACATTTAAATCTTTAATCCACTTTGCATCAATGTTTGTTTATGGTGAAAGGTAGAGGTGCAGTTTTATTCTTCTGCACATGTTATAGCTAGTCAGCTATCCCAATATTGTTTATCGAATAGGGAGTTCTTTCCCCTTTGCTTATTTTTGTCAACTCTGTCAAAGATTAGATGGCTGTTTCTGTGAAGTCTTATTTATGGGGTCTTTATTCTGTTTCATTAGTCTATGTGTCTGTTTTTGCCCCAGTACCACACTGTTTGGTTACTGTAGCCTTATATTAATAGTATAGTTGGAAGTCAGGTAATGTGATGCCTCCATCTTTGTTTTTGTTTAGAAATGCTTTGGCTATTTGGGATCTTTTATGATTCCATATGAATTTTAGAATACTTTTTTCCAATTCTGTGAAATATGATGGTAGTTTGATAGAAATACCATTGATTCTGTAGATTGTATTATACAGTATGGCCATTTTAATGATACTGAGTTTTCCAATCCATGAGGATGGAATGTTTTTCCATTTGTTTGTGTCATCTCTGATTTCTTTTAGCAGTGTTTTGTAGTTCTCCTTGTAGAGATCCTTCACTTCATTTGTTGAATGTCTCGCTGGGTATTTTGTATTTGTTTGTGGCTGTTGTAAAGGGGATTGCATTCTTCATTTGGCTCTCCATTATTGATATATAAAAATGCTACTGACTTTTGTACATTGATTTTGTTTCCTAAAACTTTGTTGAAGTCATTTATCAGTTCCAGGAGCCATTTGACAGAGTCTTTGGGGTTGTCTAGGAATAAAATCGAATTGTCCATGAAGAGAGATAGTTTGACTTCTTCTTTTACTATTTGGATGCCTTTTATTTCTTCCTCTTGCTTTACTGCCCTGGCTAGCACTTCCAGTACTATGTTGAAAGAGAGGTGACAATAAGCATCCTTATCTTGTTCCAGTTCTCAGGAGGAAAGCTTTTAGTTTTTGCTCATTCATTATGATATTGGCAGTGGATTTCTCATGAGTGGCTCTTATTATTTTGAGGTATGTTCTTTTGATGCCTAGTTTCTTGAAGCTTTTTATCACAAAGGGATGTTGAGTGTCATCGAAAGGTTTTTCCATATCTATAGAGATAATCATAAGGTTTTTGCTTTTAATTCTATTTATGTTGTAAATCACATTTATTGAGTTGCATGGGTTAAATGAACTTTGCATCCCAGGAATAAAGCCTACTTGATCATTGTGAGTTAACTTTTTGATGTGCTGTTGTATTTTGCTGAGGATTTTTTTATCTATACTCATAAGGGATAGTGGCCTGTAGTTTTCTTTTTTCATTGTGTCTTCACCAGTTTTGGTGTCAGCGTGATGCTGGCTTCATGGAATGAGTTGAGGAGGAGTGCCTCATCCTTGATTTTTTGAAACAGTTTCAGTGAAACTGTTACCAGCTCCTCTTGTACATCTGGTAGAATTTGGCTGTCAATCCATTTGGTCTGGTACATTTTTTGATTGCTAGATTTTTTATTACTGATTCAAGTTTGGAACTTGATATTGGTCTGTTTGGTGTTTCCATTTCTTACTGATTTAATATCAGGGGACGGTATGTTTCCAGGAATGTATCCATTTCCTCCAGATTTTCTAATTTGTGTGTACAGAGTTGTTAATAATAGTCTCTGAGGACCTTTTGTATTTCTGTGGGACTGGCTGTATTGCAACCATTGTAATTTCTGATTGTGCTTATTAGAATCTTCTCTTTTTGTTAATCTAGCTAGCAGTCTATTGATCTTGTTTATCCTTTCAAAAAAGCCACTTTTTGTTTCATTGATTCTTTGTATGGATTTTTGAGTCTCAATTTCCTTCAGTTCCTCTCTGTATTAGTCCATTTTCATGCTGCTGATAAAGACATACTCGAGACTGGCCAATTTACAAAAGAAAGATGCTTAATTGCACTCACAGTTCCACGTGGCTGGGGAGGCCTCACGATCATCGTGAAAGGCGAGGAGGAGCAAGTCACATCTTACATGGATGGTGGCAGACAAGAAGAGAGCTTGTGCAGAGAAACTCCTGTTTTTAAAACCATCAGGTCTCATTACACTCATTCACTATCACAAGCAGTGCAGAAAGACCTCCCCCATGATTCAGTTATCTCCCACTGGATTCCTCCCATGACACGTGGGAATTGTGGAAGTTACAATTCAAAATGAGATTTGGGTAGGGACACGGCCAAACCATATCACACTCTGATTTTAGTTATTGTTTTTCTTCTGCAAGCTTTAGAGTTAGTTTCTTCTTTTTTTTTTAGTTCTCATAGGTGTGATGTTAGATTGTTAATTTGAGATCTTTCTTTTTGAGGTAGGCAGTTAGTGCTATAAACTTCCCTTTTAACAATGCTTTAGCTGCATCCTAGAGTTCTGGTATTGATACAGTTTGGACCTGTGTCGCCACACAAATCTCATGTTAAATTCTAATCCCCAATGTTGGAGGTCAGGCTGAGGCAGGAGAATAGGGTCTGGGGGCAGGGAACATAAGGCCTATTCACACTGACTTCCTAGAACTAAATCAAATGGAAACATGTTTCCTCTCCATTTACATAGGGCATACATCAAGTAAATGGCTTTGTAACTTTACTTCAGCCTCTTCATTTACATAGGGCATACACCAAATAACCAATACAGACCTCTAGAAAGTATTTAAACTTCAGAAAATTCTGTAACCAGGCCCTTGAGCCCCTATGCTTAAGCCTGCTCTCACCCTGTGAAGTGTACTTTCATTTTCAATAAATCTCTGCTTTTGTTGCTTCATTCTTTTCTTGCTTTGTTTGTGAATTTTGTCCGTTCTCTGTTCAAGACACCAAGAAGCTAGACACCCTCCACTAGTAACAGGGCCTGGTGGTAGGTAACTGAATCATTGGCGTGGTTTTTCATGAGTGGTTTAGCACCATCCCCCTCACGCTGTTCTTGTGATAGAGTTCTCATGAGATCTGGTTAAGTGTAGCACCTCCCTTCCCTCCTTGGTTCTGCTCCTGACATGTAAGATGTCTTCTCCCACTTTGCCTTCTGTCATGAGTAAAAGCTCCCTGAGGCCTCCCTAGAAGCAGATGCCACTATGCTTCCTGTATAGCCTGTGGAACCATGAGCCAATTAAACTTATTTTCTTTATATATTACCCAGTCTCAGGTATTTCTTTATAGCATTATGAGAACAGACTAATATAGGGATATTGTGTGTCTGTTTTCAGTTATTTAAAAAATAATTTTGATTTCTGTCATGATTTTGTGGTTTGCCCAAAAGTCATTCAGGAGCAAGCTGTCTAATTTCCATGTATTGTGTAGCTTTAAGAGATCTTCTTGTTGTTGATTTATATTTTTATTCCACTGCAGTCTGAGAGTATGTTTGGTATGATTTTGATTTTTTTAAATTTATTGAGACTTGTTTTATGGCTAAGCATGTGGTCAATCTTGGAGTATATTCAATCTATGAACGAGAAAAATATATACTCTGTGGTTGATGGGTGGAGGATTCTGTAGATGCCTATTAAGTCTAATTGGTTAAGAGTCATGTTTAAGTCCAGAATTTCTGTTACTTTTCTGCATTAATGATCTGTCTAATGCTTTCCATGAGGTGTTAAAGTTTCCCACTATTATTGTGTGGCTGTCTGTCTTTTCATAGGTTTAGATGTACTTTTTTATGATTCTGGGTACCAGTGCCCCAATGTTGGGTGCATATATGTTTAGGACAGTTAAGTCTTCTTGCTGAATTGAACACTTTGTCATTAGGTTATGCCCTTTTTAATTTTTTTTTTTTTTTTTTTTTTTTTTTTTTTTACTGTTGTTGATTTAAAGTCCATTTTATCTGATATAAGAATAGTGACCCTTGCTCTTTTTTGGTTTCTGTTTGCATAATAGATCTTTTTCCAGCACTTTACTTTGAGCCTATCGGTGTCATTATATGTGAGATGGGTCTCTTAAAGACAACAGACAGATGGGTCTTACTTTTATGTCCAACTTGCTATTCTGTACCTTTTAAGTGGGGTGCATAGATCATCTACATTCAAGGTTAATATTTATATGTGAGGTTTTGATCCTACCATAAAGTTGGAAGCTGGTTGCTTTGTAAGTTTATTTTGTATTTTATCTTTATACAGTCTGCAAGTGATGTACTTATGTGTTTTTTGTGGTAGTATTGTAGTGTCTATTGTACTTTTTCTTTATAGGGTCTGCAGGCTATGTACATAAGTGTGATTTTGTCGTAGCAGGTATCACTCTGTTTTTTCCTATTTAGAACTCCCATAAGAATCTCTTGTAAGGCTTTTCTAGTGGTAATAAAATTCCTTACCACTTACTTGTCTAGAAAAGATTTTGTTTCACCCTTGCTTATAAAGCTTAGTTTGGGGGGAACATGAAATTCTTGGTTGAAACATTTTTTTCTTTATGATGCTGAAAATAGGCCCCCAATCTCTCCTGACATGTAAAGTTTCTGCTGAGAACTCCCTTGTTAACCTGATGGGGTTCCTTTTGTTTGTGATATACCCTTTTTCTCTAACTGCCTTTGAGGTTTTTTTCTTTAGCATTGACCTTGTACAGTGCGGTGACAATATACCCTGATAAGGATTGTTTTGTGTAGTATCTTTCAGGTGTTCTTTGGATTTCTTATATCTGGATGTCTGTCTCTAACAAGATTAGGGATGTTTTCTTGAATTATTTCCTCAAATATGTTTTTCAGGTTCTTTGCTTTTTCTCCTTCTATTTCAGGAATGCCAATAATTTGTAGGTTTGGTCACTTTACAAAATCTCATATTTCTTGAAGTCATTGCTCATTTTTTAAAAAAATTATTTTTTCTTTATTTCTGAAATTCTTTCTTCTGCTTGAGCCAATCTATTGATAAAGCTTTCCATTGTATTTTTTAATTCCTTCAGTTAAATTCCAGAAGCTGTGACTGATTTCTTTTTAAGACGTTATCTCTTGCTTCATTTCCTGGATTGCTTTAGAAGCTTTTTTGTGTTGACTTTTAACCTTGTCTTGGATCTCAGTGAGCTTCCTTGCAATCCATGCTTTGAATTCTTTATGTATCATTTCTGAATTTCCATTTCAGTTAGGAACTATTGCTGGAGAGCTAGTGTAATCCTTTGGTGGTGTCACTACATTTGTATTTTTCATGGTGCAAGAATTTATTGCACTGGCTCCCTCTTATCTGGAGACACTAACACTTCTAACTTTTGTAATTATTTTTATGTGGGTAGAATATTTTCTTTTTCTTTCTTTGCTATTATGTTAGTATACCATTATTTTTCTTTCCCTTTCCTCCCTAAGGGGTGTGACTGTAGAGAATGCTGTGTAAGGTCTTTGGGCTCTGCTTCTTTAACCCTGTGTACCTCTTTCAGCAGATTTTATACTAGGCTGTTCAGTTTGGCCCACAAGCCCACAGATTACACTTATAGGTAAGAGCCAGATGCAGCCAATGTGGTTGGGTATATACTTGATTTTTTTCTTTTTACTTGCAACAGTATTCTTTTGCCTCAGGCAATGGGTTAATTTGTAGAATGCACAGTAGTCTAAGCTCCCTGCTTAGCCCTGGGGAGCAGGAGTCACAAAGGATGGAGCCAGACAAAGCAGGTCCACCTATGTCCACGAAGGGTGGGGAGGCTCAGCCTGCTAAACCAAGTGAATGGGGGCTCCAAATGCCTGGAGATCTTTCTGGAAGTGGAACAGAGAAAGCCCTGCTATACCATAATCTATGTACAGGAATGGTGGGGTAGCTCAGGCTGCTGAACCAGGTGAATAGCTTATCTGAGTGCCGAGTGATCTGACTGGGCATGGAGCAGAGAAAGTCTTGCTGCACCAAGATCTCTGTCCAGGAAGGGTAAGGTGGCTCAGGATGCTGGTTCAGGCAAGCAGGTGCTTCAAATGCCTGGATTTCTGCCTGAAGGTGGAGCATAGAGGCCCCTGCTACACCACAATCTCATGGGAGCATGGTATGCCACTTCTGAAATTAGCTTAGCAAGGACTGTGGCTTCCACCATGGGTACATATTTTTTGTCTGTCTGCCTTTCATTCTCTCTCTCTCTCTCTTTCTGTCTCTTTGTATCAATCTTTCCTAGGGAAGTAAGTGGCCATGTTACGAGGCATAGTACAGAAGGGCTTCTGTGGTGAGAAACTGAGTGTCTGGCCAACAGCTATTGAAGATACAAGGCCTGCTAACTACCATACGAGTGAGTTTGAAAGCAGATCCTTCACCTCAAGCTGAACGTTAAAATGACACAGCCCTGCCTATTTTGACTGCAGCTTAACTGCAACTTCATAAGAGATCTTGAGCCAGAACCTCCCAACTAAGTCACACTCAGAATCCTGACCCTCAGAAACTACGTGAGTTAATACACCTTTGTTGTTACTTTAGCTGCTAAATATTGAGGTAATTTATTACACAATATTTGGTAACTAATACTCTTAGTTACTAATTTTACAACACCTTTTTGGAGAGTCTGCATTGATTGAAAGAGAAGGGTAGATTGTAGTTATTTGTGACCAGTTGGATGTGAAAAAAAAATGAACACCTTTTAACTGTAATGTTTTCCCACTTTTGTCATCATACTCATAAGAGATCTGGAGAAATAAATCATTTTCCTTATACAAATTTGGAGTCTAATGGGTCTACAGAGGCTCACTGTCTATCCAATATAATACAGCAGGCAAGTCAGTAAAACCTGAACTGCATCACCACTTTTCATATTTCTACCCCTATGGTCTTTGTCGTGAAACCACCTTGCCTCTGCTTCCCATTTCTGTCCAACAGTTGGTTGGTAGTCAACTAAAGAAGGAGGTTGAAAAACATTCAAGAATTTAGCTTTAGGTTGTAATACCTAATATAAGAATGGGAATTGTAATGAAAGTTACCAGCTTACATCACTGATGCCATTATTATTTTATAAAATATCTTATTAAACCAGATAAACTGTCATATTATATATATTATCGTATTATGTATAGCCAAATTGGCAAGTTTGACCAAATTGGCAGGTATTCCATCAACTCTTCATGTATCAGTGGCTTGTTAAAAACTGTGTCCAATTTTATTGTATGTTAAAAGAAGCACTTAGGAGTGAGATGAGATTCCATCTTCACAGTTTCTTCAGTGTTTTGGAAGGACCCAGATACAGTTTATAAAACTTTAAGAGTTTGGAGATCACCTTGAAGAGATGGGCGTTAAAAAGGTTTATAAGGCCGGGCGCGGTGGCTCAAGCCTGTAATCCCAGCACTTTGGGAGGCCGAGACGGGTGGATCACGAGGTCAGGAGATCGAGACCATCCTGGCTAACACGGTGAAACCCCGTCTCTACCAAAAAAAAAAAAAAAAAATACAAAAAACTAGCCGGGCGAAGTGGCGGGCGCCTGTAGTCCCAGCTACTTGGGAGGCTGAGGCAGGAGAATGGCGTAAACCCGGCAGGCGGAGCTTGCAGTGAGCTGAGATCTGGCCACTGCACTCCAGCCCCCGCGACAGAGCGAGACTCCGTCTCAAAAAAAAAAAAAAAAAAAAAAGGTTTAGAAATGACCAACAAAGATGGTGTGGCTTCCACATCCAAAAATGTACCTCTTCTGTTGGAGGATGACTTTGAATTTGGTTACCTTGGGTCTATTTTGATTTTTGAGTCCCTAAAAATATTTCTGCATTATCTTAGTCTCAGGTACTTAGACGTTTGGGGATTTAAAAAAAAAAGCATGAGACTTAACGATGATATTGTGGCATTTGGCTTCAGTTTATGAATTGGAAAAAAATATTTGGGAGAACAAAATTATTCCTTTTGAGCTAAGAAAGTATTAAAATGGTATTACAATCTTAAAACAAGCATTCTTAGAGTGATTTATACTGTGATTTTTAATTTCTTTACTTCAGTGTTGAAATCACTTGAAATTAGAGAGCATGGCTACAGTCCTAGCATCACCACACACTAGCTATGTGAAACTTGGTTAAAGATGCTAAGCCTCAGTCTCTTTACTGTAAAATGAGATTATTAATGCTACATTCCTTATAGGGTTTTAAGGAGAATTAAGTAACTTAATACCTGTACATTATATCATATAGTGCCTATGATATAATAAGCTTTCAGCAGATGCTGTCCATTATTATTTAATAATAGTTTCTTGAATGATAACAACCAGGCAATTAGGCCATATTTCTCCTGGTTGCTATAATCTACTGGGGAAGCAATCAATCTATAAAAAAGATGGAAACTGAGAAGGAAAAGGGGTTAGAAAAGTAAAAAATAAAAAATCAGCTAAATTTACTAATTTTAACTCACGTTACTAGTGAACAGACCACATCAAACTTTGAGGTAAAACTATGTATTACAAAGTAAATACCAAGTACATTCTAATATTCTTTTAGTTTACTATATTTATTTTCACAAACATTTACTTTGTACCTAACCTACACATTTTTGAGAGCTTGTTACCTAATTATTTAAGTTGTAATGTACTCAAGTATCTTTCCCTATAAAGGCTGATTACCATTTTATAGCAGGTTTATACTCCTGTTAGAATTTCTGGGTCTTCCTTTCAGTAACGACTGGATAAAATGTGACATCTTTAGCAAAGTCTTACTCAAGACATTCAAGCAAAGGCAGCTTCTTCTTCTATTCTGCTCCCCTAGATAATATTTCACAATTATTCCCACCACAAGGTATTCTAAACATTTATTTGTATACTTCTTTCCTCCACTAGATAGCAATCACATCAGACGTATGAAGTTAAAAACTTTCTTTTCATTTTATCTTTTGCAGAGATTCATTACCTGAATGAATGAGGAAGGAATTCGATTCTTTACTGTGGAGCAGAGTATGTAGAATACTAAGATATATGTGTATATAGTGATATTGATGTAGATTTAGATATACATGTGACAATATATAGTTATATGGTATTTAGTGAGAACAACAATCTTACTTTTTTTTTTATTACACTTTAAGTTCTAGGGTACATGTGCACAACATGCAGGTTTTTTACATATGTACACATGTGCCATATTGGTGTGCTGCACCCATTAACTCATCATTTACATTAGGTATATCTCCTAATGCTAATCCTCCCTCCTACCCCCTCCCCACAATAGGACTTGGTGTGTGATGCTTCCCTTCCTGTGTCCAAGTGATCTCATTGTTCAATTCCCACCTATGAGTGAGAACATGCTGCATTTGGTTTTCTGTTCTTGCGATAGTTTGCTGAGAATGATGGTTTCCAGCGGCATCCATGTCCCTACAAAGGACAGGAACTCATCCGTTTTTATGGTTGCATAATATTCCATGGTGTATACGTGCCACATTTTCTTAATCCAGTCTATCATTGATGGACATTTGGGTTGATTCCAAGTCTTTGCTATTGTGAATAGTGCCACAATAAACATATGTGTGCATGTGTCTTTATAGCAGCATGATTTATAATCCTTTGGGTATATCCCCAGTAATGGGATGGCTGGGTCATATGGTATTTCTAGTTCTAGATCCTTGAGGTATCACCACACTGTTTTCCATAATGGTTGAACTAGTTTACAGTACCACCAACAGTGTAAAAGTGTTCCTATTTCTCCACATCCTCTCCAGTACCTGTTATTTCCTGATTTTTTAATGATTGCCATTCTAACTGGTGTGAGATGGTATCTCATTGTGGTTTTGATGTGCATTTCTCTGATAGCGAGTGATGATGAGCAGTTTTTCATGTGTCTGTTGTCTGTATGAATGTCTTCTTTTGAGAAGTGTCTGTTCATATCCTATGTTCACTTTTTGATGGGGTTGTTTTTTTGTTGTAAATTTGGTTGAGTTCTTTATAGGTTCTGGATATTAGCCCTTTGTCAGATGAGAAGATTGAAAACATTTTCTCCCATTCTGTAGGTTGCCTGTTCACGCTGATAGTAGTTTTTTTTGCTCTGCAGAAGCTCTTTAGTTTAATTAGATACCATTTGTCAATTTTGGCTTTTGTTGCTGTTGCTTTTGGTGTTTTAGACATGAAGTCCTTGCCCATGCCTATGTCCTGAATGGTATTACTTAGGTTTTCTTCTAGGGTTTTTATGGTATTAGGTCTAACATTTAAGTCTCTAATCCATCTTGAATTAATTTTCATATAAGGAGTAAGGAAAGGATCCAGTTTCAGCTTTCTACTTATGGCAAGCCAATTTTCCCAGCACTACTTATTAAACAGGGAATCCTTTCCCCATTTCTTGTTTTTGTCAGGTGTGTCAAAGATCAGATGGCTGTAGATGTGTGGTATCATTTTTGAGGGCTCTGTTCTGTTCCATTGGTCTATGCTGTTTTGGTTACTGTAGCCTTGTAGTATAGTTTGAAGTCAGGTAGTTCTCCTTGAAGAGGTCCTTTACATCCCTTGTAAGTTGGATTCCTAGGTATTTTATTCTCTTTGAAGCTATTGCGAATGGGAGTTCATTCATGATTTGGCTCTCTGTTTGTCTGTTACTGGTGTATAAGAATGCTTGTGATTTTTGCACACTGATTTTGTATCCTGAGACTTTGCTGAAGTTGCTTATCAGCTTAAGGAGATTTTGGGCGGAGATAATGGGGTTTTCTAAATATACAATCATGTCATCTGCAAATAGGGACAATTTGACTTCTTCTTTTCCTAACTGAATACACTTGATTTCTTTCTCTTGCCTGATTGCCCTAGCCAGAACTTCCAATACTATGTTGAATAGGAGTGATGAGAGAGGGCATCCCTGTCTTGTGCCAGTTTTCAAAGGGAATGCTTCCAGGTTTTGCCCATTCAGTATGATATTGGCTGTGGGTTTGTCATAAATAGCTCTTATTATTTTGAGATACGTTCCATCTATACCGAATTTATTGAGAGTTTTTACCATGAAGGGCTGTTGAATTTTGTCAAAGGACTTTTCTGCATCTATTGAGATAATCATATGGTTTTTGTCTTTGGTTCTGTTTATATGCTGGATTACGCTTATTGATTTGTGTATGTTGAACCAGCCTTGCATCCCAGGGATGAAGCCCACTTGATCATGGTGGATAAGCTTTTTGACGTGCTGCTGGATTCGGTTTGCCAGTACTTTATTGAGGGTTTTTGCATCGATGTTCATCAGGGATATTGGTCTAAAATTCTCTTTATTTGTTGTGTCTCTGCCAGGCTTTGGTATCAGGATGATGTTGGCCTCATAAAATGAGTTAGGGAGGATTCCCTCTTTTTCTATGGATTGGAATAGTTTCAGAAGGAATGGTACCAGCTCCTCCTTGTACCTCTGGTAGAATTCAGCTGTGAATCCATCTGGTCCTGTATTTTTTTTTAGTTGGTAGGCTATTAATTATTGCCTCAATTTCAGAGCCTGCTATTGGTCTATTAAGGGATTCAACTTCTTCCTGGTTTAGTCTTGGGAGAGTGTAAGTGTCCAGGAAATTATCCATTTCTTCTAAGTTTTCTTACTCTTACATCAGACCACTATGCTTACGATAGCATAGTGAAGAGGGCTGAGACTACTGACAATTCTTTCCTCTCGCAGAGAGGATTCCCAGCAGTTATTTTTGCTTTGTTTTGTTTTGTTTTGTTTTGTTTTTTTGCCAATTGCTCTTGGCAGTGGCTCCTGGCACAGGCTCCCAACAGCTGTTCCCATCTGTAACAGTTCTCTCAAATAGCTCCCATTGTCAGTAAGCTTCCTTACTACAATTCTAGGATAACAGTAGAGCTTCCTATTTTGAAGCACTCTTGCTTCCTTTATCCTTCCTTTGGTAACTGGTTCCTGCTTTCTTTGCACCATTTCTGGGGGGTAGTTTACGACAGAGTCCACACAGAGCCCTCTAGGTAGTTACAGAATAAACCCACTCTTTTTCATTGGTCCTTTAATGTAATCCTCGTAATAACCCTCATGAATGGGTTTCAGAGATAATGATCCTCTCAGTCTCAGAGTTGAATAAACCCACTCTTTTTAAGGGATCAGTTCAAAGATATTAAGACAAAAAATCCTAAGTTATAAATAGTGTTATAGTTTCAGTAACTTTCTATGGTCTACCTAATGTATTCTGAGGTTTGGGATCCCCCAGTGGATTTACAACTGCTTGAGGCGATTATACCCTTGGCGATTAACTGAACACACGTCTAGTGGAGATTTTACTTTATTTTATTTTACAATGCATAACTGCCCTTTCTTCTGTTGTAAGCAGTCAAATGTTATTTTGGGAATGCTTCCCTCACGTAGTTCTAGTTCATATGACTGAGGTGGAGAGAGATGGAACCCACAAACCCATTTGTTTAAGAGATTATGCCACGTTCTATGTTGCACAGGTTCTATGTTAATTAAAACAACAGACTATCAGGAAATGTATCTATCTATCTATGTATTAAAAGAGCTAAATTATTTTTCCAATGGCTTTGATAAAGATAAAGAATTACGTGAGCTTCAGCTGCTGGTGGCAGCTACAGGAAGACGGCCTGCCTGAGAGTGTGTGTGTGTGCATGTATGTGTGTGTGTGCCTGTGGGTGTGTAAGAGAAAGAGAGAATTCTGAAAGTAATATTTTGAGTGCTTGAACTTAGGCTTCTTGTCCACCTCTATCCAGGCACTTCTCTATGTGTTCAATAACATTCTTCTTCTTCTTCTTATTATTATTATTATTATTATTATTATTCATGTAATCTAGTTTGAATTAGGTTTCTGCAACTTGTAACCAATATGGCTCAACTACTGAATGAAGAAATGAAGAGACCTGATGGAGGCTCCAGATCCCACTTGCCCGTTTTTGCCTAGGTAGTAACCATACAATCAGGGAACCAGGATTCTCAGAACAGTTTTTATTTCAAATGTTTCCTCCTATTTTCCCTATCAATATATGTTCAATTGTTATATTTTATTATTTTTCCCCAGAAATAAATGGTAATTACACCCACAGAGCATAGGGACGCCAATGAAAACCAAGTTTTTCTATAGCTACCTTGGGACTTTCTATGTTCTTTTGTAAATGTCAAATTACAAAAGGGGTTAATTGTAGCTACTCTTCCCCCTCTTCCACACAGAACTGTGAATATTTGTAAATATATATATACACACACACACACACACACACACACACATATATAATGGTATATTAGTTCACAGAGGATATAAAATAGAAAGGGTACACAAATGTATGGTTTAAATGCTATTAATACTGTGAATAACTTTGCAGTAATAATGAGGTACTCAGGAATGGCCATCTTCCCTAGTGTAGCATAAATCTTGGAAATAATACCAAGGTCCTGATAACATCTAGCACAGTTTTCGTTGTGTGTAAAATGACCTTTTTGACTGCTTAATCTGAAAACATTTCTCAGGAATTTTCTAGTGGAAAGCATTTGTATACATCTATCTTATCATCATCTAGTATTTAAAGGTTTCAAAAAGGCACAGTGGAGTCATTTCCTTACTCATATACGAGTTGTGGTGCCAGGAAGCTAGCTTCAGTCTTTCCTGGGAAGTCTTCCTAGATCCAGTCATCATTCTTAGAAGAAAAATAGGCTACAAGAAGGACAATGAGATTGTAGAGACAAGCCACTTCACCTTCTTATCTTTCACATGAATAAATCAAACCTCAGAGAGCTGCACTGTTGCACTGATGTTAACTTGCTGCTATAGTCCATTGCCCTATTTTCCATTATTTAGTCTGTTTCCATTATAAATTCTGTTGCACTGGTGATATTATAACCTTAATACATCAGATAATTCCTACATGGAAGAGAAAAATAAAAGGTGGTCATCCAGATAATTCAAGCCCCCCAAAAAGTGAAAGAAAATTTTCAGAGAAATGAGTATAATGCAGCAGTGACCATTTTAGACAAAAAAAATCTCTGCTCTAATGGGCCTTACATTCTAGTAGGGTGAGAGAGTCAATAAATAAGATAAATTACTGAAATGCATGTTAAATGATGATAAGTACCAAATACACAATAGATTGTGCATATACCATGTAACAACACATTATATTTTTAATGTTTTAGAAATAAAATAATAGAAACATGTGACCTGGGTAAAACTCCCTTTTCTACTTTCAAGTCTGAGCTGAAAGGTTACTATGGCTGTAGGTATTTTTGTCCAAAAGAGGACTATAATAACAAAAAAGTGTTAGCATATATGTTTGGAATCTGGAGTTGAAAGTGATATAAAGAAAATTCTAACACAGTCCAAATTATCTAGAATAAAATTAGTTAAAAACTACCTCAGCAAAACAGAAATTGGGGATAAGAGTGGGTGGACAGAAAAGTAAAACATCCAATGGACTTGGGCAGGGGTAGGGGAGAAGAAGGAGAGCAGGGAAAATTAAAAGTATTCCACAGGTCTCTCATCTTTTTTAGATTGAAAAGAAATAGAGGGGATAGTTTCTATTGGAGGTGAATGTATTTGTATTTTATATTCAAACAATGTTTAGACATTTGCATGATTATGAAAGTAGAGAAAGGAAAAGTAGACATTAACAGAAGAGCAAAGTAGAACTTCCATAAAGAAGAAGGAATGCATGAAATAATAACAACCTGATCAAACTAGCAGAAAAATAGAACTGGAAAAATAGAAAAGAGTAGTATGAAATGTGTAATACTAAAAAAACATCAATTCATCTGGAATTAATAAGCATAATTCATTATACTGAGAGAAACTGACTGATTTATCCAATCAGGTGAAAAGAGACAGTCAAATTGGCTATCTTTTTTTTATATAAAGCTGCACACTTTATATAAAAAAACACACTTAAAGCACAGTGATAAACATGGGTTAGAAATTAAGCAGACAGACAAAAAAAAAAAAGGTACCAGGTAATGCAAAGCAAAAAACAAAAATCCACAGTAAAAATATTAGTAACAAACTACTTGTAATTTAAGATTAAAATAATTAAATAAGATAAAGATGAGTATTATATAATAATAAAAGACATCTCCTATGAAGAAGATATATTAATAGTAGATATAACCCTACAGCTCCAAAACATAGCATATAAATACATAAAATCTTTTAGAAGGAAACACGTTAAAAATCAAATTTTAGAGGAAGTCTTCAACACACTACTCTCAGAATTGGAAAGTTCTATAGAACCCTTTACACCTTGACAAAAACTGACAGAATCTATTTTATCAGAACTCTGGAATTCAATCCAAAATTTGCAATAACTCAGAGGATTACTAAATGGAAAAAAAAGGCAGCTGACATTTGGTAAGAGAATGTTGCAGTGCTTTCACACGTATGACCCCCATTTACCATTTTCCAGCATGGTGGGCAGGGGGAGGTAGCAGTGGGTAGGGCAGCTTATATTCTTGGTATGGCTTGCTATTGCCAGAATGATAATAAACACCTTGTTATTAATATACTGTAGTTGTACATTTGGACCTGACTGGTGGTTCCCTTAGGGACCAGTTCAGAGCCTGAATTTTGTTCTGCCACCCCCCAATCCCAGACTGGAGCAGCTTTCTGGGTTGTTGTGGTATCTATTGAAATATTTAATGACATACCCTACCTATCCCCACCTGAGGCAGGATAGACAGGACAAGTAGCATGCAGAACAAAAGTTCAGAAACAAGAAGCCTAGTGACAAAGTTTTTTGAAGAAATAAGGTCTTAGAAGGGCCACCTCATTTATTGGGGAAGATGAAGTGCAAAGCACATGCTTAGAACCAAACATTAAGAGTACCCTAGCACTGCACCTCTGACAGATCTGTGAGCTCTGGGCTTTATGAAAGCAGGAGCTGAAAGTTAAGGCATAATTTTTAGCAATCTGGTTTTATGATTTATTTTATTCTTGGCTCTTGGCTAACCACTAAGATAATGGGCAGAGACTTTAAAGTGCCCACATGACAAGGAATGCAATCTTTGCAAAAAATAGTTTTGGAAACATTACCAAACAATTGGATGACTGAAGCTTTCAATGATTAGCACTAGAAAACTTTGGAGAAAAGGAATTATTTGATTTCTAAAGTTACCACCTGATAATATTCAAAATGCCTAATTTTCAGCCCCATATCAGAAGGCATTAAAAAAAACAGAAAATATTTGCAAACTATGCATCTGACAAAGGTCTCATATCCAGAATCTATAAAGAATTTAAACAAATCCACAAGCAAAAGGAAAAAAACAACCTCATTTAAAAATGGGCAAAAGATATGAGCAGACACTTCTTAAAAGACATACACATGGCCAATATGCATATGAAAAAATGCTCAATATCACTAATCATCAGAGAAATGCAAATTAAAACCACAATGAGATGCTACTCAGAATGGCTATTATTAAAAAGGAATAAACAACTGATGTTGGTGAGGTTACAGAGAAAAGGGAATGCTTACACACTGTTGGGAGTGCAAATTAGTTTGGCCACTGTGGAAAGTAGTTCGGAAATTTCGCAATGAACTTAAAACGGAATTACCATTTGACACAGCAATCCCATTACTGGATACCCAAGGAAATATAAATCATCCTACCATAAAGACATATGTATTTGTATGCTCACTGCAGCACTATTCACAATAGCAAAGACATGTAATCAATGTAGATGCCCATCGATGGTGCACTGGATAAAAAAAATATGATACATATACTCCATGGGATACCATGCCACCATAAAAAATGAAATCATGCCTTTTGCAGCAACATGGATGCAGCTGGAGGGCAGTATCCTAAGTAAATTAATGCAGGAATGAAAGCAAATTTCACATGTTCTCACTTACAAGTAGGAGTTAAACATTGAGTACACGTGGACACAAAGAGGGGAACAATAGACACCAGGACCTAGTTAGGGTGAAGGATGGAGAAGAATGAGGGCTGAAAAATTACTTATCAGGTACTATGCTCACTGCCTGGGTGACAAAATCATTTGTGTACCAAACCCCAGTAACGCACAATTTACCCATGTAACAAACCTGCACATGTACCCCCTGAAATAAAAGTTGAAAATTGAAAAGACAAAAAGGAAAAAAATGACAAAAAATCATATATTATAGGAGTTTTAGAAGAAAAAGAGAATGAAAAAAAGGGTAGAAAGAATAGTTGAAGAAATAATGGCTGAAAACTTCCCACATTTGATGAAAGACATAATCTACACACACAAAAACTCAACAAATGCAAAGTAGAAAAAATGCAAAGAGATAAACACTCAGACATTTAATCAAATAAAAGACAAAGAGAGAATCTTGAAGACGCAATAGAGAAGCAACTCATCATGTACAAGAGATTCTCAATAAAATTAAAGCCTATATATTTCTCATCAGAAACTGTGGAGGTTAAAAGGCAATGGAATGACATATTTAAATTTCTGAAAGGAAAAGAACAACCCATAAAGCAAGAATTCTGTCTCTGGCAAAATTATTCTTCAAAAATGAAGAAGAAATATAAACATCCCTAGATAAATAAAAGCTGAGGAAGTTCTTTTTTTGTAGACCTGCCCTACAAGAAATGCTAAAGATTCAGGTTGAAATAAAAAGACATGAGACAATATCTCAAAGCCATATGAAGAAATAAAGAATGTTGGAAAGGGTAACCATGTAGATAAATATAAAAGTCAGTACTAATATTTTTTTGTTTGTAATACCGCTTTTTATATTCTACATGATTTAAAAGAAGTGTATAAAACAATAATTATAATCTGTGTTAATAGGCAAACAGTGTATAAATATGTAATTGTGACTACAACAACTTAAAAGGGGAATTAAGTGATGAAGCTGTTTTATTCCCTGGTTCTCTCCTAAAAACTGATCAATCTATAGTTTAGCATGTATCTTTAATTGCTTCCCTATTGCCTTTCACTACAACTTCCACTGTTCTCACTTTAGGCTCGAATGTCTCCAGGCTCTGTTGCGAGTCAAGTCAATTTCTTTGGTACAAGATTATGTCTGTTTTATGACCTGATTCTCCACCCAGGAAAATTTCTGAGGCAGGTATCTAAGACTAAGGATGAAGACAATGGCACCCTCTCTCTGAGTGACACTTCCATTCTAGGAGCTGAATGGTATGTGTTTGAAGGGAAGTAGCCTGATATTCTCTTGGTTTGCCTCTCCTGGTGTGGAAACACTGCTTTATGAGCTGAAGCAAAGTAATCGGAGCCCAAATATTTTCAGAATGTTGTGCTCATGTTATGCTTCCATCCCTCAAATGGGGGCTGAGTGGAAGAAGACAGGCTTTACCTCTCAACTGCACTCACCTGGAGCTTAGTCTAAGTAAAAGGTAACTGTTTTTCAAAGATGAACTATTATTTAAATAAAATACGGCATTACACTCTGGGATTTATATGTGAGAAGGTAAAATAAATAAAAAGAGCATGAAAAATAGGGGACTTTACTGTAATTTTAATTACAGTATATAATTAAAATTACATAATGTAACTTCAAGGAATTATTAACAGGATGCTTCCTTCTTATCTTTTAGCCCTATGAGAATATTCTAAGTGTTTCATAAATTCAAATTCAAAAATTGTTTTAAAAAATTAAAATTACATAATGTAATTTTAATTATATAACATTATTATGTAATGTAATATAAGTTTCTTTAGTCTTGTAATATTAATTCTAAGTACAGTGCAGTAAGATAATATAGATATTGCAATCCATAAGCAAATAAAAACATATACAAAAAAAGTTTAGCTAAAATGTCACTAGAAAAACTAAAATGGTATGTAAATAAGAAAAAAGCAACACAATGCAAATGAAAGCTACATAAAATAAATAGCAAGATGGTAAACTCAAACATATTAGTACACATATTAAATATAAATGGATTAAACACACCTATTAAAATGAGAAGATTGACAGACTGGATAAAAAATATCAACAGTCAACTGTATGCTTTCTACACTACATATACTTCAAGCATAAAAATATAGCTATGAAAAGCAAAAAGATGAAAAAGGCATACCATGTAAACAGTAAGCATTAAGTCAGCTGGTATGGCTGTATCAATATCAGACAAACAGGACTTTGAAATGAGGACAATTACCAAGGATAGGAAAAATTCCATAATGTCAAATGGGTGAGTTTCTCAGGAAGCCGTAAAACTTCTAAACATGTATAGACCTAATAACAAAACTTCAAAAGTAAAAATAGAAAAACAATTTTTGAATTTCTTTTTTTTTTTTTTTTTTTGAAACAGGGTCTCACTCTGTCACCCAGGCTGGAGTGCTGTGGCACGATCCCAGCTCACTGCAGCAACCGCCTCCCAGGCTCAAGCAATCCTCCCAACTCACCCTCCTGAGTTGCTGGGACCACAGGCACATACCACTGTGCCTGGCCAACTTTTGCTATTTTGATGAAGATTCGGTCACAAATCAATGGGGGAAGTATATTCTTTTCAAAAAATAGTGCAGGAACAATTGGACATCCACAGGTAATAAGAAACTATAATATAAAAATTAATTCCAAATAGTTTATGAACATAAGTGTAAAATATAAAACTTTTAGATGAAATCATGGGAGAGCATCTTTGGGATCAAGAATTAGGTGAAGAGTTCTTAGATATGAAATAAGTAAATGATCCATAAAAGGAAATAATCCATAAGTTGGAATTCATAAAAATGAAAAAATGTGTACTGTTAAAGACTGTTAAAAGGATGAAAATACAAATTATAGCTCTAAGAAGAATATCTGCAAGCCACATATAAAAAATATTTTTATATACCTAGACCATATAAAGAACTCTCAAAACATAACAGTGAAAAAACAACAATCCAATCTCATGGGCAAATAACATGAACAGATATTTCCTCAAAGGGTAAATAGAGATGGCAAGTAACCACATAAAATGATGCTCAACATCCTTAGCCAAATCTGTAGACATGGAAAACACATTAGTTGTTGCTAGGGGACAGGAACTTAGGGGATGGGAGATGGCTACAGTTGCAAGGAAATAGCACAAGGGAGTTCTTTTGTAGTGGTGGTGGATGAGGTTTTTAAAAAATCTTTGTTGTGTTGCTCACATGAATCTATATGTGGGATAAAATTGCATGTACACAAATCCATACAATGATTATAGACTTAAAAATAGTGAAAACTGAAAAAGGTCTAGAGCCTAGTTAACAGTGAGGTACCAATATCAAATTCCTTGTTTTAATATTGTGCTACACCTATATGGTAAGCCTATAATTATTTCAAAACAAAAATTCAGAAAATTTACATCTCCCCCATAAAGAACACAGAACCATTTCCTGTAATGAAAGAAAACAAACTACAATAAATGTGGGAATGTGATGAGCCCATGGAATGTTTAAAACAGAAGGAAATAGAGGATAAACAAGTGGGTGAATGTAATGTGGGAAGTAGTATTTGAATTCCTGATTCTGTTAAAACTGGAAATAACTGAAGAGTAACTTCAAGGAATTATTAACAGGATGCTTCCTTCTTATCTTTTAGCCCTATGAGAATATTCTAAGTGTTTCAGATAGGCCTCTTTTAACAGTATCAAGCCCTTATGAAATATTTTGAGCTACTGATACACATTATGCACAGTGGCAGAACAATGACGTAATGTCTGGTGACTGCAGCAAATTACTAGTCACAGAAACAATTCTGACCTAACAAGTGAAATTTTAAAAAAAATGTGTGTGTGTGTGTGTATCAATCTATCTATATATATATATATATATGTTGGAAAACATATATATATATATATAATATATGTGTTGGAAAACTTAGCTGAGTAATACAGCTTTGAATAGCTGTGAAAAGTATACCTGCATATTCCCGACTCACCCAGTCAGCCAAAAAAAAAAAAAAAAAAAAAAAAAGTGGGGGTTCCCAGGAAAAGATCACGCAGTTCAGTTTTCAAGTGATCCTTAAATGACATCACTTCATTGCTTAAGCCAGCAGTAGAAACAGAATTGTTAATACTCACTTCCAGATCCTCCTCAACTCATTTCTGCTCTGCATGCCATCACTAACTCATGTCCTTTAATTCTTCCTTATATAGAATTGCCCCTTTGCTTTCTCATGCTATATATATTTTATTTACCTTTTCTTATCATCCCTTCGAGGTGTTTTAATCATTTTTAGCACTTCCTCGGGGCTCAAGTATAAGTTATTTATTAAGTATTTTGTTAAGGTTTTATTAACAGATGTCTTGCTGTTATACAACAAGGGAAATGAGACAAGATATAAAACAAAGCAAAAGGGTCACAGAGAGAAGGCAAAGTATAATTAAGCTCATGAAAGTTTTAGCATTTTATGGATACCCTGCTAGTGGCCCCATAGGACTAAAACAAGTTCAAAATATTGACATGTTCAATTGATGAGGAAATATAGATGACAGAATCATAAACTTGCTAACTTACAGAGAACAAAACAGAAAACAGAAGATTTGTATTAGAAAGCCACTTTTTAAACTGGAATCCCAAATGACACTTCTCCTAATTCAATTAGAATTATCCTAACACATATACATCTCACACATGTAAATACAGGTACATTTGTATGAATAAAAATAGATCAAGATGACAAAATTTATCAAATGTGCATGTAGTATAATTTGTTTCTACATCCTATTTATGTAATAGCTTTCATAGAAAGCAAACATTTTAATTAATCCCTAATAAAATGAGCAGAATTACATTCATTTTTGCTGCTAAATACGTTTTTCTATTTCTCTTGCTTCTCTATTGCCTTATCATTATCTAAATTATCAAAATTCTAACAGTCCTCTCAATGCCTACCATGGTGCTAAAAACAGCACTTTTCAATGTATTCATGTTAACTGAACTATATTAAAACATTAATTACACATATCAAAGATGTCTTATTCAAAAAGCTCATAAATAAAAAGTTGGGCAAGTCAAGATAGGTCCAATAAGGAGGTGCCCCTGGTGAAGTGGGAAGTTGTGAAAGTGTTTGTGAAGAGTAAGAACATGAAAAAGTTCAGCAAATTAAGGTGGGGCCAAGTCATAAATTCCCTAAAACTCAGGTTAAGGAGGTCTGTGTTTCTTCCTGAATTATTGGGAGGTGATGAAAGATGAAGTGAAAATACTTAACAAGTGAAAACACATTTCTTTTAAACTGGGAGTCTTACATCTCATTGTGCAGATGCACATGACTCATTTGGCCTACTCAGCAATTGATTTGAAGTCAAGAAAAATTGTTTCACCTTCCTGTCCACTTTCATTTTTCCTGATGTGGAGAAGCCAATGTGATGAAACACAGGAATGAAATGATGATATCAGAATACTTCCCCTGGAAAGACAAGTGCAGGAGCATGTCTGAGGTGCACACAGGAATTGTATTTCTGGCTCTTAGCTTATGTGAATGCTGAAAATTTTGGTAGGTGCATGATTGCAGCCTGAGTGGGAGTCTCATTCAGGAATTGCCGAAAATACCAAGGAGACATAACTTTTCAAGCTATGTCTCCACATGGTTTAGGAATGTCAGTTGCTTCTTTTGTTGAATAGTGATGATTTTATTATCCAAAATGCAGAGAGCCTCAGAAATAATATAAGTAGTCTCTCACAGATTTGTGCTTTCCAAAGCTCACTGCACTCTGCAAATCTCAAACTCTTTCCTACCCTTCATCTCCTAGGTTTACTTTCTCACAAGCTTGAAGCTCCACCATCATCTTGATTAATTTCAATGCACATGATTAAAATGTGCTTTAGCTAGGCTCAACATTCTCTGATGTATTTAAGTTTAAGGGACTTTGTCTCTATTCCACAGTTCACTCAAAATACTCCTCCCTGGATTTTGCTATTATCTAGAACTGCCCCACATTTGAAATCTTGTTTTGGAAATTTTTTTTTCTAAAGGAAAGTAATTATTGGTCGTTAAAGAGATTCTGGAAAAATTACCCATAAACTTGTCATCTAAAATTATATGAGAATCATTCAGTGCTCTCTCTTTTTATTTTAAAATTTTAAAAAATTTTATAGACAAGTAATAATTATATGTGTTTATGAAGTACAATGGGTGTTTCAATATATGCTTACCTTGCAGAGTAATTAAATCAAGCTAATTAACACATCCATTACCTCACATCCTTATCATTGTGTTTGTGTGTGTGCATGTGCAAGTGTGTATGTTAAAATCCATCTCCTTAAATCAGGGAATCTAGCAGTGTGGATGGGTTTACTTCTTGTTGGCTTCTTCTATCCTCTTCTAGGGACTTATGTTTGACTTTATGTCCTCCACTAAACATAAGTTTGGCTTTACTAAGTCAATTCCAACTTCCTAACCATTTTTCGTCTTCCCAAATTTTTGATATTATTTTTTCTGCTGTGTCTTGTTCTCTCTGTGCTTATAGGGTTATACCTTTTATTACTTTTAGTGGTTTTCAGAGGGAGCACAGGTAAACAATTGTGTTCAGTCTGCCATGTTTAGCATGGTAAACTTCCCAGCTATAGCCAGTCCTTTTGCACTGCAACCAGCCTCTCCTATTTGCTCCATCTTGGCAGCATTATTCTTTCCACTTTAAGCCCCTAGTGCTCTTCTGACTCCTGTGTCTTATCTTGTTATTATAAGATAGACATGAACTAACCACAATTTACATATGTTTTTCTTAATATCTCCAGCTTTTCATGTCTCCAGGTTAGACATGAACTAACCACAATTTACATATGTTTTTCTTAATATCTCCAGTTTTTCTGACACTTCTACTACCATTTTTTCAGTTGCCATAATCCTCTTCCTTAAAACAAGATTTTAAGAAAATCTTCATCTCGTTCTCAAACAGGAAAGGATGATAGTAATATAAGCTGGTTACACATAATGGAGTTTGACTAATTATATATACATGTGAACACATTTGAGTCAACATGTTTTTTCAAGCAGGGCTTACATGTAGCTTTTTTCTCTGAGAATAAACTAGAAAATTGTATGACTATTTAAGGAATTCTGAATTTTTGCCTGCAAGTGAAGAAATGTATGTTTTGTCTAGTTCTGGGATGTTCTGATGTTATATTGAAGCATGTACATTTATCCAGTCAGAATAACGCTTTGATAAGTTGGAATTTTGTAAATATCCTGCACATCTGGTTTTATCCCATATAGACACCCAAATCCTGACCAGAGTGGTCAGAAATAGGATATTCGCTACAGGTACTTAAGAGAAATTATCTTAGATATTATGAAAAGGGAAAATATATATTTGTCAATATAATTGGCCCACTTTTTTGAATGCCCTGATAAAAGCATAAAAATGCAAGAGGTTCAAACCAGCTCTTCCTGGATTAGTCACCTATTGAATTCTGCAAATAGCCTTTGGGTTATCTATCATACTTTACCCATAGCTTCAATTTTTTGCTTTTTTGTGTCTTTTTTTAAAACCAGTTATAGATTTTTCTCGGTTTCTGCTGATTGTCAAATATTACTTTAAATACAATCTGTATCAATTAATATACAGGCAATCCTTCTTTAACTCAACTTTCTTCGGAAAATTCTGGTTGTTTACTTAATTTTGCAAGGGCACTTGCGGTAGCTCCACTCTGTAGTCTAAGTAGTCTCTGGTTCCCAGTAAGCTCCTCAGGACCATTTGTGTTCCATGCTGGGACAATAAAAGAAGAATTTAAGCCTCCTTTTAGCAGTAAGAGCCTATTTCTTGACTGGGAACTGTGTGGAAAGAAAATGAGTCCTCCACTAAATAGGAATGAGGACATCATGGCATTTCCAATGTTATCCATTAAACATTGCCCTATAATGTCCCACTTCTCTGGAAAACCAGTCTTTAAATATATAAAATCCAGGGTTGAATAAGGTTTTATAATTCATCTACTCAAAAGTTTGACCTTAAAGATGAAATATCATGTTATTTACAGGCAATTGGTGTAAGGTGGGAGCTGTGGCCTTCAGGGATAGTATCTTCTTCCCATGTGGCACCTCTTCTGACCAGAATAGGCTGGAAATAAGCAGCTTATTGCTACTGGAAAACCACTTGCAGGGACTACTGTGGAAGAGAAGTAAATGTCTCAGTATCATGGCTTCTTCTTGGAACTATAGTCCTCTCTAAGCCATATTCATATGTCTGATTGGTTTCCTGAGCATTACTGCTTGTCCTTCCCTTCCGCTTTGTTCAGATAAGGGGTCAGTAAATATTCTCCCGTCTCTATGACTTAGATGTTGCCTTTGTCGCAAGACACAGAGCTCCATATTTTACAAATCATTATATAGTTGGCATTATGTCAGCTAATATTTAGTGGTAGGTTTTGTTTCACAATTTTTTTCTGATAACAGCTCTCTGTCTTAGAAAGTTCTGGGACCAGGTAATAGTACTAATGGGAGCCAAGCAATATTCTCTGTTTTTTCTTCTGCTTGCTTATCTTACTAATTATTTTTTCCATACACAGAATAGTTTTGTTTACTCTCCTATTTGCATAGTAGAAAATGGTGGCTCGTGTTACCTGACTTTATGATGTAGGTCAGCCAAACAAAAGGTTAAGTTTAAAGCCCTTTGGTTCAAATTTTTTATTCCCTAAAAGAGACTGTTACTGGCTCATCTTGATTCTTTTTTTTTTTTTTTTCCTACTGGCTCATCTTGAGATGAGGGATCCTTATAGCTGAAGAACAAGATTCATGTTATACAGATAAGACTTAAAAAAATGTGGATCACTTCGAATTTGAGGGCTACTATCATCAGAGAAAGGGAGTCATTGGAGTATCAGAGATTATCCAAAAAGTGTTCACTTCTAAAGCAATGGAAGTAGACAAGTACATTTAAAGAGTATACACATACTCTGAAGAACTGACATTTAAGGTAGTGAAAGAGATCTACCAGGGAGTTTGAAAGAAAACCAGGTGTCCAATATTATACATGTGAAAGAATGCTTCAAGACAAAAATGATGATGGAACGTATCAAAGGCTGTTATAAGATTAAAAGGAAATGTCAGCCATGGATTTAGTTTCACCAATTTCATGGCTTCCTCCAAATCCAGCAGTAGTTGAAGACAGTGCCAGGAGAATAAATGAGATTATTTGGGGATATTCTTTATAATTATGGAAAAACGTGCTTTTTGGTTGAACAGATGGGTAACGTGGGAAAGAATTTAAGGAACTGCTCCAAATCTCAACCTTAATCAAAATAATGTTAAAGACACATTGTAATTATAGTCATAGAAGAGTTAAAGCTGTTAGAAAGGAAAACAAATATAGAATTATCAAAAACATGTTAGTTAAAAAAAGATCTGTGAAATATACATATATATTAGATATATTGTGTTATATAGTCTTCCAGATAATCACATAAGCGAAATAGAGTTCATAAAAACTTCCACCATGAAATGTATGTCACCAGCAGCTCAAAAGTACTAGGACTCATTGTTGAATTCAAATATTGAAAATACATTAATGTGATATCTATAAAATTTAATGCCTTATCCTTTAAAATGCTCCAGAAAATTAGAAAATAAAAAAATTGTTTTCCTGTCAATATAATTTATTTGAACATAGGTTCCTAGCCAGACATAATAAACAAAATATTGTTTGAAATATTATTTTTTCTTATGCAATATTGTTTTATTAATTGAATCATAATTTTTATGCTGCTCAGTAAAATATCTCTAGTACTTAAAAAATAGTGCAAACACCAAAACCCCACAAGTAATTTTTAATAATTTATACATTATTATGTTTATTTATATGAAGTTTTGCTTTTTTTCCTTAAAGTTGAATACTTTCAAAACACTATTAAACCAAAGGCTAAAAAGAAAATTCTGTCAGGATAGTTTTAACTAGAGAGACAGTTTAGTTGTAAATTTTAATCTGGAAAACTTTTTCAAAATTAGATTTTAGTAAATTAGATACCTACAGTCACCAATGGTCTGCAGAAAATAAGCCAATGCCCATAAAAGCAATGGGAAAGCACGGAAATTTTAAACATCTAAGTTGTAAGACATTTTACACTACATAGTCTTTACTCTTTGAAGTGGAAGGTAGGTCTATCACAGTACAATTTGATGATGAGGTATACATTAGTGTCTTTTTCATACAGAAATTATTTTTAATTCCATAGTTAACATGTGAAAACATTAATAGTCTGGGTGAGATCCAATTGTCTGGACCAAAATGAAACTTAATGTTAATTCCAAAATCTGATATGCTTACATTTGTTTAGTAGTTAGCTCACAATTACCCAAACTATCCCATGTTAACTGGAATAAATATGCTAAAGACATCATGAGATCTTTAAGATAGATAGTATTATACTATTCAATATTTTTATCAAACAGACTTTAATTTTTAGGTTGAGTTTCCATGTTTTCCATAAGTGTCACTATGGCCATTGGACCATTGTACTCTCTAATGATAAAACTTGGTAAAATTGTCAGTTCATTGACTTGACATTTTAAAGTACCTTGTTCAGACTTTGTGTATTTACACAAAATAAATAGCAGACACTTAAATATTTGTTCAAGATTCAGATTCAAGTCTGTTAAAATCAGCAGTTATTATATTGAAATGATTCAATTTATTTGTGTGATTTTTCTTACCCTGCATTCGTTGGTTTTTTATAAATCTGTGATAGATTCTGTTGGTTTTTTTTTTTTTTGTAAACATAACTTTCACTTGGCTTTGCATTATAAAGTATCATGAATGTTTTGTAATTATTTAAGCATATTATTATCAATGTAGAGCAATTTTCATATGATTGTCAGGATATTCTGGTAATGTTCTCACACAAATTTAACTAGAAACATTTCTTTTTTTTTTTTTTTTTTTTTTTTTTTGAGGCGGAGTCTTGCTCTGTCACCCAGGCTGGAGTGCAGTGGCCGGATCTCAGCTCACTGCAAGCTTCCCCTCCCGGGTTCCCGCCATTCTCCTGCCTCAGCCTCCCAAGTAGCTGGGACTACAAGCGCCCGCCACCTCGCCCGGCTAGTTTTTTGTATTTTTTAGTAGAGACGGGGTTTCACTGTGTTCGCCAGGATGGTCTCGATCTCCTGACCTTGTGATCCGCCCGTCTCGGCCTCCCAAAGTGCTGGGATTACAGGCTTGAGCCACCGCGCCCGGCCTAGAAACATTTCTTAAAATTCAAGAATAATGCTCTTGATAAAGGCAGGAGGCAGACAAATGTCTAGTCAGATTTGTGTGGGTCCCTGGTGAAACTCTACCTCCAAGCCAAAGACAGTTTAAAGCCTGAATGCCAAACTACAAGTCAAATCCATGGACCAGATTGAGAATCCATCTTCCCGTTTGGTGTGCTTTCCTTTGATTGATTCCCACCCTTCACCTATTTTACATATACCTTCCTTTCTGTATTTGGTTTTTTACACTATTGTATGCATCTTTGGTGCTTTGTTTTAACCTTTTTTTGCATACTCACAAATCAATCGCCATGCACTCGCCATTCTGTGCCTATAAAAGCGCTGGACCCAGCCACGGTGACAGAGAAATCACCTGACTCATGGGGGGCCACCCTCACATCCCCTTTCTGCTGAAAGCTGTTTTGCCACTCAATAAAATTATTCTCTGCCCTCCTCACTCTGGTTGTCAGCCTATTCTCATTCCTCTTGGATGCAGGACAAGAGCTCAGGACCCACTGAACATGGGTACAGAGAAGGCTGTAACATCATGGCCATCTTCCCTCCACTGGCAGACAGCAGCTGCTCCATGTGACAGAAGTGGCTGTAAAGCCAAGCCAGTCCTGAAGCTGCAGGCCAAGGCAGGGCAAGGGCATTGCCAGCTGGGTGTCTCCAGCTGGCAAGTAATTGAGAAAAATTCTGTGGCATTTTCTGGGGGCTCGTCTGGGATCTGAGGAAGGATGAGTAAATGTAAACCTCAAACTTCTTTTACTTTTGTTTCTGAGACCTCCTCAGACATTTTCTCAGAACAGATGGAACATTGAGTCTCTGTTAGCCAATTAAGAACGAATGGCGTGGCTGCAGAGGAGGCTGCCACATGCCCCCCATTGACTCTCAGGGATTGGGAATGTTGATCTTGTTCCAATGCAGTCTTTTTCTTCTTTCTTTCTTTCCTTTATTTCTCTTTCTTTCTCTTTTTCTTTCTCCCTCTTTCTCTCTTTTTCTCCCTTTCTCTCTTTCTTTCTTCTTTCTTTTCTTTCTCTTTCTTTTGTTGTTGACAAGGTCTCATTCTGTTGCTCAAGCTGGAGTGCAGTGGCACAATCTTGGCTCACTGTAGTCTCTACCTCCCAAGTTCAAGTGATTGTCCTGCCTCAGCCTCCCAAGGAGCTTGGATTACAGATGTGAGGTACCCCACCTGGCCTCCAATCCAGTCTTTCCTCTCACATTTTCCTTCTCTCTTTCATGACACCTATCTCTTCTTCATATACAATATTAAGGGTGTTGTTGCTAACTACAGAGGTATTACTGGGTAGAATGAGCATTTGGCCCAGCCATCAGCTATGCAATTTACAACAATGTGGTTTCTGTCTGTTCTTAGAGGCAAAGAGGATGCAGTGATTAAGAGTTTTGGTTTTTTTTTTCTGTTGAAGAAACCCATTTGCATAGAGAAAGACACCAGACACCTTCCCCTCCCTGTACCACTTAAGCTGTTTTTTTCCCCCTTTCTCTACCATGTCAGGAGTTCACATAGTCCTGCAAATACAGGGAGCTTTTCTATGTGAGGTCCCCAATTCTCAGGACTCCCTTTCTTTCCCTTGTTTTAAGAGGACCTGGTTCCACAGCTTCACCTTAGCATTCTGCTTATGATAGGGAGAAAGTGTCAGCTGGACCTCAGCAGGGGGCACCACTGGTCACTGACTGCAGTTTGATGAGGGCCACCTGGAACTTAATGAGTTTATGCACTCTCCTGAGGCACCTTTTGTCCCAAACTCAATTCCAAGCTTTGGGTTGAAACCCTAGAAAGGAAAACTAGGTCTCAGGGATCCAAAGACAGGCAACAATGGAAGTCAAGGGGCACAGTGCAAGTGATCATCACTAATTCCTGCTGATTAGCCACCTCCCTGCCACCCCCATTTCATAGATAGAGTTCATGTTAGTATCCAAGGCATAGATGAGGTCTAGGGAACTCAAAGGTCACTGACAGTAGGGAGGATAGGTCAGTGCATAGGTAAGTGTGGGTATTCCTACCTTCTGACCCTCCTTACTGCATGGGTGAAAGCAACACTGGCACCCATGGGTAGCACCTACCAAGGTCACAGGGGCTTGGGATAAAAAGATGGAAGAAAGGGTTCACCTTTTCTTTTTCTCTCTCACATGCCCCAGGTATCTGCTGGGAAGAGAAAGGAACTAAGGGATGCCTTTTTCCTCTTTCCGCATGGGTAACCAATCATCTTTATCTACTCTCTATACCACAGGACACTCCCCTCAGGTGCATTCTCCAAACAGGGAAAAGTTTAATTTCCCCAAGCCTTAAACTGCTTGGCTTATTTTAAAAAAATGAACTGGGGAAGAAATTACAATTCAAACTGAGCAATCTCTTGAGGAAAGACAACTTTTACAGTATGCAAATAACCTCTTTGTCTGCTCCCGCTTCACAGGACTTCAGGGTAGATAGGGCTCCATAGCCTGGGGAAGGGAACCCAGAAGCCTGACTTGCTGGAAAAAAGGTGAAGTTTTACCAGTCATACTTCCGGTCTCTCTCTCTCTCTCTCTCCCCACCCCCACTCCCTCCCTCCCTCCTTCTCTCTCTCTGTGAAAACCAATTGAATGAATGACAAAAAAAAATCACTATTTATATCCTCTTCAAAGTTTTGATTAATGGAAAAATGTATTTATGAGGATAGTCTTAAGCTGTATCTTAATCTGTTGTGCTTTGTGTGTCTTTCTGTATGGTTCTGTCATAGGGAGGGAATACCTTAGAATAGAACATGGGCTTAGGACCCCCATAAACCTGCTGTTCAAACCAGCCCAGAAAACTGGTTAGCTACAAACTTTGCTACAGGTCTCTGAAAAAAACAAACAAAAAAACCTGTATGAGGTCTCCATCTTGTTTATGTCCTTGTGAGTTTGACCTTGTAACCATATGGCAGTACTTATTTTTTTTGTCTCAGCCATTTTACAATGGTGGCCCAGGTTCCATTTTGGCTTAGGGAATGAATACTTTCTGGTTAATATCTGTGTGACTTTTCCCATTTGCTGATTCTCTTCCCCTCCAAGAGCAACTTCTAGCTTCTCTTCTTAAATCTTCCTTTCTCTAGGCTACATTTAAAGATTCTAGATTTTGTAAAAACTGCTTACCACCTATTGGAAAATACCTTGTATAGTCGTGGTTAAGTTATAACCTTAGTTGAGGTTTGTTGGTTACACCTGTGAGGTTAATTTTGGTAAAGTTTAAAAGTGAGAAATACTGACCATTTGCCATGGCTAAAGTGAGGTACTAAGAAATTTAGGAAGATTTTTTAAAAGAGCACTATGGTTAAAAGTCAGCTTCATGAAAAGTTGATATTCAAGCTATAGATGTATTTTAAAGTCCTTTGTTTTTGTCTTCTTGGATCTTGTTTTTCTGGAAAGAGGATTTTTTTCTTCTCAATTGAATTATTTTTTTCCATTTTGTCTTGCCACTCTTACTGCACACCAGAGGCCCTAAGATGATTTATGATAGCCTGGGACTGCTTGCAAAAAACAGTGAAGATACCACAGACCCTGTTTTGGAAAAAAAAAAAATTCTTTTTTCCTTATGGAACCCCAATAATTAAAAGCGGGTAGACCCCTCTCAAAATTAAGGTTCTGTTAAAGTGCATAATTTCCTAGCCCTGTTTTTGGAAGGGCTCTGCCCTGAGGCCAATGATCCAATTAGGATATTGTCAAATGAAAAATCTTACAACTACTAGATATTTTTCTGTCTGTCTGTGTAGTTATCTATGTGTTATGTGTGTGATGTTTATATAAAAAAAGAGCTCTAGTTAATTGGCTTAAAGAAAAATAAGAACTTAGATCAAATATTTTTAAAATAAAAGTAGAAGCTATAATGACTTTTAGTTCATGTGACTTTTCTGGTAAATTAAAAATGTCATCAAAGTATAAACATGAGGTCTAAATTATACAGGTCAGATACTGGGTTTTCTTTTTTTTTTTTTTTTTTCTTTTCTGAGACAGAGTCTTACTCTGTCGCCCAGGCTGGAGGGTTTTCTATATGGTTGAAGGTCATAAACTGCTTCTTTGGCTTTTGAAAATAGTTTGACTTGCCTGCTTTACAGTTTGGTAAGGCCTCGGGACATACGGAGTTAACCATACCCCTAACTATGCTCGAAAGAGTCAGACCTTATCTGCACCTAGTACATAATTAAAATAACTTAGCAGATTTTACATCAAAATAAAAAATTGCTAAGAGTTACCATTATAACATGTAATTGAGACTACTGAAAAAAGATTTACATGCAAGGTGTGTAAGGAACGTAAAATATGTTTTTAGTAAAAGATTATAGGAAGGCATGGGAATGTAAATTTTTGCCTAGTTTAGAGAATTAAAGGATTATTTTAAATGAGATAAGATAAAACTAAAGGTTTAAACAGTTTTGGAAGGATTATAAAAATTAATCTTGGCCAGGCACTGTGGCTCATGCCTCTAATCCCAGCACTTTGAGAGGCCAAGGCAGGTGGATCACCTGAGGTGAGGATTTTGAGACCAGTCTGGCCAACATGGTGAAACCCTGTCTCTACTAAAAAAACATAAAAATTAGCAAGGCGTGGTGTCGCATGCCTGTAGTCCCAGCTACTTGGGAGGCTGAGGCAGGAGAACTGCTTGAACCTGGGAGGTCGAGGTTGCAGTGAGCCAAGGTTGCGCCATTGCACTCCAGCCTAGGTGACAGAGCAAGACTCTATCTCAAAAACAATAATAATCTTGTAAAAGAAATTCTGTGTGTGAACATATTGACTAAATTCAAAAGGATATTATTTGGTTTTTCCATAAATTGAGCATTGGAATAAAAGCACAAAGTTTTCTTAAGGCACTGATCTACTCTTTAACAAAAAATTGTAAAGGGTTATGAAAGGTTTATAAGAATCTCACATCATGGTCAAACTGACTAAAACTAGATACATTTGTGTATAAGGTTTCATTTAAAAAATGGGGGTTGATGTTAATAGTAAACTAATGTAAGGGTGAAATCTGGCTTTCTCTCTCTTGAACAAAATTTGTATGTAACATTAAAGGATAATGAAAGATTCTCGTTTGCCTTGCAAATAAACTACCCCTCCCCCCAAAAAAAGAGAGAGAGAGAAGGCAAATACAAGAGATAAATTGGAAAGCTAAGTCTTCCCTCTTAATGAGGAAAGGTTTTTGCCTTTTTAAAAAATTTTAAATCATAATTTTGGCCAAATAAATAAATTATGGTAATCCAGATTTCTATTTAATAACATCAAAGTCTTTTAAACCTTTAACATATTTGATAGATTTCCTAAAATCAAATTTCAGCTTCAAAAATGTCATTTCTGTCCCCTAACTTCTGGGTGCTACAGAGGGCCCCTAAAGCATCCAAAACAAACTTAAACAGGATTATTTGACATGCTTAGTTACATGGGATTGCCAAAATAAAAATAATGTTCAACCTTCTTATGGTTATATATGTTCCAAAATTGTATGGGATTTACAAAATTCTAATGTCTGAGTATATGCTATTAATCATAATTTGGGTTATTATGTTAAATTACTACAAAGCATAGAAATAACCAGATTTGTCAATTGTGTTTTTTGACTATAACTATGCTGAACATTTTGTCATTCACAGAAATTGTCTTGTTTTAATATTTTTCAAATTATGGTTAATAAGAAGCTATAGAACTTTGCCAAGTGCTCTTAAATGCAGGTTTCTGATAACTTTGGAGTAAAACTTGGAATAAAATAAACTTTCAGGACTCATAAAGAGCTGAAATGTTCATGAATATCAAGCAGGACTAGAGTTAACTGAATGGACTGAATGAATTAACTGAAGTAATCTTTTTTAAGTTTTTGCTTAAAATGTTCCCAATGCTTTGTTTTTCCAAGTCAGGAACTTTTGTTTTGAGCTATTTACAGCTTTTAACAATTGAGTAAGTTATACACCTGTTAACAAAATTTGGAGCACATTTGTTTCTCTCTGCCTGGTTTCTCCAAAATTTGGAAGCTGTTTTTAAGTATTTTTAACTTATGGCAATATAGTTTTTTTTGTTGTTGTTTTTTGCATAAATACAATAAGAATCCATTTTCTTCTGCAACAGGACACAATGGGAGAAACTGGTTGTTTTACCAAGGCTTTGACTGGAAGGGTATGCTTCCCTTTAAGGAATCAAGCTTGACTTGCATAGCCAATAAAAGCCCCTTGGGAAAACTGGCCTCATACCTTGTCTACATACTCCCTGTACAGGGTTCCTAACCTGTGGTGCATGAGGAATGTCACTTTCTAACAGGCTCACGAGCTCCAACTTATCTTGTTACCTCAACTAGAGAGGAATTTACTCAACTCATACATATTTGAGGGTACAAACCCATGTCTGGGCTTGGCTTTAAAAGGCCTTATCTCAACGAACTATGTTCGTTGTGGAACAGAGTTCCATCAGAGCCAATTTAAAAAACCTTTGTGAAAATAATTATTCTTGCTGCACTTTATGCAAATAATCAGGCAAAGTATAAGACTAAAGTTTATTTTGCAAACAACTCGGTCCTATCATGATTTGTTTTTAACAAAAATGAGGACTGGAGAGAGAAAAAATATGTTTCAAAATGTATCATACACTTGTCATTAAATTCTAGTCTCATTAGTTGTTTTTAAGTATTTGTCTACATTTCAGACTAACTCTGCTTATTTCTGTGACCCAATCAGTGATCTCTGGCTGCAGCTCAGTAGAAACAAAATGGATGGATAATGTAAAAATCTGGATCAATATTGTAATTTTGGGCAATTATCCTGCAAATCCTGCCAGATGATTAGGTAAATGGGGTGCCCATAACCTGGAGGTTTCTGTTTCAGAAAATAAGAACAAGGGAGCCTACCAAAGGCAAGCACCAAGCACCCAAATCTTAGCATGCATAACTATAGCCATTAGTTACCTGGGCATGTTGGCAGCCTAAGGATTTTTGAACTGTCTTTAGCCCCATGTTCTGTTTTAATTCATGTCTTCTAATAACCCAGTTTGTTTGTTTGTTTGTTTTTTGAGACGGAATCTCGCTCTGTCACCCAGGCTGGAGTGCAGTGGCGCAATCTCGGCTCACTGCAAGCTCCGCCTCCCGGGTTCACGCCATTCTCCTGCCTCAGCCTCCTGAGCAGCTGGGACTACAGGCACCCGCCACCGCGTCCAGCTAATATTTTGTATTTTTAGTAGAGACGGGGTTTTACCATGGTCTCGATCTCCTGACCTTGTGATTCGCCCGCCTCGGCCTCCCAAAGTGCTGGGATTACAGGCGTGAGCCACCGCACCCAGCCCCCAGTTTGTTTTCCTTACCTTCAGGCCATCAGACTCCAAATGATCATGCAACCTGATTCTCAGATGATGGCTCCTTTTTCCTGGGGACCCTTAGATAGGCCTCTAAGAGAAATCTGCCATCTTCCCAAAACAGCACGGCCTGTAAGCAGGAAAGAGTTAAGATTGGTCATCATCCTAATCCTAATGGTAGTTAGATGTACCTCTTCAGAGCGGGGAGTGATAGAGGCAGGAGGCAGACAAGTGCCTAGGCAGACAGGGGTGGGTCCCCGGTAAAACCCCACCTCCAAGCAAAGGATAATTTAAAGCCCAAAAGCCAAGCTGCAAGTCAAATCTATGGACCAGACTGATTATCTGCCTTCCCATTTGGCATGCTTTTCTCTGGTTGATTCCTACCCCTCACCTATTTTATATATACCTACCCTTCCTTAATTGGTTTTTTTACACTGTCATGACCACCTTCGAGTGGTGTCTTTGTTTTAACCTTTTTTGAATACTCACTAACCAGTTAGCATGCCCTCCCCATTCTGAGCTTATAAATGCCCTGGACCCAACCATACTGAGATAGAAACCACCCAACGTTGGTGTGTCCCCTCTCTGCTGAGAGCTGTTTCATCACTCAACAAAATTATTTTCTGCCCCCTCAGTCTTTGGTTAGCAGCGTATCCTCATTCTTGGACATGGGAGAAGAGCTTGGAACCCACTGAATGCGGGTACAGAGGAGGCTGTAACATCGTGGCCCTCTTCTCTCTGCTGATGGAGGGCAGCCACCCCATGTGACAGAAATGGTGGGGGAGTTGAGCCAGTCCCAAAGCCGCAGGTCGAGGAGAGGCAAGGGTGTTGCCAGCTGGGTGTCTCCAGCTGGCAAAAGTGATCAAGAAAAATCCTGTGTCACTCTGATGCCAGGCTCATTTCAACTTAACAGAACTCGGGCGCTCCTTCTTTTCTTTGCCAACCTCTCAAACACATATGTACTTCAGTTTAATACCCTCCGTTTATTTCTCAATCACCTCAAATTCTCATATCTATTCTGTTAATCTCTTCTTATTCCCAGCTCTATCAATTTCCTCACTTTTAGGTTTATAATAGCATATTTCACCTTGCTCCCTTAAACTTCTATTTTAAGCAAATGCCCACATTGTTAATTAATCCTTTCTCTTTCTTACTTTAATATTTATATTCCATCAATTATATCAGTTTTACAGTCCTTTCAAAAGAAGGTCACTTTTTCCATTTCTTAATCTCATTGCCCCTTGCTATTTTCACATTACACTTGTACTAAACTCCTTTGACTTTGAGGTGTCTTTACTCCAAGATTATTCCATTATTTCAACTCTCAGTTATTACCCTTCCAAAATAAATCATCACCTTCTTTAATGACTTTATTATTTGGGTCATTCACTACTCCTTTCTCTTGTAACTTCAGGATCCACATCAATGATCTTTATAAAATCCTCTTTTCACAGATTTCCTTGATGTTATCAAACCATGACACTTGTCTTCATTTTTCAGCTATCAGCAAACATGGCTACAATTTGGATTGTCATCTCATGAAGCAGATCTACAAAGATATGCTGAATTTTCATTCTTAAATACAATTATTCATTCCAATACTTTTTATCTACTCATTCCTGATAAGCTTGATGTTGGCCTTTATGCTAACCCCTATTCCATTGACTGCTCTTTAATTTCCAAGTTCCATATCTCTCTGCTAGCTTTGTAGCCTCTTTTCCAAGCTCACACCCATGATCAACAATTTCAACTTTCCCTCCAGTAGTGCTCTCCAATTCCTTATTAATCCATTACAAATCTGCAGTGACCACATTGTCATTGCCAACCCCAATTAAAGCTGAAACTACCTCTGCAAAACTTCTATCAGTGAGAAAAATTACAATAGTAGGCTGAGCTAACCCACCTCCCTATCTTGCCTTTCCCTTAATTATTCCCCAAATTAACTTTGGAAGACATTTAGGCTATAGTTTAAACAATAATAGGCCTTGCCCCTAGACTTGACCACTTCTGTAAAGTTAATGAGAGGCCATCAAGCTGGGTGGAGGAAAGGAGCCTGAGTCCTCCTAAGGTGTAGGCATAAAGGATTATTGGCCATTATTCTGGAGGTTATAAGATATGCATCTTCCCCAACTACTCTTGCAAATAACACTATTATTGTAGATTTGCCTTTTGAGAAATCTTTCCAGGTTTTTGGCATGTCTGATACCCATGGCTCCACCTGGACTCTGCTCCTGTGGCCCCATCCACAGGCAATTCAGCCCACAGGAGGACAGCTTTTACCCTCTATGATTTTATCTCCACTCAATCAATCAGCAGCAAGCATCTGTTATCTGGCCACCCGACCACATCCCTCAAACTGCCTTTGAAAACTCCCTAACCTAAGAGCTTCTGAGGAGATGATTTGAGTATAAACTTCATCTCCTACACGACGTGTCCATCCTAGTGTCTACTAAACTCTTTCTCTACTACAATGCTGTAGTTTTTCATTATGCATGGGCAGGAAGAACCCCTCAGGCAGTTACAAAATCAGTACTGTATTTTCTTCTCTCTCCCCTGGAGTACCAAGGATTCCTGGAGACACACTTCAGTTTTATTCAATTACTTCCTCTTCAAAACTGAATGTACTCAATATTAGCTAGGACCTCAATATTGTTCAATAGGTTTTTTTATTATTATTATTCATGCAAAATTGATTCTATGTGGATTTCTGCATCATGGCTATTACAAACTTACACCTTGCTTCACTTTCACAATGCTCTAAATTTCACTTCGTTATCCCTAGTGACCTTCATTACATTTCAACCATTTAGTTTCATGGCTGTGCCCTAAACCTTATACTCACTGAGAACTGCTCTACTTCTGAAATCATGAATTCTCCTTTCTAACTGCATCCTCCTTTCTAACTGCAAACCCCTAACCCTTCAGCTCTTTCCCTTTATTATTTATCTACATGGTGCAGATCAGGTGATTATGTAGCATAGTAGTTAATGGCATAGGCTCTGTATCCAGATTTCCTAAGTTCTAAATCCCATTCCTACCACTTACCATATATTTTGAGTCCTCAATTGGCTCATCTATATACAAGGAGGAAATAACATCTGACTCACAGAAATTTGGAGATCTCTGACAGGTGGAAAATAACATTCATTGAATATATATTATATATCAGGCACAATTTTACATGCTTTAAAAATATGAATTAATTTAATTTCAAATAATCCTGTGAGTTAGATGTTATGTACTAATTTTCTGACTATCTATAAGCTCCCTTATCCATGTTTCTGTCATTTCCTTTTCAGTATTGTTTTCATGGCATTTAAATGTCTTGGTAATCATCTCAACTACCTTGCAATATCTTTTTATTGCACCAATCTGGCAATAGCACACTTCTGGATCAATCCAAGAATTTACATTGTCCATTACAACATATAAGTGACTAGATTTTATAGAAGAGTTACATTAGCATACATATTGCTAAAACTATAAATTCATGTGATATACTCAGACTTCACCAAAGTCCTGGACCAATGACTTCTCCTATTTAACTTATAAAATAGAAACATAAGAATCCCTGATATATAACCTGAAAAAATACTTTCATCCTCAGTTAAAAAGTTAAAAAAAAAGGAGAATAATCTTGCTTAGACTTAATTCCTTTACATGTTATTTGGATATCATCTCTTCCATCTACTCAGGAATCTCCTCTCATTCCTAAAATTTACCATTTCCCTCCACAGGCACTTTTGAACTAGTGTTTAAATATACTCTGTGTCTCCCATCATAAAAGTATAAAACAGAAAACTTCGCCAGATTCCATGTCTTCCTTCAGCTACCAGTCTATGTCTCTCCATCTGTCTTCCCCTTCAGAAACACACTTCCTGCAGTTCTTGTGTCAAGATATTCTTCTCCCTATAATTCATTTAAAAACCCATCACAATCAGGCTTCAACCCCCAACTCCAACAAAATCAACTCCATGATTTTTTCATGATTAGAAAGAGCAACTTTATATTAAATTCAAGTCTTTATTTAGAAGTTTGGTAAAGTTTTTGTGACTAGAATTATACCTTAGGAACTTTTGTTTATATAAATTTGCTTGTGGTAAAATGGGTTTTGTTACACATTGTTTTGCTTAAAGTTTCAGTTTTCAATAACTTGTCAACAATGTTGGGAGAACTTGCTGTTGTCTGATTAATCTAAACTTATTTCCCTCTCATTTATCTTTCCTGAGGTTTATTCATTAGTAAATAGTCTTACTCAATGGCTCACTCAATACCTCTGAATTTCCTACATGCACATGAAACTGAACATAGAAAAAAAAAAAAAACAGATCCTTATTATCTTGTGCAAACCTGCTCCTCCCCAGTACTCTATAAGTTGCCACTTGTTTAAATTAGTAACCAAGAAATTATCTGCATGAAGTCATAAGTAATAAATCATGTGTTGTTTAACAACGGGTCTACTTCCTGAGAAATGTGTTGTTAAATGATTTCAGCATTTTATGAACATCACAGAGTATACTTAAACCAATCTAGATAGTATAGTCTGATACACACCTAGGTCATATGGTATAGTATATTCCTCTTAGGTTACAAACCTGTACAGCCTGTTACTGTACTGAATACTACAGGTAATCGTAACACAATGGTAAGTATTTGTATATCTAAACATAGAACGGTACAGTAAAAATATAGAGTTATAATCCTATAGGACTACCATTGTACATGTGCTCTATCATTGACCAAAATGTCATTATGTGGCCTCATGACTGTATATTCAGGGACTCCTATCTCTGATCTCTCCCTTTCTATCTTTGCTACCTCCCTTGGTGAGACCATCACCATTTCTCTTTAGTATAGATCCTTGCAAAGGAAAAAAGCTTATGTCCTCCCTGCTTCTGATCTTACTTTTTTAGTTCATTTTTCACACTCAGCTGGCATGACTTTCTTAGAATAGAATTACAGTCATATTTCTTTTCTGTTTCATACTCTTCAATGGCCTCCCATTTTCCTTAGGGAAAAGTTTAATCTTCTTATCAGAATTTACATAGTTTTTCATGATTCAATTAAATCTTGCTTCCATTTTTATTTCTGATCAATTTTCAATTCTATGCTCAAAAAATACAAAGCATTTTTCAATCATGTGCCACTTAGCATGTCTTTGCCAGGATTATTATTGGGCATCTCTTCTCTCTTTTTGATGAATAAACTCATATTCATGCTTCTGGTATTAAGTTTAATAATACTGCTTTCAGGAAATCTTCTCTTAATCTCAAATTCGAGTTAAATACCTCTGTTTTGTGTTACTATCACTTGTCAGAGGACTTACAACATTATTGCATGTTTACTTGCCCTTATTTCCTACTAGCATATAAGTTCTGTGATTTAAAAAAAAAAGGCCCTTTGTTTTTTATTCACTATCATATCAGCAACACCTAGAAGAATGACTAACACATAGTAGGTATTAAACAAATATTTGTTACATGAATGCTTAATAAATACATATGTTTTGCTCCTCTACTAAACTTTAAAAACTTGTGACGGTAGAGATCATTCCAAGATTATTTTTAATTCCAAAAAAAAAAATACGTTCAGTAAATGCTTCTTTTTGTATTACTCCTATTCTTTTAAATTTGTTAAGGTCTGTTTTATGGCAAAAAATATAGCCTATCTCAATGAACGGCATATGTGTGCTGAAGAAAAATACGTATTCTGCTGTTTATGGATGAAGTAGTCTATAAAATGCCAATTACATACAGATGATTAATAATGCTGTTCAGTTCAATCATATCCTTACTGATTTTCTGCATACTTGATCTGTCAGTTACTGACAGAAGTATGTTAAAGTCTCCAACTATGCTAGTAGATTTGTCCATTTCTCCTTGGAGTTCTGTCAGTTATTGCCTCATATACTGTGATGCTCTACTGTTAGGCATATTAAGGATCGTTAAGTCTTCTTGGAAAAATTGATTTTTATATCATTATGTAATGCTCTTCTTGATCTCTGATAATTTTTCTTGCTCTGAAGTCTGCTTAATCTGAAATTAATATGACTATTCCAGGTTTCTTTTGATTAGTGATAGCATGGTATATCTTTTTTTTTCTTTTCTTTTTTTTTTTTTTTTTTGAGATGGAGTCTCACTCTGTCGCCCAGGCTGGAGTGCAGTGGCCGGATCTCAGCTCACTGCAAGCTCCGCCTCCCGGGTTGACGCCATTCTCCTGCCTCAGCCTCCCGAGTAGCTGGGACTACAGGCGCCCGCCACCTCGCCCGGCTAGTTTTTTGTATTTTTAGTAGAGACGGGGTTTCACCGTGTTAGCCAGGGATGGTCTCGATCTCCTGACCTCGTGATCCGCCCGTCTCGGCCTCCCAAAGTGCTGGGATTACAGGCGCATGGAATATCTTTATAGCTTCACTTTTGATCTGTGTTTTGATATTTAAAGTGGGCTTCTTATAGACAGCATAATTGTTGGGACTTATTTTATTTACTCTGTCAGTATGTGTCTTCTAAATGCTTTATTTATGTGTCTTCTAAATGGTTCATTTATAGTTAGTGATTATTGAGACAGTTGGATTAATATCTACCATGTTTGTAATATCTACCATGTTTGCTACTGTATTCTATTCATTGCATTTGTTTTCTGTTTTCTTTTTGTTTCTACTCTTTTTTCTTTCTTTCTTTTTTTTTTTTTTTTTTTTTGCCTTCTTTGGCTTTAATCAAACATTTGATATAATTCAATTCTTTCTCTCCTTCTCTCTCTTTTGCTCTCTCTCCCTCCTCCATTCCTCCTTCTCTTTCTGTCTCTCCAAATCAATTATATATTTCAAAAATTTTAGTGGTTATTCTGGAGTTGCAATATACATTTAAAGCTAATCTAAGTTCACTTTCAAATAACAATATACTATTTCATGAGTATTGTAGGCATGTTATAACTCAGTATTCTCGATTCCTTTTCCCATCCTTTATCATGATGCTATTATTCACTTATCTATTCACTTATCATTTATAGATAAGTGAATATAGATTATATATAAACTGTAATCATCCAATACAGTGTTGCTATTACTTTGAACAAGTAGTTTTTTGTTTTGTTCTGTTTTGTTTTGTTTTTTTGAGACAGAGTCTCCCTCTGTTGCCCAGGCTGTAGTGCAGTGGTGTGATCTCGGCTCATTGCAAGCTCCACCTCCCGGGTTCATGCCATTCTCCTGCCTCAGCCTTGCGAGTAACTGGGACTACAGGTGCCCACCACCACGCCTGGCTATTTTTTTGTATTTTTAGTAGAGACGGGGTTTCACCGTGTTAGCCAGGATGGTCTCGATCTGCTGACCTTGTGATCTGCCCGCCTCGGCCTCCCAAAGTGCTAGGATTACAGGCGTGAGCCACTGCGCCCGGCCTAACAAGTAGTTTTCTATTTGATCAATTTAGAATAAGAAAAATAAAATATTTTATTTTACATATATTTGCCTTTTTTATTCCTTGATAAATTCTCTTATTTCTTTATAGACCTAAGTTTCAGACCTATATCATTTAATTCTCTCTAAAAAAGTTCTTTACAATTTCTTACAAAGCAGGTCTGATAGTGATAAATTCCCTCAATCTTTGTCTGAGAAAGTCTTTATTTCTCTTTCACTTTTGAAGAGTAATTTCACTGGATAGAGAATTCAAGACTGTTAGTTTTTCTTTTCAACACTTATAAATTTCAGTGCACTCTTTTCTTGCTTGCATTGCTTCTAAAGAGAAGTGTGATATCATTCTTATCCTTGCTCCTCTGTAGGTAAGGTGTTTATTCCTCTGGCTTCTTTCAGAATTTTATCTTTGTCTTTGATTTTCTGCAGTTTGAATATGATAGGCCTAGCTCTCTCTCTCTCCTCCCCCACTTTCTGTCTCTCTCTGTGTGTGTGTGTGTGTATCTTGCTTCATGTTTGTGGAGCTTCCTGGATTTTGATATCTAAAGTTCAATGTTATTAATTCTGGAAAATTCTCAGTCGTTATGACTTCAAATATTTCCTCTGTCCCTTTCCCATCTTATCTTTTCTTTTCTCTTCTTTTCTTCTCTTTCTCCTTTTCCTACCTTGCTCACTCTCTCTCTCCCTCCACCTGTCTCTTTCTTTCTTGTGTTTTCTTTATGCATATGTTACATATTTTATAACTGTATCTTCCATTTTGAGAAGTTTATATTTTTTATATCTTTAAGTTCATTAATTCTTTCTTCAGCAAGGTCTGGTGTTGCGTTCAGCCCACCAACAGCATTCTTCATTTCTATTACAGTGCTTTTCCTTTGTTTTTTTTTCTTAGAGTTTTCATCTCCCTTATTACATTATCCTTCTGTTCTTACATGTTGTCCACTTTTTACATCAGAGCCTTTATCATACTAATCAGTTACTTTAAATTCCTGGTCTGATAATTCCAAAGTCTCTGAATGTCTGACTCTAGGTCTTATGTTTGCTTTGTCTGTTCAGACTATGATATTTTGTTTGTTTTTGCCTTTCACAGCCTTGAAAATGTTTTCTGAAAGATGTACAGAATGTACTGGGTAAAAAAAAATGACATGAATAGTCCTTTAGCATGAGGTTTTATATTTATCTGGCTCAGTTTGTCATTGTTTACTGTTTGCTATAGCTGTGTTGTCAGAGGCTAAAATTTCCTCTAGTGTCCTTATTTTTGTCTCCTCTGTAGTCTTTGGTTTTTCTAAAGATTCTTTCTGCCGGGCGCGGTGGCTCAAACCTGTAATCCCAGCACTTTGGGAGGCCGAGGCGGGTGGATCACGAGGTCAGGAGATCGAGACCCTCCTGGCTAACACGGTGAAACCCCGTCTCTACCAAAAAAAAAAATACAAAAAACTAGCCGGGCGCGGTGGCGGGCGCCTGTAGTCCCAGCTACTCGGAGGCTGAGGCGGGAGAATGGCGGGAACCCGGGAGGCGGAGCTTGCAGTGAGCCGAGATCACACCACTGCACTCCAGCCTGGGCGACACAGCGAGACTCCGTCTCAAAAAAAAAAAAAAAAAAAAAAAAAAAAAAAAAAAAAAAAACGATTCTTTCTGACTGGGCTCAGTGGCTGATGCTTGTAATGCCAGCACTTTAGGAGGCTGAGCGGGGAGGATTGCTTCAGCCTACGATATTGAGACCAGCCTGGGCAACATGGTGAAACTTGATTTTTACAAAAAAATACAAAAATTAGCCAGGTGTGGTGGTATGCACCTGTGGCCGTTTTCCTGGACAGAGTGAGGTATGTCTGCTTAGTCTCACAGTCCAATATCAAGATGCAGATAGACTGGGAAGAAGATAATTTATTTCTGTAACCCCACTACAGGAAGAAGGTGGAAGAAATTCACCAGACTAACTCAAAGTTACAAGTTTTTCTTCAGTGTTTATATACATTTTAAGCTCTATGCATATGTATAGGAGTGCACCCACAGGCAATATTATTTTACTTAATCTATATCTAATCTTTAACTAGGGTCTGGGGTCTGGAATGCTTTCTCTAGAACTTTGGAAAGTGTAAGCTTAAGTGGACCCTAGTACAAGGTGTATGCGTAAAAATGCTTTTATCATTAAATCAGACTATGGGGTCTGATAAAACACAGGCAGGATCTTAATGGGTTTGTTTTTGTATTCCAGCCCTCATATTCAGGCACAGCTTCAATAGTTCTCTAATGTTTAACTTATGCATTCATCAGAATTACAGCAAAGGCTTAGTGGACACTGGATGTTCTGACTGCTAATGGGAATCTGGCTTGCCACAGTCCCACCTGTGGCAGGAGAATCTCTTGAGCTCAGGAGGCCAAGGTTGTAGTGAACTGTGGTCATGCCACTGCACTCCAGCCTGGATGTGATTATGCCACTGCACTCCAGCCTGAATGTATTATTATTAAATAATAATTAAATACATAAATATCCCTTCTTAAATAGAGCCAGGGTCTTACAGCTCTTTCAGCTATAACCTCCTATTATTCCACAAAAGTCCTACTGATATGGTGGTAGAATGTGAGGAAATGAGAAGCATTTTATAATCCTATGATTACATCTCAGTCTTTTAGAAAACCTGTGTCCCTGGGCTGTGACCTTCACAAGTGCTTCTCAGCTTTTTAAAAAAATTCATTACTTAGGTGAGACAGCAAGGCCAGAGAGAACTTTATTTGGGTGTTTCCCTTCCCCAAGGAAGTGAAAAGTTACCAAATTCAGGTCCTCTAGGACCCACTCAGGTCAGTTAGGTTCTGGTAAAACCCAAGTTAGTTAGGTTCTGATAAAATATTTTTCTAAGGATAGACCTTTATTAAGGAGAACAGACAGCTCTGGATACATTTTTAAATGGCTATAGTTTTCTTTCCCCTGCCAGAAGCACGAATACATTTTTCTTCAATCTTCACAATAAGAACCAGGTGGGGCTCCTATAGGAAAGGCTCATAAAAGTTTGGGGACTTCTAAAAATACCTCCTCCAGAATTTTTAATTCTCAAGCTAGTCTACACTGAGCCTCTAGAATTTATCAAATAAAGTTCAAGTATTCCTACTGATGCTGGCTCCATTTGCAAGCTTTTTCACTTGGGCTGCTGCTTCCAGTAAGGTAAGTTAGGATTCTTTGTATCCCCCTTCCCTCCAGTTTTCAGGGCAGCAGTTTGTCCTGTGACCTCAATTCTTTGTGGGCCTAAAAAGACATCTTGATTTTCAGTTTGTTCAGTTTTCTTTTTGTGGTGAGGACAGGAATGATGACTTCCAAGCCCTTTTCATGTCAGACTAGAACCTGGAAAAGAAAGACTCATATGCTTCCTTTCAATCAATATATTTACTTCACTTTGACCCATTCATTCTGATCACCTGTATTAGTCAGGGTTATCTAGAGGGACAGAACTAATAGGATATATGTATATATGAAAGGGAGTTTATTAAGGAGAGTTGACTCACAAGATTACAAGGTAAAGTCCCACAATAGGCCATCTGAAAGTTGAGGAGCAAAGAAGCCAGTGGTGGATCAGTCCAAGCCCCAAAACCTCAAAAGTAGGGAAACCGACAGTCTATGGCCAAAGACCCGAGAGCCCCCAGCAAACCACTGGTATAACTCCAAGAGTCCAAAAGCTGAAGAACTTGGAGTCTGATATTTGAGGGCAGGAAGCATCCAGCACAGGAGAAAGATATAGACCAGAAGACTCAGCAAATCACATTCTTCCACTTCTTCTGTCTGCTTTATTCTAGCCATGCTGGCAGCTGATTAGATGATGGCCACCCAGATTGAGGGTGGGTCTGCCTCTCCCAGTCCACTGACTCAAATGTTAATCTCCTTTGGCAACACCCTCATGGACACACCCAGGAATAATATTTTGCATCCTTCAATACAATCAAATTGACATTGCATCACCCAACATTTCATTTTTTTTCCATATTCAAACATATCTTCACTCATAAGCTATGCCTTCAAATGTAATGATTCTCTTTAATTGTGGAGTCATTAGTTAAGTAGAGATCAATAGAAAAGTTCATAAAAAGGAAAGATTCGCTGAAAAATCACTTCTTGCTTTAGTGAAAAGAGCATTTAGGGAAGATTGTTCTTCAGTTCTTTTTTAAAAAATGTATCATTTTCTCTATTTTGTTGTTAGAATTTTCTAGCCTTATTTTTAGTGGCATGATAAATTTAAATGCTTGGTATTAACTATAAATACTATGGGGAAAATTCACAAGCAGAGAAGTTGCAGAGTGTACAGGTCCCTGAACTCTCATTACACTGACAGAGAGCATCACCCTACTCTTCTTCTGCAGCTTGGACATAATTTTATTTTTATACTCATGGCAATATGAGGTCATATACATTTTGAATTTTTAAAATCTGCTATAAAATTTGGAAATTCCTAAGCAAAGGAACTGTATTTTAACCACATTTCTATCCTGACACAGCAGCCAGCAGGCAGTTGCATTCAGTTAATGTTTCTTGAATAGACGGATGAAAACAGCAAATGCATTTCCTATGTTACAATATGTCACTTCCATATTTTCCACTAATATAACATTTTATCCTTTACATAAGAAAAAGTATTACAAATATCATTACCTGATCATTCTTATTGAGTGATTTTAATATTTTTTCTGTTTTATTTTTCTTTTTGCATGTTTCATTTTAGGATATTACATTTGCATTAGAAAATCTGATGTTGTGCTTCTTCTTCCTCAGAAATGCTCGTAAAACTACATACATGGTGTTTTGTTTATAGTTGCAAGGTCAAAACTCCCTCCAACCTAAAATATTTTTCAACTCTGGATGGAAGACTTTGGTTCTAAAAGTACTGTTAGCATATTCCACAATCCTTTTTCCTCCTCTTCTTTTCCTTCCCTTCCTCTTCCTTCTTTTCCTTCTATTTCAAGTATATAATAGAGTGTACAAATCTTGTTTACAGCACAATGGTATTTTTCCTATTGGTGCATTCATGTAACTATCACTCAAATAAAATATAGCTTTGCCAGTACCCTACAAAAACCTCTTGTCCCCCTAACTGCCAATACCCTCATTTGGAGTTAAAAACTATTCTAAGACCACTGATTCATTATATCTATTTTTGAATTTCATATAGATTGAATTATGCAGTATATATTCTTATATCTGGCTTTGCTTCCTCACCTTTATGTCATTTAATAAACTAGTAAGAGTAAATACTTATTCATTTTTACTTCTTTATACTATTTCATTACTGTGTATGAGTATACAACCAGTTATTTATCAGTTTATTTTTTGGTGTGAGTTTGGATTGTGTTCATCTGTTGACTATTATTTGCAATGCTGTTATGAACAAGTGTGTCTTGGTTGACATGCACACTCCTTCTCCTGGGTTTGCATCAACAAGTGGAATGGCTAAGACAGGCCAAGTTTTATGACCATGCCACAAGTCTAGCAGAGTCCTAAGCTTAGAAGAGCTCCTTGCTTGGGCTTAATGCTTTGCAATTGCCATCTTGAATTCCTTAAAATTTTATCTTTGAATTTGTGGAAGTAAAGTCTGTTAGAGCAATAAAGAGTATGCTGAGGCCTGGAGGCTTGGCTCCTGCCCTGTCCTGCCTCACATAATCTTTTTGTTTGTCCCCCTGAAATGGATTCTCAGCTGTTCCTCAAACCTTTCATCTTATTGTTCCAGGTTTGAACTCCCCCTCACCGCCTCACTCAGAAACTGCTGCTTTTCTTCTCCTGTGCTGTGACGGAGCCAGGAGAGGTGGGCCACAGCCAGCAGTACTTGCCACATGGCCTCTCTAAACGTGGAATGGTGGTGGCACTCCTAGTCCAGGACTGGAGGTGACTCTGCAGGAATGAGCCCCTTGCCTAAAGTCAGTTCAGGAACCTAGCATGCCTCAATAGCCTTGAGGTTGCCCTTCTATTGTGGTAGGGGTAGGGTGGTGGCCTGTGGTTTGGATAGATGTCTGGCTCAATTTCCTTGCTCTGGGTAGGACACAGCTTGTTGGTTTGCTGGTTAAGCATAGGGCTGGGGGTCAGGGGTGGATCTTACTGGTCTGGGCACATGTGCTGAGTAGTGGCAGGGAACCCTCAGGTACCTACTAGGGTTTGCACTTACCCTACTAGTATCCCCATGCCCAGAAGAGTGCAATATTAAATAGCAAGTAAAAACACAAAACACCATGACAAGTCAAGAAAGAAAGATCACAGAAGGAAGAAAACAGTTTTATATTTTTAATAACTGTAATAGTGCTTTTCCCCTGTTATTTGAACTAAGAACTTCTCATTTAATTTTACAGGGAGCTGCCCAAACATGTATCCAATGCTATGTTGTGTCATAGAGTACATGTGTGTTTATCTTTTGTAGATAATACCAAACAGTTTTCCAAAGCAATTTTGCCATTTCTACTTCCATCAGGAATACAGGAATATCTGAGTTCCAGATGTTCCAAATCCTTGCTGACAATTGATGTTTTCAGGGTTTTAAATTATAGCATAATAGCTACATACAATGAGTTGGTTTTCAGAATTATTTTAGTCTAGCTACAATTAGCATTTCCTTTATGATTAATGATGTTGAACACTTTTCCATATGCTTTGTTGCCATTTAGACTTCATCTGATAAGTACCCATTTAACACTTTTGCCCATATTTGAATTGTCTTTTACCTGTTGATTTGATAATGTTCTTTATATACTCTGGATGCAACTCCTTTTGTCAGAAATGTGTATTGTGAATATCTTCTACCAGTCTGTGGTATGCTTTTATGCCCTCTTAGTGGTATCTTTTAATAAGCAAAATTTAATATTCATGAAATCTGATTTATCTTTGTTTCCTTATGGTTATTGTGTTTTGCATCTTGTTTTAAAAATCTTTGCCTTCCCAACGCCTGGGATTGATCACTAAATTTTATGTATGGTGTGACATAGAAGTCAGGTTGAATTTTTTCTGTATGCCTCCCAGTTGATCCACTATCATTTTTTGAAAAGATTCTCTTTTCTTAGCTGAATTGAAATGACATGTGGATCTGCTTTTAAGTCCTTTCTTTTCTTTGATCCACATATTTATTCATTCAACAATATGCCTTAATTGCTGACAATTTATAGTAAAACTTGGCATCTGTTAGTGCAGCTCCTCTATTTTGTTTTGTTCTTTCAGATATTTTTGTATTCTCGATTCCTCGTATTTTCATATAAAACTTAAAATCATCCCATCAATTCCACCAAGGAAAAAAGCTCCTGGGATTTTTTATTGGGATCATATTTTACTTTTAGGTTACTTAAGGACAAAAGACATCTTAACAAAATAAGTATCCTAATCTGTGATCATGACAGAATTCTCCATTTATTTTGGCCCTCTGGAATTTCTGTCAGCAATGTTTGTTAATTTTAGTGTACAGGTCACAGACACTTTCATTCCAAATACTCCTTAAGTTAAACTTTGATATATACATTTTATATTTCTCTTCCCTAAATAAAATTTACATGTGACTCATTGCACTTGGTAAATACGTTACAGTACTAATGGTGATATACAAATTCAGTTTCTAAAAGCATTACAAATTGTATTTGTTGCTATAAATTGAGATTTGAGGCTGTATCTGCATGTAAGACCTATTAATCATGTCAAATTATTATTAAAAATCAGTGAACATGTGACTTGAAACAAAGACCCAGAAGGGGCAATGATTTTCTTTCAAAGATCTTTTGTATAATCTCAGGTAGGAAACTATTAGTAACAGACAGATGTTGAGCTAGTCCTATTTAGATATGAAATGAGCACACACACACACACACACACAAACACACACACACACAGCAATTCTCAAAAGTCATCTCCAGGAAAGTTGAAATATAATTAATTCTTGCCAAACTAATCCTAAGAATAAATATCTCTCAACAAGTTGCAATGCATGCATATATGACACCTGAAACAAGGCTGATCTAAGAGCTACTAGACTTGAGGCAAACAAAAATAAGGTGACCTTGCCAGAGAAACAGGGAAAAAATGTACACCAAAGGAAGGCAACCTAATCGTGTAATTTTTGCCACACTGTATTTGGATTATGGAAAAGTGGATAACTAGACTCAATTCAAATAAAAGACCAAGAATGAGAAAATGAATTATTTGAGTTGCCTAATAGCAAGAACAACAACACAGTTGGCCCTCTGTATCCACAGGTGCCACATCTGTGGATTCACCCAACTGCAAATCAAAAGTATTTGAAAAATCCTTGGACTTAGGGCAAAGGAAAAAAAAATTTTGAAAAAAAATAAAAAAACAAAAACACAATAAAAATAATATTTTAAAAAGCAATACAGTACAACAACTATTTATATAGCATTTATATTTTTAGGTACTATTAGTAATCTAGAAACAATTAAAATATATGGAGGGATTTGTATACGTAATATGCAAATACTATGCCATTTTATATAAGGGACTTGAGCATTGATAGATTTTGGTATCCTCAGGGATTAATAGACACCAAGAGACAACTGTAATTTTATTATTTTTCCAGGCAATATTCCAAATATTTGACATACATTAGCTCATTTAATCTTCACAGTATCTGCATAAGGCATGCATTGTTATCATTACAGTGCTTGAGATATGATTGAAACCAGAAAGTTGACTTCAGAGACCATGCTCTGAAAAGGGGAGAGTACCTCAAATGTAAAGTGAGAAACTGCAAAGTTCAAAGATTAACTGAATTATGCAAAATTAAACAAAGAGAAACAATGCATACATATCCCATTCCTTCCTTTTCTTTCTTTTTTTTTTTTTCAGGGTCTCCCTCTGTCACCCAGGCTGGAGTGCAGGGATGTAAACAAGGCTCACTGTAGCTTCAACCTCCTGGGCTCAAGTGATCCTCCTGCCTCAGCCTCCTGAGAAGGTAGGACCACAGGCACATGCCACCACAGCTGGCTAATTTTTAAATTTTTTTGTAGAGCTGAGGTCTCACTGTCTTGTCCAGGATGGTCTTGAACCTGTGGACTTCTGCCTTGGCCTCTCAAAGCACTGGGATTACAGGCATGAGTCACCACACCTGGACTACACCCCATTCTTTCTTATAACCAGATTTTTTTGGTATTTTCCTCTTACCCCTCAATTGTCCAAATCTTTGCACAAATCTTATAAGGTATATTTAAGTCAAACATTCTCTACAAAACCTTACCTCACATTGATATTCACTGTTAACCTTCTCCCTTCAAAATGTTTGTGTGGCATTAAGGTCATAGCCCTTAAGTGAACTAGAAACTTGTTTTCAGAATAATCTACTTAGTAACAAATAAAAATCCCATTTGCATTTTTACTAAGAATGAACATTATCTTCAGGGATGCCATGGCAAAGTTTCATGTCTAATGAAAGAAAACAGCTTCAGAAAGAAGGAATTCCATTTACACAGTAATGTTTTGCATTGCTCCTTTGATGGTTTCAAGAAAAGACAAAATTAAACAAAGTTTATAAATACCTTAAACTTCCTTTCTTCCTTGATAGTAAGCAGAAATACTGTATGAAGTCCATCTCAAAATCTGACTTTAGAATTGCTTTGATAAACAAAATTACTCAAGTCATATCTATGCCTTTCTGTTCACTAAGAGAAGGATAAGGTGGCAAAATATAAAAAGATGGAACCAGTAAGAGATTTGACTATTGGGTAAATGTTATTAAAGGAAAAATGAGGTCTGAATTTTTGTCCAATGAACACCAAACATCAGGCATCTCTTGAAAAGCCACCTAAAGCACCATAATATCAAAGAGTTAATTGTATCATAAAAAGTAAAAATATGGCTCCAACTTTGTCATCGCCTCTCCTTCTTGTTCCTCATCATCCCAACTACAATAAAAGGAACAATGTAAATATAAGTCTGAGGCTGGACTTGGCTAGTTTTTCTGTATTTACACTAAGACATGGTCCCCAGTGAATCGGCCCTCACCAAGACTCTAGTATAAAGACCAGCATTGTATCAGCTCTGGTCAGGGTATGAAGTATTGGTTATTATGGGATGAATTGTGTTTTCCTAAATTAATATTTTACTTTTGTAACTATCAGCCTCAAAATTTGACTTTTTTTGGAGTTAGGGTCTTTAAAGAGGTAATTAAATTAATATGGAGTCATTAGGGTGGTCCCTAATCCAATATGATGTATATTCTTACAAGAAGAGGACATCTGGTAGCAGACACACAGAGATGGAAGAGCCCGGGAAGACACAGGTAGAAGATGGCCATCTACAAGCCAAGGAGACACACTTCAGAAGAAATCAACTCTGCCATCACCTTGATCTCAGACATTTATCCTCTAAAACTGTGGTGCACTATGCTATGGCATCCCTAGCAAACTAATACATAGCTGTTGGTATAAAGAGAGCTAGGAGAAGTAGGTTTTAAATAAAAAGTGGGTTCCAAAATTCAGAAGAAAAACATTGAACAAAGTAATTCTAAGATTAGCAACCTTCCAGTGGACCAAGGTTATCAGGAAAAGCTGTCTGAAGGGCTTGAGTCCAGGTTTATGACCTAGGCAGATGATCATGTGCTAAAGAGCAGAGAGTAACTTTTTTTCCTAATGAAGATAAGGAAGCAGAAAAACAAATGAATCTCTCTCTTTCTCTTACTCTTAGCTCATTGAATTAACCCTTGTTGCCCTTTATTGTTTAGAAAGGTATTGAATATAGACCTAAATATTGGTATAAAACATATGATTCAAACCGCCAATCTTAAGTCCTAAGGCTTAATCATTTAAAATTTGAAAGTACATAGTTTTGGCTGACATTCAGTAGATTTGAATCCTGAATCTGAAAACATTACCCATCAGTTGGTTTTTCCTGTTGTTTAAAATTCCCAAAGTAGAGAGGAACATAGAGTCCTGTTGTCTTATCTCTTCTCAGGAACTTTACTGGCAGTATTTGTGGCTTTTCCTTCTCTTCCATATCCAGCCTATTGATTGTTTAATTCAACAAGTATTGACTGAGTGCCTGAGAAACATTGGCTAGTGTTGTTGATAGAGCAGAAGCAGGCATGCACTCATGGCTCATGGGCACAAACTCACCCCTCATGATTGTCAAGTTTTCAGGGAAAGTCAAGAACACTCACAAGAACATAAGGCATCTACTGAGGGTTCCTGGAATCAAAGTCACCTCCTAGTTATGACCTCTAGTCACATTTCAGGAGTTATATTCCTTCTTGTCATTCATGGATGAGCTTCCCATAAGAAACATATCCTTTTTTGAACAAGCTGCCATATTGTTCAATAATTCAACATTTCTTTTAAGACTGAATTGAGCTGAAATAAGTACCTGCCGGATTTAATGTGATTGGAATTCATTTAAATCACCTGTCAACAAAGTCTAGGAGGGTGGAGCAAGATGGCCGAATAGGAACAGCTCCAGTCTGCAACTCCCAGCACGAGCGACACAGAAGACCAGTGATTTCTGCATTTTCAACTGAGGTACTGGGGTCATCTCACTAGGGAGTGCCGGAAAATCCGTGCTGGTCAGCTGCTGCAGCCTGACCAGCGAGAGCTGAAGCAGGGCGAGGCATCGCCTCACCTGGAAGTGCAAGGGGGAAGGGAATCCCTTTCCCTAGCCAGGGGAACTGAGACACACAACACCTGGAAAATCGGGTAACTCCCACCCCAATACTGCGCTTTAAGCAAACAGGCACACCAGGAGAATATATCCCACACCTGGCCGGGAGGGTCTTACGGCCACGGAGCCTCCCTCATTACTAACACAGCAGTCTGCGGCTATCTATCCGCAAGGCAACAGCAAGGCTGGGGGAGGGGCGCCCACCATTGCTGAGGCTTAAGTAGGTAAACAAAGCCGCTGGGAAGCTCAAACTGGGTGGAGCTCACAGCAGCTCAAGGAAGCCTGCCTGTCTCTGTAGACTCCACCTCTGGGGACAGCGCACAGCTGAAGACCAACCGGGGAAGCAGCGGGGGCCTGTGCAGACGCGAACGACTCTGTCTGACAGCTTGGGGGAGAGCCGTGGATCTCCCAACACGGAGGTTGAGATCTGAGAACGGACAGACTGCCTGCTCAGGTGGGTCCCTGACCCCTGAGTAGCCTAGCTGGGAGACATCCCCCACTAGGGGCAGTCTGACATCCCACACCTCACAGGGTGGAGTACACCCCTGAGAGGAAGCTTCCAAAGGAAGAATCAGACAGGTACACTCGCTGTTCAGCAATATTCTATCTTCTGCAACCTCTGCTGCTGATACCCAGGCAAACAGGGTCGGGAGTGGACCTCAAGCAATCTCCAACAGACCAACAGACAGTCCTTCTGACTGTCAGAAGGAAAACTATCAAACAGGAAGGACACCTATACCATCAGTACGTCACCATCATGAAAGACCAGAGACAGATAAAACCACAAAGATGGGGAAAAAGCAGGGCAGAAAAGCTGGAAATTCAAAAAATAAGAGCGCATCTCCCCCTGCAAAGGGGTGCAGCCCATCGCCAGCAATGGATCAAAGCTGGTCAGAGAATGACTTTGACGAGATGAGAGAAGAAGGCTTCAGTCCATCAAACTTCTCAGAGCTAAAGGAGGAATTACGTACCCAGCGCAAAGAAACTAAAAATCTTGAAAAAAGAGTGGAAGAATTGACAGCTAGACTAATTAATGCAGAGAAGGTCATAAGCGAAATGACAGAGATGAAAACCATGACACGAGAAATACGTGACAAATGCACAAGCTTCAGTAACCGACTCGATCAACTGGAAGAAAGAGTATCAGCGATTGAGGATCAAATGAATGAAATGAAGCGAGAAGAGAAACCAAAAGAAAAAAGAAGAAAAAGAAATGAACAAAGCCTGCAAGAAGTATGGGATTATGTAAAAAGACCAAATCTACGTCTGATTGGGGTGCCTGAAAGTGAGGGGGAAAATGGAACCAAGTTGGAAAACACTCTTCAGGATATCATCCAGGAGAACTTCCCCAACCTAGTAGGGCAGGACAACATTCAAATTCAGGAAATACAGAGAACGCCACAAAGATACTCCTCCAGAAGAGCAACTCCAAGACACATAATTGCCAGATTCACCAAAGTTGAAATGAAGGAAAAAATCTTAAGGGCAGCCAGAGAGAAAGGTCGGGTTACCCACAAAGGGAAGCCCATCAGACTAACAGCAGATCTCTCGGCAGAAACTCTACAAGCCAGAAGAGAGTGGGGGCCAATATTCAACATTCTTAAAGAAAAGAATTTTCAACCCAGAATTTCATATCCAGCCAAACTAAGTTTCATAAGTGAAGGAGAAATAAAATCCTTTACAGATAAGCAAATGCTTAGAGATTTTGTCACCACCAGGCCTGCCTTACAAGAGACCCTGAAGGAAGCCCTAAACATGGAAAGGAACAACCAGTACCAGCCATTGCAAAAACATGCCAAAATGTAAAGACCATCGAGGCTAGGAAGAAACTGCATCAACTAACGAGCAAAATAACCAGTTAATATCATAATGACAGGATCAAGTTCACACATAACAATATTAACCTTAAATGTTAATGGACTAAATGCTCCAATTAAAAGACACAGACTGGCAAACTGGATAAAGAGTCAAGACCCATCAGTCTGCTGTATTCAGGAGACCCATCTCACATGCAGAGACATACATAGGCTCAAAATAAAGGGATGGAGGAAGATCTACCAAGGAAATGGAGAACAAAAAAAAGCAGGGGTTGCAATCCTAGTCTCTGATAAAACAGACTTTAAACCATCAAAGATCAAAAGAGACAAAGAAGGCCATTACATAATGTTAAAGGGATCAATTCAACAGGAAGAGCTAACTCTCCTAAATATATATGCACCCAATACAGGAGCACCCACATTCATAAAGCAAGTCCTTAGAGACTTACAAAGAGACTTAGACTCCCATCCAATAATAATGGGAGACTTCAACACTCCACTGTCAAAATTAGACAGATCAACGAGACAGAAAGTTAACAAGGATATCCAGGAATTGAACTCATCTCTGCACCAAGCGGACGTAATAGACATCTATAGAACTCTCCACCCCAAATCAACAGAATAGACATTCTTCTCAGCACCACATCGCACTTATTCCAAAATTGACCACATAATTGGAAGTAAAGCACTCCTCAGCAAATGTAAAAGAACAGAAATTATAACAAACTGTCTCTCAGACCCCAGTGCAATCAAACTACAACTCAGGACTAAGAAACTCAATCAAAACCGCTCAACTACATGGAAACTGAACAACCTGCTCCTGAATGACTACTGGGTACATAACGAAATGAAGGCAGAAATAAAGATGTTCTTTGAAAACCAATGAGAACAAAGATACAACATACCAGAATCTCTGGGACACATTTAAAGCAGTGTGTAGAGGGAAATTTATAGCACTAAATGCCCACAAGAGAAAGCAGGAAAGATCTAAAATTGACACTCTAACATCACAATTAAAAGAACTAGAGAGGCAAGAGCAAACACATTCAAAAGCTAGCAGAAGGCAAGAAATAAATAAGATCAGAGCAGAACTGAAGGAGATAGAGACACAAAAAACCCTCCGAAAAATCAATGAATCCAGGAGTTGGTTTTTTGAAAAGATCAACAAAATTGACAGACCACTAGCAAAACTAATAAAGAAGAAAAGAGGGAGGAATCAAATAGATGCAATAAAAAATGATAAAGGGGATATCACCACTGACCCCACAGAAATACAAACTATCATCAGAGAATACTATAAACACCTCTACGCAAATCAACTAGAAAATCTAGAAGAAATGGATAATTTCCTGGACACTTACACTCTCCCAAGACTAAACCAGGAAGAAGTTGAATACCTGAATAGACCAATAGCAGGCTCTGAAATTGAGGCAACAATTAATAGCCTACCCACCAAAAAAAGTCCAGGACCAGATGGATTCACAGCTGAATTCTACCAGAGGTACAAGGAGGAACTGGTACCATTCCTTCTGAAACTATTCCAATCAATAGAAAAAGAGGGAATCCTCCCTAACTCATTTTATGAGGCCAACATCATCCTGATACCAAAGCCTGGCGGAGACACAATAAAAAAAAGAGAATTTTAGACCAATATCCCTGATGAACATCGATGCAAAAATCCTCAATAAAATACTGGCAAACCGGATTCAGCATCACATCAAAAAGCTTATCCACCATGATCAAGTGGGCTTCATCCCTGGGATGCAAGGCTGGTTCAACATTCACAAATCAATAAACATAATCCAGCATATAAACAGAACCAAAGTCAAGAACCACATGATTATCTCAATAGATGCAGAAAAGGCTTTTGACAAAATTCAACAGCCCTTTATGCTAAAAACGCTCAATAAATTCGGTATTGATGGAACGTACCTCAAAATAATAAGAGCTATTTATGACAAACCCACAGCTAATATCATACTGAATGGGCTAAAACTGGAAAAATTCCCTTTGAAAACTGGCACAAGACAGGGATGCCCTCTCTCACCACTCCTATTCAACATAGTGCTGAAAGTTCTGGCTGGGGCAATCAGGCAAGAGAAAGAAATCAAGGGTATCCAGTTAGGAAAAGAAGAAGTCAAATTGTCCCTGTTTGCAGATGACATGATTGTATATTTAGAAAACCCCATTGTCTCAGCCCAAAATCTCCATAAGCTGATAAGCAACTTCAGCAAAGTCTCAGGACACAAAATTAATGTGCAAAAATCACAAGCATTCTTATACACCAGTAACAAGCAGAAAGCCAAATCAGGAATGAACTTCCATTCACAATTGCTTCAAAGAGAATAAAATACCTAGGAATCCAACTTACAAGGGATGTAAAGGACCTCTTCAAGGAGAACTACAAACCACTGCTCAGTGAAATCAAAGAGGACACAAACAAATGGAAGAGCATACCATGCTCATGGATAGGAAGAATCAATATCGTGAAAATGGCCATACTCCCCAAGGTTATTTATAGATTCAATGCCATCCCCATCAAGCTACCAATGAGTTTCTTCACAGAATTGGAAAAAACTGCTTTAAAGTTCATATGGAACCAAAAAAGAGCCCGCATTGCCAAGACAATCCTAAGTCAAAAGGACAAAGCTGGAGGCGTCACGCTACCTGACTTTAAACTATACTACAAGTGTACGGTAACCAAAACAGCATGGTACTCGTACCAAAACAGAGATATAGACCAATGGAAGAAAACAGAGTCCTCAGAAATAATACCACACATCTACAGCCATCTGATCTTTGACAAACCTGAGAGAAACAAGAAATGGGGAAAGGATTCCCTATTCAATAAATGGTGCTGGGAAAATTGGCTAGCCATAAGTAGAAAGCTGAAACTGGATCCTTTCCTTACCCCTTATACGAAGATTAATTCAAGATGGATTAGAGACTTAAATGTTAGACCTAATACCATAAAAACCCTAGAAGAAAACCTAGGTAGTACCATTCAGGACATAGGCATGGGCAAGGACTTCATGTCTAAAACACCAAAAGCAACGGCAACAAAAGCAAAAATTGACAAATGGGATCTAATTAAACTAAAGAGCTTCTGCACAGCAAAAGAAACTACCGTCAGAATGAACAGGCAACCTACAGAATGGGAGAAAATTTTTGCAACCTACTCATCTGACAAAGGGCTAATATCCAGAATCTACAAAGAACTCAAACAAATATACAAGAAAAAAACAAACAACCCCATCAAAAAGTGGGCAAAGGATATGAGCAGACATTTCTCAAAAGAAGACATTCATACAGCCAATAGACACATGAAAAAATGCTCATCATCACTCGCCATCAGAGAAATGCAAATCAAAACCACAATGAGATACCATCTCACACCAGTTAGAATGGCAATCATTAAGAAGTCAGGAAACAACAGGTGTTGGAGAGGATGTGGAGAAATAGGAACACTTTTACACTTTACACTGTTGGTGGGATTGTAAACTAGTTCAACCATTATGGAAAACAGTATGGCAATTCCTCAAGGATCTAGAACTAAATGTACCATATGACCCAGCCAGGATTATAAATTATTCTACTACAAAGACACATGTACACGTATGTTTATTGTGGCACTATTCACAATAGCAAAGACTTGGAATCAACCCAAATGTCCATCTGTGACTGACTGGATTAAGAAAATGTGGCACATATACACCATGGAATACTATGCAGCCATAAAAAAGGATGAGTTTGCGTCCTTTGTAGGGACATGGATGCCGCTGGAATCCATCATTCTTAGCAAACTATCACAAGAACAGAAAACCAAACACCGCATGTTCTCACTCATAGGTGGGAACTGAACAATGAGATCACTTGGACTCGGGAAGGGGAACATCACACACTGGGGCCTATCATGGGGAGAGGGGAGAAGGGAGGGATTGCATTGGGGAGTTATACATGATATAAATGATGAATTGATGGGTGCTGACGAGTTGATAGGTGCAGCACAACAACATGGCATAAGTATACATATGTAACAAACCTGCACGTTATGCACATGTACCCTAGAACTTAAAGTATAATAAAAAAAAAATGTCTAAATTTAACTTTTGTTTCAGTGTAATAGCTTTTACTAAGATTTCTTCACTAAAGCTGTGTTGGTTATTTCGTTTCACTTTTTTTGTGTGTAAATAACTATCATTTTGATTTGATGTTTTCTCTCAGTAACTGTTTATGTACCTGGCATGCTTTTCCCCAAAGAATTTTCATATAACAGGATTAAAATTAAATGGACTGGACTATCAGCTTATCAACCACTACTTAAGCTTTATAAAAGAAAATATATAATTATTTATTATTTCATCCAGCAAACACTTAAAGAGAACCTACCATACACCAAGTATTGTACTAGGCTCTAGGGATTCAACAGTTTTCTCACAGACATTTATTAGCCTTCATAGAGTTTAAATACTGTTGAGAATCCAGAAAGAAGTAAAATATTCCAAAAAATGTGGAATGTATGTTATAAAACAAAAGTATAAATTAATAAAGCCAAATGTGATGTTTATTGTAAAACTACTTGCACTATCGAAACAAATATGATGACGAACGACTGTCAATTATGAAAGAGTTAAACAAATTTTGGAATATCCAAATTGTGGCATATTCTGCAGTGAATAAAAACATGATCTAAATGTCATGACTTGAAAAGATGCTCTGAGTATATTCTGGTATTTGTGCTACCAAATACCAAATACCATACATTAAATAATAAAGGAAGTTGAAAAGCTGAAATCACAATGATCATGTAAGAGTTGCCTTGCCTCAGTCAGTCAAGCCATATATATATATATAAAACTCTAGTGGAAATAGGAGGAAAATATATGAATACGAATCCTTGGGAATCACTCATGATGTGACTAAGCTGAGGAAAAGCATTGAAATGAGTGGTCAGGTGACTGGAAAAACATCAGCTGTTTTACTTTAAAACAGCTGTTGTTCCCAGTGATACTTAGTAAAAGACAGCTGGTTTAAATTCCTCTGGAACTGATAATGTTAGAGTAACATTAAGAGGTTTTCCTATATATTCATACTCTCAAAACTTTGAAGTGAGCATAAGCTCCCATGATTTTATTTGAATTGAGATAATACGTACATACAATAGGATGAATCTTAAAGAAATACGCACACTCATGTAACTAACACCCCAGTCAAGCTACAGAACATTTTCTTCACCTCAGACAATTCTTTCACAATCTCTTCTAGTCAAAATGAACTTCCAGAGGCAACCATTGTTCTATTCTATCACCATACGTTGGTTTTACTTCTTCATAAGCTTCACATAAATTGAATCACTTGGTTTGTACTTTTTTTTCTGTCTGCTTGTTTCCCTCAACATAGAATTTTTAGCATTCTTTTATGTTGTGTGTATACATAGCTCACTTTCTTTATTGCTGAAGAACATTCTATTACATAATTACAGCAGAATTAATTTACTCATTCTTTTCTAAATTTTTAATTATTGTAGGTACATAATAGGTATATATACTTATGGGGAACATGAAATACTTTGATACAGACATACAATGTGTAATTATCATATCATGGTAAATGGGGTACCCATCCCATCAAGTACTGATTCTTTCTGTTGTAAAGAATCAAATTATACTCTTCTAGTTATTTTTAAATGTACAATTAAACTACTACTGACTACAGTCACTCTGTTGTGCTACCAAATACCAGGTCTTATTTATTCTTTCTAACTACTTTTTGTACCCACTAACCATCCCCAATTCCCGCCCACCACTTACTATCCTTCCTAGCCTCTGGTAACCAACCTTCTACTCTCTATCTCCATGAGTTCAATTATTTTAATTTTTAGCTCCCACAAGCAAGTGAAAACGGGATACATTCATCTTTTTGTGCTTGGCTTATTTCACTTAACATAATGATCTCCAGTTCCATCCATGTTCTTGTAAATGACAGAATTTCATTCTTTCTATGGCTGAATAGTAGCACCTCATTGTGTATAATACCACATTTTCTTAATCTATTCATCTGTTGATGGATGCTAAGGTTGCTTCCAAATGTTGGCTATTATAATAGTGCTGCAACAAACATGGGAATGCAGATATCCTTCCAATACACTGATTTCCTTTCTTTTGGGTATATACCTAGCAGTGGGATTGTTGGATCACATGGTAACTTTATTTTTAGTTATTTGAGAAACCTCCAAACTGTTCTTCAAATGGTTGTACTAATTTGCATTCCCACCAATAGCGTACAAGAGTTCCCTTTTCTCCACATCTTTACCAACATTTGTTATTCCTTGTTTTTGGATAAAAGCCATTTTAACTGGGGTTAGATGATATCTCATTGTAGTTTTGATTTGCATTTCTCTGATGATCAATGATGTTGAGCAACTTTTCACAGACCCGTTGTATGTCTTCTTTTGAGGAATGTCTGTTCAGATCTTTTGCCCATTTTAAATTGGATTATTAGATTTTTTCCTAAATTGTTGTTAGCTCCTTACATATTCTGGTTATTAATCCCCTGTCAGATGAATAGTTGGCAAATATTTTCTCCCATTCTGTGGGTTGCGTCTTCACTTTATGATTGTTTACTTTGCTGTGAGGAAGCTTTTTAATTTGATGTGATCCCATTTGTCCATTTTTGCTTTCATTGGCTCCGCTTGTGGGGTATAGTTTAAGAAATTATTGCCCAGACAAATACACTGGAGAATTTCCCCAGAATTTTCTTGTAATAGTTTCATAGTTTGAGGTCTTAGGTTTAAGTCTTTAATCCATTTTGTTTTGATTTTTTTTTGTGTGTATATGGTGAGAGATGGGGGTCGAGTTTCATTCTTCTGAATATGAATATCCAGTATCCCCAGCACCATTTATTGAAGAGACTGTCTTTTACTTAATGTATGTTCTTGGCATCTTTGTCAAAAATGAGTTTACTGCAGGTGTACAGGCATATGGATTTGTTTCTGGGTTGTCTATTCTTTTCCATTGAACTATGTGTCTTTTTTTTTTTTTTTTTTTTTTTTTAATGCAAGTGCCATGCATTTTGGTTATAATAGCTCTGTAGTATAATATGAAGTCAGGTAATGTGATTCCTCCAGTTTTGTTCTTCTTGTTCAGGATGGCTTTGGGTATTCTGGGTCTTTTGTGGTTCCATATAAACTTCCGCATTTTTTTTCTACTTCTGGTATCTTGATAGGGATTGCATTGGATCTTTACATTGCTTTGAGTAGTATGAACATTTTAACAAATAGATTCTTCCAATCCATGAAAAGGGAATGTCTTTCCATTTTTTGTGTGTCCTCTTCAATTTATAGTTTTTATTGTAGAGCTCTTTCACTTCTTTGGTTAATTTCTAAGAATTTAATTTTATCTGTGGCTATTGAAAATGGGATTACTTTTTTGACTTTTTTCAGATTGTTCACTGTTGGCATATAGAAATGCTAATGATTTTTGTGTGTTGATTATGTATCCTGCAACTTTACTGAACTTGTTTGTCAGTTCTAATAGTTTTTTTTGGTGGATTATTTACGTTTTTCCAAATACAAAATCATGTCATTTGCAAACAAAGATAATCAGCTTATTTCTTTCCAATCAGGATGCTCTCTATTGCTCTTTATTTCTTTCTCTTGTCTGATTGCTCTAGCTAGGATTTCAAGTACTATGTTGAATAACAGTGGTGAAAGTGGGCATTCTTGTCATGGTCCAGATCTTAGAAAAAATGTTGTCTTTCAATTTTTCCCCATTCAATATGATACTGACTGTGTTTCTATTATATATGACTTTTATTATGTTGAGATATATTCCTTCTATACTCAGACTTTTGAGAGCTTTTACCATGAAAGGATGTTGAATTTTATCAAATGCTTTTCAGCATCAGTTGAAATGATCATATGGTTTTTGTTCTTCATTCTTTTGATATGAAGTATCATGTTGATTGATTTGTGCATGTTGAGCTATCCTTGCATCCCTGGGATAAATTCCACTTGGTCATGATTTTTGTAAGGTATTGTTGAAATTGGTTTGCTAGCATTTTGTTGATTACTTTTGCATCAATATCGTCAGAGATATTGGTCTGTAGTGTTTTTTTCTTTATGTGTCATTGTCTGGTTTTGTTATGAGGCTAATACTGGGTAGAATGAGTATGGAAGTATTCCCTCCTTCTCCATTTCTCAGAATAGTTTGAGTAGGATTGATACTAGTTCTTCTTTAAATGTTTCATAAGATTCAGCAGTGAAGCCATCAGGTCCCAGGCTACTATTTGCCAGGAGTCTTTTTATTACAGCTTCAATCTCATTAGTTTTTCTTGGTCTGTTAAGGTTTTGGATTTTTTCACAGTTCAATTTTGGTAGGTTGTACGTGTCTAGTAATGTATCCATTTCCTTTAGATTTTCCAATTTATTGGCATATTGTTGCTCATAGCAGCCACTTATGATCCTTTGAATTTCTGTGCTACCAGTTGTAGTATCTCTTTTTTCATCTCTGATTTATTTGAGTCTTATTTCTTTTTCACTTACTCAATCTGGCTAAAGGTTTGTCTATTTTATTTATCTTTTCAAGAAACCAACCACTTATTCTGTTAATGTTTTGTACTGTTTACTTTGTCTCAATTTCCTTTATTTCTTCTCTGATCTTCAGTATTTCTTTTCTTCTACTAATTTTGGTTTTGGTTTGCTCTCTCTTTTCTCTTTCTTTCAGATGCATTGTTAGGTTATTTATTTGAAGTTTTTCTTCTTGTTTGATGTAGGCATTTATGGTTATTCATTTCTTTCTTAGTAGTGCTTTTACTTTATCCCATAGGTTTTGGTATATTGTGTTTCACTTAACATTTGCTTCAAGAAATTTTTTAATTTTCTTAATTTCTTCATTGACCCACTAGTCATTTGGGAACTTATTGTTTAATTGTGATGTGTTTTTGGTTTCCAAAATTCCTCTTGTTATTGATTTCTAGTTTTATTCCATTGTAGTCAGAGAAGATGCTTAACATTATTTCAATTTTTGTGAATGTTTTAAGACTAGTTTGTGACATAACATATATTATCTATCATTGAGAATGATCTATGTGCTCAGGAGAAGAATGTGTATTCTGCAGTTGCTGGATGCAATGTTCTGTTAATACCTATTAGGTCAATTTGTTCTATAGTGCATTGATAAAATAGTTTATCTTGAAACTACTATTAAGAGTTTTCTGGCATATTTCAAAATGGTTAGTTTCCTCTTTTTCTGCTGCAAACACAAAGGAATTTTTCTCCAATATTCATTTTAAGAACCTGGTTGAGTTTCTGGAGGTAAAATTCATAAAAGTGAAGGGGCCCTCACTTATCAATAAATTGCCCCTGAAATTTTTAATTCACAGATTTGTCCACACTGAGCTTCCAGCAATTCATCAACTACTATTTAGGCTTTTTTACTCAGGCGTTTTTTTTCATGGAGTTCTCTGCTTATAGATTTCTCCTCCAGTAAGTTGTGATTCTCCGTATTTGCCTGTCTACCCCTCCAATTTTGGGGGAAGTATTTTGTCTTGTGACCTCACCTCTGTGAAAGATCAAAGAAGAGTTGTTGATTCTTCAATTAGTATAGCTTTTTATTTTGTTATGGCAGAGTGATGACTTCCAAGCTCCTTACATGCTGGATCAGAAACCAGAAACTTCCTGTCACTGTATTTTGGAAGCATATAACTTCTCTAGTTTCATGAGCTCACAGCTGGAGATGAATGTTTTCTCAGGATGAATCATACCTTGATACCTTAAATGACATATAGTGGAGACTTTGAAATTGGAGTTGATGCTGGAATAGGTTAAAGCTTTGGCAGGTGTTGGGATGGGGTACATTATTTTGTCTGTGGGAAAGAAATGAATTTGGGGGCACCAGAGGGCAGAATGGTATGGACTGAATTGTGTTCTCCCAAAATACATATGTTGAAACTCTAACCCCCAATATGACTGTATTTGGTGATAGGGTTTTAAGGAGGTAATTAAGGTTAAATAAGATTATAAGAGTGAGGCTCTAATACAATAGGGCTGGTATCCTACAAGAATAGTAAGAGACACTAAGAGTGTCCATGCACAGACGGAAGGCCATGTGAGGACACAGTGAAAAGGCAGTCATCTGCAAACCAGAAGGAGAGACCTCGCCAGAAATCAACCCTGTCAGCAGCTCAGTCTTGGACTTAATGGTTTCCAGAATTATCAGAAAATAAATTTCTGTTGTTTATGCCATCCAGTCTGTAGCATCCCTATAGTTTTGTATGGCATCCTTAGCAATCTAAGACAAGTCTCAACTGAATGTTTAATGTATTCAGTGAGGTCTATTTTCCCAAGCATTGTATGACCACTGGCATTTCTTTTCAGCTCTCTGCCCATTATTAGCCACTTCCTGCTAGACCTTATGCAGTCTTATGTGCATGCACAATTCAGCTCTCAGCAAAGGGCCTTTGGGGAAGAAAACCCATCAGACCTCTAGGACTCCCCTCTTCAGAGATTCCTGTTTTCAGGCACCTTACTATTTCAGCTGAACTTAACTCCAACCTCTGCCATTTCAACTCACTGGGACAACCCCTCTGCAATTAGCTTCTACCTTCCTGAACTCTGGTTTGAAAAGTATGTTTAGGCAGAAAGCTAGAGAAAATATGGAGCTCACCTTGTACATTGCTCTTCTCTCAAGGATCATAGCTCTGTACTGTCTGAAAAGAGTTGATGGGTGCAGCACACCAACATGGCACAAGTATACATATGTAACAAACCTGCACGTTATGCACATGTACCCTAGAACTTAAAGTATAAAAAAAAAAAAAAAAGAGTTGTCACCTATATTTTGCCCAGTTTTAGGGTTGTTTATGGTGGGAAGGTTATGCTCAATACCAGGTATTCTAGCAGGTCTAGAAACAATGATTTTTCATAAGAACTTTCCCACTTAAGGATCATATCAAATAAGAGATGAGATAGTTTGTGTTCTTGCTATTCCTAACACTTCATCATCATACCTGGAATTTGAGCAATAGGTCAGGATTAGTTGGCAGCCCTCACACACCTGTACACAAAAAAATCTCCCAAATATTATGCACATAAATCATCATGGTACTATATGTAGAAACAGTGATTGTGAGTAATATAGTATCCTCCCCTATGTTTTCAATTTTAAGTAAATGTCACAGTCCTTTAAGGTAAAAACATAGCAACAAAGAAGCAATCAGAACTGAATTTAGTTCTCTAATCATAATTCAGCCCCATAATCCAGCATTATTAAAATCTTATTGTAAAATGTATGCAGACAGTAGTAAGTATTTAATTTATGAAGGAGAGGCATAGTTAAGGTGTTGTATAACTTGTTGTCAGAAGACATAAGTTCAAATCCTCTTTCTTCTCTAACTTTGTGGCCTTGGGAAAGTTGCTTGACCTCACTGTGTCATACTTGCTTTATTTCTGAAATGGGCTAGTGAATCTAAAAGGGCTGCTTTGATGCTAAGTAACATAGGTAAAGAAGTTGGTGCAAGATAGGCACTCAATAAATAAACCTTAAATCTTATAATGATAAAAAAACTGTAATTTTTGAATATTTTCAAGATTTTGAAGTGCAAAAAAAGCTAAAGATCATCTGTTTACAGTGAATTCCAATGAAGCAATTAAGTTGGCTAAGAAAAGTGAAACTGATGAGTCATGTCAAAGATATAAGGTGATTCCTATTTTCCTCTCAAAAAGGAAGTTTAATAATGGTGAGGTAAGGAATACATTGAAATGCTTATAGAAGTCTCAACAAGTCTCTATCAGCAGTTGAGATACGTGTTTAATTTTCTCACGTGGTAGCTGTGGAGAAATGCATGAGAACCCTAGTACTCCTACTGTCTGGCTTGAGACACGGCACTGTGTCATGACCAGATTGTTCTTTAGGAGTTATCAGATCCAGTCCTTCACAGTGCCTCTAGGTTTGTGGCTTCAATACTATGTTCTAAAAGATCCTTGAGCTCTGGGTCATATTAGGGTTCTACATATGACTGCAACTAAAAAAAGACAGAAGGAAGGAAGAAGAGATGATTGGAGAAGAAGAAGGAGACAGGAAAGAAGGGAGAGCAGAAGGAAAAGAAAGACAGGGAGAATTACTGCTCTTCCTGAATTCTGTGATGTTACCTGATATTAATAACAATTATCAAAATCATTCATCATCATCATTGCTATAGTTAAGAACTTGCATACATTCTCAAAAAAAAAAAAACTCTATGAAGAAGAATTATCCTTATTTTACATATAAGGATATTAAGATTCAGGCAGCCCAAGTTGTAGAATTGTTGCAGCACTAGTACTAAGACACGCAAATACCTGAGTTCATTATCTATTCCTTCCCAACATGCTACATTGCCTCTTTTCATAGCTTCGCTTCCATGGGAATCTGACTACATAACGTAGATTAGCAAGAAAAACATTTATTAAGGAATGTTCTTGGGGTCATTACCTGTGTGGGGTGAAGAATGAAGCAGGATTGGAGGGCAGGGAGAAGTTAAGTGTGGCACATTCACAACAATGCTTCAGCCAACCTCACAGGGAACTATGAAGCCAAAATGGCCCAAGAGAGTTGTTGGAATAACAATAAGGAAACCAAACCTCCATATTCATGTCATTGAATGTGGGCTAGTTTCAGAAGGGAATTTGAAATTGGACAAGGCAGCTCTCTTTAGCAGAATCAATTCTCCAATTGGGCTGAAGGCTGAGTGTTGTCATTCAACAACATTCCTAGAAGCTTGGAAGAAGTCCTTTAGTCCTGATAAGGGAATTTGATGATACAGTAAAGCAGTACTGCATGATATCTCTCCAGGATACAACACTAATCACAGACAAATACTGAGTCATCAGAAAGAAAACCAGCCCAGAAAAAAAGATTTATTAAGAGAAATAAATTGTGAAATCTAAGAGAAATAAATTTAATTTCATCATCTCTGTATGAGGAAATAAAACATTAGACAATATAGCATAGGGAAGGCATCAGCTCATACATAATCAATCAAGAAAAGAAACATCCCTAGTGGAGGAAGCTCATTTGAAAAAAATTATACCTAGACATTTTTTCAAGTACTACAGTAATAAAAATACAACTAACACCTATGTACTTATCACCCAACCTTGATAACTCTAAATATTTCATTATTTATGTTCCGATTTAAACCGCTCAAACAATATAAACAGTTGAATCAACTTGTATTTCCCTCCAAAATTTCATCTTACTCTTTGGTTTAGCCCAGTTTCTCTGTAAAACAAAGGCCACAGTGAAGCCTCTGTGTGAGGCTTTTTGCGGGGCTGTATTTCCAGGCAGCAAGAATAAGAAAGAAAGGGTTGTGGGGCTGAAATAGAGGAAAAGCCAATGTAAAATATTTTCATATTATTCTCTGTTTTAATATCTGTACTTATTTCCTTATTTATTTATTTATTTATTCACTTTTTATTTTATTTTATTTTGAGATAGAGTTTTGCTCTCATTGCCTAGGCTGGAGTGCAGGGGTGTGATCTCGGTTCACTGCAACTTCCACCTCCTCAGTTCAAGCAATTCTCCTGCCTCAGCCTCCCAAGTAGCTGGGATTACAGGCACCTGCCACCACACCTGGCTAGTTTTTTGTATTTTCAGTAGAAACGGGGTTTCATATGTTGGCCATGCTGGTCTCGAACTCCTGACCTCAGGTGATGCACCCACCTCAGTCTCCCAAAGTGCTGAGATTACAGGTGTGAGCCACCGTGCCCAACCCCATTTTGATGTCTATAATTGTTTATTTGTGACTTCTTTCTTTTTAAAATTTTCTTAGTCCATGGAATGGAAAATCTGTTCATTTTCTTTTGTCTCATTATCTCTTTGTCTCTCTTTTTTGTCTTTAAATTCTCACACTTTGTCTTTAAATTATCTCTATGGTGCTCTCTGTGTGTCTAGTTTATTTTTTCTCCCATGGAATGTGTCTAGTATATATTACTTAATTATTTCCCCCAAAATGGATACAGCTAGGTTTCTTTTAATGCCCCCCCACGCCATTGTGTATAGATGCCCCAGAACAGTAAGACTGATGTGATGATTAAAAGAAAGAATATATGTAAAATGCTTTGAGAGTTACCTGACACCTCATGGAAAGCTAAGTAAGTGGTCATTATTAATATTATTTTTTAACCTGAAGGACAGTTTTCCTATAATTTTCAAGCTCATATGAACAAATGTGCCTTCCAAATCCACTTGGAACAAAGGCATCACAGCCACATGTCACTCCCTGCAAGGGGAGAACACAGCAGTCCCTCTGCCATCTTCCTCTATCTTTTTTCCACTCTGCTAATGCTCTTATCACACAAGTTCAACTCCAGAAGAGACAGAATTAGAGTCTCTTCAAACAGGTTGCTACCAATCATCCCCTGGCACTCATATTGTTGGCATCCAGACAGCTGCTAAACTGGCCACATATGTAACCAAAACAAGCCAGGGAACTAGTGAGAAGCAATCTGAGGGAAACGAACAGGTTTTACTTAGAGGAACAATCAATTTAACATAGCCAATGAAAGAACAACTCCTGATAGGTTACTACTTGCTTCAAAAATCCTTTAGAAACTCTTCTTCCTACAAATATTTGCCACCAAATATGGGCTAGTGAAGAAGTAGTGGACAAAAAATGGGGTATGCTGCGTTCTCTCTAGGGACTGGAACCCACTGGCACTATGAACCCACTGGCACTATGATCCCACTTTCCCTCTCTTGGCTTACAGCACAGTTTCCTCATCTGGAGCATGAGATCTTTGCTGTTCATCAGAGTGAACAGGCAATCAACAGAATTGGAGAAAACTGTTGCAATCTATCCATCTGACAAAGGGCTGATATCCAGAATCTACAAAGAACTTAAACAAATTTACAAGACAAAAACAAACAAACCCATCAAAAAGTGGGTGAAGGATATGAACAGGCACTTCCCAAAAGAAGACATTTATGTGGCCAACAAACATGAGAAAAGATTCATCATCACTGGTCATTAGAGAAATGCAAATCAAAATCACAATGAGATACCATCTCACGCCAGTTAGAATGGTGATCATTAAAAAGTCAGGAAACAACAGATGCTGGAGAGGATGTGGAGAAATATGAACGCTTTTACACTGTTGGTGGGAGTGTAAATTAGTTCAACCATTGTGGAAGACAGTGTGGTGATTCCTCAAGGATCTAGATCCGGAAATACCATTTGACCCAGCAAACCACTGCTGGGTATATACCCAAAGGGTTATAAATCATTCTACTATAAAGACCACACGCACACGTATGTTTATTGTGGCACTGTTCACAATAGCAAAGACTTGGAACCAATCCAAATGCCCATCAATGATAGATTGGATAAAGAAAATGTGGCACATATACACCATGGAATACTGTGCAGCCATAAAAAGGATGAGTTCATGTCCTTTGCAGGGACATGGATGAAGATGGAAGCCATCATTCTCAGTAAACTAACACAAGAATGGAAAACCAAACACCACATGTTCTTACTCCTAAGTGGGAGTTGAACAATGAGAACACATGGACACAGGGAGGGGAACATCACACACCGGGGCCTGTAGGGGATAGGGGAGGGATAGCATTAGGAGAAATACCTAATGTAGATGACAAGTTGATGGATGCACCACACCACCATAACATGTGTATACCTATGTAACAAACCTGCACGTTATGCACATGTACCCCAGAACTTAAAGTATAATTGTAAAAAATAATATCCCTCTTTCTATTGTTAACTAACTTTTTAAAATTAAATTGAGAGTAGAAGGATGGTAGCATATACAGGTGTAGAAAAATTGCTGTCAGCTAATGTATAGTAAAGAACCAGTTGATTGCAAAACATTTATTTTGAAGAATTTAAATCTTAGAAGGTGGAGATGGTAAAAATAACTTAGATCATCTAGTTCAACCACTTCATCTTACAGATGAAGAAAATATGTGTAATGAAGCAGTGAAGAGATTTGCCCAATGATGACTAGCTAGTTAAATAAAGAATCAGGACAAAAACCCAGGATATCTGAATGCATAGCTATTGTGGTTCCTTTATTATCTCTGGGAAAGACAATATTATCACAAAGTTGAATCAGGCATCTACTCTGTAGAATAATCTACAGAGCAAAATAATTGGACCAAAAAAGTAATGGAGAATAAAACAGATTGTAGAAAATGGCACAATTATGGTATATAGTTGCTGTGGAAGCACAATGGTGAGAGAGATTTATTGTCTTTGTCAGAGGCCTAGAATATCATGTCCCCGAATAAACCCAGAGGAATTATACAGAGGATTAAACTACTATTTATACTATTTTAATCACATAGTTTCTCAAGTCAGTGCTAACAGACTGATTCACATTTCTTCCAGGGTTCTCTCAAGCCCTGGTGGTAAATCCTGCTGGGACTAGCAGGGAAAACTAGTCTCTATGGGGGAACTAAAATGTGGGTTGCACTACAGGAAGGGGAGGTAGTATATAAAGAGAATACTGACAATGATGTGAACTGGGAAATAGTAGTTCTTCATTTGCTGTGGCACTGTATGGAGCAGTGCTTGAAATGACATCCATTTTGCTAACAGAAAAATTTAATATCCTGTGGTCCTATGTGTTGACTTTTTCTCTTTTGGCAGACCTCTGGAACTATCCTACTTGCCTGTAATTTCCCTGAGCAAATCCAGTGAATCATGGCTAGAGTTCTATATTGCTCTAAGACAGGTTTATGAAACAAGGAGGACTCCTTAACTTCATGGCCACAAGATTGTTTCAGGGTCACTTGGCATTTGATTAGATAGATTTAGGTAAGTTGTGTCCTGACTTATCCAGGATATTATACTTCATGGTATGGCCAGGACTGGTTTGGAGCTCATATACCTCAAGATAGCTGTATATAGGGGCATATGATTTGCCTTTGGCGCTTGCATTTAGTCAGTCTCGAACCTGCAGTAGTTTGACCTTTCTAAGGTGCTTTATCATAGCTAAGGCCTAGCTTAGCACAGGGTGGGATGATCTAGTTACTTCCCAATAGGTAACTTATAGTCTATCCTTCACAGCCTTCATATTTGATCCAGATGGGAATCTTCACCCACAGCATAACATATACTATATATTTTTAAATGTATTAAACTTGTAAGAACTCAGTTATATTTCTGCTACCCCCTCCCCACTGCCCAAATATCTCATTTCCTTCCCTCTACTCATTTGGATTTTGTTCAGGGAATTTCTACTATTTAAACTTGGAGGAGGAGAGAAATATATTGTATCAGTCACATGATGGCCTGTTCTTGCTCTTCTCTCTGGCATGAAAGGCCAGCAATTTCCCTTATACTGGCTCACCAAAAGAAGAGCCAAAGACCAAGCCAGAGCTAGGTCTCAAGACAGTGCATGAGCATTGTCTCTTTGTTTTTCAGTCTAAGTGGAGCCTTTGGTACTTCTTTTTCCCCACTCCTGATAAGGCACGCTCTCTGATTAATATTTTCTTAAGAAACATATCAGGTATGCTACATTCACCCTCTACATTTCCCCTCTCTAACATGAATATGTTCACCACATGAGTACATTCTTACTTCCAAACCAGAACATTTCAGAATATACTGTATTTCTGTATATAAATACCTTCAAGATTAAATGCAATAAACATTAAATATATGTCTTAGGGGTAGGATAGATTGGCAACATTAATTCTGTAAGGTCATGATTAAAATAAATGAATTGTATACCTATGGTCAGGAGGATAATGGTTATGATTATCTCATTTATTCTATTGGGTAAGCCATTTATTCTCCACTAAATTACTTCTAACACCCTCTTTTTCTTACTGATGATGGCCTAGAAATGTCTTGTTAATATTTTTAAATCTATATGCAGGCAAAACTTTTGCACTCAACTCGACCATGAAGCTTGCCTGTCTAATAAAATATAAGTGATGGAGCAAATTATTACTGGGATACTTCTTTTTCATGCATGAAATATTTTATTGATTAATATTTTTGTAATTGAAATGTATTTTTTAATTATACTTTAAGTTCTAGGGTATGTGTGCACAACGTGCAGGTTTGACACATAGGTATACGTGTGCCATGTTGGTTTGCTGCATCCATCAACTCATCAATTACATTAGGTATTTCTCTTAATTCTATCCCTCCCCCAGACCCTCACCCCCCTGGCAGGCCCCAGTGTGTGATGTTCCATTACTGGGGTATACTTTTAACCTACAATATCAGGTATAGGTGAAAACATAAAACATATCCAAATTTAAGTAGGTCTTGGAAATGCCTCTGGTTGAAACATCTTGGAAACCAATCCTTTCTCCATTTCTATCCATGATAGTTTTTATCTTCCACATCCAGCACCTTATTATGTATTGAAGAATGACAGTCTTCTATCTGAAAATAGCATCAGATTTCTATTCTACTCCTACCAATTTTTCTAGTCTACCATTTTCCCCATTCCCTTTTCTGCTTTCACCCATCTTAGGAGACACAGGAAGATATTTTAACATTAGTGTTTTCCCACATAACCCTGGAGGGTGTGCAAATTGTATAAACTTTCTAAAGGGCAATCGTACCACATCTATTTTTTTTCTTTTTTTTTTTTTATTATACTTTAAGTTCTAGGGTACATGTGCATAACGTGCAGGTTTGTTACATATGTATACTTATGCCATGTTGGTGTGCTGCACCCATCAACTCGTCAGCACCCATCAATTCATCATTTATATCATGTATAACTCCCCAGTGCAATCCCTCCCTCCTCCGCCCTCCCCATGATAGGCCCCAGTGTGTGATGTTCCCCTTCCCGAGTCCAAGTGATCTCATTGTTCAGTTCCCACCCATGAGTGAGAACATGCGGTGTTTGGTTTTCTGTTCTTGTGATAGTTTGCTAAGAATGATGGTTTCCAGCTGCATCCATGTCCCTACAAAGGACGCAAACTCATCCTTTTTTATGGTTGCATAGTATTCCATGGTGTATATGTGCCACATTTTCTTAATCCAGTCTGTCACAGATGGACATTTGGGTTGATTCCAAGTCTTTGCTATTGTGAATAGTGCCGCAAGAAACATACGTGTGCATGTGTCTACAACCATCTGATCTTTGACAAACCTGAGAGAAACAAGAAATGGGGAAAGGATTCCCTATTTAATAAATGGTGCTGGGAAAATTGGCTAGCCATAAGTAGAAAGCTGAAACTGGATCCTTTCCTTACCCCTTATACAAAGATTAATTCAAGATGGATTAGAGACTTAAATGTTAGACCTAATACCATAAAAACCCTAGAAGAAAATCTAGGTAGTACCATTCAGGACATAGGCATGGGCAAGGACTTCATGTCTAAAACACCAAAAGCAACGGCAGCAAAAGCCAAAATTGACAAATGGGATCTCATTAAACTAAAGAGCTTTTGCACAGCAAAAGAAACTACCATCAGAGTGAACAGGCAACCTACAGAATGGGAGAAAATTTTTGCAACCTACTCATCTGACAAAGGGCTAATATCCAGAATCTACAAAGAACTCAAACAAATATACAAGAAAAAAACAAACAACCCCATCAAAAAGTGGGCAAAGGATATGAACAGACATTTCTCAAAAGAAGACATTCATACAGCCAACAGACACATGAAAAAATGCTCATCATCACTCGCCATCAGAGAAATGCAAATCAAAACCACAATGAGATACCATCTCACACCAGTTAGAATGGCAATCATTAAGAAGTCAGGAAACAACAGGTGTTGGAGAGGATGTGGAGAAATAGGAACACTTTTACACTGTTGGTGGGATTGTAAACTAGTTCAACCATTATGGAAAACAGTATGGCAATTCCTCAAGGATCTAGAACTAGATGTACCATATGACCCAGCCATCCCACTACTGGGTATATACCCAAAGGATTATAAATTATTCTACTACAAAGACACATCTATTTAAATAAGGTGGCCGGGCGCGGTGGCTCAAGCCTGTAATCCCAGCACTTTGGGAGGCCGAGACGGGCGGATCACAAGGTCAGGAGATCGAGACCATCCTGGCTAACACGGTGAAACCCCATCTCTACTAAAAAAAAAAATACAAAAAATTAGCCGGGCGAGATGGCGGGCGCCTGTAGTCCCAGCTACTCGGGAGGCTGAGGCGAGAGAATGGCGTAAACCCGGGAGGCGGAGCTTGCAGTGAGCTGAGATCCGGCCACTGCACTCCAGCCTGGGCGACAGAGGGAGACTCCGTCTCAAAAAATAAATAAATAAATAAATAAATAAATAAATAAATAAATAAATAAGGTATTTACCCTACTAGTTACTTACCTCAGAGAAACACCAATGTATGTGGATAGAGTCTTGTTCGAGAATGTTTCCTTATAGCTTTGTTTATAACAGCAAAAATTGGAAAGAACCTTGCCTTATCTGTGGGTAGTATCAGTGAAGGTGGTAAGAAGTAGATGAATTAGAAATCTGTTTTGATGGGCACAATTAACAGGATGTGCTGATTGATTAGATAAGGGTGGGAGACAAAGTGCAGATGGTTAGATATTCCGAGCATCTTTGGTGTAAAAACATGGGAGGATAGAGTTTCCATTAACTGAGATGGGGAAATCTGTAGTAAGAATTTATTTGAGAGTGGTGGTGGTGGGAGAGAGAAGTCAAAAGCTAATTTTTGGACAAGTTTGGGGTGCTGATCAGACATATATGTAGAGGTGTCAAGTAGATAATTGGATATATGAGTTTGAACTCAAAAGAGAAGTCTAGGCTAAAGGTATAAATTGAGAGTAAACAGCAAATAGATGATATTTGTATAGCCATGAAATTGGAAGAGTTCCCCTAGGTAGTAAATGCAGAAAAAGTAACCAGATGCAGAGGGCAGGATGATAAGCAGAATCAAACTAAGAAAAGATTCCACCCCCCCAGGTAGGGGGAATCTATAAGTGGTTATCTTGGAAGCCAAGTGAACAATGAGGTGCAAGGAAGGAGTTAGCAACTGTGTTAAGTGTTGAAAATACTGGCTGGGTGCGGTGGCTCATGCCTGAAATCCCAGCACTTTGGGGGCCGAGGCGGGCAGATCAGGAGTTCGAGACCAGCTTGACCAACACGGTGATATTCCGTCTCTACTAAAAATACGAAAATTAGCCAGGCATGGTGGCGGGCACCAGTAATCCCAGCTACTCCGGAGGCTGAGGCAGGAGAATCATTGGAACCCAGGAGGCAGAGGTTGTAGTAAGCCAAGATTGTGCCACTGCACTCCAGCCTGGGCAACAGAGCAAGACTCTATCTAAAAAAAAAAAAATTGAAAATACTAACATGGTGTTAAATGTTGTGTTAAATTTTGAACACAACTTTTTTGTTTCTTTTAGATCAAATTTTAAATTTTAAAAAGTGTTGGCATATGTAAATCTGAAAAATCTAAAGCATTAAGGAGTGAAACCAATTAATATGGCCCATAGCCTTAGCAACTTTCCTACTTCCAAAGCACAGAGCTCTGCCAGAATTTTCATAGCACACTTACAAAATTAGTCCCTCATGAAGTTTCCTTTTCATAGGTTTTCTTTCAGTTGAACTGGTATAGTTCAAACTATACCAGTTTCCTTTTCGTAGGTGTCATGTGATTGTAGAACCAGTCTGGTAGCTATGGATTTTAGTTTCTAATTCAGTTGCTCAGAATGGTTATGTAAATGGAATTCCAATAGCTTAGGGCATGCCTGACATGACTAAACTTATTTCTTAGGTCGTAGCCCTAGAGTTTAGTGTTAGGAGCTATGGAGATACTTTTGAAAGCCTTCCAATTATCTTGAATTTCATATATGTTTGCACATGTCAATAGGCCATCCATTTTTCATGTGTGCTTTTATTTATTTTAAAGATTTTGATCCTATACCAACTACACATTTGCTTGTCGCTGCTGGCGAAAATCAAAAAACGATGCAGCTTAACGACTCCATAAATTGATGCTGCCTGAGACTTCTAGATTTCCCCAGTAAGTTATTGTTTTCATTCTCTGTGGTCTCCATTTGATTCAAATTGTTAGTCCCTTTATATCTTTATTATTTCTGTTATTTCTCAAAATTAATAAAAGTCATCTGATGCAAACTCTTGTTCCCACCAAACTTACACATTCATCTGGATCCATACTATCCTTTCTTCCTTCCCTCTTGTTGGTAGAAGTGAGACACTCCTCTATAAAAGATGTACTCCTAACTATATTCTCAATGTCCTCACCCAGATACCTCAGTCGCTGATCGTAACCTTTCTTTCTGGTCTCCAACTTCTTCCTGTTTGCTAGTTTCTTCCTATCAACACTTAAACATGTTTAAGTTTTTACTATTTTACAATATAACACAAAAATAAATCTTTCCATGACCCTACATTCTCCTCTAGCTACTTCCCTCATCTCCCTTTCTTCAAAGACAAAATTCTTATCAACAATAACTCTTCAAACCACCTCCTCTTCAAATCACTCTTCAATTCACTGAAGTCCACCTCTGCTTCTGCCAGCTCACTGAAGTTTCTTTTGCCAAGATCACCAATGACCTACTTGTTCCTAAATCAAATGGACATTTTTGTTTTAACATAATTGAACCCTTTGGATTACTTAATTGTTTTAATAAAATGGTCCCATCCTTTGGTTTCTGTGAGACTTCACTCACTCCTCTGGTATGTTTTCTACTTCATCAGCCACTTCTTCATAATTTGCAGGTTGTTCTGCCTCTCCTTACATGTTTGCCTTCCTGAAGACCATGTCTTGGGCCTTCTTTTTGTCTCATTTTATACGCTCATTCTGTGCAGTCTCATTCACTATCACGGCTTCAGTTATAAAGCCATAACAACATTTATCTTTTACACAATAACCGTATTAAAACTATAACTAGTACTACCAATAAAGCACAAACTTTATGAGAAATTATAATTAGGAGTCTGAAAATAATGGTTCCAATTTTGTGTTTACTATTATTAATTTAAACGTGACTTTAGACAAGTAATAAACCTTCCTTTTAAGATTCAATTTCTTTTTTATAAAAAAGCAATTAAATGCCTTCTCTATGAATACACAAAGTGGTTCTGGAAATAGAGTAAGATGACAAAAGGATATAGAGGTACGTGCATTTAAATGATTCTTATGATGATATATAATATGTATATGATTTTTATATACTTGTATAAAGCTATAAAACATGATTCATTATATGGAGCATTACTGTGCTTAGACTTTTGAAATACATATTTTTTCTAACATGATTGGTTTTATTTTATTCCCCATGTGCTAAGAACATAATACATTTTGGAGCACTATAAAGTAGATATTGTAATACCTATTGACTTTCCATTAGAAATCGTGAAATGTGGCCGGGCGCGGTGGCTCAAGCCTGTAATCCCAGCACTTTGGGAGGCCGAGACGGGCGGATCACGAGGTCAGGAGATCGAGACCATCCTGGCTAACACGGTGAAACCCCGTCTCTACTAAAAATAATATAAAAAACTAGCCGGGCGAGGTGGCGGGCGCCTGTGGTCCCAGCTACTCGGGAGGCTGAGGCAGGAGAATGGCGTGAACCCGGGAGGCGGAGCTGGCAGTGAGCTGAGATCCGGCCACTGCACTCCAGCCTGGGCGACAGAGGAGACTCCGTCTCAAAAAAAAAAAAAAAAAAAAAAAAAGAAAGAAATCGTGAAATATTTTAGCTTCTATTTTTTTTAAGAGTTAGGGCCTCACTCTGTTTCCCAGGCTGGAATGCAGTGCTGTAATCACAGCTCACTGCAGCCTCAACCTCCTGGGCTCAAGAAATCTTCCCACCTCAGCCTCTCAGGTAGATGAGAAAGTTATTTTATTCACTGGCATAGTAAATTAAAAGTTATTTATTGCTTTTGTGGCTCTGTCATCCTGGAGATCTTTACTATCCTCTGCATCTAGCTAGTAGAAGGAAAAAAAGAGTGTACAAAACAAGCCACATCCACCTCTTAAAATCCTTGGCATGGAAGTATAATAACATACACGTCACTCTCCACATTCCACTGGCAGGTGCTAGTGGCATAGCCACACTTAGGGGCAGAAAATGGGAGCAATGAAGTGTAATCAGGCTGGACAGCTGCTTCCCAAAGATAACTTTGCAGAAGATGCATGAATTTTAGTGAACAGCTGTCTCTGCCCCAAGAACATAATAATAAATTTCTTGTTGATGTCCTGTATAATTCCCATACCTACACTAAGACCCATATTTATCTTCAGCTTTAGAGTAGCTCTTAAATTTACAGTGTATAAGAGAATGACAATCATGTAATCATCTCCCACCTTTTCCTCTTTGCCTTGCACCTTATAACTGTTGCCAAACCTAGAATTACTTTTACATTTTCAAGATGTATAAAATTTACCTTATGTCTTGTAGCTACATTTACATTTACTGTGCTTGTCTAGGCAGACTCTAAAACTTATAAGCCAATAATTTAATAAGCAAATATGTGATTATATTTAACAAAACAACAACAACAACAAGTCATAGTATTAACCCCGTGCACCTCGAGGAAAAAGCTGCAAGCCTTATGGTCTGCTGATTCTACCTTCACTTTGGTAAACAACTACTCAAAACCAGACCACATTTAAATTTACTTCATATTGGGAGCATGGCTTTCTTACATAAGCTTTTAGTATACTTTGTATTTATTTGATTTTCATTTTCTTGTTAAGAAAAATCTCTGACTTCATTTGAATGCTGAGATCCTTCAGCTTCCTGTTCACAAAATGTGTGTAACATGATCCATCTTCTTAATCTTCTGGAACTCTGTGGCCTTCTTATAACTCTAGGATAGCTCCCTTAGACTTCTCTACAGCTTTCTAGACTTTCTTTCACTTTTATTTACAATTTAGGTTTATCTTTCCTTGGATTTCATTTCTTCCTTCTTTTAAATGCCTCTTTTCATTTTATCTCAATAATCCTTAAGTGTTTTTCTAAGAAAGGTGCATTGTAGAAAACTTTCTCACTTTCTTATACGTCTGAAGAAGCTTTATTTTCCCTTGACAATCTGTTGACTTTTTGGTTAAGTAGAAAATTCAAAGTTGATTTTTTTCTTTCCATCTTTGAAGACAGTTCTCTATTTCTTGTAGCATTTGTGTTGAGGAAAAGTTCAATTCTCAGTATTTTTCAGGTGATTTTTTTAGGCTCCAACCGAGTTTAAGATTATCTTATTTTGTCTTTGGTGTTCTGAAAGTCTATAAAGTTTTAAAATTTAAATGAATGTATTCTAAGTGTTGATTACTTTTAAAATATTACACTTATGTGTACTTTCCATCTTCAAAAATGCTTTATTTTCTTCTAAGTTTCTTCTTTTTTCTAGTGGTTTTTTTATATGGCTGCAATATCTTTGCACATCTTTTATATGGTACAAGACATATATAATTATTTTAAGCATTCTCTTCTGTTTCAATATATCTCCACTTTCCCAAGTGTTACTTAATCTATCTGTTTATCTTGGATTTTATATTTTGTGCTGCATTTTTCCCAGATGACTCATAGTTCTTTTCTTTTTGTTTTATTGATGAATGAATGAATGACTAGGCTTCTTAGTCTTGTTTCCTCCACAATTATATATGTCTGCTTTGCCAACAAGCTTCCACCCTGACTGGGAGCACAGGCTTCGAATTTAGTTTTGTAGGTAGAGTTTATTTCAATACCAGTCAGAGTCAAATCAGGAGACGATAACAGCCTCATTTATTTTAATGATGAGTATTTAACATCAAGAATTATTAACTAGGTATTAGAGAATTAAGAAGGTAAAAAGGTAATAACTTCACCAAGTAGTTATGACAAGTACTGTGGCAGGGATAAAGTGGGAAAAGTTGAAATTGTTACAACTTAGAAGTTTGGGGGGTGGGTCCTCTGGCACTAAGGCATACACCTCTGAGGAAGAAGCACTGTTCAGCTGGCACAGATGCCTTAGGAGAGTGGAAGGACCTATGGAGTTGGGACTCAGACCTTTAAGGAGGAACATTCCTCAGCTTGTTCTGTGCTTTAGCAGCTCAAAGGCCACACAAAGTCAAGACCCAAAATCTGCGAGGAGAAGATTCAGCACAGCTGGTGTTGAAGGCTGAGGGGACACAATAAAGCTAATTCTGTGTTGGAAAAACTACAAACTAGAGTCAACAGCTACTACTGGAATAAAGTGCTGCTGCTGTCCAGGTAAAGAAGTGCTGCTCTGATGACTCTGCCAAGAAGAGCCATGGAATCTCCCTTTTGTGCCCCCTACTGGCTGAGTCTGTAGGGAATATGACAACAAAGGAGAAACGTAGATTGCAGAGTCCTAGTTCTATTACAGCAAAACAGGGTATAGATTGGTAAATCTGAAGCCAGGAGATAATAGCATAATAACATGGACAGTTTAGAGCAGCTATTTCTTAGCAGCCTTCATCTATTTTCTTGCTAAAATTAAAGGAGTTTATTTGGGATCACTATCACTCACATTTGGGACTCCAGCCCTCCTTAGAGTGTAGATGTATCTCCACTTCTATGTTATTGCCACATCTGTCTTCTCTTTATACACACAAGGATGGGAGTGGTGGACTGGATTCAGGATGTCATAGTTTGGTATATGGTCTTTTAAATAACTACTTTCATTGTCACAACACACAATCCTACTCATCACGTTTGTCAATTTTTTGTGATCCCTCCATGACACAGATTGGTTTTCATCTCTGCTCATACAAGGAACATCCGCCCAATTTGCTTTATGCCTTCAACTTCTTTAGACTATTGATGCTTTGTGTTTCATTTTTGATTATTTTATGGATTTATTCCCTTCAGAGCATTTTCATGCTCATTGCAGTGGGATTCAAGAAGGAGGATTAATAAATGTGCTTCATTTGTCATGGAGCATGAAAATCTGAATCAATGTCTTTTCAAGAACATAGATTCTTAATTGTTTCATAAAAATATTTGCTGGTGGTTGCTTATTTCATTATTTGTCATTTAAACTAGGTTAAGTACATTTTGAAGTGCTATTTAAATCCTGAAAACTGGTATCACCTAACACTATATTTTATGGTAATAAGGCAAGCAGGACCATAAAAGACAGCAAAATAATATTTAGCTTCTGCCTTTATCATTACAAATATAAAGAGTAGCATGAGCACATAGGTCTATAATTATCAACTTTCATTTTGTATATTTTATTTGGAGGTTGTATCAAAATGTTATCAATTTCAAATCTTTTACTGGATTCTAATGTAACTTAGACAAATGAGTTCAAACTAGAAAAATAAGCCTGCTAAATGTCTCATATTAAATAGCTCATATTGCACTCAATTCCTTATAGGAATGTAGAATGGAGCAAAAAGTAAAGGTATGATTGCTTAACAGAATACAGTACAAGATGCATTTTTAATCTGCTTATGGCAGAGACATCATTTGGAATTTTTTTCTGAATACTAGATAAATAAGTCTGACTAGAATATATTAATACTATTAATTGAACTTTCTGTTACTCAGGGCCTTTCAAAGAACTATCAAGGACTCATAAATAATCCAGAAGAGGAATATGGGAATGAAGTACTTCAATCGATAATTTTCACTATGGTCTATAAAATGTAACCCACATCTCTGTAGTCTCAGACATTCTAACTTATTTGTCCATGATAACATGAAAGTTCTACAGTTATTTCTTTCCTTCTACCTCAATCAACCTAATTTTAAACATTAAATACAGCTTCATCCTTCAACAAAAATATAACATCTTTAAGTAATCTGATTTGCCATAGAAGAATATAAGTGACTGCCTCCAACGTATCCCTAGTAAGACAAAGGCGAAATGGATGTTAGGAAGTAAAGACTACAATGAGCAATGATGTGATGTAATTCGAGACGATGATTTTTTTTACTAAACAAATAGAATATTTATTTTGAATTATTCCAGAGTCATTGAAGTTACTGAATCAATTCATTAAACTGCTTGATTTTTGAATCCTAACTTTTCCATTACTAGCTGTGTGTCCTTAGGCAAAAATTTAAGGTCTCTCTGCCTCCAGCATTCTCATCTTTAAAATGAGGATAATAATAAAAACACTTAAACCGTAGGACTATTGTGCTAACTGCATGAGTTAATAAAAATATGCACTTAAAAGGATGTCTGGAAGTGGTGAGTGCACAATTACTATTAGCTGAATATTTTCACTACTATGTTATTAAATATTTAACCCACTAAGAGACAAAGACAGTTCTAAATGTTAAATATACTCATGAAGTCTTAGAGATTTGAGCATCTTCGTTGAGCTTAATGCTCAAATGTTGAGAAAAAAAGTTGATGATTGTAATACAAGTGATCATAAATTCTGTGGTAGACTATGGGTATTATGTAGTCAACCACTGATGGTTCATTACATGGATTACAATTTGGTCTGGAAATTTTTTTTTTTTTTTTATTCCTCCAAAATGCTTCACCATATTTGGTTACATGGCTGCCATTGTAGTTTGGGAAAAATGATAAAAAAGAATTGTACACAGATTGCAAATAAGAAAAGTGAGATTTGATAAGCAACTTCAGCAAAGTCTCAGGATACAAAATTGATGTGCAAAAATCACAAGCATTCTTATACACCAGCAACAGACAAGCAGAGAGCCAAATCAGGAATGAACTTCCATTCACAATTGCTTCAAAGAGAATAAAATACCTAGGAATCCAGCTTACAAGGGATGTAAAGGACCTCTTCAAGGAGAACTACAAACCACTGCTCAGTGAAATCAAAGAGGACACAAACAAATGGAAGAACATACCATGCTCATGGATAGGAAGAATCAATATCGTGAAAATGGCCATACTCCCCAAGGTTATTTATAGATTCAATGCCATCCCCATCAAGCTACCAATGACTTTCTTCACAGAATTGGAAAAAACTGCTTTAAAGTTCATATGGAACCAAAAAAGAGCCCGCATTGCCAAGACAATCCTAAGTCAAAAGGACAAAGCTGGAGGTGTCACGCTACCTGACTTCAAACTATACTACAAGGCTATAGTAACCAAAACAGCATGGTACTGGTACCAAAACAGAGATATAGACCAATGGAACAGAACAGAGTCCTCAGAAATAATACCGCACATCTACAGCCATCTGATCTTTGACAAACCTGAGAGAAACAAGAAATGGGGAAAGGATTCCCTATTTAATAAATGGTGCTGGGAAAATTGGCTAGCCATAAGTAGAAAGCTGAAACTGGATCCTTTCCTTACCCCTTATACGAAGATTAATTCAAGATGGATTAGAGACTTAAATGTTAGACCTAATACCATAAAAACCCTAGAAGAAAATCTAGGTAGTACCATTCAGGACATAGGCATGGGCAAGGACTTCATGTCTAAAACACCAAAAGCAACGGCAGCAAAAGCCAAAATTGACAAATGGGATCTAATTAAACTAAAGAGCTTTTGCACAGCAAAAGAAACTACCATCAGAGTGAACAGGCAACCTACAGAATGGGAGAAAATGTTTGCAACCTACTCATCTGACAAAGGGCTAATATCCAGAATCTACAAAGAACTCAAACAAATATACGAGAAAAAAACAAACAACCCCATCAAAAAGTGGGGAAAGGATATGAACAGACATTTCTCAAAAGAAGATATTCATACAGCCAACAGACACATGAAAAAATGCTCATCATCACTCGGCCATCAGAGAAATGCAAATCAAAACCACAATGAGATACCATCTCACACCAGTTAGAATGGCAATCATTAAGAAGTCAGGAAACAACAGGTGTTGGAGAGGATGTGGAGAAATAGGAACACTTTTACACTGTTGGTGGGATTGTAAACTAGTTCAACCATTATGGAAAACAGTATGGCAATTCCTCAAGGATCTAGAACTAGATGTACCATATGACCCAGCCATCCCACTACTGGGTATATACCCAAAGGATTATAAATTAGTCTACTACAAAGACACATGTACACGTATGTTTATTGCGGCACTATTCACAATAGCAAAGACTTGGAATCAACCCAAATGTCCATCTGTGACAGACTGGATTAAGAAAATGTGGCACATATACACCATGGAATACTATGCAGCCATAAAAAAGGATGAGTTTGCGTCCTTTGTAGGGACATGGATGCAGCTGGAAACCATCATTCTTAGCAAACTATCACAAGAAGAGAAAACCAAACACCGCATGTTCTCACTCATAGGTGGGAACTGAACAATGAGATCACTTGGACTCGGGAAGGGGAACATCACACACTGGGGTCTATCATGGGGAGGGGGGAGGGGGGAGGAGGGAGGGATTGCATTGGGGAGTTATACATGATATAAATGATGAATTGATGGGTGCTGACGAGTTGATGGGTGCAGCACACCAACATGGCATAAGTATACATATGTAACAAACCTGCACGTTATGCACATGTACCCTAGAACTTAAAGTATAATAAAAATAAAAAAAAAGAAAAAGAAAAGTGAGATTTAAGATAAGTTTGTTGAATTGAGATGCTAAAAAAAATATTTCAATGTTATATAAATAAGTTGAGGTTGTGAATAATACTGATCCTACTCTGAGTATTAATATTCATTCAGATTATCTTTCTAAAATGGACATAAATTGAAATCTAATCTTTATCAGGAAATTATTTTTAAATTGGTACTCAAAGATTTATAGACCATGAACTACTTGTGTTTAGGGACTGGGTAGTACTCATTTAATATGTATTAAGTACCCTATTTAAATGGTTATCTAGACATAGAGAGATAATCTAACTGACACAGGTTCAGAGAAGAACAAAATAGACATGGACTGGTGAGATTAGAAAAAATTAATAATGAGGCTACAGTTGTGCTCTAGAAGATGAGTAGGATTTAGATCGTTGTAGAGAGGTGGAGAGGGAATTTGATATCTGGAAACCAGAATGAGCAAAAGACCTATAGTTGAGCAAGTAGAAGGAACAGAAAGGAGCTTTGGGAGAGTTTGGGATGAGATAGAGATGAGGTGATGAGCAGACACTGAGATTCTGGATCTAATGCCATAGACAAGTCAGAGGTGCTCAAACAATGGAATAAGATGAGATAAACCATTTATGTTAATTCATCTGGTAGATTGGGTAAGATGGAATTGAAGACAAGAAGTCCAAGAATGAGAGTCTCAACATGTGATGTTTTAAAACTTATGGATAGGGTAGAAAGAGAAGGATACAGAGTTTGGAGGAGAAAAGAGACAAATAAGTTAACTAAATAAAGACTAGAAAAGAGCAGGAAGAAATAAAGGAATCACTGAGATTTGTGCCTTTTTGCTATTGACAGAAGTGGGACAGTTTGGAAATACAGCAAATTTGTTTGTTTAGGTAGCAAGTTTCCTCTAGAATTTGGTAAATTTTAGGTGATACATGCCTGTTGAAACATCAGTGTGCTGAAGATAAAGGATATATTTTTATCATGCTTCTCAGCAACTAGTTTAATGCTACAAGCATGAAGAGTATTTTGACAAAATTTATTAAATAAACTAATTTGAAAATTTTAATTTAAATTGTGGCATTCTGTTATGTGTATAACTTCTATCACAAAACAAGAATTTTATTTTGTATAGTAATAAAGTAGCTTGTAAGATAATATACCACTAAAGGGTCATACATTTAATTCTATATTTTAAAGAATTAAAATATTTTAAAGAAAGCCCATTGAGCATCTTCTACATTCTTAAAAGGAAATAATTTCCAGAGATATTACAATGCATCCCTATATGCAATGTTCTAAGATTCTACTCCAATCGTTTTATTTTTGACCATGAAGGAGTGACTGGTGCTGGGACTTAACCACCTCACATAAACAACTGTAAGAACCTACTAAACAATTTATGACATGTCTTAATTGTCTAGACAGAGAATTGTGGGACAATTTTCCTTACGTTTGGTAATAGTGTTTGGATGCTATCTTATTTTTATCTAACACTTATCAGGACATGATCTTTAATCATGTCTCATAACAAACTTCTGATGGGATAGAAATTGAACTGTGAAGAGGTTCCAATGATGTCACTGTTGGACAGGATATGGCATTAGAATGCTACTTAAAATTTCTTTTGTAAGAAAATTCCTTGGAGAAGCATTCTATCATCTTGCCAATATAGTGATGTCATATATCACTAGTAGTCTAACCTTCTTATAAGATATGACTCCTTTGGTCTTCTTAAATGCACTTAGCATTGGTAGTGCCAAAGAATATGACTGCCATGCAAAAAACACAATCTAGAATCCAAAACCTCTAGAATCCAAAACCTGTTACTACATGTGATGAAAACTCTCCAACAATTCCGCATTTAGACAATTAAGACGTGTCATAAATTGTTCAGTTAAACTGGCATAAAGCTCGCAGTGGCACATGGGATAGCATGCTATATGAAGAAAAAACTGGCAAATATATTAAATGAATGGCATTAAGGAATTGATGAGCTATGCTAATACATCTGGAATTAAAGGTTTAAATACAAGCTCATTAAACTATTGTTTTAAAAATATCTCATTAGGACGTTTAATCTGATCTTACATAAATGTCCTAGAGTATGGTTCAAATCCATGGACATTGAGAACAATGATCTATGGCCAATACTAAGCCCAAGGACATGAATGTACTTCTTGGTGACAATTTTGAATGTGATTTATTCTGATTCTTTTAAGAAGGTAGTTTTCCCATTTGTAAATTTAGTAAGATTTCATTGATGCATATTTCTTGCCTATAGTAATTCTCAGTTAACTTTCAAATGCTGTTTTTTTGAGTCATTAAGAAAATTCTGTTCACCTCATCCATCTTATTAATTGGGGTGTGTTTGAGTCCCTGCTATGACTTCCCTCTCGGGCTGTGGCTACTGCACTTGTACATTTACCATCAAAATGGAGCATGGGGCATAAAGAGGAACCCTAGTAGATTATGTGGTCACACAAAACATATTCTTTCTCATTCCTATTATGTAAAAGCAGCCTACTTCAGGGTCATTTCAGCATCAATTACCCTGTCAGCATGGGGACTCCTTTAATTACCAGCATTCTTGGTCAGTAGCCTGAAGTCTGCGGGACATCAGTTCTGTATCTTATTCTCAAATAATTCAGGGGGAAAAAAAAGTTCTTTATTCTTCTTTTTTCTTTTATAAATATACTGTATACACTATAAAATTAATGTGTAAGTTTTGCAACGTACTCTAGTTTCTGAGAGTTTGAGTAACACTGTTGTTATTTGTTTCTCAATATTTGTGTTAGGTTGTTAATGTGTGACAGAATTCACCAGTAAAACTATCTGATCCTGGAGGTTACTGCTGGGTATGGTTTTGAGTTCAATTTATGCAGCAGATACAGGGATGTTCAGATTGTTTATTTCTTATTGTACCAGTTTCAGTAGTTGCACTTCTCAAGGAATTTGTCCATTTAATTTAAGTTTTCAACTATGTTGTACAATGTTGTTTACAACATTTTCTTACTATCTTTTAATGTTTGCAAACTCATCAGTGATGTCTCTTATTTATTTCTGATATTTCTAATTTGTAGCTTTTCTCTGTGTTAGAGTTTAATCACAAAGCAAAATCACAATAAATATTATAGAATCAATGATTTATTCCCTAATAGAATTGTAAGAAAAGCTGGAGAAGTAAGAGTACAAAAGTGTCTGTTGCTGGACCAGTGAAAAGTTATTAAACAGCTGTCTAGCCTCCTAAAGCTCTGTCATTCACTTATACATTGTAACTTTGGAAAACCGAATTATTGTTACTGTGTATTTTAATAGAATTAAACAGCATAGTGGTATTGGTTGTTTCTAAACGCACTTGCGAACTTGGAGAAAGAAAATTATGTTATCAGGACTTCATATCTCCAGATGCTACCGCTGCTACTTGTCTCCTCTCATACTTTTCCTTTCTCTTTTTCTTTTCTTTTCTTATTCCTCTCTTTCTTTGTTTAATACATCTTCCTGCTCTGAGCAGTGAGCCTGGTGGTGACCCTATCTGGCCCCTTCGCAGCTTCCTCTCAAGACAAGGAAGGGCTATCTTCCTGCTCTTCTGTCTGTCTCTCCAGTGCTGACCAACAGTATTCCTGACCTCAGTGCTTAAATATTCCCAAGGGCAGGTGCCCTTGCCCCACCTCGTGGCACAGCTGCCACCTTTTGGGTCTCAAGCTCCCCCTCATCACACCCACAGATACAGCCTGCCCTCTGACCTTGTGAAACCCCAACAGGCTCCTGACTCTCTGTGACCTGCAAGGTGGGGAGATCTTGCTGGGGCCAGATCGCTGTGCCTTCAGCCCTTCTGTGGCCCAGTGGCCTGGGCAGGGGTCTTCCCCTTGGACTGCATTTGCCCACAGAAAACAACTGAGTCTGTACTGGGGGCTGCATGGCCGGGATGAGGTGATGCCCTGAGGACACCATGATGCCACTGGTGTGGAGCCTGGCACAGGGCAAGTGCAAGGCGCTCCTACTTGGGCCTGGCCCTGCGAGGCAGCCAGCTGCATGTCTTCAGTTACCACCACACCAAGGCCTGGTCCCAGCCTGCCCTCGCCAGGCCTTGGTTTCCTCACCTATGACCAGGGAAGTTCCTGCTTCCTGGGACTACGTGCCCCACAGAGGGCAGAGCTGCAGGACCCTCCAGTCACCTCCAGCCACTGCCTCCTTGGAGATGCAGCAAAGCAGGCTGAGGGAGAGCCCTGAGTGGTGACAGTGTGACCCGGGAAGGTCAGAACCACAGCCAAAAGGGAGCCCATGCTGCCAAGTGGTACCTGATGGGAGGAGGGAGCCCCGTAGGTCTCCCACCTGCTAAAGGAGAATGAGAAGTTGGGTTCTGGACACAGCCCACTTCCCCCTTCCCCAGAGTGTGCCCAGGTGTCCTAGGCATGTGGGCCACTGTCACACTGGCTGACCAGGGGCCTTCAAGGCAAGATGAAACCCACCCTCCCTTCCCCATCCCTGTAGGCAACTACTGGCCTCCAGAAGGACATATGAGTGTCTGCCCAAGACGGGTCCATAGGCGGCAGGACGGCTGCCCTACACCAGGAAGCACCACCCCTGCACTTCGAGCACCCACCTCCACACAGCCTGTGAGGGCAGTGGCTCTAGGAGGGCCATTTGGATGAAGGCAATGGCCTTGGAGCCAGCATGGGACAAGCAGGGAGTGCCAGGTGGGGAGGCAGGCCTTAGCATGTGGGGGACCTGTGCCAGTCACAGCTGAGCATGGGCCCAGGGACGTTGTTGTTGGCCCTGTAGCCTGTTGAGAGGAGGAAGATGACTTTGATGTTGGCAGAGCAGGTTTGCAGGAGCTGCCAAAGCTGGCTGGACCACTAAGTCACCTCTAGAGCCTTAGTGTAAAAGGTGAGCTCTCTATGATAGGAAAAGGAAAAATATTGGAAAAGGCTTATAGATGTTGGTGGATTCTATGCTGGCATCTGCTGAAATTTGACATTATGATATACAGTCTATTTCATGGATGGCCCTGCAAGACAGTGTTAAAGGGAAGTCCTCTCCTCCCATTAGTTTGTTTTATCTGAAAAGAGAGATGATCAGAGTTGTCTTTTCATTTATATTGATTGGCTCAGGAGCAGTGGCTAATGGTAAAAATGTGACTGAATGATGAAAGGAGATTTGAAGAAATACCATCTGAAAGAAATGTTTCAAATGAGCACAGAGTATGAAGATATTTGTCTCATGTAAATGCTCACTAAGTAGTAACCTGAACAAAGGTTTAGCTTAACCATCAGGTGGACAAGATATCTATCATGTGGATATCAGTCAGCCACCTGGGTCTCGATAAATGGGCTTACAAATAAACTGGCCATGTAGGCAAGGTTAGAAACCATGTATGGAGTAGTCAAATGATTTCTACTTACGAAGGGTGATTTGGCTGAGTTGCTGCTGAGTGCCTAATCTGCCAACAGACAAGACCAACAATGAGCTCTTGATATGGTACCATTCACCAGGGGTACCAGTCAGCCACCAATGGCGGACTGATTACACTGGACCATTTCCATCATAAAAGAGGCAGTCTTTGTTCTCATTGGAATAAATATTTACTCCAGAAATAACTTGCCTTCCTTGACCACATTATTTCTGCCAAAACCATTATCTATAGTCTTACAGAATATCTTATTTCTTCTAACCATGAAACTCATATTTCAGCAATTAAAATATGGCAATCAGCCCATGCTCATGGAATTAATTTTTCTTATCATGTTCCTTGTCACTCTATACCATATTAAAAGCTCAATTATGGTGTCAAGCTTGGGGAAAACTCGTTGAGGGGCTGGGGCTATATCCTCCATAATAAAGTATATTTTCTGAATTAGTGACTTTTTGTCCTACTTCTCCCATGACAAGGATTTAAGGATTTTGGAGTTAAGTACTAGACATTGCAGTGGTTTTTTGTCCTGGAACAACTTTAGACTCTGCTGGTTTGGAGCTCTGAGTTTCCAAGAAAGTAATGTTTCCATCTGGAAATAAAATGTTGAGTCCACTAAAACTCCTCCCTTCCTTCCTTCCTTCCATCCTTTCCTTCCTTCCTTCCTTCCTTCCTTCCTTCCTTCCTTCCTTCCTTCCTTCCTTCCTTCCTTCCTTCCTTTTCTTCCTTCCTTCCTTCTCTCCCTTCCCTTCCTTCCTTCCTTCCCTCCCTCCTTCCTTCCCTCCCTTCCTCCTTTCCTTCTTTCCTCCTTCACTCCCTCCCTCCCTTTTCCTTTTCCTTCCTTCCTTCGTTTCCTTCCTTCCTTCCTTCCTTTCTTCCTTCCCTCCCTTCCCTCCCTTCCCTCTCTTCCTTCCTTCCCTCCCTTCCTCCTTTCCTTCCTTCCTCCTTCCCTCCCTCCCTCCCTTTTTTTCCTTCCTTCCTTCCTTCCTTCCTTCCTTCCTTCCTTCCTTCCTTCCTCCCTTCCCTCCCTCCCTCCTTCCTTCCTTCCTTCCTCGCTTCCTTCCTTCCTTCCCTCCTTCCTTCCTTGCTTTCCTGACAGTCTCACTCTGTCACCCAGGCTGGAGTACAGTGCTGTGATCTCGCCCTCCTGGGTTCAAGCAATTCTTGTGCCTCAGCCTCCCAAGTAAGGCGGTGTATTAGGGTTCTCTAGAGGGACAGAACTAATAAGATAGACGTATATATAAAGGGAGTTTATTAAGGAATATTGACTCACACAATCACGAGGTGAGGTCCCACAACAGGCTGTCTGCAATCTGAAGAGCAAGGAAGCCAGTTTGAGTCCCAAAACCTCAAAGGTACGGGAGCTGACAATGCAGCTTTTGGTCTGTGGTCAAAGGTCTGAGAGTCCCAAAGCTGAAGAAATTGGAGTCCGATGTTTGAGGGCAATAAGCATCTAGCATGGGAGAAAGATGTAGGCTGGAAGACTAAGCCAGTCTAGTCTTCACACCTTCTTCTGTCTGCTTTTATTCTGGCAGCTGATTAGATGATGTCCTCCCAGATTGAGAGTGGGTCAGCCTTTCCCAGTCCACTGATTCAAATGTAAATCTCCTTTGGCAACATCCTCACAGACACACCCAGAAACAATGCTTTGCATCCTTCAATCCAATCAAGTTGACATTTAATATTAACCATCACAGAGGGATTACAGGTGTGAGCCACCATGCCTGGCGAAGTTTTTAAAAATTTTCTGTAGAGACAGGGTTTCACCATGCTAGTCTCAAACTCCTGGCCCCAAGTGATCTACCAGCCTAGGCCTCTCAAAGTACTGGGTTTATAGGTGTGAGTCACCACACCCAGCCCTTTTTCTTTTTTTCTGTAGACCTCCTCAGTGGACATCTTTTTAACAATTTGACTGTGATGTGCCTACACATGATCTTCTTTGCATTCATCCTGCCTGAAATGAGTTTGGTATATTATGTATATAAGTTTATGATTTTTAATGAAATTTTGGGATATTCCAGCCATTATTTGTCCAGTATGTTTTCTTATTATTTGCCTATAATATTATTTGCCTTGTGCTATAAGTCCAAAAGTTGTATATTTTAGAATCTCACTCAGAATATTTACCTCCTTTCAAGGGTCAAAGCCTCTCCATTTTTGGCTTGATTTGGGTCACACTTCAGTGTTATCAATTTTTGTCTTAAATTTTGTGTAGAGTTCATAAATGTTATGCGTATCAGGATTAGCCCAATGCAAGGTGCCCCCCCACCCCCTTACCAAAATCTTTGGTTTTATTTTAAAATTCTTTTTATAATTTTTTCAGATGGAGGCATTGCTCATCTCTTCTAACACATATATTTAAGGTTATGGATATCATTCTAAGTGCTGCCTTAGCTAACACCCGCAAGCATTAATATATAATATTTTTATTAAATTAAAAGTACATTTTTATTTCTGTCAGTATTTTCAATTTTTTTATTTTAAAATTTTTTCGTGAGTACGTAGTAGGTGTATATATTTATGGGTTACATTAGATGTTTTAAAACAGGCATGCAATGTGAAATTATCACATCATGGAGAATGGGGTATCTATCCCCGTAAGCACTTATCCTTCATCTTACAAACAGTTCAATTACACTCTTTTAGTTATTTCAAAAATGTACAATTAAGTTATTATTGACTATAGTCACCCTGTTGTGTGATCAAATAATAGGTCTTATTCATTCTTTCTATTATTTGTACCCACTAACTATCCTTACCTTACCCTCCTTCCAGGCCCCAATACTATTTCCAGCCTTTGTTAAGCATCCTCTACTCTCTAGGTTCATGAGCTCAATTGTTTTTATTTTTAGTTCCCACAAATAAGTAAAAACAGGAAAAGTTTGTCTTTCTGTGCCTTGCTTATTTCACTTAACATAATGATCTCCAGTTCTATTTATGTTGTTGGAAATCACAGCATATCATTTTTATGACTGAATAGTACTCCACTGTGCATATGGACCACATTTTCTTTATCTGTTAATCTGGACTGATGGATGCTTAAGTTGCTTCCAAATCTTAGTCATTTTGAACAGTGCTGCAACAAACATGGGAGTGCAGATATCTCTTTGATATACTGATTTCCTTTTTTCGGGTATATACCCAGCAGTGGGATTGCTGTATTGTATGGTAGCTGTATTTTTAGTTTCCTGGAGAACCTTCAAACTGTTCCCCAAAGTAGTTGTACTAATTTACATTCCATCAACACTGTAAAAGGCTTCCCTTTTATCTACAGCCTCACCAGCATTTGTTATAGTCTGTCTTTCAGAGATAAATCATTTTAACTAGGATAAGATGATATCTCATTGTAGTTTTGATTTGCATTTCTCTGATGATCAGTGCTGTTGAGCACATTTTCACATACCTGTTTCCCATTTATATGTCTTCTTTTGGGAAATGTATATTCAAATCTTTTGCCCATTTTTGATTGGATTACATTTTTTTCCTACATTAGGAGTTTGAGCTCCTTATATATTCAGGTTATTAATCATTTGTCAGATGGGTACTTGGCAAAAGTTTTCTCTCATTCAGTGGGTTGTCTCTTCACTTCATTGATTGCTTCCTACACAGTGCAGGTTTTTAACTTGACGTGATTCCATTTATCCATTTTTGCTTTGATTGCCAGTGCTTACGGGGTATTGCTCAAGAAATTTTTGCCCAGACCAGTGTTCTGGAAATTTTCCCCAATGTCTTCCTGTAGTCATTTCATAGTTTGAGATCTTAGATTTAAGCCTTTAATCCATTTTGTGTTTTGCATATGGTGATTCATTATTTGAGTTTTGTATATATCGATACATTATTTTGCATATGGATATTCGATTTTCCCAGCACCATTTATTGAACAGACTGTCTTTTCCCCAGGTTATGTTCTTGGCCCTTCTGTCTAAAATGAGTTCACTCTTAAGTCTATGGATTTGTTTCTGGGCTCTCTATTCTGTTCCATTGATCTATGTGTCTGTTTTTATGCCAGTAATATGTTGTTTTGGTTGCCGTTTCCCTGCAGTATAATTTGAAGTCAGGTAATATGATCCCTCTAGTTTTGTCCTTTATGTTTAAGATAGCTTTGGACATTCTGGGTCTTCAGTGGTTCCATATAAATTTTAGGATTGTTTTTTCTATTTCTTTGAGAAATGTCATTGGTATTTTGATAGAGATTGCATTGGATCTGTAGATTTCTTTGGGTAGTATGGACACTTTAACAATATTGATTCTTCCAACCCATGAACTTGGAAAATTTTTCCATTTTTTATTGTCCTCTTCAATCTTTTTCATCAGTTTATAGTTTTCATTATAGAGATTTTTTGCTTCTTTGGTTAAATAAATTCCAAGCTTTTTAATTTTGTGAATATTATAAATGGAACCACTTTTTTAAATTTCTATTTCACATTGCTCACTGTTGGTATACAGAAATACTACCAATTATTGTATGTTGATTCTGCATCCTACATCTGTCAGTATTTTAAAACTGAATCTACAAAATAGAAGAGATTTAAAACTTTGTAAACATATGGCAATCTTTTAGTTACCATTTTGTTATTCATTGCTTTGTTTTGTTTTGTTTTGTTTTTTTAGATGAGTTTCACTCTGTTGCCCAGGCTGGAGGGCAGGGGTATGATCTCAGCTCACTGTAATCTCTGCCTCCCAGGTTTAGCAATTCTCATGCCTCAGCCTTCCGCGTAGCTGTGACTACAGGTGGGCACAACTATGCCCAGCTAATTTTTGTACTTTTAATAGACATGGGATTGGCCATGTTGGCCAGGCTAGTCTCAAACTCCTGACCTCAAATGATCCACCTGCCTCAGCCTCCCAAAGTTCTGGGATTACAGAAATGAGCCACCACACCCGGCCTGTTATTCATTTCCATTTTAACTTTAGAGAACATACTCTATATGATTTCAGTTTTTTGACTGTACAGAGTCAATTTATTGTGAAATTTTTGTGTTTGTTTGTAAACAATATGTAATGTGTAATTGTTCTATGCAGTGTTCTAATACGTATCTACTTAGAAAAGTTTGTCAACAATGTTGCTTAAGTATTCCTTGTGTATACTGATTTGTTTGTTTTTCTACTAGACACTGAGAGCACTTTGTCAAAATTGCCCATGATGACTGCGGATTTCAGTATTCATCCCTGTAGGACTCTCAAATTTTGTTTTACATATTTTTAGGCCATATTATTAAGTACTGTTAAATCAAGTTTAGCCTAAAGCTGCCTCCTTACATATTTAAGCTTGGCCTAAAGGTTTCTCTGTACATTGTGAACTGTAACAAGTGGAGGTGTAAACAGACCACAGCCTACACTTCTGCCACTAACTGAGGTTTGGCCAATCAACGTAGACAAGTATTTGGATCGTGTTTAAATAAGGCAAACACCTAGTTGTAATCAATCTGGCTGTTTCTGTACCTCATTTCCATTTTCTGTACCTCACTTTCCTTTTTCTGTCCACAAATCTACCACGTGGCTGCACTGGAATCTCAGAGCATACTCTGGCTCAGGAGACTGCACAATTCGCAAAGCATTCATTGCTCAGTTAAACTCCTTTAAATTTAATTTGGCTGAAGTTCTTACTTCATCAGACAGCATCAGAAGTAGGATCGAAGTAGAACTTCTAATGACCCCCAAGAGCACTGAGCAACCAAGCAAGCTACCCGCCAGGCCCATTGTGTCCCTTTCTCTCCCAGAGCAGCTAGGGATCCTGGTAGCCTCCTGGTATTTGGATTCTCAGATTCCAAAGTTCCACAGATTTGTGTTCTAATTTTTGTTGTGGTTGTTGTTTGTTTTTTGAAATGGAACGTCACTCTGGTGTTCAGGCTGGAGGGCAGCAGTGTGATCTGGGCTTTCTGCAACCTCTGCCTCCTGGGTTCAAGCAGTACTCCTGCCTTAGTCTCTTCAATAGCTGGGATTACAGGCACTCACGAACATGGCCGGCTTTTTTTTCTTTGTATTTTTAATAGAGACGGGGTTTCACCATTTTGGCCAGGCTAGTCTCAAACTCCTGACCTCAAGTGATCTGCCCGCCTCAGTCTTCCAAAGTGCTGGGATTACAGGCATGAGCCACCATGGGCCAGATTTGTATTTTGATCCCAGTTTCCTTGAACAAATTTCTGATCCAAACGGAGTTTGGAAGTCATGACAGAAACCGAACTGGGTCTAGGATTCGATTGGCTCCAGTAATTAGCTGGGTTGGATCCAGTTAGAGGCCTCTTACATCTGAGTGAATCAGAAAGAAACTGGTAGTAAATGGCAATGGAAATTAGCAGAGATTTTTGTGTTCTAACCCGTTGTTTCATTTTTACTGCGTGCTCAAGTAGGAAAAATATCACTGTGTGTGGTGATGAAGGCAACCTGAGAGTAAAGCCATTATTTGAGGTAAAAATGGGATCCTTAATTTCTGAAGAACGGAGTTCCTTCTGGCTTAAACATGCATAAGTATTCAGCCTGGGAAGCAGTGAAGTCTTACAGAAACGGCAAAATCTTACTAAAGACAACTTACAGTGGAACATTCCAAATGAACAGCACTGCACTGAAGTGTATTTGAAAATAAGGGCTCCCTGAGATTGTGCCGCTGTACTCCAGTCTGGGCAATAGAGGGAGACTCTTAAGAAAAAAGAAAAAAAAACCCACAAACAAAAAACAGAAAAAGAAAAGGCAGGCTCCCAAATTAATCTCATCTAGGGATGCCTATTGATTTGCAGAAGCTTTTTAAAATTTTTTCAGTATTTTTATTTAAAAACTTTATGAAAGGCAAATAAAAACCTTAAGCGACTAATTGATTAAAGAAAAATCTGCTAACCTTTTGGCTTAGTTGCTATCCCAATCCAAAGGAAAAAGACTTCACACCAATTGGCTGACTTTGGGTAAGTAGTGGGGTACATTTTACCTGGAATGGTGGAATTGGATTGGAGGCCTTCCCTTCAGTAAAGTCCCTCTTGTTTAAAAAGGGATTTGGCACTATGGGTTGTTAACTGCTATTCTTTTTGGATTAATCTGCCTTGCACTTTTTGCTGATGGCTATGGGTAACAGGATTAGACAGGTACAGGAATGGGACATGGGGAACCTTTTTCTCCCCAAACGGGGAAACTTGAGAGCTGATGGGACTGCTGGAGAAGGTTCCTTTTATGACTGACAAGAGGTCATCTGATCTTTAAATCAGTGTTGCAGTAGGTAGGTCTTTCTCTGGCCTCCCTGAGCTCTTTGCTGTACCCACCCCACCACAGGCAATGCTTTCTCTCTCTTTTTCTCATTTCCCTTTTCTATCTTTTCTGTTACTCAGGGTGACCATCTTGCCCAGAGAACACAAGTTGAAACTCATTTTAATCCACTTTCAGTGGATGAAAGATGACATAGCCCAACCAGGAAAAAGTTTAAGCCTAACCAGTAGATAATGGGCACTAAGCAGAGTGGTTAATGTTTTGTCACACGTATTTTGCTCTGGACAGAATGGAAAATGTTAATTTGGGTCTCCTATGCAGTTGATTGGGTGGCAACTTACAAAATTGAGAGATTGCCTATGGTTCCATGAAACCAAAAAAGTTGATTTTCCTTTGCGTTGTGGCTTGGGACCCATGACTGTGGATCAGCTAGCAGGGTTGCTAGGGCCACTCAGGGAAAGGGACCCCAGAAACCTGGCATGCCAGCAAAAGGGTAAGGATTCCTTACCAGTCAGACTTCTGGCCTCTCTCTCTGTGCAAACTGGTTGTAGCAATGGTAAAAATCACTGTCTCCTCTGCAAAGTTTTGATTAATGGGAAAAAAGGATCTGTGAGGCTAGTCTTAAGCTGTAGCAAATCTGGCATTCTTTGTGCTAAAAATTTGTCTTTCTGCATTGTTCCATCATAAAAAGGGGTAACATAGGATAAAATGCGGGCCTAGGACCCCCATAAGCTTGCTGTTCAAGCCAGCTTGGTCCCTGAAACAAAAAACTAGATGAGGATTTCCTCTTGTATGTCCTTATGAAAAACAAAGGCAGTGCCACATTTTAGAGAAAATCTCTATTTTCCTCATGGAACCTCAGAAATTCAAAGTAGATAGATTTCTCTCAACATCTAAGACTCTTTTGTTTTTCATTGTGGTATTTGATGTTTTTGACTTGGGCATGGGGTGGGGAGTTGTGGGGACATCAGAAATTACTTCACATTATGAGAGAAATCTGGTGTGTAATAAGTAGGTAGGAAATAAACCTTGAGGGATGGCAAGTGACAGTTATGGGGGAACACTCTGCTCTTTGCACATTTAGATCAGAGAAGCATGCTCTTGGCCACCAAGAAGGTACAGAAATATCCTGATCCACACTGAGATAAGACTCCCATGGGAGATGGGCTAATCACAGAATGGGCTTGATCAACAGTGCATGGTGAAATCATTGCACTGTCTTGTTCAGCATTTCATTTTTGGGGATCCAGGATTCAGTATGAAAACGACATCCAGAATTTTTGGGGATCTGTTTTGCCTTCCAGCTGTGACTGTTTATTAGGCCCTAGAAACTACATGTTTTCCTAGCTCTGTTCTTCTAAGGACTCCACCCTAAATCTAGTAACCTGAAAAAGAAACTTAAAAACTGGCAAATGAAAAATCTTACAAGTACTAGATCTTCTTCTGTCTTTCTGTGTAGTTATATGTGTGTTATGCATGTAATGTTTATATATGAAAGAGTTCTGATTAATTGGCTTAAAAATAATGAGTGCTTAAATCAAATATTTTGTCAGAAACATAAAACTGTGATGCCTTTTAGTTCACCTTTGGGAAATAAAGAGTTTTCAAGATTATTGGTAAAATAAAGAGATTTGGTCTAAATTAGGCAGGTCAGATATTAGGTTTGTCAAATGCTTTAAGGTGATAAACTACTTCTGTGACTTTTGAAAATTGTTCAACTCACCCGCTTTGGAGCCATTAGATTCTAGGTAAGGCCTGGGGACATGTGAAGTTAGCCAAACCCCATGGCTATGCTGGAAAGTCAGACTTTATCTGCACTTCTCTCTGGTGTCCTAAGCTTCACACCTAGTACATAATTAAAATCACTCACTTACCTGGTTTTTCAGCAAAAATTAAAATTGCCAAGAGTTAACATTGTAACATACAATTGAGACTACCGAATAAACAGTTTTACATGCAATGTATATGAGGAAAGTGAAATATGCATTTGGTAAAAGATTATTAGAAGGCATGGGAATGTGTTTTTTTTGGTTCATTTGTTTGCCTAGATTCAAGGGTTAAATGATTGTTTTAAGTTAGATAGGATAAAGCTGAAAGTTTAAACAAAGTATAGAAAGTTCATGAGAAATTAGTCTTGTAAAAGAAATTCTGTGTGTGAATATATTGGCTAAAGTTAAAGGGGTATTATTCATTTTTTTCTGTAAATTGAATTTTTTTTTTTTTTTTTTTTTTTTTTTTTTTTTTTTTTTTTTTTTTTTTTTTTGAGGCAGAGTCTCGCTCTGTCGCCCAGGCTGGAGTGCAGTGGCCGGATCTCAGCTCACTGCAAGCTCCGCCTCCCGGGTTTACGCCATTCTCTTGCCTCAGCCTCCCGAGTAGCTGGGACTACAGGCGCCCGCCACTTCGCCCGGCTAGTTTTTGTATTTTTAGTAGAGACGGGGTTTCACCGTGTTAGCCAGGATGGTCTCGATTTCCTGACCTCGTGATCCGCCCGTCTCGGCCTCCCAAAGTGCTGGGATTACAGGCTTGAGCCACCGCGCCCGGCCAATAAATTGAATATTAAAAGCACAAACAAGATTTTCTTAGGGCACTGATCTGCTCTTTAAAAAATTTTGTAAAATGTTATAAAAGGTTTATGAGAATCTCACCTTATGGTCAAACTGATTAAGATTGGATAGATTTGTTTACAAGGTTTTATTAAAAATAGGGATTGACATTAATAGCACACTAATGCAAGGGTGAAATTTGGCTCTCTCTTGAACCAGATTTTCATCTACTATTAAAGGACAATATAAGATCTTTGTTTGCCTTTTGAATGAACTACAGGAAAAATAAGAGAAAGATGAGAGACAGATTGTTTGGAAAGCTAAGTGTTCCATCTATCAATGAGTAAAAGTTTTTGCCTTTCAAAAATGTTTAAGTCATCATTTTGGCTAAATGAATGACTTATGGTGACCTGGAATTCTATTTCATAATTTCAAGTGTTTTAAACCTTTAACATATTCGGTAGGCTTCCCAAAATCAAATTTTAGCTTCAAAATTGTATTTTCTGACCTCTAACTTTGGGGTGCTGCAGAGGGCCCCTGAAGCATCCAAAAACGAGGTAACCAGAATTATTTGATGTGGTAAGTTACATGGGAAACATTGTCAAAATAAAAAGATAATGTTTAACCTTCTTCAGGTTATATTATAGTGCATGATATTATAATATGTTACAAAATTATATGGGATTTCTAAAATGCTAGTATGTCTGAGTATATGCTATCAATCATAATTATGGTTATTATATTAAGTTATTGTAGACCACAGAAACAACCAAATTTCCTCTTCAATTATATATTTAACTATGACTATTTGAAGTCATTTCCACAGTTAATTGCTTAATTCTGATGCAGTTTCTGAAAACTGCACAAGCACACAAAACCCTGAAATATGATGTCTTTTAGGAGGCTCATGAAAGGATTGAAAGGACCCTGAAAACCACTTTGGAATACAGATTTCTGATGACTAGAATCATATCATTTGGACTGGGTAAGATTTCCTGGAACTTTAATGAAAAGACTGACTGGTTTATAAAACTGCTAATCCAAGTAGAACAAAAATTAATTGAATACCAAGAAAACACTTTGACAGATTTTCATGCTGAATCAGTCAATACTGAAATTGTTTAGATATACAGTTTGAATGAACTCCATGGTCTAAGTCAAATTACCTATGATAACTCATTAGTTATCAGTCTTTTGCACCTAAATTGGTGAAACAACTAGTATTCAAGAGGACATAAGTCCAATGTTAAGCATGGACTCACGGAGAACTAGGACTGCCACCTTGTTCTTCCTGAGTCCTTAAAGTTTTTCTTATTAAAAGTTCTGCATTCCATGACTCATCATGGAAAAGATAAAATAATCCAAATTAAATATATATTGGTATGGTAACTTCTAAATTGCTAAAATAGTTTATGACCAATATTTGGTTTATCAAACCTGTATTCTTGGGAAGACAATCAAAGCTTTAGGTACATTCGGCTACCTGAAGGGCCATTTAAACATTTATAGAGGGATTTCATTCGATTGTCATTTTCAACACAGGTTTTCTGGTTATATAAAAGCTTTCCCACACAAGAGGGCTGATGTTATAACAGTAGATTATTATGTCACCGTGTATTTTTACCGGTAAAGGAAGCTTTTATGGGTCACTGACTGAGGACAATCAACCCCTTAACAATCTAGAACCTGAAGACTGGATCTTCTGAGAACATCAGAGAAAGACTGCTCTTGCCACACACACTGCAGCAAAACTTCAGGACCTGAACCTTGGGTTCATAATCTCCTAACTGAGAAGGGTCCCTCCACACTCTTGGAACTGTACACCCATTGGAAACCGTAAGGTAAAGCTAACCAGGGAAGTCTCTCCCCAGAAGAAGATGGCATCCTTGATGTGAACAGCTTCTTCTAAGATCACAGATCAAGACTTCTCTACTATGAGACTCTTACCTTTGGAAATTTTTTCTCTTGCCGATGCCTCTATGAAAAATAGAGGTGAAAGGGGGTCTGTTGCATGCACTTGTGGGGTATACTTTTATTTGTGAAGGACTTTGCAGCCAGCCTCTAAACATGGATAACCTTATACTTTGATAGATGAAAGATGAAGACCCAATGTAAGTTATAAATTTTAATGGTACATACTTTGCCTCATAATCAGACTGTTTGTTATGATTTCCATTCTTTTGCATTTGCTGAGGAGTGCTTTACTTCCAACTATGTGGTCCATTTTAGAATAAGTGCAATGTGGTGCTTAGTAGAATGTATATTCTATTGATTTACAACAGGATTGTAAAGTGGAGCATATAGGGTGGAGAGTTCTGTAGAAGTCTATTAGGTCCACTTAGTTCAGAACTGAATTCAAGTCAGAATATCCTTGTTAATTTTCTGTCTCATTGATCTGTCTAATATTGACAGTGGGGTATTAAAGTCTCCCACTATTATTGTGTGGGAGTCTAAGTTAGATATAGAACACGTGTTCACTCCTCTTAACCTACGTCATGCGTTAATGAGAACATTGCCAGGAAGCCTTTACTCTTCTAGAAGGACATCATTGTTTCATAATTAATTAATGAACTTCCAATACTATGTTGAACAGTAGTGGTGAGAGAGGGCATTCTCGTCTTGTGCTGGTTTTCAAAGGGAATGCTTCCAGCTTTTGTCCATTCAATATGATATTTGCTGTGGGCTTGTCACAGGTAGCTCTTATTATTTCGAGATGCATTCCATTAATACCTAGTTTATTGAGCGTTTTTAGCATGAAAGTGTGTTAAATTTTGTCAAAGGCCTTTTCTGCATTTATTGAGATAATCATGTGGTTTTAGTCATTGGTTTTTGCCATTCTGTTTATGTGATGGGTTATGTTTATCAATTTGCATATGTTGAACCAGTCTTGCATCCCAGGGATGAAGCTGACCTGATCATGATGGATAAGCTTTTTGATGTGCTGCTGGATTTGGTTTGTCAGTATTTTATGGAGGATTTTTGCAGTCAATGTCCACCAGGGATATTGGCCGGAAATTTTCTTTTTTGGTTATGTCTCTGCCAGGTTTTGGTATCAGAATGATGCTGGCCTCATAAAATGAGTTAGTGAGGAGTTGCTCCTCCTCAAATTTTTGGAATAGTTTTAGTAGCAATGGTACTATCTCTTCTTTGTATCTCTAGTAGAATTCAGCTGTGAATCCATCTGGTCCTGGTATTATCTTTTTTGGTAGGCTGTTTATTATAGCCTCAATTTTGGAACTCATTATTGGTCTATTCAGGGATTCAGTTTCTCCCTGGTTCAGTCTTGGGAGGGTGTACGTGTCCAGGAATTTATCCATTTTTTCTAGATGTTTTAGTTTATTTGCATAGAGGTGTTTATAGTATTCTCTGATGGCAGTTTATATATCTGTAGGATCAGTGGTGATATCCGCTTTATCATTTTTTATTGCGTCTATTTGATTCTTCTCTCTTTTCTTCTTTATTAGTCTTGCTAGCAGTCTATCTCTTTTGTTGATCTTTTCAAAACACCAGCTCCTGGATTCATTGATTTTTTGAAGGGGTTTTCATGTCTGTCTCCTTCAGTTCAGCTCTAATCTTAGTTATTTTTTGACTTCTGCTAGTTTTTGAATTTGTTTGCTTTTGCTTCTCCAGTTCTTTTAATTGTGATGTTAGGGTGTCAATTTTAGATCTTTCTTGCTTTCTCCTGTGGGATGTTAGTGCTATAAATTTCCCTCTGAACACTGTTTTAACTGTGTTCCAGAGATTCTGGTACTTTGTGGCTTTGTTCTTACTAGTTTCAAAGAACTTATTTATTTCTGCCTTAATTTTGTTACTTACCCAGTAGTCATTCAGGAGCAGGTTATTCAGTTTCCATATAGTTGTGCAGTTGGAATCAGTTCGTTAATCCTGAGTTCTAACTTGATTGCACTGTGGTCTGACAGACTGTTTGTTATGATTTCCATTCTTTTGCATTTGCTGAGGAGTGTTTTACTTCCAACTATGTGGTCCATTTTAGAATAAGTGCAATGTGGTGCTTAGTAGAATGTATATTCTATTGATTTACAACAGGATTGTAAAGTGGAGCATATAGGGTGGAGAGTTCTGTAGAAGTCTATTAGGTCCACTTAGTTCAGAACTGAATTCAAGTCAGAATATCCTTGTTAATTTTCTGTCTCATTGATCTGTCTAATATTGACAGTGGGGTATTAAAGTCTCCCACTATTATTGTGTGGGAGTCTAAGTCTCTTTGTAGGTCTCTAAGAACTTGCTTTATGAATCTGGGTGCTCCTATATTGGGTGCATATATATTAGGATAGTTAGCTCTTCTTGTTGCATTGATCCCTTTACCATTATGTAATGCCCTCCTTTGTCTTTTTTGATCTTTGTTGGTTTAAGTCTGTTTTATCAGAGACTAGGATTGCAATCCCTGCCTTTTTTTTTTTTTTCTTTCCATTTGCTTGGTAAATATTCCTCCATCCCTTTATTTTGAGCCCATGTGTGTCTTTGCACATGAGATGGGTTTCCTGAATACAGCACATCAATGGGTCTTGACTCTTTATCCAATTTGCCAGTTTGTGTCTTTTAATTGGGACTTTTAGCCCATTTACATTTAAGGTTAATGTGTTATGTGTGAATCTGATCCTGTCACTATGATGCTAGCTGCTTATTTTGCTCATTAGTTGATGCAGTTTCTTCATAGCATCAATGGTCTTTACAATTTGGTATGCTTTTGCAGTGACTGGTACCAGTTGTTCCTTTCCATGTTTAGTGCTTCCTTTAGGAGCTCTTGTAAGGTAGGCCTGGTATGACAAAACCTCTCAGCATGTGCTTGTCTGTAGAGGATTTTGTTTCTCCTTCACTTATGAAGTTTAGTTTGACTGGATATGAAATTCTGGGTTGAAAATTCTTTTCTTTAAGAAGGTTGAATATTGGACCCCACTCTCTTCTGGCTTGTAGGGTTTCTGCAGAGAGATCTGCTGTTAGTCTGATGGGCTTCCCTTTGTGGGAAGACCTTTTTCTCTGGATGCCTGTAACATTTTTTCCTTCATTTCAACCTTGGTGAATCTGATGATTATGTGTCTTTTGGTTGCTCTTCTCAAGGATTATGTTTGTGATGTTCTCTGTATTTCCTGAATTTGCATGTTTGCCTGTCATGATAGGTTTGGGCAGTTCTCCTGGAAAATTTCCTGATGAGTGTTTTCCCACTTAGTTCCATTCTCTCCATCACTTTCAGGTACACCAATCAAATGTAGGTTTGGTCTTTTCACATAGTCCCATATTTCTTGGCAGCTTTGTTTGTTTATTTTCATTCTTTTTCCTCTAATCTTGTCATCACGCTTTATTTCATTAAGTTGATTTTTGATATCAGATATATTTTCTTCTGCTTGATTGATTTGGCTATTGATACCTGTGTATGCTCCATGAAGTTCTTGTGCTGTGTTTTTCAGCTCCATCAGGTCATATATGTTTTTCTTTAAACCAGTTATACTAGTTAGCAATTCTTCTAACCTTTTTACAAGGTTCTTAGCTTCCTTGCATTGGGTTAGAACATGCTCCTTTAGCTTGGAGGAGTTTGTTATTACCCACTTTCTGAAGCCTACTTCTGTCAATTCATCAAACTCATGTCCAGTTTTGTTCCCTTGCTGGTGAGGAGTTGTGATCTTTTGGAGGAGAAGAGGTGTTCTGGTGTTTGGAATTTGGAGCCTTTCTGCACTTGTTTTTCCTTATCTTCATGGATTTATCTACCTTTAGTCTTTGCTGTTGTTGACCTTTGGATGGGGTTTCTGTATGGACATCCTTTTTGTTGATGTTGATGCTGTTCCTTTCTGTTTGTTAGTTTTCCTTCTAACAGTCAGGACCCTCTGCTGCAGGTCTGCTGGAGTTTGCTGACAGTCCATTCCAGACCCTGTTTGCCTGGGTATCACCAGCGGAGGCTGCAGAACAGCAAAAATTGCTGCCTGTTCCTTCCTCTGGAAGCTTCATCCCAGAAGGGCACCCACCAGATGCCAGCCACAGCTCTCCTGTATGAGGTGTCTGTCAATCTCTGCTGGGAGATGTCTCCTCGGCAGGAGGCACGGGGGTCAGGGACCCACTGGAGGAGGCAGTCTGTCCCTTAGCAGAGCTTGGGCACTGTGCTGGGAGATCTGCTGCTCTCTTCAGAGCTGGCAGGCAGGAATGTTTAAGTCTACTGAAGCTGCACCCATAGTCGCCCCTTTCCCCAGTTGTTACAGATAGTTTTATCTATAAGCCCCTGACTGGGGCTGCTGCCTTTCTTTCAAAGACGCCCTGCTCAGAGTGGAGGAATCCAGAGAGCAGTGTGGCTACAGCAACTTTGCCTAGTTGCAGTGGGCTCCACCCAGTTCAAACTTCCCAGTGGCTTTGTTTACACTGTGAGGGGAAAACCGCCTACTCAAGCCTCAGTAATGGCAGATGCAATGAGAAATTTTTAAACAAAATTATGGGAGGCCATTGTTTTGGACTGAGTTCATGAACTAGGCTCCAACAGCCCAGACCAAACCAAAATGGAGTCACTTGTGCTAAACATGACATAATCAAACTAAGACTTGAAGGAAACACATAGATCCTAGAACAGACCAGATTTTGTTTTCTTCTGCTGTAAATAGGATGTTCCAGCACAGGGAGGTAGCCTCTACTCTAACCCTTAAGAAAAATAACCTAAAGTCCTTGTCCCCACCTTGCAAAACCCACTGTTATACTGTTTTTCAGTGGGTTTCAAGACCAAGTAAGACATTTACGACAGTGATAGTGACGTTGATGACTAAAGTTTTGGTCAATCTCTCAAAATTGAGAAGATGATCCAAAAGGGGGGGAAATTGTTAAATCAAATTTAGCCTAAACCTGCCTCCTTACATATTTTAGTTTCAGCCTAAAGATTTCTTTGTGCATTGTGAACTATAAAAAGTGGAGGTGTAAACAGACTGTAGCCTACACTTGTGCCAATCACTGAGTTTTGGCAATCAAATGTAGCCAACTGTTTGGACCATGTTCAAATAAGGCAAAGGCCAACCTGTAACCAATCCAGCTGTTTCTGTACCTCACTTCCATTTACTATAAGTCACTTTCCTTTTTCTGTCCATAAATCTTCTACCACGTGGCTGCACTGGAGTCTCAGAGCCATCTCTGGCTCGGGAGGCTGCACAATTCATGAATTGTTCATTGCTCAATTAAACTCCTTTAAATTTAATGCAGCTGAAGTTTTTATAGTACATATAGACTTTGTCTGGTAAGTTAAATTTATTTAAATATTATCAAGGGTTTTTCTTTAACCCTAATAATGCTTTTTTTTTTTTTTTTTTTTTACCTTAAAGTCTATTTTGTAAACTATTAAAATAGCTACCTAAGTTTATTATTATAATTATTCTATTTCCATTCTCTTACTCTCAACATTTTTGTAGTCTGTCTCAAGCAAATGACATAAATGTATTTTGTTTTGGTTTGTTTTTAATCCCATCTGATATGTTTGTCTTATAACTCAAACATTTCATTCAGTACCATTTATCATAATAACTAATATGTTTGGGTTTTAATTTGCCGCTTTATTTTTTGTTTTCTATATATATTCAATCTGTTCTCTTTCTTTTGCTCTATTTTCTTCCCTTCTTTTGGATTAATTTTATTATGATGATTTTTTGCTTACTAATTTATAAGTTATATATTCTATTTTCTTTCAGAATTACTTTACAAATAAAAATGTTCACATTTAACTTATTAAAGTCTATTTAATTGACTTAATGTCAATTCTTTTACTTTCCTCCTGGAAAATACAATGGTCATAGACTCCTTTAACTCTATTGCCCCTCTAACTTCTTTATATTCTAATAGCAATTTCTTTCTACATTTTTAAACATCATGATATATATACAGGCATAATTTTATACTGTCAATATTACTTACATTTTCTTACGTGTTTACCACAGTGGCTTCCCTTTCTAATTTCAGACCAGCTATTTGGAATTATTTTCCTTTTGCTTGAAGTGTATTTTTTAGATATTATAATTTTATATAGTGTGGATCATCTTGTAGCAAACTCAGTTTGTCCAAAATGGATTTTTGGTTATTTTTAACCTTTGGAACTTTTTTGTTTGTTTTAAAGGTTTTGTTTGTTTGTTTTTGCTGTGTATAACATTCTACTTTAGAAGTCATTTTTCTTGATTATACTGTAGATAACATTACATTATCTCCTGACTTCCACTGCAGCTGTAAAAATCAGCTTTTAATGTTACATTTTTTATGTTGAAGGTAACCTATTTTATTTCTCTGATTCTAAGATATTTTCTTTTATCATTGTTTTTCAACAATTTTTCTATTATATTTCTAGGTGTGGATTTGTTTTTATTTATTTTGCTTTGGATTTTTTGGCCTCTTTGAATTTGCATATTGATATCCTCCATCAATTTTAGAGGATCATCAGCCATTATCTTTTAAAATACTGCCTGTCATACCCTCTCTTCTATGCTTCTTTGATTTCAATTAAATATATATATTCAACTTTTGCATTATATCTTCTATATCCTTTGCATTCCCTTTCTTATTTTTCATATTTTTTCTCTCATTATTGCATTTTCCTTAGTTATTTCTGACCCATTTGTTGTTGTTGTTTTTGTCATTGTTGTTATTCTGCAGATATTTCCAAAGGTTACCTTAAATCTATTTTGGAACAAAGTGGGATAAAATATCTAGCTCTCCATATTTCCATGTTTCCCAATGAGTTCCAGATTATTTTTACTTTTCTCTGAATTTCTATGATTGCTATTAGAAAAATAAAACACAAAGGACAAAAAAAGCCATAACATAAAATGCCAGTGTTAGCTTACTCATAGGAATAAGGATGTGAAGAAAAGCAACATAGGTCAAAAATGACAAACAGGAAAGAGTAACTTGAAACATGACAATATTATCTTAATAATATGAGTAGGGCAGGAACGTTAAAAAAAAAAATCAGAATGTACCAAGAAGGAGGAAATAACTGGAAACAGAGCAATTTTATCTAATCGTACAATTACACAGATTTTACTAAATGTTTTATAGTAATAGAGTTAGCACACAATATTAAAATGGGTTTCTTGCTTTTAAAATTGTACTCACAATTACATCTGTGATGGTTTATGTTATGCATTCTCTCATCTCTTGCCAAATACATATTGTTTGAATCATTGACCATCTGCTGCTGCCTTGTAACCACAGGAGTAAATGGGCTATAGCTTACTAAATACAGTATATAATGATATGAAGCCACATTAAAATGTGGAATAATGTTTTAGGAAAATGTGTTATTTTAAGTTATTAGACTGGATACTGCATCCTAGTGATCAAGGACATGCTTGAAGTATGTTTTCCTGAGCATTGAGGAGGAAGATATTCTTCCTCACCTTGCCTCAAGCATTTTCCCCTCATATTGAAGCAAAATAGTAATGACATACAATTTGGGGGCTAACTGAAATAGGCAGATGCTTAAAATCTACTGTTTATTATCCATATCGTTTCATCTTTTTAAGCCCTAGCTTCTTCACTGGTAAAATGAAAATAATTTACGTACGTTATTGATTTTATTGTGTTGCCCAATTTAAAGATTCACGTAAAGCACTTAAACACACGTAAATACACTTAATACACTTAAATACACGTAAATACACTTAAATACACATAAAGCACTTAACAAGAATACTTGCCATGTAAGTACCTCAATAATTGTAAGCTATTATTATGATGCCCTGCTGGGGCTGGCTTTTATGTAAAGATACACCTGTGTAAGAGGAAACAGTAAATGTTACTCAAGACAAAGGAGACTAGGGAGCACAAGGACTCACAAGGTGACAAATGTAATAAAGTCCACGCGTGTGCAGAAATGCCACATGCCTAGTGTTAGAACAGGACCTAGAAACACCTCACACCACCACCTGACTCTTTTCCCCAACCCAGCAGTTTCATTCAGGTATGCATATACTTGAGTTTCCATATAAAACAGGAATAGAAAAGAGAAGAGTTCTCAAAAAGGGCAAGTGGGAGCCAGGCGTGGTGGCTCAGGCCTGTAATCCCAGCACTTTGGGAGGCGGGGACGGGCGGATCACGTGGTCAGGAGATTGAGACCATCCTGGCTAACACGGTGAAACCCCGTCTCTACTAAAAATACAAAAAATTAGCCGGGCGTGGTGGCGGGCGCCTGTAGTCCCAGCTACTCAGGAGGCTGAGGCAGGAGAATGGCGTGAACCCGGGAGGCGGAGCTTGCAGTGAGCCGAGATCGTGCCACAGCACTCCAGCCTGGGCGCTGGGCGGCAGAGCGAGACTCCGTCTCAAAAAAAAAGAAAAAAAAAAAAAAGACAAGTGGATAAGATCACTATATGTTTAATATAAAATTATAAATGAGTTATTCCACTTTTTTTCTAAATCTGAAATCTGTGGATTTTATATTTAAAGCACAAAGCACATCCCTAGACACACTTCAGGTGTTCACTAGTTAATGTGGCTAGTGGCTATGAGATTGAAGAGGGACAGTCTAAACAATGTATAAGAATACAACAGTCTGAGCGAATACCCCAAGAAATAAGGCAGGGTGCAGTGGCTCATGCCTGTAATCCCAGCACTTTGGGAGGCCAAGGTGGGAGGGCCCCTTTGAGCCCAGGAGTTAGAGACCAATTTGAGGAACACAGGGAGACACTGAGACCTGATCTCTACAAAAAAAATAGCCAGGTATAATAGTGCATGCCTATAGTTTTAACTACTCTGGAGGCTGAGGCAGGAGGATGACTTGAGGCCAGTTCAAGGCTGCAGTGAACTAAGATCACACCACTGCACTCCAGCCTGGGTGCAGAGCAAGACCCTGTCTAAATAAATAAATAAATAAGAAAGAAATAAAGAATTAAGCATGCTATGAGAATTATAAAAGCAACCACTAGATGGTCTTTAAAAATGGAAACTAGATACGTCATATTTTTACTTTTTTTTTGCCTTAAATTAATATTCCTACTAAATAGTTATTCAGCATGAAGCCTTTGTGAGAAACTTTCTTTTCATTTACCTCAGATTATGCTTTTCTTCTGAATGGGCTATTTTTTGGAAAATTTTCTATTTTTGTTTTTGGACAAACATTCAAAAACTAATGGAATATAGTACCCATTACACCAAAAACTACATTCAAACTACATTCATCACACTCTAAACTTAAAATGGGTGCATCTCATTACATGTAAATAATACCTTATATTTAAAAGTGCTTTGTTTCAATATAATTTTAAAAATAGGAAGAATTGACACCTTTCAAATGCTAATATATGGCTTTAAGAACCTTTGTATTTGCGGTTTCCTCTGCATAGAACATGCTCCCTTACCTCCCTGTGGTCTTCACTGAAATGTGGCCTTTATATAAAGCCTTCCTTGGCTATGTAATCTAAAATGGCCAGTCTCCCACCTTGTACCATCTTTATTTTTTATTACTTATTATTTCCATTTAACATATTATACATGTTACTATTTATCTTGCATATTGTCTGTTGTTCCTTGAAAGGATAATCTCTGTAAGGGCAGAATTTTTTTAGGGGTGGGGTGGGGTGGGGTGGGCTGGTTGGACCACTAGTTACAACTATAGAGCCTAGAACTGTGGCTGATACTCAAATATGCCTCTTAAATTTGTGAGTGAATTCGTATATTTATTCTATCATTCTATTGTAATAATTCACTCATTTAAGAAACCTTAATTTGTGTCTTTTTAAAGATTTGTATTAGGCTCTGAAGAGTGGAGGCTTGAATGCAAATGCATCTGGTTGTAAACCAGATGTTAGCAGTATACAACTCACTGGTCGAATCCAGCCATCACCTAATCTTGCAAATTGTTTCACTGGAACAAAGCCACATTTGCTTATTTACATATTGCTTTCACATTACAATAGTAGAGTTGAGTCACTGTGACAGAGAACATATGTTCTGCAAAACTGAGAATATTCACTATTTGGTCCTTTGTAGCAAAAAGAAAAGGGTTGCCAACACGTGATTACCCTTGTCCTAAAGAAGATAGTTCACCTAAACCTTTAAAACCTTTCTGTTTGCAGATCAAACTTTAAAAATCCTTTATTATTGTGATTTTGGATTTACTGTAGCACCAAGCTTTCAGTACATCCCCCTAGAAGCCACATACTTTTATATGCACTATACTCTGAATGAGTACATAGTGAAACACTTCTTATCTAAAACTACCCAGAACCAAATTAAAGGTAAATGTTAACGAGTATTAATGATTCACAGTGTAACTGTCTACCTAAATTATTTAATAGGCCATGATTTGTTGCTGTAACACTATATATAGCTTTAACATTCTGAGAGATTATTCTGATTAAAAAATGGACAAATGACCAGAATAGACGTTTTTCTAAAGACATATAAATGACCAACAGGCACATGAAAAGATGTTCAACATCACTAACAATGGAAATGCTAACCAAAACCACAATAAGGTATCACTTCACACCTGTTAGGATGGCTACTATCTAAAAGATGAAAGAAAGATAAATGTTGGCTAGGATGTGGAGAAAATGGTACCCTTGTACATTATCAGTGGGAATGTAAATTAGTACAACCACTATGAAAAATAATGTGTGTGTTTCTCCAAAAAATAAAGCTAGAACTACCATACGGTTGAGCAACCCCATTTCTGAGTGTATACTCAAAGGAAATGAAGTCAATATCTTGAAGAGATATTCACACTCACAAGTTCACTGCAGCATTATTTACAATTAGCCAAGATAAGAAAATGACCTTTGCTAATTTTAACATAAAAGGAAATACCCTGGCCTTCATATTCATACCTTCAAACTGCCAGCTATTAAGAATACTTCTACAAGAGAATTTGAAGAGTAAATTGCTTTTGCAAGGTGATAAAGACATCACCTCATCAAATTTTTACCTTCATCATTTAGCAGCTCCTATTTTGGTATTCTCTCTCTCTCTCTCTTTTTCCTGTGTTTGTGTTTTTTTTTTTCTTATGAAAAGGAATCAGTTATTAGCCAACATGCTTAGATGAATGGTCATGGTTTACTTTTAGACAGTTGTCCCTACCATTTAATGAGAGAAATTATTATTCTGGAAATAGTGGTGGTACTGAATCAATTTGTTAACTGGAACTCTGATTAAACACTGATTCAAAACTTGAACATTTATGCATGCATGTACAAAACCTTTTCACCTTTTCACTTGAGAAGAAACTATAAAAGGAACATCAGTGGTCATTTTCATAGGAAAGCCACATTTCTAAAATGTGATAGGGGAAACATGCAAATTCACATATGGTATGAATCATTCAGTCTTTCTTTTTATAAACCGGTGTAAAGAATAAGCAAAGTCAGTCAAAAAAGTCACATAACTTTTTGTCTTTTTCTGCTCATAAGCAACATTTACTTGAAATATTTTCAAGGACTCAGTTTTGGGGAGAGGTTTCAGATAGAAAGGGCACAGAATAAGAGGAATTTGATAGTTGTTTTGTGCCAAAATTGTTTAGCATTTTTTCATTCCAGTAAAAAAAATGGACATAATATTACCAATAACATTTTTTATGAAGTGCAACAAAAGGCAGAGTAGGTAAATTAGCATTCTAATTCTCATAAATTCTGTTCGATATTGGTCCTTTTAATAACTGGAAAGTAAATATTTGTGCTAAATGCTAGCTTATATCTGTAGGACTTTGGAATTTTAATCATTAGGTTGTAATTACCAATGAAAGAATAGTTTGTTAACTCAAGGAAAAACTGAACATCTCTTAATCTAAAATGTACCTTCCACAAAGTAAAACTTGCCTGAAATTTGACCATCTGAAATTCATTCTATGCCATCTGATTTATTTTATAAAGTTAATAATGTTGTCCCTCAGTTTCTCCTTATCCAGAATCATCTATTCCAGTTAGTGAAATCACTTAGCAATCCAAACTAGAAACATCTGTGCATATTAAAAAATAAGTTCTCCTCTACAATATACTGTATTTCCAAACTCCATTAATCATTCTCTTCTCCATCACAATTGCCATGACCATTCTAGGCCCCTTACAAATGCTCAAGTGTATTGCCACATGTCATAACTGTTTTTGCTCTTTCCAGACTACCCCTCTCCAATACCTCATACTGCTGTCAAATCATTCATTTACAGCAGACCTGAGCAGGATATCTCAACCTAAATGAAAATTGAAAAATAAAAAAAAAAAAACAAAAAATAAAACACATGGCTCCTGATGTGTTTATAGAATACAAGTAAAATCTCCTCACTGGTTGAAGATGGTATGAAAAGAATATTGGTTTTATATTGTTGTTCTAGTACTTATTAGCTGTTTACTCTTACAGAAAAAGAAATTATTTAAACTCTTTGAGACTTAATTTCTTCAAACAGGATAGTAATACATACCCAAGAAAGTTGCTGTGTTGCTAAAATGAGACAATTCATTTGAGACTGTTTAGTGGAGTAGTAAATCCAAAAATCAATTTTCCTTTCTCAATATAATTCCAAATTGCTTTTTATATTATATCTTGCAATACTCATCCTCTTGCAATCCAGGCTCTAACATTTCAGTTTTCCACAAACATACATACATCTTTGCTTTATTTCTTCTGTCTGGAACACCTCTCTTAGCTTTCTCCATTCAGCCCACTTCTACTCATCCTTTGAGGCCCAGTTATCACTTTTGCAACAATTTCCCTAAGTTACCCGTATCAGAAAAGATTCCTCTGGGCTGTCAATAGCATATTCTAGTGTTTTTACATTCTCTTTGTCAAGACTGTGAAGAGCATGAATTTTTAACTTACAAGCTAACGGGTTAATCTGTTACAGGTTAATACTGCTGGAAAACAAGAGATTCCTGAATTAAAGGCAATAGACTTTACTCTTAGCAGATAGCATGAACTTTATGTTCGTGTTGCTTCTCCTCGTTCCCAGAGTCCCATGGTATTACAGCAGAGGAGGTCCATCTAGATGCTGGACATGCAGTGGAATCTTTAGCTTAGGGAACCTAAATCTGTTGTAGTGAGTTGCTAGCAAACCTGCAAATCTTTGCCCTGAAGGGAAATATTATCTTGATTGTGCTGGACAATAAACAAATCTACATTTTGCTCTGCAAAGGAGGCTACATCTGTCTTCAATGTGGTTCACTCTGTAATTAACTGTGAAACAAAAAACTAGAACAAAAGGGCTATTAGTTCTATTTGCAAGTTGTGCGGAAACATGAGATCCATAAAGACTTGTATCCCAACATTTTCATGAGACCTTTCCCTTTGTTTCCATATTGGGTGGGTAGAGGAATTTGTACATGAGCAGTGTCCTATACATATGCAGGATCCCAGTGACCACAAAACTGGCATCCTCTGTATATTTCAAAATAGAAAATCTCCAAAGAGGAGCAAACTCAGGTAAAAATCCAAAGTAAGGTAAGGAAAGCCCAAGTGCTAGGATAGTTTCAAATTTACATCATTTGCTCTTTAACAAAGGTGATTAAATTATTAATAATTTAACGACACATTTTTGGACTTTTATAAGGCTTATAATGCAGATAAAATCACACACCCCTAAAAAATTTATTTTTGGTTGGAAAAAGTACAGGTATCATAGATACCAAAAACTCAGCTACATTACTACTAGGAATAGCTACATCTTCATGGGTATCTATGGTGAGCCTAGCCCTTTATCTACATTATCTTTATTCTTCATACCAACCATAGGGAAAATTCTCATACTTCAAATTTTTGGAATGAGTGCTTAGGTGGCTTACTTCAACTGACAAATCTAATGAGGGAAGGACATTATTATTATTATTTTTTAACTCAGTCTATTTGGATGGTTCAAAATTCTATAAGCAAAACTTCCTCAAGAGAATTCTTTGGAGATTGTTTTTCCTCCATGACTACCAGCTAGGACTGTTAAGCTAAGGGAAGTGGAGATAATTCTGAAAGTTGTCCCAGACTCAGGTCAGTGAGTGACTACATGAACAGTGCTAAGCAGGAGCTGCCAAGTGTGGTGATGGGAGAGTTCCTAAGTCTCTCTTCACCTACCTTTCCACTTTGACCTGAGTTCATTCTAATGATGGATGTACTGGAGCAGTGTTCTGCTTTCACTTCTAAGGAAGGTCAGAGCAATCATTCTTTGGCAGAAAAGACAGGGCTTTTAATGCAGATCACTTGTAAGCTGGATTCCTGTTAGCATTCATATTTCTCAGATTAGTGTTGTCCACAAAGCTTCAGGAGGTTTTATTTAGTAATCCATTCATTTATCACTCTATCTAGCCAACAAATACTTGTGGTTAGCCGTTAAACTGCTAAACAACTCTGGAGAATAAAGAGGTGAATCCATGTAATGAAAGGAATGTCAGCTTTGAAATCAGACAGACCTTAGTCGGATTCTTGTCTCGCCACTTACGAGATTATCTAACATCTCTGAGCTTCGATTTCATATGCAAAATAAATATAGTAATACCTATTGCTCAAAATGTATAAAACTAAAGAAAAGTAAAACTATCAGCCTCAACATATGTATGTGGCGGCAGCAAGTATGTAAGTTGCCTAACAGAGGTCTGAAACCAAAATAGTGTTCCCTTCCTTTCTCACTCAGGCATTACAAGGCTTTAATCTATCATGTGCTACTTGTGGAAGACTAACATAGTTAAAGAAAAGATTGGTTCCAGGTTTTGCCCATTCAGTATGATATTGGCTGTGGGTTTGTCATAAATAGCTCTTATTATTTTGAGATATGTCCCATCAATACCTAGTTTATTGAGAGTTTTTAGCATGAAGGGCTGTTGAATTTTGTCAAAGGACTTTTCTGCATCTATTGAGATAATCATGTGGCTTTTGCCTTTGGTTCTGTTTATATGCTGGATTACGTTTATTGATTTGCATATGTTGAACCAGCCTTGCATCCCAGGGATGAAGCCAACTTGATCGTGGTGGATAAACTTTTTGATGTGCTGCTGGATTCAGTTTGCCAGTATTTTATTGAGGATTTTTGCATCGATGTTCATCAGAGATATTGGTCTAAAATTTTCTTTTTTTGTTGTGTCTCTGCCAGGCTTTGGTATCAGGATGATGTTGGCCTCATTAAATGAAGTAGGGAGGATTCCCTCTTTTTCTATTGATTGGAATAGTTTCAGAAGGAATGGTACCAGCTCCTCTTTGTAACTCTGGTGGAATTCGGCTGTGAATCTGTCTGGTCCTGGACTTTTCCTGGTTTGTAGGCTATTAATTATTGCCTCAATTTCAGAACCTGTTATTGGTCTATTCAGGGATTCAATTTCCTCCTGGTTTAGTCTTGGGAGGGTGTACGTGTCCAGGAATTTATCCATTTCTTATAGATTTTCTAGTTGATTTGCATAGAGGTGTTCATAGTGTTCTCTGATGGTAGTATGTATTTCTGTGGGATCAGTGGTGATATCCCCTTTATCATTTTTTATTGCATCTATTTGATTCTTTTCTCTTTTCTTCTTTATTAGTCTTGCTAGTGGTCTATCAATTTTGTTGATCTTTTAAAAAAAACCAGCTCCTGCATTCATTGAATTTTTGAAGGTTTTTTTGTGTCTCTATCTCCTTCAGGTCTGCTCTGATCTTAGTTATTTCTTGCCTTCTGCTAGCTTTTGAATGTGTTTGCTCTTGCTTCTCAAGTTCTTTTAATTGTGATGGTAGGGTGTCAATTTTAGATCTTTCCTGCTTTCTCTTGTGGGCATTTAGTGCTATAAATTTCCCTCTACACACTGCTTTAAATGTGTCCCAGAGATTCTGGTATGTTGTGTCTTTGTTCTCATCGGTTTCAAAGAACATCTTTATTTCTGCCTTCATTTTGTTATGTACCCAGTAGTCACTCAGGAGCAGGTTGTTCAGTTCCCATGTGGTTGAGTGGTTTTGAGTGTGTTTCCTAGTCCTGAGTTCTAGTTTGATTGCACTGTGGTCTGAGAGACAGTTTGTTATAATTTCTGTTCTTTTACATTTGCTGAGGAGTGCTTTACTACCAACTATGTGGTCAATTTTGGAATAAGTGGAATGTGGTGCTGAGAAGAATGTATATTCTGTTGATTTGGGGTGGACAGTTCTGTAGATGTCTATTAGGACCACTTGGTGCAGAGCTGAGTTCAATTCCTGGATATCCCTGTTAACTCTGTCTCATTGATCTGTCTAAAGTTGACAGTGGGGTGTTAAAGTCTCCCATTATTATTGTGTGGGAGTCTAAGTCTTTTTGTAGGTCTCTAAGGATTTGCTTTATGAATCTGGGTGCTCCTGTATTGGGTGCATATATATTTTGAAAATTGACCCAAGACAGGGATGCCCTCTCTCACCACTCCTATTCAACACAGTATGGAAGTTCTGGCCAGGACAATCAGGCAACAGAAAGAAACAAAGGGTATTCAATTAGGAAAAGAAAAAGTCAAACTGTCCCTGTTTGCAGATGACACGATTGTATATTTAGAAAATCCCATTGTCTCAACCCAAAATCTCCTCAAGCTGATAAGCAACTTCAGCAAAGCCTCAAGATACAAAATCAATATGCAAAAATCACAATCATTCCTATACACCAATAACAGACAAACAGCCAAATCATGAATGAACTCCCATTCACAATTGCTTCAAAGAGAATAAAACACCTAGGAATCCAACTTATAAGGGATGTGAAGGACCTCTTCAAGGAGAACTACAAACCACTGCTCAATGAAATAAAAGAGGACACAAACAAATGGAAGAACACTCCATGCTCATGGATAGGAAGAATCAATATTGTGAAAATGGCCATAATGCCCAACGTAATTTATAGATTCAATGCCATCCCCATCAAGTTACCAATGACTTTCTTCACAGAATTGGAAAAAACTACTTTAAAGTTCATATGGAACCAAAAAAGAGCCCGCATTGCCAAGACAATCCTAAGTCAAAAGAACAAAACTGGAGGCATCACGCTACCTGACTTCAAACTATACTACAAGCCCGCAGTAACCAAAACATCTTGGTACTGCTACCAAAACAGATATCTAGACCAATGGAACAGAATAGAATCCTTGGAAATAATACCACACATCTACAACCATCTGCTCTTTGACAAACCTGACAAAAACAAGAAATGGAGAAAGAATTCCCTATTTAATAAATGGTGCTGGGAAAACTGGCTAGCCATAAGTAGAAAGCTGAAACTGGATTCCTTCCTTACACCTTATACAAAAATTAATTCAAGATGGATTAAAGACTTAAATGTTAGACCTAAGACCATAAAAACCCTAGAAGAAAACCTAGGCAATACCATTTAGGCCAAAGACATGGGCAAGGACTTAATGACTAAACCACCAAAAGCAATGGCAACAAAAGCCAAAATCGACAAATGCGATCTAATTAAACTAAAGAGCTTCTGCACAGCAAAAGAAAAACTAGCATCAGAGTGAACAGGCAACCTACAGAATGGGAGGAAATTTTTACAATCTACCCATCTGACAAAGAGCTAATATCCAGAATCTACAAAGAACTTAAACAAATTTACAAGAAAAAGTCAAACAAACCCATCAAAAAGTGGGCAAAGGATATGAACAGACACTTCTCGAAAGAAGACATTTATGCAGCCAACAGGCACATGAAAAAATGCTCATCATCACTCGCCATCAGAGAAATGCAAATCAAAATCACAATGAGATACCATCTCACACCAGTTAGAATGGTGATCATTAAAAAGTCAGGAAACAACAGGTGCTGGAGAGGATGTGGAGAAATAGGAACACTTTTACACTGTTGGTGTGACTAAACTAGTTCAACCATTGTAGAAGACAATGGTGATTCCTCAAGGATCTAGAACTAGAAATACCATTGGACCCAGCCATCCCATTACTGGGCATATACCCAAAGGATTATAAATCATGCTGCTATAAAGACACATGCACACGTATGTTTATTGCAGCACTATTCACAATAGCAAAGACTTGGAACCAACCCAAATGTCCATCAATGATAGACTGGATTAAGCAAATGTGGCACATATACACTGTGGAATATTATGCAGCCATTAAAAAGGATGAGTTCATGTGGGGACATGGATGAAACTAGAAACCATCATTCTGAGCAAACTATCACAAGGACAGAAAACCAAACACCACATGTTCTCACTCATAGGTGGGAAGTGAACAATGAGAACACTTGGACACAGGGTGGGGAACATCACACACTGGGGCCTGTCATGGGGTGGGGGGAGGGGGGAGGGATAGCATTAGGAGATATACCTAATGTAAATGACGAGTTAACAGGTGCAGCACACCAACATGGCACATGTATACAAATGTAACAAACCTAAACGTTTTACACATGTACCCTAGAACTTAAAGTATAATAATAATAATAAATTAGAAGGCAAGTAACTTACCTTCAGAAAAAAGAAAAAGAAAAGTTTGGTCTCAGACAACTAAAATATTTCGTTTTAGATGTAGCTGATTACATACTGGATAAAGGTTTTGGGTCAGAAATGAAGCTAATTTCCCGCCTAGTAATGCCATCAATGGAAAAGCATAACATCCTTATGTCCAGTTCTACTTTTCTAAAGGAAACTCAAAGTTTGTTTGGGAAATTAATATAGTTGGATTACTTGTTTGCTGCTGTTAGACGAGGTTGGGTGCTCAACAGCATGCTTCTTTATGGTTGGAAGAAACTGCTGATAGTACATATGTTCCTAGCTTCAGTGGTGGTACAGGAGGGACATCAACTGATGTGTTTGCATCAGTTGATACTGGAAAAAATTTTCAGACAAGAGTACTTTGAACATAGCAAGGCTTTCTTTTTCACATACTCCCAATTCAGTTGATGATGAGTCTTGGGTAAAATGAAAACATTGAAGTGTGTAATGCAATTTTGATGCAAAAAAGAAAATTCTCTTATCTTTAATTTTTCTTATATAGAGACAGAGTCTCACTGTGTCACCCAGGCTGGAGTTCATTGGTGCAATCCTAGCTTACTGTAACCTCTAACCCCTGTGCTCAAGCCATCCTCCTGCCTTAATCTCCCAAGTAGCTGGATCTATAGGTACATGCCACCAGACCCGGTCCAGAAAAGAAAATGGTTCTGATTTTTGAATTTTTAATATATGTGAAATTTGACATCCTTGTATCTCCTGTTCTGTTCCTACTCTCACCCTTAAAACAAATACTAACTAGCAATGTGAAATGTTGAAAGCTGCAACATTGTAGTTACTGATACCAATGGAGTTCACTGAAGAGATTAATGCATTCTAAATGTCTTGCTTTTTAACTTAAAAAAAGAAAACACCATTAAGGAGTTTACCATCTACTTAGGGGAAAATAGGTAATAATGAAAATAGATGACAAATATTCTTCGGGCCATAAAATTGAGTGAGGGTTGTTCCACTGGGAGTATAAAGAGCTAACTTTCAGTTCACAAGATTGAGAATTTCATTATTATGAACTTGTCTTTCCAAAATCAATAGTAATGGCCCACATGGATCTCCCTCCCTCTACCTAGTTTAATTGACCCATCTTGTTCTCCACATTGGCTTCAGTGTAATTAGAGGGAGAGGAAAAATCAGCTGGAAATCAGAAAAGCACAACTCAAGAGAATCAGGCTTTTCTGCCCTTTCCAGAAAAGAAAGTATTTACATCAGTGCTCCACTCAAATCTCTACCCTTTGGTTTTGCCCAGCCTGTCTGTGGTATTTGTCTAACCTTTCTTAGAAAACCCTTTTGGTAATATCTCCTTGAAAACCACAGTTTGAGTGAAAGCCACAAGGAGCTTGCAAATCTGCAAACCACAGCTCACCTCATGATTTAGAACCTCTATCAAGTGTCCCCAGTTTACTCTGAAGGCAGTCCAAGTCCTCTCAAAGTTAGACAGCTTATCTGTACTTTCACATTAGTGGATATCAATGATTTATTTCTCAGTTCTTATTCTTTTTGCTCCAGGATCTTTCCTTATTGACGTAGCAAATATTTTTTAAGATTTTATTTTGAAGGAATTACAGATTCACAGGTAGTCGCAGTCTACTTTTACCCAGTTTTCCTTAGTTGTTCCAGTCTTTCCTAGTTACATTATAAAATCAAAATCAGGAATTTGTTTTTTTATTCAATATATGTGTATAGAGGCAGAGGCAGTGGTTTTTTTGCTTTTGTTTTTTTGCATTCCTTACTGCTCTTTAGCAAAATGCTTCCTCTAGTAACTCACAATTTCCTATTGTGGTTAATTCCTAAATTGGGCTGACAATGTGCAGAAGCCACAGTTATGCCAAATACATTCTGTGCCAATTTTCCTGTAGGCACAAGCTTTCCAAAATAAACATGTCCCCAACATCAGGAATCTTTTTTATGTAAACTCTGGCAAGACAGTTACAACATCCACAGTGCATGTAGAAAATGTGAGTTGTTCAGGAAAATCTCAAAATAAGATATTTGGTAACCCTCTTTTAATTATCATAGTCAATAATTAAAATATATAATAATGTTACTTTACTTCGTTATGGCTAATTTTTTTGTGGAAGTTAACTTTATTTGCAGTTAACAAAGTTACTTTATATCCACTTTCTCAGTTACATTAGGTTAAAAATTTTATACTTTTTTCTCTACATCACAAATATGCAACTATGACCTAGAGACAGTGAAGAAAATGAGTGGAATGAGGGAGAAGACATTCTCCCCCATCAGTGGCATGATTAGGTTTTTCTACCTCAAAGTAAGAGTTAACAATTCTACTTGAATCAGAATATAAGCAGTCTGGTTAAAAATTCAAGTGGTGTTTAAGGAAACTACTTTCTCCTTCCCACTCTTCACATACTATAATATCAATTTTTGATCTAGGAGTAAAATGTTCAGAATCTAGGTAAGCTCTGAATTTGAATAGATAGAAGTCTTAGCCCCCGATGTGATGGTGCAAATCTTAGCCCTTGAACAACATGGGGATTAGGGATGTCAACAGTCCCTGCAGTTGAAAATTAATTTGTAACTTCTGACTCCCCCAAAACTTAATCACTATTAGTCTACTGTTAAACAGAAGCCTCATCAATAATAGAAACAGTTTATTAACACATATTTTGTGTTATATGTATTATATACAGTATTCTTACAACAAAGTAAGCTAGAGAAAAGAGAATGTTAATAAAAAATTATATGAGGAGAAAATATATTTACTACTCATTAAGTGGAAGTGCATTATCATAAAGTTCTTCATCCTCATCGTTATCCCATTGAATAGGCTGAGGAGAGGAGAAAGTGGAGGGTTTGGTCTCACTGTCTCACGGGTGGCAGAGGTAGAGGAGATAGAAAGGGAAGCAGGAGAGACGCAGGAGATAGAAAGGGAAGCACACTCAGTGTAACTTTGAAAATATCGGTCTGGAATTTTTGCTTTTTCATTTCTCTAAATATATTTCTGTATGGTACCAACCCTTCTTGCATTGTTTGCATTAGTTTCAGTGCCCATATCGTGGAAGGGGCCATGTTGTGAAATAAGACGAAAGCAGTCTTACATAACCAGAACTCTTCTGCCAGATTGTCTAATGTCAATTTGTTTCCTGATACTGCTTCTTCTATATCTTCTTCCTCATCATCTGGCACTGGCTTGGAAGTATTCATCTCCAGTTAACAGCTGGAGATTCACCTTCTGTTAACTGCTCTGTTGTGGTGTCTGTTAGCTCTTGAATTTCTTTAAGATCCGTATCTTAAACTCTTCACCTCCCACTTTTTTTTCCCTTATCCACAATCTCTTTCATGATTTCCTTGGTTGGCTGTGTCATAAATCATGAAATCATGCACAACATCTGACACAGTTTTCTCTAGCAGGAATTTATTGTTTCTGGCTTGGTGGGTTTCATGGCTTTTTCTATAATCATAATGGCATCTTCAAATGTGTAATCCTTCCAAACTTTCATGATATTCTCCATATCAGGATTCTCTTCCACAGCACTGACAATCCTTTCCATAGAGTACTGTGTGTAATGAGCCTTCTGGGTCTTTGAGATCCCCTGATCTAGAGACTGAATTAGAGACCTTGTATTTGGGAACATGTAAACCACTTCGACACCGTTGACACTGAACTCGTGGGCCTCTGTGAGGCCAAGGGCATTGTCCAATATTAAAAGAACTTTAAGACAGTCCCTTACTGGCAAGGTGCTTCCTGACTTCGGGAACAAAGCATCAGTGGAAACAATCCAGAAAGAGGATTCTCAGTGTTCAGGCCTTCTTGTTGTACAACCAAAAGACTGGCAACTGTGTTTATCTTTTCCCTTTAAGACTCAGGGGTTAGTAGCTTTATAGAGAAAAACAGTCCTGATCATAAATCTGACTGGATTTGCACAAAACAGTGGAGTTAGCCTGTCCCATCTTGCCTTAAATCCTGATGCTCGCCTTTCTTTCTTATCAATAAATGTTCTCTGTGGCATTTTTTCCCCCAGAATAAGACACTGTGGTCTGCATTAAAAACTTATTTGGACCTATACCTTTTCCCCTCAGTGATTTTCTTAATAGCAACTTGTTTGCTGCTTCATGGTTGGCAGAAAGCCAAATACCTTTCTAAAATGGTGAAACCATCCATTGTTTGCATTAAATTCTCTAGCTTTAGATCCTTCATCTTCCTTTTGCTTAAAGTTGTCATATAATGGCGTTGCTTTTTCTTGAATTGTATTAGAGTCTATAGATATGTCTTTCTCAGAGTAATCCTGCACCCGCATAAAAGCTGCATTTTCAATATGAAACAAAAAGGTATTTCACACTTTTCATGTAAGTTAGCAGTGAAAAAAAAAGTATAAAAAGCGCAAGATTTTCACACCTGTTGGTGTAGCTTCAGCAAAAGCTTCACAAATTTCCCTTTTTATTACAATGGTCCTTACTCCGTGTATTGGCCTGCTCTTGTGTTGCTATAAAGAAATACCTGAGGCTGATAACTTATCAAGAAAAGAGGTTTAACGGGCTCACAGTTTTGCAGGCTGTACAAGCATAGATCCAGCATCTGCTCCTGTTGAGGACCTCAAGAAACTTCCAATCATGGCAGAAGGTGAAGGGGGAACCAGCATGTCACATAGCCACAGTGAGAGCAAAAGAGGGGAGGGGAGGTGCCACACTGTTTTTTAGTTTGTTTGTTTTTTTGTTTTTTTTGTTTTTGAGACAGAGTCTCGCTCTGTCGCCCGTGCTGGAGTGCAGTGGCCGGATCTCAGCTCACTGCAAGCTCCGCCTCCTGGGTTTACGCCATTCTCCTGCCTCAGCCTCCCGAGTAGCTGGGACTACAGGCGCCCGCCACCTCGCCCGGCTAGTTTTTTGTATGTTTTAATAGAGACGGGGTTTCACCGTGTTAGCCAGGATAGTCTCGATCTCCTGACCTCGTGATCCGCCCGCCTCGGCCTCCCAAAGTGCTGGGATTACAGGCTTGAGCCACCTCGCCCGGCCGCCACACTCTTTTAAACAACCAGATCTTGGGTGAACTTAGAGCAAAGATTCACTCATTGTCACAAGGACAGCACCAAGCCATTCATGAGGGATCCATTCAATGACGCAAACACCTCCCGCCAAGGCCCACCTCCAACATTGGGGATTATGTTTCGACATGGAATTTGGAGGGGACAAACATCCAAACTATATCACCCTGGATTCATTTTCATTGAAACGGTGGGCAACTGCAGCTGCAGGTCTCAATTTATGGTGCATATCAAGCAATTCAACTTTATTGGGAGCCCTTTCAGCACCACTAGTAGCACTTCATATGGATCCCATGGTTTTATTTAAAGCTTATGGTATTGCACTAACCATGATGAAAAATACATGAGAACTGCAAGAGAGAACTTTTTACTGCAATACAAAATTTACTGGAAAGACAGCTGCTCCTGTGGAGATGATTAGAGTGTTTTAAAAGGATACTTGCAACACTTGAGCTCACAGTAATAGCAATAGGAGGAAGCTATGAAATTGTTACAGTCATACGACATGTGCTATAGTTAATTTTATGCAGTTATTCTTTAATACTGCATCTTTACCTATCTTGACATTTCTCTTGACTGCAAATGGTACTTTGTAGGGGTCTGTGTTTATAAGCTTTGATAACTTTCAACTTTTTTATTTTGTGGTAGTGAATGAGAAAATAGACTAGTATCTACATCTATTTACACATTCATGAGATATCTAACTTTTTCTTATTTTTTAAATATTTGTAGTCTACAAAGTTCATCTGCAAGTTTTTTCAAGGCCTTATTTTCTTCAGAGAACATTGAGTAGGAATATTACTTGTAATCCTATTCTCAACAGTGATTTAGGGGCCATTTTAATTTGCATCATGATATCAGTACTAATTCTGATATCAGGATAACTATCTCTCTAGTCTTTTTTTTCTTTTTCTTTTCTTTTTCTTTTTTTTTTCACTCAGACACCCAGGCTGGAGTTCAGTGATGCAATCTCTACTCACTGTAACCTCTGCCTCCTGGGCTCTGGTGATCCTCCCACCTCAGCCTCCCAAGTCACTGGGACTACAGGAATGCACCACTACACCTGGCATTTATTTATTTATTTATTTATTTATTTATTTATTTATTTATTTATTGTATCTTTTGTTGAGACAAGGTTTTGCCAGGTTACCCATGCTGGTCTTGAACTCCTGAGCTAAGGTAATCTGTTCATCTCATCCTCCAAAAGTGATGGAGCTACAGGTGTGAGCCACTGCACCTGGCCCCTCTCTATCCTTTTGTGGCTAGGAAACCAAAAGAATTGTGACTATCATAGGCATCAGTAAGAGTTGTGTTTTTTCTTTTTCAACTTTTATTTTAGGTTCTAAGGGTGCATGTGCAAGTTCGTCACATGGGTACATTGTGGGTCTCTGGGGTTTGGTATACAAATTATTTAGTCACCTAGGTAGTGAGCATAGTATTTGATAGGTCCAAGTAGTCCCCATTGTCTATTATTCCTGTTTTTGTGTCTATGTGTACTGAATGTTTAGCTCCTACTTATAAATGAGAACGTGAGGTATTTGATTTTCTGTTCCCGCATTAATTTGTTTAGGATAATGGCTCCCAACTCCATCCATGTTACTGCATAGGATATAATGTTATTCTTTTTTTTTTTTTTTTCTTTTTGAGACGGAGTCTCGCTCTGTCACCCAGGCTGGAGTGCAGTGGCCAGATCTCAGCTCACTGCAAGCTCCGCCTCCTGGGTTTACGCCATTCTCCTGCCTCAGCCTCCCAAGTAGCTAGGACTACAGGCGCCCGCCACCTCGCCCGGCTAGTTTTTTTTTTTTTTTTTTTGTATTTTTTAGTAGAGACGGGGTTTCACTGTGTTAGCCAGGATGGTCTCGATCTCCTGACTTCGTGATCCGCCCGTCTAGGCCTCCCAATGTTATTTTTTTTTATGGCTGCATAGTACCCCATTGTGTATATGTACCACCTTTAAAAAAATCCAGTCCACTGTTTGTAAAGCATGAAGCATTCTTTACTTAAAAAAAATTTTTATATGAGCATATAATTTCTCAATAATCTCAAATGGACAACTTGTTTCTATATCATTAACACTGAACAAGTAGAGGAAAGGTATTTTTCTCATCCTGTACTATTTCTCATTAAGATTTAAATTATAAGAGGTAGGTTTATGTGATTTCAACATTCAACAATGTCTTAATGTGCCATTACATTAAATAAGAAAATATGCTTGGGATTTTAAAAAAGGAAAAACTGAAGAAAATGGCTCTGCCAGTAATTTTGTGGCATTATGTCTTAGTCATTTTGTTGTTCAATTTCTCAGTTTGTGAAACATAAACAGTAATAGTATCTTTCTCATAGGGTCATTGTGAGAACTAAATTAATTTTAAAATAAGGCATGTAGAACTATGCCTAGCACTTATATGTGTTAACTATTATTAATGTGGTAACTATTAACACTTATATGTGTTAACTATTATTAATGATGGTGATTATATCCTCTTTTGAAAATGTGAAATACCAACAACTAAAATATCAGATATTTAGAGACAAGAAATAAAAGTAGTAGATTATAAAGTATTTAGAAATAAGTTCCAGGTGCTGTAAGATCTGAAGTTTATATAATTGGGAGAAGCTTTTATAAGGAAATAGGAGAAAGGTTTTATAAGGAAATAGGGGAAGCTTTTATAAGGAAAATAAATTTATAACAAAATAACAAATAAAAAGTTAAGATTGATGGATGTTCATATTAGCACTGCTTAGAAAAAAAAAGAGAAAAATAGAGAAAGTTAGATACATACCTCAGTAGGTAAATAGCCCAAAAGTTGCACATTCATATACTACTAGCATACCAGGTACTCATTAAAAATAATGATAAATGTACTAACATGAGAAGGGATGTGGGTTATATTATTAAGTGGGAAAAGCAAAATTAGTTATGGAAGGCATGGTAGTTGCCTATCAGTAACTATTGCCTTCAGTTTTTCTTACAAAGAAACTTCTGATCTTATTCAGGAAGACAATGTGCTCAGCTTAAAAAAAATGTGGTTTAGATGCCTTTGCACCTTGGTGGGGTCAAGTGGCAGTATTCTGACTGATGGGTTGTGAGAGGTCATCACTGCTCTTTGTCCTTTCCACTCCTCCTCCCTGGAAGGTGAAAAAATGCTGGTGATATAGCAGCTATTTGGGGTCCTAAGGTAACAAGCATGTGGGTAAAAGTAACAATTAATGGTAAAATTGGAAAGATATAAAGAATCTGGGTCCTTTGTGGCATTGTGGATCTCCTACCAGTCTTCTGCTTATTATTTCATAAAGATAAATGCTCCTTTGGTTATTTATTTTTGATTCAGCTGAAAGTAAATTGTGACTGATACACACATAGTCTAATCTATGTATAATATGTATTAGAATAATGTAATACAGGGAAACAGAGCCGTCCATGTAAAATGGACTAAAAGAATAACTAGCAAACTCAGAAGTGTGGCTGCCCTGGAAAGGAAAGTAGTCATAAGAGGGAAAATGCTCTCATTTTGTTCAGTGTTTTTTTAGATTTGAATCTTTTCTAGTGAATATATTTATATCATTTTAAACAACAAAAAAAGAGAGCATTTTTAATACCATTCTTTAGTGTGTGTGTGTGATAGGACATTTTGTCTTTCACGTTGTATTAGGAAAAACAGGTGAACAAGTTTGGAAATTTAGGCTATAAGCTTTATGTGATTTTAAATTTAGCTACTCACACTAAAAATACTCCCTTAATCTTTTTTATCTTCAACTCATTACCATTGCAAAATCCTCTAAGCAAGCACACCCTCATACTGAGTCACCTGCTGTAGTCTACAAAGCTCTGATCACTGTGGTTTGTGTTTAGGTCCATCTGTAGAGGATTGCAGGGTCTGGGAAATGTTACACTCTGTAGTCTTCTCCAACATTTTCATTAAGAATAAATATTTGTAAATCATTATCAAGAACAGCATTCAAGGGGAAAACCAGGCTAAATGACACAGTGTAAATAAGAGGTTTGTACAGAAATGGGTACTAAGTTTTAGAGGCAAGCAGACAGCCCCAAGTTTGAATTGGAATGCCTTAAGTCATTTTGAGAGTAGTTAACATCTCTCTCCATGGATAGCTATAAGGTTGCTGCAGCTGAGTCTCAACAGAAACACAGGCTATGAAGACAGTCTACTTTTGCTTTAAAAAAGTTGCTCTCTTTTAAAATTATTCTCCTTTATTCAATATTTCAATAAACACATATTGAATACCTATAATGCCCCAGGCACTGGACTCAGATTTGGGTGAAGAGCATGGGACGAAGAGAGGGGGATGCAGTCTAGTAACTCTTGAGATCCATTTCTCCCTGTGTCTTCCTAGGACACGGGGAGTTGGCATATCTAGTGGTCAGATAGGAAATCATTAGTCAAAAAAAGAAGTAAGAGAACGTAAAAGAAGCAGACAGATACCAAGAGTTGGAAACAAGCTAAGGATCAAAAGCAGAAACATCCATTCAAGCCAAAGTAAACTCAGCCATTCCTTCTATCCACCCATCTATTCAAGTAACACTAACAGAAAGCCTGCTAAGTACAGGCATCATGATAGCTGTTGTGGAGAATGCACAGATACGAAAACCACAGATCCTGTCCTTAAAGGATTTACAGACTAATGGACTAATGAGGCAGAGATCAGCCAGCATTCATTAAATGTCAAAAGAGAAGTTCAATCAAGGCCCAAGAACCCCACAGGAGTGGGACACCACTTTTGGTTGGGCAATCAGAGAAGCCCTGTCAGGAGAGGTTTGAAAACCGAGAATGACTTTGACAGGACCAAATAGAGAAAGAAGCAGGAGAAGGGCATTGTGGACTGTGACATAGGCAGAAACAAGGATAAAAAACATTTGAGTCGAAGGCAGGGGAGCCCAGTGCCCTAGAAACAATTGAGAAGTTCACTGGCTCAAAAACAAGCTTTTCAGATGATGTTCAACAGATCTTGCAGAAAGAGGCTGAAAAGGAGGTTATCTCTTGATCCAGGCCATCCTATGGCAGTGTCTTTATCTGAACTGTAACTTGGGTTTCTACTTTTTATTTGGAAAAAAAACAAAGGTATGTTTACTCAAAATATTTTAAAACCTGAAAACCACTGAGAGCATCTATGGGTTAACATAAGAAATGACAGAAATGTGCTCAGAAGAATGTCTGGGCCAGATCTTTGAAGGCATTAAATGACCAGGAGAATTCCTTTTTTACAGAGTGCAATGGTGGGGTCTCTGGGAAATTTTTAAACAAGAAATTAACACTAGAAAAAAATGAATTATGAAGTGACTATTGCACATCATGTCAGAAAGGAACAGAGACTGTAGTCACAGAGACTGATCAAAAGGACATGGCAGAAGTTCAGGGAAAATACTAAGGGCCTGCGTGAAGGTACCGAGAGAAGGGACAAGGGAAAAAGGAATTGTCAAACGACATTTAGAAAAAGGATTTACCAGCCTCTTAATTGCATAAATAAGTGAGAGGCAAGTTAATGACTTAGATCTCCTTTAATATTTGTTTAATATTTATATTTGTGAATGATATACACACATACACATTTTAATAAACTTCATTTTTCAGATCACTTTTAGAGGTAGGGAAAAAATTCAAAGATAGGACAGAGAGCTTCCATATGCTCTTCACTGAATTTCTCCTATTCACATCTAACATTAGCATGGTACATTTGCTACAATTAATAAACCAATATTGATATATTACTGTTATTAGCTAAAGTTCATACTTTATTCCTATTTTCTTAGTTTCTACCTCAGGTCCTTTTTCTGTTGTAGGATTTTATCCAGGATACCACATTACATTAAGTCATCAGGTCTCCTTAGGCTGTGACAAGTTTCTCAGACTTTACTTGTTTTTGGTGACCTTAACAGTTTTGAGGATTATTGGTCAGTTTTTTGTAGAATGGCCATCTATTTGGATCTATCTGATGTTTTTCTCATGATTAAACTGGGGTTATAAGTTTTGGAAGGAAGACCACAGAGGTATTGTGCTGTTTTTATTATATCATGTCAAGGGTACATGCTATCAATGTGACTTTCCACTGTTGATGTTGACCTTCATGACCTGGTTTGAAGCAATATTTGTCAGTTATCTCCACTGCAAAGTTACCCCTTTTTCCCTTTTCATGCTGTATTCTCTAGAATGTGCACACAAACATTTTTTTAAAGAAATGCTTTCCTCAATTCAGCTCCAATCCCTTACATGGATACTTCATTCAGCAATATAGAAACTTTGCAGTTTTTTCAGTCCACAAGACTTAGAAGTCACTTCAGCAAACATCTGTTGTGACTTGAGCATGCCCTTGGGGGTCTCGCTCCTGAACATTTTATAAAATATCCCTTTCAGCCATAAGCAGTGTTCTCCCCAAGGACTTCAAAGAAATGCAGTTTCTCTCCATCATTTTTCACCTTTCCAGTTCTGCCATGTTTCAGTGACAACTGAGCATCCTCTGTCAACTGACTCCCAGGAATGCATGGCTGGGCACACAAGTAGACCCTTCCTAGAGGCCTGCCCCTCCCATCCTTGCACCACACCTTCACTCTGATGCCTCACAGAAACCGCTGATGTCCCAGCTAGAGGCCTACCTCTCAGTGCCAGGGTGTGGCCAAGTCCCCACTGCCACTCTGTCTTGTGGACCACAGGATCTCTCCACCATCATGGTTTTTGGCCACAGCTGAATTTGGAGTGGACTAAATCATGGTAAATCAATTTTCTCCCTCCTGCTGTGCCCTAGGAATTGTAAGGTTTGTTCCTCTTGGCACTTTTGCAATAAACTGGTTCCATTTCTTTCTGCCTTGTTAACCATCCATCCTCACTCATTGACACATTTTTCTCTTCTCTACAAGATACTGTTGACACCCTTTTAGCACCTTGTCAGGAAACTTGTGAGGAGCAATATCAAATTATTTTCTGTTTCTTTGAATTTCCTCAGTTTTTGTATATACAGAACTCGGCCAAAGCTGTTTTGAATGAAATTCCCTCCTCCTCTTCATCCCTTAATAGTCACATGCATGTAGTAAATCCTAGAGAACAGCCATAAGGTCCCGAAGCTCAGGATCAGTGGAAATGGTCTCTGGATTAATCAAGTAATAATTTTCAGGGGTACAAAGTATGTTTGTATGCTGGCCCTCCTTAAAAAAACATTGTTCGTTAAAATCGGACATCTCTGTGGCTAAACCGAATGTATGAGCCTCACCCTCACCCCTCTAGTAACTCGATATTGAGAACAAACAACCTCTCGTGTGCAGATAATGCTTTTATTGTCTCATTCTGTGTGTGGCCCTTTTATCTAATGATTGCCTACAGAGAAAAATATAATTGTATTTCGTTTGACTAAATCACTGGTTAAACTTTTCAGTTTTTGGATTATGGATAATAATCTCATGTTATTGAATCACCTTGGCATATATAGTAATTTCCAGGTTATTGTTGAGCACATATTATAAGCAGTAATGTTCTTAAGTATCCTTTAGGTATCTTATGCTGAACATATGGGCTGAATTTGCAACGATGCTATGTGAAATCTTCTGCTTCTGTCAGAAATGAACCTCTGAGGCTCACCTAAATCTGCAAGATTCTACATGTACCCTATGGTTGGGAAGTCCTCATATCTCACATGTCCAAAACAGGATGCAATAAGGATTTCCTGCATTCTGAGAATCTTAGTGATTTATGGGCGTGGCATGGGATCTAAATTGACCCCTTCCTGCTAATTTACCCTACAGCATATTAAGAAAAGCATACCTGAGATCATGTTCAGCCTATTTCTGGGGACTTTAAAAATAGCATACCAAGTATATAAGGAAGTAGCAGTTGTTTACATTTGGGTGCTAAACATAAGCAGGTTTTTAAATTTATTTTCATACCTATTATCAACATACAGCTTTTACCCATTCATTCAGTCAAGATAATTTCAGAGAATTTTAGAAACATTTTGTTAACTGTGGAACATTAGTTAGGTGATATAGCTTTATGAAAAATATCAAAAATACTTTTCATTTTTTCAGTAGGGTTTCTTTGCCTTGTGAGCAAAACAGAAATGTCTAAAGTTTATAAAACTTTTTTAAAAAGTTTATGCTTAAGGAATTAGACATATTCATGTATCTCATTAAAATATTCAATATAATTTTTATTTCAGATAGTTTAGGTTTAAAATCTAATTTCTCTGAAGTTTTAATGTTGAAGGCTCATAATTGGGTTATGTTTGAATCACTCCTGGCAGGATTTCTAGATAAGCCTCTTGATCCTCTTGATTTATTGTAACTCCATGCTACCTTTGCTGTGTCCTTGAAGAAATTTCCAGCTCCTTGAAAACTAACATTATTTTACAGTGAAAGAGAAAGAGGTTTAAAGCCAATGAATTTTTACTAAATTTTATTTTGAATTAATTTTAGGTTTGCAGAATTGCAACAGCAGTTCTCATATATAATTCACTCAATTTCTACATTACATAGCCATGGTGTATTTATCAAAGCTAATAAATCAATGTTAATACAGTACTATAAACTAAACTTCAGACTCTATTCTGATTTTGCCACCTTTCCCCACTAATGTCTCTTGTCTATCCCAGGATCCAATTCAGAACCTCCCACTGCATTTAGGTGCCACATCTTCTTAGTCTTCTCACCAAATAGAGTTTCTTGGTTTTCCCTTGTCTTTCATACAGTTTTGAGGAGTCCTGACCAGGTATTTTGTAGACTGTCCCTCATTCTGTGTTTGATGTTTTCCCATGATTAAACTGAGGTTGTGCACTGAGGGAAGAAGACCATAGTGCTCTTCTCGTTATATCATTTCAGGAAGTATGTGATAGGACATGACTCATTACAGGTGATATTAACTTTAATCACTTGATTAAGGTGGTGTGTGCCCAGTTTTCTCCATTCTATAGTTACTGTCTTTCTTTTTCCATATTCTATTTATTAAAGGAAAGTCACTCAATCCAATACACTCTCAAAGGAAGGAAAATTAACTCTACCTCCTGGAGAAAGCAGTATCAAAGAATTAGTGGACATTATTAAAATTTCTCAGGAGATACTTTAAGGCTGTGCAAATATCCTGTTTCTCCTTAAAACTGTGCTTTCTAACATTAGCTTCACCTGTGGATTTTTCCCGCTGCAATTATTCCAATGGTGTTCTAATGGTGATTTTCTATTCCCCTCTACATTTACTAAGTAGAATTTTTTCCGTAAGGAAAAATCTGTTCCTTCTTACCCATTTATGTATTATTTATTTATATATTCAATCACTAATTTATATAAATAAGGACTCTGTGAGGTTTATTTTATCCTCTGGGTTATAATTCTGTGCCATTTTTATAGATTACATTGCTCAAGTTTTTCCAGCTTTGGCCATTCCAGCCATTTCATAATGGCTCCTGTGTCCTCTTGACATGCTCTTACCTTTCCTTTTTTGTTTTCTTTCAGCACTGCTTTACTTTCTGGCACTATAAGATGCTCCAGGATCATCTTATATTTTCCCTGTCCCAGATTAAAGTCAGCCATTTTTCTAGGGGGTCCTGGCTTCTTTTATTGGAGAACAACATAGAATCTAAGCATTTGGCGTTTTTATTGTTACCAGAGCGTGTCACTATTTTTGTTTGTTTGTTTGTTTGTTTGTTTTTGAGACAGAGTCTCACTCTGTCACCCAGGCTGGAGTGCAGTGGCGTGATCTCGGCTCACTGCAAGCTCCGCAGAGTGCAGTGGCGCGATCTTGGCTCACTTAGAGGGTGTCACTTTTTAAGGCCCTCTTAATAAAGAGACCTAGGAAATTTATGCATGCATACTAACCCATATATACACACATATCTATGCTTATCTAGTTATATGTTAATATGCATATAACTGTATATCTGTTAAAATAAGTGAGTTCATTCCAACATCTCCAACCCTAATGCGGCACCAGAAGGTTCATTCTAGCCTTCCTCTCCACCTCTCCAGCTTGTAACTTCTTTTCCTAGCAGTAAGAAACCTGGCTCTCATTATCTACAACACAACACATTTGTTTGTTTGTTTATTCCTAGTATACAAATTAAGTAGTTTCCGAATTTCCAACACATACTACTGTAAAAAACAAATATACCAACTAGAGTACTGTGTCTGTAAGGAATTCTTTTTCTATCTTTAGCTATATAGTATCTCGTCCAAACACTATTTTCCAAAGACTTTTAGGTTGGCCCCCTTTTTCCTCTGCCCTTGCAGTGAAATTATGTCATATGTTAAAAATGCAGTTAAATTCATTTGTCACAGACTGGGTTCTCCCAAAGTATTGGTTGATTTTTTAAAAAAATCTATAAAGTTCTCTCTTTAAGGTATACACTTCCATAGATTTTGAAAAGTGCATACACTAATGTATCCACCACAGCAGTGCCATATGGATTAGTTCCTTCATGCTGAAAATTCTGTGTGTGTGTGTAGCCAGTCAATTCCAAATACCCTCTGATAGTACCAGCCTTGCTCTTGGACAGAGTTCTAATAGTAGCTTGAAGCTCACAAAGCTGTACAGTAGCAAACATGCTTCACAAGAGCAAGATAAACAGAAAAATGAAGAAACAAACATATTTCACAAAAATAATGGCTGGGTTTACCTGAAAATGAACTAAGATTCCACTGATAAGATTGTATTGACATGTTTCTTGTTGGCCTGTACAGTGGAGAATGCTCTAAATAGGACCTCAGGTGGTAAATACACATTCAGGGAACTTCTAGAGATAACAATTTTGATCCTCAGCTTTCCAAATTAATGTATACTTGATTGAAGTCTGGGAAGCTAATTCATAAAACCTAACTTCTTAATCCTCTTTTGTTCCGCATTCTTATTGTCTAGATTCAGCTGCTTATCATGACTGGTTTCCCTCAGGCAACTGTCTCCTAACTGTAAACCCCTTCCCATATACTCTCCAAATCTATGTTTTGAAAATGCTAATCAGATTATGTTTTCCCCTAGATTAAAAACTCATGCTAGTTTACTATCAGGATGATCTGAAAGCTCCTTTACATGGCCCACATATCATCCCACGTGACCCTTCTAGTCAAATCCGTGCACCTTGCAAAGTCACTCTGACCACACATAACTCTTCCCCACTCCCCACACAATCTGCTTCCTACTGTATGTCTTCCCCTTTTTCTTCTCTCTTTGAAAGCACTAACCCATCCTTCAAAATCCAATCAAATTCCACTTCCTTTGGAATCTTTCACCACTTCTCAAGTGAATTCATTTTTTTCCTTCTTTCTGTACATCCAGATTTTTTAATACCATGTCACATTGTTTGTATTTGTTTATATTTGTCTTTTTACAAAGTTTGAGCTCCTTGAAGGAAGGATACTGCCCTGCACCTTTAATACTATCCCTAAGACTTAGAAAGTGCCTGGCTTATTAGCTGGTACTTGGTAGATATTTGTGGTGGAAGTGAATGGTTGTTAGGCTAGAATGTGAATTTAGACAATCATACCAATGACAAAAATAAATCGGCAGAACTGACTGGAAGGCTTTCATGGGCCTGCTAGTTCATTTTCTTCCCTTAGGTATCTTGTTAAATCAGATAAATGAGAACTGGATGATCATGGGATAGAATATTAAGGCATAAAAGTCAGCTCCATTGCAAAAGTATATCTAACAAGAAGTCCAAAAACACAGTAATACCTCAGAGATGCTTTCTGTTGCATAATTCTGCAGTTTATGGTATATTACATTGAACTAGCTTACAATTACTTTAAGCATTATTTTCTTTTAATCTGAGATTAAAGGCAGAAGATATCTTAGTCTAATCAGTCACATATTAAAATCATCTATTAGAATGTGTTATTTTAGAGAAGATTTTAGCAATGGATTACCTTGTACATTTCAAGTCAGGCTAATTTAAACAAAAGATCAAATTTTCTTACCTTGTATCAGTTAATTTAGGTCTTCTAGAAAGCTGCAGTCTCTTCCTTATACATGTTTTCTTCTATTTGTGAGTTAAAGAAATGAACATTTATTAATATTAAATAAATTCAACATTAATTGAAGGTTTAAATTATTCCTGCTAAATTTGACTTTATTTCAGTCAAGTGTTTCAGCCTATATAGATCCCTTTGGATTCCAATACTTTCATGACTCCTATTAAGGTTCCTTTCACAGCTTTGTATCACTGCATATTTGATTCCAAATATCCAATTTCTATATCTTCTTCTACACTATTGATAAAAATTTTGAGAAGCATAGAGAAAAAACAACGAAGCCTTATGGAATATACCTAAAGATGTTTCTCAAATCATTTTGGGGCATTATTTAAACTGGTATAACTGCATAACCAGTAATGAACTCATCTGAATCAGCAATCCCCAAAGAGTAGAGAAATTGTTTTGTTTCAAGTATTGCCCATGGGTGCACACATAAGTCTCAGTGAGAAGTGGGAGCAGGTGTGAATTTTAGAACTCTGAAAGTGATTCTGATACATAACCTCTACCTTCCAATCTTCCACCAATTCAATAAGACCTTCAAGTCCATAGTAATTGTTCAGAAAAATGTAAGCCCTCACACTTCAATCAGTTAAACTATGTAAATGAACAATTTTTTTAAGTTAAAAAACTTCATATTATTTCTGGGTCAATACTGTCTGAGATATACATTCCTATGGACATGGCATACCATACTCTATAAATTTTAAATTTTAAATATATGTTCAGTCACATGTACATGCCCAACACTAACAGGTTTCTATGTTCTCTTGTGCACTGGACACAATATCCTTAGAGTGCCTACGTTTGGAGAGCAACTCAGGGACTCCAGAGAGAGGCTTCAGCTTTAAAAAAGAGGCCTATTGGGTGGCATACTTTGCAGAGGGAGGAGTCTACTAGCACAAAAGGAAAATGAAGAATACCGTGATTCATCCTGTGATTTCAGCACAGAGAGATAATGTATTTTCCTGGCTCTAGGTCTTCTGAAATGATTTGGAACTTAGTGCAATATCACCACTGCTTCCGACAGAAACTGTTACACAGAAAAGAAAAAAAGTTTTACATGAGAAAATGACACTATCTGAGGCTAAATTAAAACATAAATTACATGATACATTTAAAAATCAGTAAATTTTTTTTGGAAAATAAAGTTTATTTCAAAGACCTATGAATTAATACGTTATATAACAAATAACAAAAACCATACGATCATCTGAATAGACACACATGTTTTTACAAAATTAATCATCCTTCATAATGAAAACACTCAATACTGGGTGTTGAGTGTTAATTAAGACAGGAAGGAAACTTTGTTAACCTGGTAAAAGGCATCCACAAAACCTCAAAGCTAGCATATTTATAGATAAATAACTGAAAGGGTTTTCCCTAGTATCAATTACAAGGCAAAGACATTCCTTCTCACTAATCCTATTCAACATTGTACTCCTTCTTAAGAAAATTAGACAAGAAAAAGAAAAAAATCCATATGAGAAAGGAAGAAGTTAAATTATCTGTTTGCAGATATCATAATCTTATTTATACAAAATCATAAAGGATTTAAGAAAAAACTATTATATCTGAAAAACAAGTTCAGCAAGGATATGTAATACAGAATAAATATACAAATATCAGTTGTATTTGTATATACTAATAATGAACAATCTAAAAATTAAGAAAACAACTCCATGTACAATAACATCATAAAGAAAAAAATGCAATAAAAACTACAAAGCATCACTCAAAAAAGCAAAAGAACACCTAAAGTATTGGAGAGGTATCTGTGTTCATGGACTAGAAAATTAAAATTATTAAGATGGCAATACTCTTCTATTGAGCTACAGATTCAATATAATCCTCATCCGAATTACCACAGCCTCTTTGCAAAAATGTACAAGCTGATCCCAGAATTTGTATGCAGATGCAAGGAACCCAGCATGACTAAAACAGTTTTAACAATAAAAGTATAAAGTTGAAGGACTAACACTGTCCAGTTTCAAAGCTTACAACAGAGCTACAGTAATCAGATCAGAGTGGTAATGGAATAGGATAAACACGCTGATAAATAAAATATAATTGACAGTTCAGAAGTAAACTTTTTTTTTTTTTTGTGGTCAGTTGATTTCAACAAGGTTGTCGAGACAATCAGTAAATATTTTTAATGCACTACCTAGAGTCTGTTTTTCAAGGTTTGGAGACATTCAGTGTGAAGCAGGACATTCACCCTGGAGCTTCTCCATCCTACTTCTGATCCTCAACACACACACTAATGGGAGAACCACATTATTTTCTTGTCCAATTCGATTTCATCAACAACCCCTAGAATTCAGGACAAAAAGCAAATACTGCTCTTTGCTGTGGGTATCCATTATCAAAAAAGAAGATCCCCTGTGCTGGTGGGTCTTCCTGGGTGACTGTGGCCAATACCTTGGCAGTGATGTAACTTTGAGCCCCTTTCACTCAGCCTTAGCAAGAGCACAGAGTAACCCCGGTTTGTCCTGCTTCCTGTGCTATTTTTTCCTAGGAGTTATTTTTAGCCAGTTATTACTTTTGAATACTGCTATGTTAAAAAAAATTTACTGCCTTCTGAATAGGGCCCCTCAAATTCTAAGCATCCATAAACCCATCAAACCCTCCACCACCTAATGAAAAAAATCACCAACATAACTGGTTTCTGATATCTTTTGCATTATTGCTTGTGTAAAATTTAAAATGTTCATGTATATTAACTTTGTCTCTAGACAAAATTGGACTAACTCTTTGGATTAGAGACCATATATTATACTCATAGCCACAACCACAATGGCACCTAGCACAGCAATATAATACTATTTCACGACTATTCTTTAGGAATGAGCCAATTAATTAATATTACCCATTGGTTTTATTTAGTAGTTGTCTCCATATCTCCCACATCCTGAATACTCACTTTTTCCCCTGTGTATGACCTGAGACAGATAAGAGGATAAAGAGGTGGGATCTACAGAAGACTCTGGGTCTTATACATGTGACTGCAAAAATACTCAACAGTACTACCTTTTATATCCTCATCCCCTCTCTAAAACATGGGCCTCTATGGGGGGGTCATTGTACTCCGGTTGAGTAGCCAGTTAAACATTTACTTAAGGAAGCTATGAATAGGCCTCAAGATTAGAGAGATAGATAGTACACTCTGCCCAAATGGATCTTCGGGTCAATTTACATATTAGATAAATATTTCACTTTTTTAAAGAAAAATTTTAAAAGTTTATTGTGCATACAAAATAACAATTCATGAACCAGGAGAATTCAACCCAAGGTGGTAAGAAGCTCCACTCACAGCAATTATGACATAGTTTATAAAACATAAAGGAGGAAGTATTTGACCTTTTCTGTGGCTGGCTGTTTTTATTATTTTGTTAAGGCAACCAGAACTCCGCAAGCTGATTGTCCATAGCTGATGGTTTAATTTCACTGATCCATGCTGAAAAGGACATAAAGCTTGTGTTTATGACTTTGTGCTTTGTTTATGCTTAGAGCTAGTGTTTCCAGGAAATCAGGATGATGTAAGTTTTGGCTATGTGGTTACAGGTGTTTGGTTTTGGGGTATAGCTACACTGTGGTCTCCATTTTTGTTTTTTATGGACAATATATAGAGTGTTAAAAATTAAAATTTGGAAAATTTTTAAATATTAATTTGTTTTACAATAATAACAAACATATTCAATTAACATAAATAGCATATTTTAGGAAAAATATTTTTCCAAACAAAAAATATCTGAGAAGAGCAGCATTGTTTTATATTTCATAACTGTCTTTAGAGTCTAGCTTAATAGATAGTGGCCGGATTCTCATATCTGTTTCTGCATTCAATCTAGTTTTTTTTTATTTCTAACTTTTAAGTTCAGGGGTACATGTGCAGGATATGCAGGTTTGTTACATAGGTAAACTTGTGCCATGGTGGTTTGCTGCACAGATCATCCCATCACCTAGGTATTAAGTCCAGAATTTATTAGCTATTCTTCCAATGCTCTTCCTTCTGTTGCCCACATACTCTCTGACAGGCCCCAGTGTGTGTTGTTCCCCTCCACGTGTCCATGTATTCTCATCATTTAGCTCCCACTTATCAGCGAGAACATTTGGTGTTTGGTTTTCTGTTCCTGTGTTAATTTTCTGAGGATAATGACCTCCAGCTCCATCCATGTCCCTGCAAAGGCCGTGATCTCATTTCTTTTTTATAGCTGCATTGTATTCCATGGTGTATATCCACATTTACTTTGTTCAGTCTATCAGTGATGAGTATTTAGGTTGATTCCATGTCTTTGTTATTGTGAATAGTGTTGCAATGAACATACGCATGCATGTATCTTTATAATAGAACAATTTATATTCTTTTGATTATCTATCCAGTAATAGGATTGCTGGGTAGAATAGTATTTCTGCCTCTAGGTCTCAGAGCAGTCTCCACACTGTCTTCCACAATGGTTGAACTAATTTACATTACCACCAGAAGTATAAAAGCATTCCCTTTTCTCCACAACCTGGCCAGCATCTATTGTTTTTTGTCTTTTTAATAACAGCCATTCTGACTGCTATGAGATGGTATCTCACTGGGGTTTTCATTTACATTTTTCTAATGATCAGTGATGTTGAGCTTTCTTTCATGTAATTGTTGGCCACATGTATGTCTTCTTTTGAGAAGTGTCAGTTCATGTCCTTTGCCCACTTTTTAATGGGGTTGGTTTTTCCATGTGATAAATTTAAGTTCCTTATTAATGCTGAATATTAGACCTTTGTCAGATGGATAGATTACGAAAATTTTCTTCCATTCTGTAGGTTGTCTGTTTACTCTGATGATAGTTTCTTTTGCTGTGTGGAAGCTCTTTTGCTTAATTGAATCCCATTTTTCAATTTTTGCTTTTGTCGCAATTACTTTTGGCATTTTTGTCATAAAATCTTTGCCATGTCTACTCTTTGAGTGGCATTGCCTAGGTTTTCTTCTAGGATTTTCATAGGTTTGCATTTTACATTTAAATCTTTAGCATATCTTGAGTTGATTTTTGTATAAGATGTAAGGAAGTGGTCAGCTTCAATTTTCTGCATATGGATAGTCAGTTCTTTCAGCACTATTTATTAAACAGGAATCTTTTCCCATTGCTTGTTTTGTCAGATTTGTTGAAGATCAAATGGTTGCACATGTGTGGTCTTATTTCTGAGTTCTCTATTATGTTCTGTTGGTCTATGTGTCTGTTCTTGTACCAGTACCATGCTGTTTTGGTTACTGTAGCCCTGTAGTATAGTCTGAGGTCAGGTAGCATGATGCCTCCAGCTGAGTTAACCAAACCACAGAGATGGCAGCCTGCCCCTCCCTGCAGAGGCTTCATCCCAGAGAGAGATCAGAGCTCTGTTGAAAATGTGTAGGGGTGACTGGAGGTCCCCAGCTGGGAGGTCTCACCCAGTGAGAAGAAATGGATCGGGATCCCACTTAAAGAAGCAGTCTCACCATGATCTTGCAAAGCAGCTGTGCTGTGCTGAAGGGACCCTTCCTTGTCCAGACAGTTTGGACTTTCCAAAGTCCACAGGCTGGAAAGACCGAGTTGACCAAACAGCAGAGATGTGGCCCGCCCCTTCTCCCAGGGGCTTCATCCTGTCTCAGGCAGACTTCACTCTCTTGATGGTGGCTGGCTGGAATTCCAAGCCAGTGAGTCTTATCTTGAGAAGTGCCAGTGGAAGTGGGCTGCAGAATGATGCTGCTTGACTCCCTGATTCAGCCCCCTTCCAAAGGGTATGTGCAGATTTCATACCTTGCCTCAGTTGCAGACATGTTGGAGATCCCAGGGCCAGAATATGTAAAGCTCCTGGGTCTCTGTGCATGCCTGAGCAGCTGTTCTGCCACGATTCCACACAGCTCTGTGTGTTGGACCCAAGGCCCTGGTGGCATGGGCTTATGAGGGGATCTCCTGATCCATGGATTACAAAGATCCATGGGAGAAGTGTGGCTTCCCAGGGTCGCACCATTGGTCACCACTTCCCTTTGCTGGGAATGGGGGTTTCCTTGGCTCCATATCACTCCTGGGTGGGTCATTGCCCCACCCTACTTTGCTTCGTTTTCCATGGGTTGACTTGTTTTCCTGAGCAGTTCCAATGTGAGTACTTGGATATTTCAGTTGAAGGTGCTCGTATTCAGTTGCCCCGTTCATTCCTCTCTGTGAGTGCCTCGGACTGCAGCTGCTTTCTAATAGGCCATCTTGGCCCCATTCTCAACATTTCACTTTTAAATCTCCAACTCCTGCCCAAGAACAATTGTTTTCAAACTATTCAAAGAAGAAATCTCCTATCTGATTTTCCCCTTGCTTTTCTACTCCCCTGATCACCCACCCCACTTACAGCTACTTAAAATTACCATCTAAACTGTCCATGATTAGTGTACAGGACTCCACTGAAAACCTCTAAACTTCAGAATAGTTATCCATACAATTTCTGAAAAAATGCCTTCCTTTAGGGAGATTAGTCATCTACTATTATTTTAAAATAAAATTGTCATATAAGAGAAAAAATATTTTTAAACTGTAAGACATAAAAGGTCAAACTTCTGACAAATGACACATTGTCCAACAGAAACACATAGCTTTGACACTTGGGTAATGTGTGCATCTGATTCAGGAATATTTAATACAGGAAGTACAAACACAGGAAAGTTATCGTATTCACATTGCCTCAAGAGGCTGACCTTAAAAGTGTTTCATGATAATGAAATCTTAATGAAATGAAATGCCTCTGAAATTTTGCCTTTTTATTCTCTACTGAAACTGAAGGGCACTAATCTGTTCTCCCAAACAAATTAAGGTAAGTGAACACTGCCACTTCCCCATTGTTAAGTCTACCCATCTTCATCCTATGCCATTATTAGCTGCAGTGTCCTTGGTCCTGTGGAACAACATCTAAAGAATTTGGACTTTTGCTTATGTTCTTAGTTATTTCAGTTTGAGCAAAGTCAGAAGTGACTTGAAAACCTGAGCCATGTGTGAATTATAAGGTAAAGCAACCTGCTTATAATGGGTCAGAGGAGGAACCTAGACCTCCTCAGGTCTGTGTGCTGCTGCGTGGGCTTGCTTTTCCCTTGCAGCTCCAAGAGGTGTTCCACAAATTCCTTGAAAAAATCATGTTACACTACACTTGCCATTAAGAAAGTGATGACAAGTTTAGAATTTTGAGCTTCTCAGGAAAAATGCTTTGTAAGTAAATGTAAATATTCCAGACTCTGGAGAGGAATATGCATTACAAAGTATAATTTAAAAAAAAAAAAAGTATTCTGAAATATGCATCGGTCTTCCATGAGCTGGTTTAGCCTGATCTTCACGGGGTGCTCACATAAAGTTCATTGTACTTAAAAGGCCAAGGAGCCTGGAAGAGGAAAATTCTCCAAAGTAAGGCCACACCACTTTGGCACTGCTCTTGGTCACCTGCTGGCAGGCTTCCATAGAAGTGATGGCACTCCTGCTCTGCCTGCTTCTCCCCATTTGAAATTTCCACAAAGACTAAATGGAACAACAAGCTCCCACAAGATCTAATTCCAACATTGTGTCTTGTGAGGGCTCTCTTCTTTGCTCGTGGACAACTGTCTTCTCATTGTGTCTTTACATGATAGAATAGGTGAGGAAGCTCTCTCTCATCTAGAATAGGTGAGGCCTCTTTTACAAAGGCACTAATTCCATTCATGAGAACTCCACCCTTGTGACCTAAACACCCATCAAAGGCCCCACCACCTACTGCTATCATACTGGAGGTTAGGATTGCAACATATAAATTCTGAGGGGACACTCACATTCGGTATAGCAACAAACAAGTGCTAAGTAGACGAAGAAGTATGGAGAAAAGCATATCGGACAGAGGAACAACAAATGCAACGGCCTTCTGATGGGCATTCTGCTTGACCATGCAAAGCAAGGTTAGAGAGTGAGGTAGGATAAACAAAGATTAGGTATGTAGGGGTTTTGTGGATCCTAGGGAAGATGTAGGACTGTGTCTAAGAGCAAGAAGCAGCTTTCAAAAGGTTTTAAACAGAATCTATTTATGTATTTATTTATTTAGCATTTTTTAAAGTTTTGTCTTCCAACAGTAGAGAGAATGAAATGGAAGAATGGCTGGAGGGATTGGGGAAAACAATTAGTAGATAGTTGTCCAGGAAAGAGATGATGGAGATTTGAACTAGAGCGGTAGCAGAAGAGATAGACAAAACTGGACAATAAAAATAAGAGTCCAATTACAAAAGTTCTTCCAAACAGAGAAATGGGTCACTAGTCTCAGAGAAGGATCCCTGGCAGACAAATATTTTGCCTTGCTCAAGCATAATAAAGAGAAAAAACTTACCAAAGAAATATGTTCTTGTTTAGAGGCCACTTGTCTTTCTCGGAAAGTCTAGCTAGAACTGTCCTAAGCTTCAGCCACTCCTCTTTGTAAAACATTCTTCTCAACACTGAAGTAGCCTTAAAGAACTGGTATTCTTGGTTTTGAAGAAGAAAAATAGAAATTGTAACCATGAACCAATTTCAGAATAAAAATTTTAAGTAATTATTTGTTATTGCTGTTTAATTTTTAGTAAACCTGTTTCTAGTTGGTGATTTTTCATTTCAGTTTCTTCATTTTTGCAGTTTTCTTCCTTTCTTTCAGGTCATATGAGGTAGCTTCTGAAAACTTTGATTTTCCTGGAATTAAAAAAGTCATCTTTCTATTTCTGTGGTCTTTCTAATTTTCCTGGTATTTCCTGAGGTGTTTTAATAGTTTGTCATGTTAAGGAGGTAAGTGTTCCAAGTCTGACTGCATATTTAAACACTAAAATGCATGAAATACAAAGACTATACCATTTAATAAATAAACCTCTTTATGACCTGTATAATGCATTTTTATGTCAAACAGGAAGAATACGAGGAAGAGTCAGCTTTGCCAAAAACAGTAACATGCTTCCGGTCTTAATGCTTAGTAGTAGAAGATGTGGCCCATGGTGCATTACTGTGAGATTGGCTGTCTAATCCCTCTCCCATTTTGGAAACTGCTTTCCTTTTTCCCCAATCATATGCCTGCAGAAGGAGAACCATCATCTCAATACTGAGTGATGGTCTGGGTTTTAGCATTTTATTTTATTTTATTTTATTTTATTTATTTTATTTTATTATTTTATTTTATTTATTTATTTTTTTTTTTTTTGAGACGGAGTCTCCCTCTGTCGCCCAGGCTGGAGTGCAGTGGCCGATCTCCGCTCACTGCAAGCTCCGCCTCCCGGGTTTATGCCATTCTCCTGCCTCAGCCTCCCGAGTAGCTGGGACTACAGGCACCCACCACCACGCCTGGCTAGTTTTTTTGTATTTTTTAGTAGAGACAGGGTTTCACCGTGTTAGCCAGGATGGTCTCAATCTCCTGATCTCGTGATCTGCCTGTCTCGGTCTCCCAAAGTGCTGGGATTACAGGCTCGAGCCACCGTGCCCGGCCTTAGCATTTTACTTAAAATAAATCAATAAATTTCTACCCTGGGATTTTGTAACTGGGACCTAGAATTTTATAATAACATATACTCCATGTGTCAATTTTCTTCCCAATTTACTGTTATCTATCTCAAGTCTGTGTGTACAAGCAGGATTTTCTCATGTCTCTCCTTGCATGTTCCACATAGCCATCACATCATAGTTCTCACAGTAGTCCATCCTGATATTCCCAGCTCCTTCCTAAGAAAACTTTGCTTCCCTGCTGGTCACCTCCCATATGCCTTGATGTAGTCACCTTAATAGTGTACTCTGTCTCTGCACTGGAACCAGCAAAATGGTTAATCTGTTCCAGATACATTTTCTGTACTGCCTACTCTTTAATCCTACACAGCATTGCTACATAAGGTTGAAAAGCTATATTGGCCTTTACAGAGAGCTTGAAATAACTAAAGAACATTAAAACATAAAAAAGGAGAAAATTAAATAATGTAACCTCTACCACAGTGTTCTGTAACTCCATATGGAGATGTCCAGACCATAAAACCTACAACGGTGATCATTTAAAAATATGAATAATCTAATTATGTTACAGATGATTTATTTTGGATCAAACACATATTCTGATAAACTAAATGTGCTTAAATATGTCTTGTGTCATTGAACATTGTAACTAGGAAGGTGCTTCTGATACACAAGAGGGTTATAGACAATGGCAAAGGAAGTTGAGGAATGGTTTCTCACACTTGCAGCAAATACTCTTGTAGGTCACTCCATATAGCTGAAATCTGGGTCTGCTGGCCAATGAATCCCTGTGGGACCAAGGAATATGTAGGTATCTGCTCTGTGTTCTATACCCATCCTGGTCTCACATGACACATTTTCTCATTTCTTCTCTAAATAGATATTTTTGAAGCTAAGTATAGATATTTAGCCAGTAAGTATAGAAGCTAGTAAGATATTTTGAAGCTAAGTCTGTGATATTTGTTGACTGTCATGTGCTGTGCATACCATCTAAAATAAAAGCAATCAAGAAGTTTAAACTGTACAGGGTAGCCTCTCATGAACATCTGTTTTCCTTACCTTATGTGCCCCTTCTCAGGTCTGTATCTCTCTCTCTCTCTCTTTTTTTTGTTTTGTTTTGTTTTGTTTTTTGTTTGTTTTGAGATGGAGTCTCACTCTGTCACTAAGGCTGTAGTGCAATGCCATGATCTCAGCTCACTGCAATCTGCCTCCCAGGCTCAGGTGATTCTCCTGCCTCAGCCTCCTGAGTAGATAGGATTACAGGTGTGTGCCATCATGCCTGGCTAATTTTCAGGTCTGTCTCTCTTTGTGATGCTACACACACCTTTTGGGATACTATGTCCCTACCAATAGGAAACCTTTGCTGTATTATGCATTTGACTTCTTTCTGTGGAATATTTTTACATGTCTGAGTGATTCTGCCTAAACTAACAACCCAAGGGTTCTAAAAGTCTTTGTACCAGTATTTGTCATAGAACTTGTCTAATTATCATTCTAATTTCCAGCAGGTAGTGGTGGAAACACAGACACTCACATGTATATATGGAAAGTATAAATATTGGTTTGTAATAAAACAGCTTAATTTCAACTCATAAGGAAGAGAAGAAATGTTCTTACCAGTGACAGGCTTTGCAAGGCTAGCAATCTCACAATGGCATACTTAATATGGTCATTATGTAGATCAGTGTTAATTCCTTTCCTTTATCACCAAATTATACTTTCAATTTTCTCCTATTGTATCTCCTGGGAATGGAAAACAAACTCATTGTCAAACACATGTCTCTTAAGGGCTGTTCATTTCACTATACGAAGTTCCAGTAGACGCTCTGAAATTTATTATTTTAAGGTCTAAAATAAATTTTTGGCTAGGAGATATCCTGCTCAGATTGTCTTTTCCTTCTTCTTTTTCTATGAGGGAAGGGGAACATAATATCTTTCTTTCAATTACAAAATTACATTTAGGAATTAGTGAGTGGTCATGTTTTCTGTCATGCAGAGCAAGCCAATCTATAGAAGTAAGTTAAAGAGTGAATGGACAGAGGAAAAGAGCCATGAGGGCATTGTAGAGCCTGGGACCAGCAGTTCTCAAGACCCATCTGTACTTCTGCCCTTTTTAAGACTGTATTGTTCTCTTCCTTTTATTTCACCAAGATATCATAGTATCTCTCCAATCAATTTCCTTACTAATTAAGGTTAATTCAAATTTTCTATATGTCACTTGCAAGCAAAGGAAACCTCAGTAGAAGACAAAACTAATCAAACAAATGCATTCTGGTCTCATTCACTTGGTCGTATTTAAGAAAAGGTAAACATAATGATTTAGATAGGTGTTGTAGCATGCTAGCTCAGAATGTTAGCATGGTTGCTTCCTGTGCATTTTGCTCCCTCTTAACATTCAGTGCTATCCAAGAGCTAGTTTTCCTCCTCTTGACTATAACAAAGCAGATGGAAAGTCAAATCCAAAAGGAAGATTCTGATTTCTAGGCTTGTAGGACCAACTTTCCCATCTTGTAGACTAGAGGAGTTGGGGGAGGGTAGCACAAAAGTAGAGTATCTCCTAGAGCAAAGAGATATGGAAGAATAAAACCTGTGGTCTTTGAGGAGGGAAGGAGAAGGAATACCAATATACAACCACAAATACCAATAAGCAGAGTGGAAGGAAAAGCAATTACCAAATGGATTGAAGAACTGGCACAACCTATGTCATCAACCTAAAGAAAACCTAGGGTTCAATAGTCTTGGGAACTTCCTAGCCCCTAAACAGGAGGAGGGGCATCTGGACACCTTGTATGAGGATGGAGGCATGCAGGAGAGCATCTTGCCCCTGACCATTGGGGAAGAGAATAGAACCAATTGGATATATCTCTATATTGGGACATCAACTGACACACAGCTCCTGTTACAGAGGACAGTCAGTGCCCAATGCAAAAAGAACCCAAGATTTCAACCACTTATTTGTGAAACTAAAATCTTACACAAGAGAGAACTTAGAGTTTACCCTTGAAAAACTACAACTTCCCAGAAAGAGAGATAGAAACAAATAAGAGCTGTTTTCAAAACAGAAACCTATCAATTAATAGTTGGTTTCTGCTTTTTACGTTTCTGTTTTCCTGATTATCTTTACTACCCACTGCCCTGGAAGAGTTAACTATAATATCAATTATTCAGGCATTGACAGTCTAATTTCCTTCCTTCATCCTACCTTTCTTGGGATTTCCCAAGGCCTCTTACCTACTTGTCATTGTTAAATTAACACAAACAGAGTTTTGTGAGATCATTCAAAGCATGGCTTCCTCTTCACACCACCAAGGGCAATGAAACTACATGGAATGTCCCCATATGACAAATTTGTACTTTGCTGTGACTTATATAATTTGTATACACAGTAAACAGGAGCTATCACAGCAAAGGTCAACCTTGCTGATACTACTGAAAGGTCTGTGTCTCAGCATCTTAATTTATTAGTGGTAAGTTCCTTGGAGCTGTAGATTTTATGCTGGACAACTCCTTCTTCTTTTCCAAAAAAAGACATCTGAACTCTTTTGTTTACCTCTCTTTTCTTGCCAAATATTTTTCTCTACCACCTTTCTTTTTAACTTAGATCCCTGGAGCCTATCACCCAAGATCAGCAGCCTAAAGACCATTAGTCTCTGTCCTGAGGTATTTGGGTGGTGGCCAGAAGAATGTCAAGAATGGTTTAGTTGAGCTGATTCTATGTATGGGAAAGTAATAGGAAAGACGGTAGCATGTTGTTAGAGCAGGTAGTCAGACAGACATGAACAGGGCAGGAGAGGGACCCCCACAACCAGGAATGTCAGACAACCATCAGGGGATGGTCAAGAGGTTGTTAAACTGTCTCTCTAAAATAATAATTGGTTGCAGCCAGTGTCAGGGAAAGGCAGTCTTCCAAAAAAATAAAATAGAAAACCGAAGCTTGTGATCAGCAGCTTCCAGTTAAGATCTCAGGAGTTTGGTGAGCAGGCTCAATAATGAGCACTAAGAGGCAAAATTGCAGAGTTTAACTGGTCTATAACCTTCTAGGAACACGTGACTGGTAAGGGAAAAACACCTCAAATGAGCAAAAGCACAACTTCAGTAAACACACTCTGCATGTGGCCCTACCCCAGTGCTGCCAGGCCACTCTGCATATGGACAGCCTGCCCAAAGGAAAAGTCAAGGGAGGAGAGACACAAATCCAAGAACCATGCCAGTGTATAAAACCCCAAGTCAAGTGTCAAACAGGGAACTTGGATTTCTTTTCTTTTTTCTTTTTTTATTATACTTTAAGTTCTAGGGTACATGTGCACAACATGCAGGTTTGTTACATATGTATACATGTGCCATGTTGGTGTGCTGCACCCATTAACTCGTCATTTACATTAGGTATATCTCCTAATGCTATTCCTCCCTCCTCCCTCGTCCCCACAATAGGCCCCGGTGTGTGATGTTCCCCTTCCTGTGTCAAAGTGACCTCATTGTTCAATTCCCACCTATGAGTGAGAATATGTGGTGTCTGGTTTTCTGTTCTTGCAATAGTTTGCTGAGAATGATGGTTTCCAGCTGCATCCATGTCCCTACAAAGGACATGAACTCATCCTTTTTTATGGCTGCCTAGTATTCCATGGTGTATATGTGCCACATTTTCTTAATCCAGTCTGTCACTGATGGACATTTGGGTTGATTGCAAGTCTTTGCTATTGTGAATAGTGCTGCAATAAACATACATGTGCATGTGTCTTTATAGCAGCATGATTTATAATTCTTTGGGTATATACCCAGTAATGGGACGGCTGGGTCAAATGGTATTTCTAGTTCTAGATCTTTGAGGAATCACCACACTGTCTTCCACAATGGTTGAACTAGGAACTTGGATTTCTAAAGTTGCCTGCTTGTCCCTTTTCCAAGTGTACTTTACTTCCTTTCATTCCTGCTCTAAAATTTTTTTTTTGATGTCTAACCAAGTAACTGTTATGTATTTATTTGTATACAATAAAAGGGTCATGAAAATTCTGTGTTGGGGATCACATCCAGGTTGCTTTCACACGTAAATAAGTATTATCTTGAACAGGAGAATATTATATCCTGATTAATGCAATACATACTTTCTTTGGCAGGTATTTCCTCTGCTTTAATAGACAATTTCAGAAAGACATGTATGTGAAGGAGGGAAAAATCACACAATACTAAGGATCTGAGGGTCATAAACATCACATATGTTGAGTTTGCTTTTAGTTTTGTTTCCAACAGCTCTTAACCAATGTCCCTGGCTGTAATCTAGGTGCTAGATGCGTTGCAAATCCTCGAAAGTGTTTAGGTTGAAAGAGCAATACACTTAAGATCTTCAAAAGTTCACATTAACAGAATAAGCATTAGCTCCTTTTAACACACACAACTAAATTAACAAATAAATGTGTCTACTTTTATATATGCCCATAAAGCAGACAGAGTTAACATTGAAATTTACTATTTTAGATTTTCACTACTTTAAGAGCTATCAATATAGACACAAAAGACAGTTCACATTTGAAAAATTATCTACCTGAAGAATAGAATCCTTAAGAGGAAAAAGAACAAGTCATTTTACAAACTGCAACTGAAATAGGGGAGAGAAAAAAAAATAAAAGTTAGATCAATGCGGCAACAAGCTTCCTGCCAAAACTTTTATTGGTGACATTTGAAAAACAATTTTCTTAAAATACTATTAATGAACAGTATGTTGTGTTTCTCTATTTTTACTAATAGTTACACTACAAACTAATGTTCAGCTCAAATAAATATGTAAGATATGAAATCAGGTACTAATGAATCAACTTATTCTGCAGGATAAACCTCCTCTATACCAGTCCCAGGATTGCAGTTTTTCTTCTATTTAAAACTAGGATGTTCAGTAGAAATGGGGTTTCTATTTGCAGTATTATTACAAACCAGTTTCCTCTCACAAATAGCTAATATCTAAGACCATGACTCAAACTGTCAAATAGGAATAGAAAGAGAACACTCAGTTTTGAATGCAAATAGAAAAAGCTCCTAAGAATCTTCTTTATAGGCCACTGCTTGCTTTCAGTAAAAATAATGTTTTCTTAAAACTTTTCAATCTAATTTTTAATAGCTTGTACTTTTTAGCTATTGACAAAGCTTTTTTATTCCTCCTTAATCATTTGCTCAAGTGTTAAACTAGCTTAGTTTACCAAAGCAACAACTTTTTGTCTGTGGTATACTTCAAAAATTAGTCGCCCTACAATGTAGTGTCTTCAAATTAAACAGATGTATACAGTTAAAATAATTAGTGTAGTCTCTATAAACAATTTCTGTTCTGGGATTTATATGTAGAGCTAATGTTTACTTCAGAATAAAACATTGACAAACAGGGAAGGCAGAGAATCAGAACTTTCACAGAGCTGTGCTTGACCATATCTTATAGACAAAGCAGAATTATAATGCATGTAACAAAAATGTTAAAAGTTTTTTTTTTAAGTTGATAGTTACAAATATGGTACGTAACAATTTTCTACTTTATTTCAGTACAATTTTCAACATACAGTCTACTATTTCTCAAGATATTTGAAGACTTAAAACAAAATTTCTATAGACTACTTGCAAACAGTAAAATTTAAGTAAAATGCTTACATTCTTATTCAAGAACAAAAATCAAGTAAAAAAAAATGGTTGGTGCAAGTACTGCTCTGTCATAATCTTACTTCATATCTGTTATTCCTTTTCTTCCTTGCACCTGTCCTTCTTTTCTTCATTATTTTCCACGGTCTCTTCTTTATCTCCAACAATCCCATCCCTTTTGTATCTGTCATGAGTCCATTTAGGACTGCTACCTGATTTTTTGAAGTTAAAGTGCCCTCTGCCACATTGAAAAGTACTACGACCTTTTCTTCTTTTGGCCCAATAATCCACACCATCATCTCTGTCGTCATGCAAGAAGTACTTTTTGCTCTTTGGGGTATATTCTGGATCCCATTCCTCTTCCTTCAGTCTCTTTTGAATGGTAGTATTTGAGTTGTTTGGACCAGTATTTGTGCCAGCAAAAACTCCTCTGGCTCTTCCTCTGCCTCTAATTCGAAAAAAGGTTCTTCATGGTCAGCTAATTCCGCCAAAACCTGAGTATTCTTCCATTTCATGGTGAGTTTTAAATTTTTCTTCTCTTTCCTTCTTACTCTCCTTTTCTTCTCTAGAACTGGGAGAAGAAGGTGATGCTGAAGAGGATGAAGATCGAGAATGATCTTGCTCTCTACTTTTATGTTTATGCTCATCTTTGTAAGATTTGTATTCCTTGTAGTCTTTTGGAGTTTTTTCCTGCTTTCGTGATTCACTGGATTCCCTGAAGCCCTTGGAATCTCCCTGTTCTTTACTTCTTTCTTTTCTATGGCGATCAATGTCATGCCAAAAGTCAGCAGAGTCACACCTTAATTTTTTATCTCCCTTTTGATTTTCTTCTTTAAAAACTCTCTCTTCCCCTGCTAAACGGGTATGCTTCCTCAGGGTACTTGGTGAGATGTCAATTCTTCTGTGTATTTCAGGGCTCTTTTGCTGAGTACTATGTTCTTCAGTGGCTTTCTGAAGCGAAGTGAACCAATCGTTTAGAGTCATTGCGGCTAACTTGAAGTATTGCTCTTCAACATGATGAACCAAGGACACAATGTGTTGAATAAATGACTCTGAAGTGCTGTTGCTGGCCTGTGGCAACTTAATGGGGTCAAAGATGGATCAGAATTCTTGATCCTTCTTGACAGAATGGACAAGTGTACTAGCAAGCAGCCTGTCTTTAGTCAAGGAAGCAGGTCTGTTAGAATCATCAAGAGGAACGCATGCCATTTTGAGTCTGAATTCAGGATGATGACAATCACTCGCCATCATTTTGATCCTAAGTGGGTTTTCCTCTCTGAAAGTAGACTTTTCTCATGCATCCAGATTCTTGTGTAGAGGGGGGCTGTAATCAAAGTGGTCTTCGAGCTTTTCAGACTTTACCTGCTCAGGTGACTGAGTTTCTTTCTTTACTGTTATTCTTTCAGAATTTTTGTCTTCTTCTTTGTGCTTATCTTTTGTAGTGCTAGGTCTTTCTGCTACATATCCAGTCTGTTTAAGTATACAATTTTTTTCTTCTCTAAATGCATCATTTTCTCTATTGCCTTTCAGTGAAACTTTGGACTTGTACTTGAGTCCTTCCTCCTCAGTATTCCAGTGAGATGCAGTAGCAAAACTTTTACCCTGATCTGTGAGTACTGACTTCCTGAACTGTCTGTAATCCTCTGTCTGCTCTATGTCAACCCCTTCTGAATCATTAAACTTTTGTTTTCCAGACTCTTTATCAGTGAAGTAATCTAGAGCTTCCTGATCTTCCCATTCTCCCTCTGCCCTCCTTTTCTCTGATCCTGTCTCTTTTGAAGCCTCTTTATCGCTGGTATTACCCCTATCAAGCAGGAATACTCTAGACTCTTCATCTGTGAACCTTTTTAAGAACTTCCCAGTCTTTGAGTTTCCTGATCTCCACCATCAGGATAAAATGAGGAATGGCCCCAGACTCATCTCTTGGAAAATTCTGTGGTGCAATTGTCTTTGCAGGACTTCTTCGTGAAGGGATGTGATTAATTGGACTATTCTGAGAAGGACTATATCGACTATATCCATTTCCAACAGAACCAGAACCAGACCTTTCAGGACTATGCTGAATGGAATGTGAATGCTGAGAAGGAGTATTTTTTTGCAGAGTGAACTGTACTGAGCATGGGAGGATCAGAGCAAGATGAACTCTGACTAGGTGGTGTAGCAATAGGTGAAGGACTATGGGGTGATCTGGGACTATTATCATAAGCTGAAAGGCCAGGCCAAACATCATCAGATGTGACTGATGACTTATTAAATTCATCGATAAATTCAGATGGGTCATGTTCAAATGTATCTTTCGGTTCCTCCTGTGATTTACTTTTCAACGGACTCTCTTCTTGGGGTTCCCCTTCAGCTTTTTTGGTTTGTTTTTCCTGAGACTCTTGTCTTGTCTTTTAGAAACAGGAGATTTGCTATATGGGGATGAAGAACGAGAAGAGGATGATCTTGGAGACCTAGAAGATCTATATGACCAGCGAGATCTGCTTCTGGATCTTTGAGAAGAAACAGATCTTCTTTCTGGACTCCTGGAACGTTAACGACCTCATCTAGGACTCCTAGAGTGCCTTCTATTCCAGACAGGTCTATAACCACCTCGATGATATCTACCTCCTCCTCCTTGATAATACTGTTTACCCCTTCCTCTGTACCCATGTACCCATAAGATCATCTCATTCCTCTATTATTTCTGTAATCGCGATGATAATCTCTAGAATACATATGATCTCTACTACGAGACCTTGAATGTGTTCTGGAACAAGACCTAGAACTGCATCACTTCTTTTTAGAATGAGATCTTGATCTTGGTCAAGAACTAGACTGTGATCCAGATTCTGACCGTGAAGAATGTGATCTAGAATTGGAGCAAACCATTTATTTTTTCCTTGGGTGTATTTTCCTTGGGTTTATGCAGGATCAAGAAGTCAAGTGAAGTCTTTTAGATACTGTAAAAATACTTCCTGGAGAGAATGCTCTGAGAATTTAAATTCTAAATTCAAATTCCTGACACGCCAAATCGTACTTCCTGGGATTTATCTCCATTGCAACTTAACAGTGGCCATTTCCCAACTCAAGAATGTGAGGAAAACCACAGAGGTACCTTTGACGCACTAGCTCGGCTCCGTCACTTCCTCCTGCTATAAAACTTTTTAATAAACTTTCAATCCTGCTCTAAAACTTGCCTCAATCTCTTCCTCTGCCTATGCCCTTCAGTCAAATTCTTTCCTCCTAGGAGGCAAGAACCAAATTGCTGCAGACCTGTACGTATTCACCACTGGTAACAGTGTGACATTATTTTCCTGTGGTTAACAGGAGTATATGGGAAAACACAATGCTCTCTGAGCTAAAAGATATGGGTTCTCTTCCTCAATCTACTACAAACCAGCTGTGGCCTCTAGAAAAGTGTGAAATTTCCCTAGGCTTCACGGAATCATATATATATTGAGCTAGAATAATCATCACATTTTGTAATTGAGACCTAGAGGCCTAAAGTGATTTGCTTGAACTCTTACCACTAGACAAAGGGAGAATAAATTCATTCCAAAGCACTTTAAGACTTGGAGGTGAGACAGAGTATGATTCATTTAAAAAACAAATCTCTTGTTATTCTGCCAACAGCCCACTGCCTGAAGTCAGATTGGGTATGAAGGCCAGTTCCCTTAGTTATAAAACTTGGATGAATGTTTCGCTGCATGTGATAACAAATAAGTAACTTAATTCTCTAAAATACGTTTAAATTTACCTAGGTTAACATTCAAGTAAAATATCCTGAAGACTGTGAGAAGGTTTCAAATGCCCATGAAAAAACTGAACCACCAATGCACACATCACAGATTTCAAAATGGGAAAATGAATCATCAAAGGGAAGGAGTTCAAGAACAAAGTCTAAGATGATACTGAATTTTGATAGGCAGAAGCAGAAACTCTCAAGAAAACTAGAAATCATTATCAGAAAAGTAATAAAAAGAAAATAACCCCAAAAAAAAGCAATCAAAAAGAAAGACAGAATCTACATTTGCTGGGCATTTACCATGTGTCAAGTATCATGTTTTATACTTTCTCATGTTTTCTCATACAATATTCAAAGCAACTTAAGAGGTTCAGATGGTCAACCTCACTTTGTAAATGAAAAACATATATTTAAGAGAGGTGAAGTGACTTGTCTAAGGTCACGGCTAGTATATGGTAAAGCCATTATTCAAATTCAGATTTGTCTGTTTGACGCAAAATACTATGGTTTTGCACTATAACTCTCTTGCATTTAGAGCCAAAAGGGGTAGAACTGGTAGAAACAAAGAAAACACTGGTTTGACTTTTTAAATTTCTTGTTGATATTTCTATTATAGCATACAGCTCCTTTCTTCTTCAAAATGTTTATATATCTATTCAATCTTTTTTCTTTTTCCCTCGGTCCATCTTCCTAAACATACCTGCATTTCTATATTACTCCTTTATATTTATCCAGAAACTACTCTTTCTTCTTCCTCCTTCTTTACTCATTCAAGATTTAGTAGCTTGAACTTCTTTTTAAGAAAAGAAGATACTATAATCATATTGACAGTTTAGTAACATTATTCTGAATACAATAATCTCAACAGTGACTACAAGTAGAATATTAGATACAGGGATATATCTTTTGAGGCTCTTCCTGAATGCTATTAAACTCTAAATGTTTGAGTTTCATGCTCACCAAGATAACATCAGTTCTTTTCCTGGCTACCTGAGAGTCAGATATGTCCACAGATCCTTAGCCTGTTTTCCTTGGTTTCCGCCAAGTAAGCTCTTAGACTGCTGTATTCTCCCTACTTTCCTCTTTACGCAATTTCTCTTTCTTAATCCAAATTCCCCCTATTGCTCTCACTACTCAATCTTTTAGGAATTCCAAGATTAATAAACTCATATCTTCATAATCTTTACTTTGTAATTTCCTCAGTGCTTATAATTTAATACAGTTTAGGTTTTCCCAGGGAAAATGGCTTCCATGAATTGAATCATTTTCCAATATTCCAAGCACATGAAGACCCTAAGATGGCATCAGGATCCTCATTTTTCTCCACCGCCACTTCTAGATAATTACTCTTCTCGTCTCTTGTTAAACCTCACCTCCAACCCTTTCTCAGTCATTCTCACTTATTATTTATTAAAGCCTTTGGCCTTTCCTTCATCTTCAAATCCTGTCATCACCCTGAGGAAACACATAACTGATTTATCTTAAATCTTTTCTCTTTAGATTTCATCACCTCCTTATACCTAGGGATCTCTTCTTAGCTCTATTTTAGGCACTCACTTCCATGAACACATTCTGGGCCTGGTTGTCAAATGCAGCTACTTCACTACTGAAATAATAAACATAGTACCTTTAGGCCGGGCGTGGTGGCTCACGCCTATAATTCCAGCACTTTGGGAGGTGGAGGCATGTGGATCATGAGGTCAGGTGATCGAGACCATCTTGGCTAACACGGTGAAACCCCGTCTCTACTAAAAATACAAAAAGTTAGCCGGGCGAAGTGGCGGGCGCCTGTAGTCCTAACTACTCAGAAGGCTGAGGCAGGAGAATGGTGTGAACCGGGGAGGCAGAGCTTGCAGTGAGCCGAAATCGTGCCACTGTACTCCAGCCTGGGTGACAGAGTGAAACTCCGTCTCAAAAAAAAAAAAAAAAAAAAGGAAAATTTTTAAATAAATAAATGTAGTACCTTTAAAACAACACTTACCTATCCTTCCAACTTGCTTTGTCTTTTACACCCAACACATCATCAAGATCTTTGTTCAAGTCTATCAATTCCTCTCATTTTGTCTATCAATCATTCTTCTCTTCTCTCACTACTGTCCTTAAATTAGGAAAATTATGTTGACCAGACCTAAGGAAAAAATAAAAATATGTAAATCTGAAATGGAATTTTCTTCCCTGGGAGATAACAAACAAGTTAACGACAACTCCTTCAATTTCTCTGGCACCAAAGCCACGGGTCCTGAACTCTATTTCATGCCTTCCCTCCTGCACAATACGAGAATTGTGTGATAAATTCTATGCTTTCTTATCTTTCCAAGGAACCACCACCTGTAATTACCAATTTTTACTTTTGTATCATCAATGTCTAGATTAAGCTCTTCACTGGATTAATCCCAACTACAAGCACATGTGACCTTCCACCTTTCACCTTTAAACACCTTGGGTGGGGCATGGTGGCTCACTCCTGTAATCCCAGCACTTTGGCAGGCCCAGGTGGGCAGATCATGAGGTCAGAAGATTGAGACCATCGTGGCTAACACGGTGAAACCCCGTTTTTACTAAAAATACAAAAATTCAGCTGGGCATGGTGGTGGGCACCTGTAGTCCCAGCTACTCGGGAGGCTGAGGCAGGAGAATGGTGTGAAACCAGGAGGCAGAGCTTGCAGTGAGCCGAGATCATGCCCATGCACTCCAGCTTGGGCGACAGAGTGAGACTCTGTCTCAAAAAAAAAAAAAAAAAAAAATCTCGTTAACATTCAATACAGTTGACTTCACCCATCTTAACACACTTTTTTGTCTTAGCTCTGTGACTATGTAATCTCATAGTTTTCCTTCTTTCTCCTTTGCTCTCATATTCTCCTCCTCTAGGTTCCAAATATTGGAAAGCATTGTATCTTCATCCTGGGTCCTTTCCTCTTTTTAACCTAGATACTCTCCTGGGGTAATCTTACCAATTCTCATGATTTTAAATACTTTTTATAAACTAAAAACTTTATTACTAACCCCTGACATTTCCTTTTGGATTTCAAAGAAGCATCTCAAACTTAAAATTGCCAAACCACAACTCTTGATTTTCCCCTTGTGTATTAAAGGGTTAACTCAGCTGACTTGGACTGCTTAAACCCTGCACATTTCAAAAATCTTCAGGTCTGGTTCCCGGGAGGTACCTCTGAGTCCTTGGAATATTCTGCCTAATAAGAGTGTCTCTGTATACCTGGAGCCCCGGGACATGCTATATCAGCCTAAACTTGGTGGGGCAAGGGTGGAGGCTGGACACTGAATAACCAAGGTCAGCCATGTGGGTGCCCCATGACTATGTGAATGAACTTGTCCAACCCTGGACATAAGGCTTAGATGAGCCTCCCTGGTTGACCATACTTTATATATATTGTCACACATCATTTATGGGAGAACTAAATACTGTTCATGTAACTCCACTGGCAGAGGAAAAGTAGAAGCCTATGCCTGGTTTCTCCTAGGCCATACCCTATGCTCCTTTTTTGTTTGCTGATTTTAATCTGTATCCTTTCACTGTAATAGATCACCGCTATGAGTGATGATAATAACTCATCTGATTTTGGGGAGTCCTTATGGCAAATCATGGAACATAAGAGTGGTCTTAGAAACCCCCCAACACATCTCTGAAACTTATTTCTCCTTCATTTTTCTCATACTAGTAATTACCATCACATTCATCCACTTGCTCAAGCCAAGAATCCTCAGATACCATCTTTGAATCCTCCTTTTTTCTTATCCTACATGTCTAATCCATCACCAAGTCCTTACGGCTCCAGATTCAAAATACATCGTGAATCTATGTGCTCCTTTCCATCTCAGTTATTACCATTCCAGCCCAAGCCACAAGCCATATTTTGCCTAAACTATTGCAGTGGTCTCCTAGATGATCTCTTTAGTTCCACATTTGGAACCCTACAATTCATTCCCCAAAGAACACAAAGAGTGACCATCCATTTACATTCCCCAATGGCTTCTCCTTGCACTTAAGAGTAAAATCCAAACAGCTTTACTTGACATACAAATCTATATGATTTATCTTATCTATATCATCTTCTACCACTCTTCTCATTCACACTGCTCAAGTCTTTGGCCTTCTTTCTATTCATCCAACATTCTAAACTCATTCCTGCCTCAGGTTAGTTATACCTATTTTTCATTGGCCTGAAATATTCTTCCTTAATATTACAACTTGGTTTACTATTCAGAACTCAATTTTGAATGTCACCTCCTGAAAGTCCTTTCCAGGCATATCTAACACTCCCTGTGAGAGCACCATCACTCTTGGTCACATATTATTGTGTTTTCTTAATCATTTTTATCATGATCTGTAAGTCCCTTTTTTTGTGTGTGACTTCTTGTATGTTATTGTCTCTCTTCAACTATAATATATACACCATGAGAGCAGGGGTCTTATAGTCTTATTCTTGAATAGAGCCTGAAATTCTCCAATATGTATTTGTTGAATGGTGGCGCTTAGCCTACCATGAAGTTAGAAAAGAGAGTCACAAGGGCAAATATTGACAATACCTGTTCAAACCCTGACTGGGTGGGAGAAATTTAATTACAAGCTGTGATATATCTCTCATTTGCAAGATCATCCCTACTAAGAAATATATGTGTCAGGCTACATTTGTCTGATTCAAACAGATGTATCTAAATCTCGTCCTTCTAAGTCCATGCTTTTTAACTAGGTCTTCACAGACAAAACAGATGATGGCCTTAAGCTATTGATGGCAGCAGCGCCCCATCTGGAGTGGCTGCTGCCACGATGCCAGCTGCAGTAGGGTGGGAGGCGCAGCCAGGGCTGTGTACTCCCAGTAGCAGGCAGGAGCTGGGAACAGGCGGAAGCCCCGCCCCCTTCCAAGTTGGAGGGGCAGGAGTACTGCCCTCTCGAGTGCAGCTGCAGCCAGCCACCCCGCGGAGGCTTCGGACTCAGGCATCTTTGCATTCTCAGTGGCCCGGGAAGCCCCCACGTCCGCACTGGGAAGTGCCTGCTCCCACTGGCTGGCCTCTCCCTGCTCTCAGCGCCCACTCCGATTTCAGTCCAAAGTTGTGGCCAAGCCCAGATGCTGCCAAGGCCAGGCCAGGTGTGTGTGCACTCGGGGCAGCGCGGACAAGCCAGCCCCCTGTTGTGTTGGGCACTGACAAGCATGAGAGGGAGGCCAAGGGGGTGCTGAGTGTGGTTCTGCAAGGGCCTGCAGGTAGTGCCCCTCGGCACAAACAGCCTGGGGGCTGGGAATGGCAGGTTGGTGGCCCCAGAGGCAGACAGGCTACTGGGCAGAAAAGGTCAGACGGCCTGAAGCCTGGGAGCAGGGCTGCCAGTTCCGCGGACTGAAGTGAGAACTTATGGTGGTTTTTCTGGTCCCACCCATGGCCACCCATGGACCAATCAGCATGCACTTCCTCCCCTCTGAAGACCACAGAAACCCCAGACTCAGGTCGACTCAGACAAACTCCAAACTCCGGGACGACCTGCCTGCAGAGAGGAGCTACCCCTATGGGTCTCCTCTCTGCTGAGAGCTGAACAAACTTTAGGACATCCTGCCTGTGAAAAGGAGCTACCCACTGCGGTCTTCTCTCGGCTGTTCTGTCGCACAATAAAGCACCTCTTTGCCTTGCTCACTTCACCCTCCACTTGTCCATGTACCTCATTCTTCCTAGATGTGAGGGAAGAACTCGGGACCTGCCAAATGGTGGGAATGAAAGAGCTGTAACACAAACAGGGCTGAAACACACCTCTTGCTCACCACATTGCAAGTGACAAGAAGGAGAGAAGAGAGAAGGAGAGAAAAGCTGTGGCCCTTCAAGAAGTCCAGACCTAGGAGCACCCCAAGCCAGGGCTATGACACCCACTTTTGAGCTCTGCGGTTCCTGGCATCTCCAAGCTTCCAGGCACCGCTGCATTTCCCGGTGCCAACCACAGAAGCTGCTTGCACTACGCGTGGTCCAGCCACAGCCTTGCAGGGAGCTGACACCCATGTCAGCGCCTGAAGCTGCCCACCCTGCCACAACAGGCATACCTGGCTGTGCTAGTGGCCAGATCCCATGCTCACTTGCTAACACACCCCTTGCCACTCCACTCACTTTTGCCAGGTTTGGGATCCAGGCTTGTACCGTGAGCCAACAGCAGTCTGCCAGGCCAAGTGGGCAGAACAAGCCCAGCAGGTCCAAGCACAACTTGGGCAAGGTTTCTGGCCAGAAGAGATACTCCAAGGATCCTGTGACACTATGTCACATAATTCGTATTATCAATTAATTTTCTATATTCTGATTTTGTAAGAATGTAAATAGTATTTTTCTCATGGGATATAGCTGATATTGTCTATAATATTTGAATTTTTATTTCATCCTTCTTGACACTTTCCATGCTCTACTTATTGAGTTCCCTCTTCTCCTTCTCTGGCCTCTTGCCTATCTCCACTTTATCATTTCAAGTCCTAAATTAGAAAATAGGATTTCAGTTCCTGGCCTTCCGAATTTCGCAATCTATACTCCCTGCTACACGCTACTCCTCAATCCTAACTCAAAGATCTCAGTTATTCTCAAACTCCAATGAATCACTTTGGGAACTTAATTAATTGATGATGAAATCAACTTTTATTCTAATATGTCTAGTTTTCATGACAAACATTTCACTTAGATATTTTGCCATTTTGTTCAACTTCCGCTGTTTCAAAGTTAATTTTCATCGTTTCTCAAAATTGACATTTTTCTTTCTGAATTTTCCTATTTTTCTTAAAGGTGACTTTTTTTTTTTTCAATTTCTTAGGTTTGAAAATATGCAGTCAATCTTAACTTCTTCCCCTCTCCATCAGTCATACTCCTAGAAGTAAATAGTTGAATCCTTACATGGTTCAACCTAAGAATCTTTTTTTTTTTTTTTGAGATGGAATTTAGCTCTTGTTGCCCAGGCTAGAACGCAATGGCACAATCGTGGCTCACTGCAACCTCTGCCTCCTGGGTTCAAGCAATTCTCCTGTCTCAGCCTCCCGAGTAGCTGGGATTACAGGCATGCACCACCAGGCCCAGCTATTGTTATATTTTTAGTAGAGATAGGGTTTCTTCATGCTGGTCAGGCTGGTCTCAAACTCCTGACCTCAGGTGATCCACCCACCTCGGCCTCCCAAACTGCTGGGATTACAGGCGTGAGCCACTGCACCCAGCCCACGTTAAGAATCTTTAATGAAAAAACTACTTTTAGAGGTATGGGCAAGTTGCAGAAACAAACTAAAGATAGTGATGGATTTGGAGACTGTCAATAGTAGGAAGCTTTTAATAGCTCTAGAGATAAAAGGTCAGGGATCAGACCTTAAAATTGATCAGATCAAGTTTAAGCTTGATGAGACCTTAAACTGTGTAGAAAGGACCACCCAATAGCACTATCCTTATAAAAGGATATAGTCATTGCCAGAGCATAGATCCAAAGTAGGGAGAATGAGGGAAGAAAGACTCCCATCTTTATCTCCTTCCACCCTCCACTCTATTGTTGCTTCTCCCACTCAATGAACCCAACTGGAAGCCAGGTGACATGGAAGCCCAGGTGAGGCAGTTCCCATGGGTCAGCCTTCCATGCCACAGAGCAGGACAGAGAAGGAAAATAATGGAGAATAAGGGGAAGAAAAGTCAGAACCTTCTATTTTCCCACTTCATTCTTATACCCTCAATTTTAATGTTGCATCTGTTGCTAAATATGAATAGTCTTCCTTTTAAAATACCTTTTTTTAAAATAAAGACTTTTCTTTATTTGCAATTCTATTGCCATACTCTTTTACAAGCTCAGATCACTTCACTTCCAGAGCACTTATATAGTTTCTCTCCTGAAAAAATCCAAACTACATACCACTACCAGATTGGTTTCCTTAAAGCATACCTTATTCATGTTACTCTCTGGGTCAAACACTTTTGTTGAGTTTCTCTGCCTGTGTCTTCCTGGCAGAGAAACATCTCCATGCAGTTTTCTAGTCTTAAATCTCACTCATGAACAACACTTACTAATTAATCACTTACTATGTTCCAGACACTTTCCTTGGTATGGGAATTCAGAAATATACATTTTAAAATGTCCTAATCTCCTGGAGCTTTATCTAGTTGGAAGAGAGAGACAATAACCAACCACAGAAAAATGCATAAATTATACTAGATCTTAGAAGATAATAAATCCTGCAGAAGAGAAATGAGGAGTGTCAAGGAAGCCTGTAATTACAAGGTTGATCAAGACAGGCCTCATCAAGTAGAAGGCATCTGAACAAAGCCTTGAAAGGCATATTGGAGTAAGTCACATGAATATCTAGAAGAAAAGCATTTGGGACATAGGGAACAGCAAGTGCCAAGGCCCTGAAGCTGATGAATGTCTGTCTGGTTCTAGGACTGGCAAAAAGACAAGCCTGGCTGGCATGGGAATGAGTGAGACAAAAACTGGAAGGAGATGAAGTCAGAGAGGTGATGATGATCAGCCCATGTAGAGCTTCGTAGGCCATTATAAAGAATGCTCTACCTTAACCACACTGGTCAACACCTACATTTTCCACATGTACATAGCCATTTCTGCCTCCACAGATTCCCTTGGCAGGATTCCTGGACTGGAAAGATTTTCTTATTTCAGTCTGTTCATCTAAAGCCTACAAGATCCAAGTCATAGCTCCCTTCCTTTGTAATAACTTCCATGACTACTGCAGTCTACGATGACTTTCTATTTTATCTCACAGTTGAAACTCGACGTATTAGTCTTTTACATAGACACAGGGAGGGGGACATCACACACCAGGGCCTGTCAGGGGCTGGGAGGCTAGGGGAGGGATAGCATTAGGAGAAATACCTAATGTAGATGACAGATTGATGGGTGCAGCAAATCACCATGGCATGTGTATACCTATGTAACAAACCTGCATGTTTTGCATGTGTATCCCAGAACTTAAAGTATAATAAAAATAAAATAAATTAAAATATTTCCCTAACTTGTCTATGTCTTGGTGATAACATCACAGCTTGAGGATGATGATAATGATTATGTGAACTAATAATGATGGTGATGGTTGTACCTAGAGCAACAAGGAATTGTTGCTTCCTTGACATTTTAGTTTTTGTTTCCCTATCCTTCCAATGAGAGGTAAAATTATTCCTATAATTGGAGTTCCTACGAACAGTACCTGGCATCTAATATGCATGTAATAAATAGCAATTTTTGTTATTCATATCCCATAATTATTTATGATCATCAATGTTATATATAATTTGGAATTGATGAAGACCAACATTTTTTTTTCATTGTTAAAAATAGCTTCTAAATATTTGACTAATTCATGGTGATTTCTCCCTATGTATTTACTAAATAGCTGACTACTCAAGCCCCACTAAATCATATGCAAGCTTTGTATATCTCTGTTATTAGTCCATTCTCACACTGATACGAAGAAATATCTGAGACTGGGTAACTTATAAAGGAAAGACTTTTAATTGACTCACAGTGCTGCATGGCTGGGGAGGCCTCAGAAAACTTACAAGCATGGTGGAATGGGAAGCAAACACATCTTTCTTCACATGGCAGCAGGAGAGAGAACACAGAGCAAAGAGTGGGAAAGCCCCTTATAAAACTATCAGATCTCATGAGTAGTCACCATCATGAGAATATCATGGGGAAACCACCCCCGTGATCTAATCATCTCCCACGAGGTCCCCTCCCCAACACGTGGGGATTACAATTCAGATTACAACTCAAAATGAGATTTGGGTAGGGACACAGAGCCAGACCATGTCACTTGTATTCTTATTTTACTCTTATTATATTTATTTTCACAAATTTGTCTCTTGCCTTCTCAACTAAACAGCAAGATCATGGGCAAAATTTTATGTCCTGTGTATCTGTGCACCTACCCCAGCATTTCACACTGCAAGTATTGTAGAATGGAGGTAGTAAAATGGAAGATACTCTTGGTCCAAGTTATGTGTATGTTTTCCACAACATCCTCACTTTTCTGTTGAGGGAACCCCGAAGGAAAATAATTTAGGTAGTGTATTAATATTGTTGTTATCGACTTCAGATGACGTTGACTCCTATTATATAAGCCAAAACTGGCTTTTTGCCATGCCGGTCCTTGCAAGAACTGGCAGGTGATGGCTTTTACCTGCAGCAGAGGTTTGTCCTGCCTTAGCTAGTTGGTAGAAGGAAGATGATTATCTTATTTCTATTCTTTATCTTAGATATGTTGGAAAATGGGAAAAAACAAGCATCAAGATATTTAGTAGAAAACAAAAACAAGAATATTAGACTTCTCCAGGAACCAGAAAGGCTAATTTTTCTCATCTCAGACCCTAAGCATGACGTTGCTAAATAAAAGACTACAGAAAAGGTTGGCTTACAGTTAAGTAAACTTAAGGCTGAGAGAAGTAAGAGCTCATGAAGTATCACCAGTTAGAAAGAGGTAAAACCAGGTAACACAGAGCTCAGCTACTGTGACTCCTATTCAGTGTTCTTCCTGTGCCCTCTCGGTGTCTCTATGTGGATGGAGCAATGGCATATAAGCAACACACTAGTTGAATTTATAGTATTACTACCTGAAATTATAGAAGCTTGCAGTGCATGATAAGAATGATATTCAGATTATTTTAAACCGATTTCCTTAACTATAGCTTATTAGAAATGAATCATAGTGCAGGTTCATTTTTTTAATTAAAAAAAGGGCTGTAGGTGGACAGACATGCTGAGATACTCTGTGAATTACTGTTATCAGATATGGCATTTTGAGCCCAGAGTTCAAACACACCTTAAAATCTCTTCCACATGAATATAGAATTTAATTATTAATGAAAATTAGCCGGGGAGGCAAGTTGATCTTCAGATAACTTGCCCTTCGATGTTATTGCAAGTTAGTAAATTAGCTAAGGGCTAATTCATATTGTTCCACAATTATCTCCATTGGCCTCATTTTCTTATGCTGCAAACACCATACAAAAGGTAACAGTTTATGGAGATTTAAAAGGGTGGTGGACATGTATTGTGTTACCCAGCCCCAGATGATAACATTACTCATCTTGTTTTGGGAAACTACTTCTCTTCCACTCCAACCCAGTGATTTTAATAAGGCCTGTGTTCCCTCACACCCAGTAACTACATGAGCTAAGCCAGATCCCCTAGAGTCCTGTGATTTCTATAAAGTTTTAGCTAAAGAAAGCTTCTTATTTTTTTGGCAGCAAATGTGTATGTAGCTGATGGTCCTGGTTCCAGACATAAGGAAGAAGCTTTCCAAGAGTAGCTTCAACTAAGAAGCAAGCAAACAGAGACAGTAAACTGCCCTTTTTGTCTAAGCTTGAGTTTGTATTGGGTTTATTTACTTGTAACCAAATTAATACAAACTACTACTAAGAAAATGCCTTAAATCATAAAGACAACTGTTTTCAAGGCATGAGTTGAAAGTTTTGTATACTGTTATCATTATTTCCACCCAATGTAGCATCAAGCACATAGTAGTTGCTTTTAAAAATTCTTGTCGGTGTTCACTAAAGAGAATAACTCTTTAACTATTTGAGGCCACAAGACAGCTTGCTGCAGCCTTGGACAGAGAGAAGGTATTTTGATCAGGAGGAAAAAAGTGTGTCCCTCAATTCATTCTGCACAAGCAAATCTTTAGGCACAATCCTGGCCCTAGTTGTTTACGGTCAGACCTTACCAAATACAACCTCTGTTTCAAATCATAGCCTTGTAAATAAAAAAAGACTCCTTTAAATAGAAAAGCTCCTTTTAGGCTATTAAATTGGTATAAACTTTTTTTCTCCTTGGCTAAAACTGGTTGATGTTAGGATGTCTATATTGAATAGAGATATTTAAATTTTATTTAAAAATTTCGGATACGTGGTAAACAAACATGGCTGCTGTATGATTTCTCTAACTGGGAATACACAGTCTGATGAACTAATGACTGGAAAATAGCCTCACAAGATCAAATCCTGAAGAGGTCCGTGACCACTGACTAAAACATGTTTACAGAGGCCATTTATGAAGAGGATCATCTCCAGATCAACATCCTCAGCATCTGACCTTTATTCTTGCCCCCATTAAAGGCCTGGCTTGGCCTTGGCTTTTTGGCCTCCAGCACTTGGCTTCTTGCCTCATCACCAAACGCATACTGATTTTTCCAAAAGATAAATACTTATAGCCTAAGAAACACATGTGCTTTGCAGAATGCAGAAAGCTAAGAGCTAGACATTACTAGTGTTTTAATTTGCCGAGGGCTTCTGGAACTACTTTAACAGACATCGTCCCAACCTCATAACATTTAAGAAGCAACAGGAGACAAAACAATGTCACTAATGGAAAATAGAAGTACAAAAGTGTAGCGATGGGAAAAAAAGAAGTGAGAGATTGTGTCGATAGGTGAGAAAATACACTGCACAATAATAGCAGCTACTGAGAAATCATTGCATGGCAAATACTGTGTCTCAAAAACTTCACAATATATGTAGAATTGTCCCAATTGAAGGAAGGAGAGAACTGCAGGTTAAGGTTAAGTGATTAGTCAGAGCACCATATAATTAGGAAGTTGCAGAGCTGGGATTCAATCCAGGTGTGTATCCAACTTTTAATCAACTGTTTAATTGCTGTTATTCCCTGACTCTGCAGCAGACTACTAGCACCTTCTATTCCTTGCCACTTAGTACCAATTTTCCATTTCAGATCCTTCTAACTCATAGCCTAGGTACTTTTGTACTTATAACACTCCGTTTGAATCCCAAATGTTTCCTAAATGGGCATAGGTGTCTTCTACTCTATCTACATTCCTCATCAAAGTACACAGGAAATGGATTAAAGAATTTTAGGTATTGGTTTAATCTTTGCTGTTACCTCCTCATCTAACCATATGCATCCACAAACATTTACAAACACATGGACACATCCATCGGACCTCAATTGACAGGACACATTTTTGGCAAGTGAGACACACAGCTGGAATAGCTCCCTCAGCAGTAATTACAGCTCTGTCAGAGCACGATAAATGATGGGGACCTCAGACAAAGGGTCTTTCAAGGTCAGGTGTGGCTCCGGCAGAACGTAAAGGACTACTCTGCCGTTATACTAGTTGTGCTCCTTGACAAATATCTCTCCAAACTGTCCATCATTCCAACATCTAACAAGTACAACTAGAGGTGCTTAATAAATAGGTGAGGAGCAAATGAAAGAATTTGAGATGAATTTGACCTTTTCTTAAGCCTGTGCTTCAACTGGAGTCCCAACAAGAAACAGATGGCTCACTCCAAGAGGTTAACTGACTGAGGAGATCTTATTACTAGACACAGAGGTATCCAGGGACTTTCAAAAGCAAGAAACTTCCATTCCTAGACCTGAGAGCAAGAGGAGAAATGATCTTACAGGAGCCTAAGGAGAGTTGAAGCCAGGAAGAGACCCACATGACAGAACCTGGCATGGTGGAGGAATGTAGAGGAATGCAGTTTTCACAGCAGCAGGGCAGAGAGTGAGCAGGAAAATACACTTAAGATTAACCTCTTAACCTGCATTTCCCATTGTTCAAACCTGAGCAGAAGCCAGAGAGTGAGAGAGTTCAAATGATATGATCCATCGAGGTCAGACTTTCAGAGCACAGAGCGAAGACGGAGCCTGGATCTTAGGAAGGCCACACTGGGAAGGCAGGGGCAAATATAGAGTGACTATGCTTGTGGGGGGTAAATAAGTCCTTATTTTATTATCTAATGTATAAGAAGAAGAACAAAAGACATTTTTCATGAAATAACAAAATGTCAGACTTCATCTTCTAAGGTTGGCAACTCTTACGTTTTTTTCTACTATCCCCAGATAACTCTCGAATAAACTGCATATTTAAAGACAGGCCAGGGACAGCCTAAGGCTGATGGTGAAGGACACAATTTTCACCACTTTTATCACTCTGTCCTCTGTAAAAGGAAGTTGTCTGACTAAGGAAAACAAGGAAAATTAGAGAACAGTAAGGACAGGGATTTGCAGGAAGAAGGAAGTTTCTTGTCAGGATGTTTCAGGGTTTGTAAGCAAAATCGGCAGCTGAAAATATGATATGAATCCAGTGGCCCTAAAAGTCTTTACTATTGACCTGCTACATACCTGACATCCCTCCCAACTATGCCTTCCTTAAGGTCCTTTATATACACATGCTTTTTAAAACAAGTTTTTAACCACAAATCAGTAAGATTGAAAATAAGTCATCAGACAACAATTAATGAAGACATGATTAGTTATCCATATGATTATTAACATGCAGTGGCTTAGCAGAAAAACATTTATTCAGAGTGAGATTTTGATCAAATTCATTTTGATGAGATAGGAGGCTCAGATGAATATTTCCAAGAGAAGATATCTGGAATAAATACCAGGCAGAAAAATGAAAAATTGAAGTAGGCCTTTCACTCATATGATAATTTTTATCATCTTGTTTTACTCAGACAGTATTTCTCAAATCAAGTCAAAACAGCTTCTCTGACCAGTAACAACATGTAAAAATCTCTTCTGCTGATGTGAAGTCTTTTTTTAAAGGCTAGTACAGTCACGTACTTAAATCTGTCTGCCTGAACCACTGCCAATGATACTCCTTTATCCATGGTGATAAAATTGATTATCAGTGCTTTAGGGGAAATTCATTCCAAATTTAACTAAGGCACAGAGTTAGGGGAGCTGCTATCCCAGTGCCAAATTGGGACTGAGAGCAGAGGCAGCTCTGAAGCCTCAGAACTACATCCAGACAAAGCATGGCTGTGGGAGCATCTGAAGATGTACCCCAGGGCATGTCTTCCCCACCTCCTGTCCCCAAACAGACCTGCCAAGACACTGCACCCCGGGCCCCACACACCTTCCCTGCCCCAACATCTCACCTGAGCACTTGCCAAGAAAAACATATTGTCTTCCTCATCCCAGTGGAAAATTCTTGTTTATCAAATCTGACAAATTTTGTCTTTGGAAGGTACATACATTCTTTCCTACATAAAGACTATATAGTGATAATAGTTTCTGATGGATAGAACAAGACAATCCCAAAATTCCTATAGCAAGCAGGAAGTGTGATGGCAAGAACAGAGAACAGGCCCAGAACAAGTGGTTCAGAGGAGGACCACAGCAGTTGTCCTATTTCACCATATTCTCAGGATGCTTTCCCTGAGAAGCAGGTATGGAGAATGGGAAGAGGCTGCCAGACTTCCCCTGAGGCAGACTTTTATCTATGAGGTGACCTCCCATGGTGGTGATGAGAAGGGCTGGAACACAGATGAGCTGCCTCCCGTCCATGCTGTTTGCCCAACACAAGGAGCCTCAACCCACACTGATCACAACACTTCAGATGTGTCTGATCGGCAGCTAGGAAGACCCAGTCACTTCTATATTTCAAGTTACTCTGCCTCTGTTCACACAAGTTAAGTTTTCATTACCTTTTTGATAAATTGTAAATTCATAATGATTTCCCTTCCATCCAATCAAATCTTCAACATGTAACTGTTTTTATTAAGTCAATTGATAAATTGATAAATTGAAGTTCGTAACTGTTCCATGGTTAAGAAAACATTGTTAAACATCTCTGAAGTCTGGAGAAATTTAGTTTGTATGATAATAAAAATAAAATGCTAAAACTCTTGGATGTTTCGATTTTTAAAATATTACTTGTGATACATACTTCTAATTGACACTAAATATTCCTTCTATGATTCCTTAGTAATCAAAGTATAGGCCTCAGTTGAACGCTTAATAGAAGATTCTATTTCTCATCTTCCCTTGCAGTTAGATTTAGTCACGTAATCTGGCCAATAAAATGAAAGCGATATGTTGTGTGAGACTTCTAGAAAGTCTCCTTTAAAAAAAAAAAAAAAAACTATGGATATAATGGCTAGTGCTCCAGCCACCATCTTGGTCCACGATGCAATATGCAAAAGAAGGCCAGAGCAGGATGGCCATGGCATTGTTCTACCAGTCCTGTGCTCCCTACCTCCAGACTTGCAGATAAATAAAACTATTGATTACTAACGATTTTCTGCTGTATGCAACTAAATCTAACTCTAACTAATACAGAATCCTTCACCACCACCATCACCAAATATGGAGCACCTTTACTTCTATAAGCAAAGGTTTTCACTCTGCTTGTTCCTATATGAGAAGCCACAGTAAATTTGACATTCTGCCTGGGGTACCATTTTGCAGGGAGATAGATCATGCTGGGCAAGGCACTTGCCCAGAGTTGTTCCTGGGTCAACCAACTCACCATAGCCATACTTCAAATTAGTTCATACCAATCATTACCCCATATTTCAATCCATTGATTTGTCTTCAATTTCTAAAGTAGAATTGTTTAATCCTTTCCTTACATAAGTGTAACATGCACATCCTGGCCTCTACCCACAAATATTTGCAAGGACATAGCTGGACATTAATACTGATCAGAGTCCGTGGCTATTGTCCATGTTGGCATGAGTAGTCAATGGCAAGAAAGGAGTTAACAGACACTGTAAACTGTGCTGCTTTCCACCAGAGTAAATAGTCTCTGATTTCTGGACCTATTCATGTAGATGCTTGGAACTGTAGTGCCAGCCTACAGAAGCGGCAGCCATCACTAGGAGAAATAGAATTAGGAGAAACAAACTGGAAATGGGAATATCAACTACAAGTTTGCAGCTAGCTTTCTCTGGTTGCCTCAGATTCTACTTTTCCCAGAAAGGTTATGTCTGGGTGAGCACCTGAATTTGTTTTCTATTTAATGATCTATCTCTTTTTAGTCATAAAATAAATATGGAAAGTCAGAGCCTACACCATTCCTTCTGAATCACCCCGATTCAAATGTCATTGGTGATGATGTTAATTCAATATTTGAGTTAGGCTAAAAGACACTGTTTAAATCATACTCATCAGAGTATGACTTGGTGTAGAGGAATTTAAATATCCCTGCAGCAGCATAACAGAAAATAAACTTCTAAGCCTGCCAAGTGAAGGCAAACTGCTCTTGAGAATTAAAATGTATTGTTTGTGAAAAGAATATTTTCACTTATCAATTAAAGGTGATTTTAGATATTTTCCTGAATAAAAACGACATCAAGCACACACAGCCTTATGTTTGGCATAATTTTCTTTAGTTTCCTTAATTTCTTAGTTAATGCTTTACACAGGAATACTGATGGCCAAATGGGAGGATGAATAGAGTGCTGTTGGGAGAGATCAGCACCCACTCAGCCTCTTGATCCTCCTATTTCCCCAATTTCCCTACCAGAGTGCCCACTTCGCCAGGAATCTAAAACTGCTTCACATTTGCATTTTGGTGAGTTGCTCCAGACCTTCCTGTTTGGTGTAGCTACTTGCCAGTGCTCTGCACTGTATGAGTTCTACTCATTTCAGAGGGCCACCTTCTCTAAAAACATAAAAATTAATTATAGTAATATACTCAGGAGGAAGTGAATTATTCTAAGAAATTTCTTTGGTCCTTTGTACAGCACAACCTTGTAATTGAAGTATTTTTTCTCCATATCATTCTATGATCACATTAGTCCTCAGCAGAACCAAATTTCCTGGAATTAAAATTAACCTTGTAATTCCTGAAATTCTCAAATTGTATTATTTTTATTAAATGTCTACACTAAGTTTTAGAACCTAAGACCTCCCTAAAGACTTTCAATCTTTTTTTTTTTTTTTTTTTTTGAGACGGAGTCTCGCTCAATCTTGTAACACTTCTGAAGGAAAAGGATATTGGAATTATTAGGCCAACTCTTAAAATTCAGATAGATAAGAGTACATGTTAAATTTTTAAATAAAAGTTTTATAATGAGATTAAAACCTTAAGCAGTGATTTTTTAAATGAAGTTTTAAGCATCTCTGCTTAATGGTTTGGTAAAGAAAGAACATCTCCTTTAAGATTTTTGACCTCTTTTTCCTGGTGTTCTTTCTCAGTCTCAGAAATTTGGACTGTTCAAGTAAACAGTCTACCACGATGTTGGTTCTGGTTTCAGCACTTCGGTAGTTGCTATTGTTGCCAAGAGTATCATTTTTCCAGTGCTGCCTCAATCTCCTTTGTAATCTTATTAATTCAAAACTAGGTTTACTGAGGATTTGAAGTGCTAGTATTACACAACCCATTAGCCATATTCAGCCACATTATCTCCATTCATACTAGATGACTGCTGTGTAAACAGCAAAACATTGACTACTTCAAGTCTTTCTCATCATTCTTTACACTAGCCCTGTATCAATTAAAGCTATACAGAGAAGATAATTTAAATATTTGGTAACAGTAAAGATGCCAATTTATTTGCATGTCAATGAGAATCAGATTATATGGGTGATTGAGGAAACCTATTCTGGCTGATGTGAATAGTAGATATAAATGCAGAGATTCTCTTTACTGGCTTCCCTGACTCCTTATTTTATAGTTTGTTTTTGTTTTTTATTTTTGTCTAGGGTTTCCCTACATCACTAAATTTCAACCATCATAAACTCATTTACAAACTTTACATATATACAAAGTACTAGTTTTCTAAAATACACCCAACTCTTACAGGGCTGCATTCATGGGGGTTTTCTTACCAAGATTCCCTATCATCCTAGTAAAAGACTCTCCAGGGATTTTGCTATCTGTTAAAACCTGTCTCTGGATAGTTAATTTCAGAGAGCCCCTAGTTTAGGAGAGGCAGACAAATCTTCATGGATATAACCTGGTTTCTGCTTCCCTCATTTAAGGTAATTTGCTTATCTCATCTATACTTAAGTTGATTGACAGAGATTGTATCTGATAACATTTCCTTTCTCATTAAGGAACAAAGATGTATATTTCCATTATTTTCTAACAGAGATATGATAAAATAAGCATACAAAAAATGATCATGATAAAGCATAGAACGTTAAGGCAAAAGAACATTGCATATACTTGTCCTGTATCTTAGTTATATCCTACAGAAGTCATCCTTATCTTGTGGAAATAGAATGGCTTTATCCACGCCTTCTTAACTATTTCTTAATATTTTACTAGGTCCATAGGCTCAGCGTGTAAGGAAAAATTGTAACTTGCCATGATGGCCACAAAATCCCCTTGGTTTGCTGAGGCATGTTTTAAGGTGCCATAAGTTGCTGAGTGCCTAATTTCTTTTCTTTTCTTTCTTTTTTTTTTTTTTTTTTTTTTGAGACGGAGCCTCGCTCTGTCGCCCAGGTTGGAGTGCAGTGGCGTGATCTTGGCTCACTGCAAGCTCCGCCTCCTGGGCTCACGCCATTCTCCTGCCTCAGCCACCACAGTAGCTGGGACTACAGGCAACCGCCACCACACCTGGAGAATTTTTGGTATTTATAGTGGAGACGGGGTTTCACTGTGTTAGCCAGGATGGTATTGATCTCCTGACCTCGTGATCCGCCCACCTCGGCCTCCCAAAGTGCTGGGATTACAGGCAAGAGCCACCGCGCCCAGCCTGAGTGCCTAATTTCTTAGCTTTCCTCCACTGCAAATCTGAACCAAGTAATAAATAGAACAGAAGCCAAATGTGAGTTAAAATTTGTTACCCATTTTATTCCTTCGCAAAGTTGAATTGGAGGGTATATCTTGGATTGGTAGCCAACATAGAGACCTCTTACCACCTTTTATAACTTCAAGCCTAGATCTTGAAGTTCACATATGGGAAGAAGTGAAACTACAGAGCATGTTGAACATATGAGGCATCAAAGGCCTAAGGGAAACAAGGATTCTATCCTGTCTAAATCTAGGAATGAAGAGAGAAATCCATCAGGCTGGAACATAATTTTCCAGGTGCTAACCCTACTCAATTGGAATGAGGCCCTTGTCAAATTGTGTGTGCCTCTTGATAAAGATAAAGCAATGAAGACAGTAGGGAGAGGTACCAGAAGCATTTCACTAATACTGACTCCACCTGGGCAATAAAGTGAACATTTTCTCTCACCTGTGGAAATGTGAGATGCATTGCACTAAACCATTTTCCCTAACAAAAGAAGAACAAAACAGAGTGTTGGAAGCCGATGAGTTAAGAAAATGAAATATCAAGTAGTCTGAGGTGCAACTTGAAAGAACAAAGGGATACCAGAGGTCAATTCTATTAGATATTGGCAGCATGCCTGCTGGCTTTGAAAAAAAAAAAAAAGCTGTAAATAGGTGGCCACTTGCCAAATCCGGGCAGAAAAAGTTTTGTTGGTGGTTTTTGTTTGTTTCTTGTTTGCCCACACACAGTATAGTTTGTTTTGTATGGTTGTTGCTTGAATTTGAATAACTTAAGCAAGGTATGTTTCTCTACTGCCTCAGTCACCATCACTTCCTGTTATCTATTCCAGGTTCAATCCACCAATATATGTACTTATCAAACTTCTATAGGCATTGGAATCGGTGACTCCTTGCCTTTATTAAGACATACTACTACGACAGAAACTTTTATGTATTATGCAATACAACTGGTTTACCCTGTTGACTGAATTATTTTACTCAATATATTAGATTTCATCTTAATATTATTTATAAATTATTCATAACCCAATGTGTTGTTCTAGTTTATGCAGTGGATACATACTGTTTTTAAGGAAGGCCTAAACTTACTTTTCCTCCAAGGAAAATGATAATCTACACTACTGCCCATTATCAATGCCATAAAATAATGCTCACAAATTACAAAGAATGATCATTAACTCCTTCCTGTTCCTGGAAAGAAAAGTCAGTTATTTGGGACTCAAATGTTACCTTCCCTTGCCATGAAATGCCATTAGTCACACAGAATGTGGTAGTCAAATCCTTTTTTAGCAAACATTTAATGCATGGTTTTTACATGGTTATTAGTGCTACAATAGTAAGTAATTCCAACAGATTTCCTTCTTTTGACTGCAGACATTTGCCAGTGTCGATCAATATTTAAAATGAAAGAGCGAATATCCAGAATCTATAAGGAATTCAATTCAACAAGATAAAAACAAAAATAACCCCATTAAAAAGCCAGCAAAAGACATGAACATTTTTCAAAAGAAGATGTACAACTGGCCAAAAAAAATTAAAAAATGCTCAACATCACTAATCATCAGAGAAATTCAAATTAAAATGGCAATGAAATACTATCTTACACCAGTCAAAATGGCTACTATTAACAAGTCAAAAAACAATAGATGTTGGCATAGATGTAGAGAAAAGGGAACTCATACTGTTGGTGGGAATGTAAATTAGTACAACCTTCATAAAAAACAGTATGCACATTTCTCAAAGAACTAAAAATAGAACTACCCTGATCCAGTAATCCCACTACTGGGTATCTATCCAAAGAAAAAAAAAATCATTTTGTCAAAAAGACATATGCATTTGCATGTTTATCACAGCACTATTCAAAATAGCAAAGTCATGGAATCAACCCTGTGTTCATCGATGAATGACTGGATTTTAAAATGTGGTATGTATACCATGGAATACTACTCAGCCATAAATAAAGAATAAAATCATATCTTTTGGAGCAACATGGATGGAACTGGAGGCCATTATCCTTAGTGAAAGGACACAAACAGAAAGTCAAATACCACATATTCTCACTTGTAAGTGGGAGATAAACAATGGGTACATACAGACACACAGAGTATGAGAGAAAAAGAAGATAGAAGCAGAAACAAGAGATAGAGGGGAACATGGCATAGGCGGCTGACAGCTTTCCACTTTTTCATTGCAATGGAGCATTCTATTCTATCAGTTCCCCAGATATTTGTCTAATAATTTCTACTTTTTTAGTTTAAACCAGCTTGTTTTACTGATTATTTGTGATCAAAAGGATCTTGAGTAGGACACCACCATTTTCCTGCTCACAATATACTTTATTTTCAGGTCCAGTACCCAGAAGGAAGTAAAACTCTTTAAATCGTAACTCTATACACCAAAATGACTTTTTATGCCATGGAACTTTACAATCAGAAAGAGAAGAATATGTCGTATTGAGTTTTAATCTGAAGAGCTTGACACAGTTCTTGGCACATAGTAGGCCCTTAAAACCAGTTTCTGAGTGAAAAGAATTGGATATGTGCTCATCAAATTTACAGATAACCCGATGGTGAGAATTCTACTTTGGATTTTGCAGAGTAGGATCTGAAGCTAATCTCACGATTCACTGAAAGAAAAAGGAAGCTGTTAGACAACAGCTTTGTCATGTTACTAACACCAATCTATAAACCAATCTGAATCTGTGCCTGTCTTCTCTGACCTTCCCCCAGTTTCAACAGAAGTCCTTCCTGTCATTAAAACACATAACTTCCCCTAGGGGTCCCTCCGTAGACTTATCTTCTCTCTGAAAAGTTGGCTACTCTTTAATGAATGTTTAATTGCACTCTCTCTACTGGATCATTATCATCAGTTTGCACACATGCCCTTTTGTCTTAACAAGCACACAACTACACTCACACACTAACTTGACTTTGTATCTTTTGGAGTTACCTATCATTTCTCAATTCTCTTCATGGAAAAACATTATCAACTTTTCTATACTCTCTGTCTACTTTTCTACGTAACTTTCACTCTTAAGCCATTGCAATCGGGTTTCCATCCCCAATGCCCTTTGAGACTTCTCATCAAAATTATCAACAACCTTCACGTTACCAATCCAAATGACGATATTTTTTAATTTATTCAATAGCAATTCACTTAGTTGACCAATCCCTCCATCTATTCTGTGATAGTACAGCATTTGTGTTTTCCCACTATCCATAGCAACCCCAAGCAAGCTCCTTTATTGGTACATCTTATTTACCTGACATCTAAATTTTGGACTGCTTTAGTACCAAGTCCAGGGGTTCTTTTTTTATCAATCTATAAAAAAAAGTGTTCTAGTTTGTGTTATTCAATGCCCACTGACAATACCTATCAAGAAGCTTTACTAAATGGATGAAATCGTTATATTCCCTGTATATCTCCCTCTTTTAAAGAAAAAAAAAGTTTATATTTTGTCTACCATACTTAATGAAAAGTTATCATATAGCAAACATTTACCAATAGCACTTATGATGAAATTCATTGCCCAAGTAATTTTTATGCAGAAAGAACACATCCAAATTCAGGAAACAAACAAGATAAATTCAAAAAAATCCACACCAAGACACATTAAAATTTGGATACCTATACCAAAACATTAAAATTGGCAACAATCAAGACAAAGTGTTGAAAGTAGCAAAGAAAAGCAACTTGTCACGTATTACGGCAGCACCATAAACCTCCCATGGATTTCTCAGCAGAACATTGCTGGCCAGAAGAAAGTGGGACTTAAATGTTGAAATAAAGAAAAAAAAATAACCTGACAACCAAGAATATTATAGCTGGAAAAACTGTCTTTCAAAAAAGAAGCAGAAATAAAGATTTTCCCAGATAAATAAAAGCTGAGGAAGTTCATCATCACTAGATCCACCTTAAAAGAAATGCTAAAGGGAGCTCTTTCAGTTAACATGAAAGGATGTCAAAGAGAAATATGAAAGTATGTAAAAGTATAAAACTTAGTGAAAGAAGTGGATATAAAGAAAAATACAGAATACTGTAATTTCATAATGGTGGCGGGTAAATCACTTTTAATTCTAGTATTAAAGTTAAAAGACAAAAGTATTAAAAATCACAATAAATAAAAATATGTTAAAAGAAACAATATGAATAAAGGTAACTTCTGACAATAATAACAAAGTATACGTATGAAGGAGAGAAGTTAAAGTATAGAGTTTTATATGTGATTGAAGTTGAGTTGTTTACAGTTTAAAACAAATTGTTGGCCGGGCGCAGTGGCTCAAGCCTGTAATCCCAGTACTTTGGGAGGCCGAGACGGGCAGATCACGAGGTTAGGAGATCGAGACCATCCTGGCTAACACTGTGAAACCCCGTCTCTACTAAAAAATACAAAAAACTAGCCAGGCGAGGTGGCGGGCGCCTGTAGTCCCAGCTACTCGGGAGGCTGAGGCAGGAGAATGGCCTAAACCCAGGAGGCGGAGCTTGCAGTGAGCTGAGATCCGGCCACTGCACTCCAGCCCGGGCGACAGAGCGAGACTCCGTCTCAAAAAAAAAAAAAAAATTGTTATAACAATAAGTTGTTTTATGTAAGCCCGGTGGTAACCACACAAAAAAAAATCTACTTAAAGGAGAAAAAAATCAAAGCGTGTCAATACCAAAAACTCAATGTAACATAAAGGAAGACAGCAAGAGAAGAAAAGGTACAAAAGAATCACAAAACAGAAAACTATTAACAGAATGGCAACAGTTAGTTATTCTCTCATACTCACTTGAAATGTTAATGGAATGAACTCTTGAATCAAAAGACACAGAGTAACTGAATGGGTAGACAAAGAGATTCAACTGTATGCTGTGCTCAACTGATTCACTTGAGATTTTAGGAGACACATAGGCTAAAATCGAAAAGATAAAAATATGTGCGTGTGTGCACGTGTATATATATGCACACATATATATACATACACATGTATATATATATACACACACATATACACACACATACACATCCTATGCAAATAATAACCAAAAGAAAGCATGGTGGCTATACTTATATCAAACAAAATAGACTTTAAGTCAAAAACTGTCTCAAGATAGAGGAAAATATAAAATGATAAAAGGGTCAACTCACCAGGAAGATATCACAATTATGTGTGTGCATATATATATATATGCATATACATATATGTGCATATATATGTATGTACTAAACATCAGAGCACCTAAATATATAAAGCAAACATGGACATAAATAAAAGGGAAAATACAGAAACACAATAATAATAGGAGACTTCAGTACTCCACTTTCGATAATGGGTAGAAGAGTTAGACAATCAATAAGGACACAGGTGGACTTGAACAACATGTTAGACTAAATGGGCCTGATATACATATACAGAACATTCCACACAATAGCAATTGAACATACATTCTTCCCAAGCACACATGCAATTTTCTCCAGGATAGATCATGTTAGGTAACAAAACCAATCTTAACAGTTTTACGAAGAGGCAAATCATGCTGAGTTTTTTTACTGATCATGACAGAGTGAGACTAGAAATTAATAGCAGATGGGAAACTGGAAAATCTATGAATATGTGGAAATTTAAAACATACTCTTGAATAACCAGTGGTTCAAAGAATACATCAAAAGTCAAAGTAAAAAATATATTGAGGCAAATGAAAACAAAAACATAACACACCAAAACTTATAGGATGCAGCAAAAGCAGTACTAACAGGACATTTATAGCAATAAACATCTATATTAAAAAGAAGAAAGACTTCAAATAAACTACTTAACTTTATACCTCAAAGAACTAGAAAAACAAAGCCCAAAGGTAGGAGGAGAGAAATAATAAAGATTAAAGCAGAAATAAATAAACAGAGAACAGTAAAATAATAGAAAATAGCAACAAAATAAGATTTGCCTTTCTTAAAAGATAAGCAAAATTGACAAATAATTAGCTAGATTAAGAAAGAGAGGGATTCCAACAAATAAAATCAGAAATGAAAGTAGAGATATTATAACAGATGTCTCAGAAATAAAAATGACCATAAGTGACTATTATGAACAATTATATGCCAACAAATTGGATAACCTAGAAGAAATGCATAAATTATGAGAAACATATAACCTATCAAGACTGAATAATACATAAATAGAAAATCTGAACAGACCTATAAATTGAATTAGTACCCAAAAACTTTCTGATTAAAAACAAAACGCAGGACCAGATGACTTCAAGTGTTGAATTCTATCAAACATCTAAAAACTTAACATTAATCCTTCTCAATTCTTCCTAAAAATTAAAGAACATAGAACACTTTCAAACTTATTATTTTATGAGATCAACACTACCCTGATACTAAAGTCAGGCAAAAAAAAAAAAAAAAAAAGATATTAAAAAAAGAAAACCACAGGTTAGTATGTCTGGTTAACAAAGACGAAAAAAAAAAATCCTCCACAAAATACTGGCAAACCAAATTCAACCACATATTAAAGGCATACCCCATGGCCAAGTAAGATTTATTTCTTGGGGCCGGGTGCTGTGGCTCACACCTGTAACCCTAGCACTTTGGGAGGCTGAGGCGGGCAGACCACGAGGTCAAGGGACCGAGACCATTCTGGCCAACGTGGTGAAATCCCACCTCTACTAAAAAGTACAAAAATTAGCTGGGTGTGGTGGCGCCTGTAGTCCCAGCTACTCGGGAGGCTGAGACAGGAGAATTGCTTGAACCTGAGAGGCAGAGGTTGTAGTGAGCCGAGATTGCGCCACTGCACTTCAGCCTGGGTGACAGAGCGAGACTCCATCTCAAAAAAAAAAAAAAAAAAAAAAATATTTCTTGAATGCAACAATAGTTTTACCATATGCACATCAATAAATGTGATATACCCACATTAACAAAATGAAGGGCAAAAACATGTGATCATTTCAACAAATGCAGAAAAAGCATTTGACAAATTTCTCTTTTTTTAATGGCCCAATATATAATTCTGATTGTGGTCTGGATCATAAATCAGCACCACATTTTACATGTCTATTGTCTTACAGATAATAAGGTATTTTATGGGGGAATGAGTGGGTGGAAAAACGGGAACAGGGCTTCTGAAGCTAATACCTGAAGAATATGGCAACATGAGAAAGCACTGACCCAGTTGCTTTGGTAAATGGAGGAAAGTCATCTCAGGTTTGCTAGGAACATGGGTAAGACCAGACTGTAGATTGTGCTGAAAGAGCCCTCAAAACAAAACAATTTGCTATTCCTTTAACAATTACTAATATCAAGAACTTGGAATTGTGTCATGAAAGACAGAGCTTAAGATGGGCCTAAAGCCTGGCTTCCTTATGGGTATTGGGGCCACACAAACAAGTCTCTGTTTCCTACACAGTGCAAGTGGGGAGCAGGACATGTCCCAGATGATTTGGAAGAAGGCCAGGGTCCTATGACCTTGCTGGTGTGAAGGGTGAGGTCCACAAGAAAATGGGCAGAGGGTCAACTTGTCTCTTCTTTCATCAAAAAGACAGTGAGGTGTATAGCTTGTGGTCACCCTAGGGCTGCTGCCATCTTTCATGCCCAGTGTCAAATCCTGCACTTCTGTAATGTATATTCCCTATCCTGCCAATATCACAGATACCTTGACGGGGTAGGGTAGGGGTTCAGAAGAATCCTTCATCAGCTATGAGGCAAGTACAGCTAGGTGGGATCCTGGAGGCTTGAGGGAACACACTGTGATGGTTGGTCGGATGGTAGAGAGTTTGGTGAAGCAGGGCATGAGCCACAGGGAGGTTGTCAGGATCCACACCCAGCTCCTGCAGCAGCCTGTGGTACTCGGGCCTGGTCTCCAGTTGTTCAGAAGATTGGTAGACTCTATCCACTCCAACTGCACCTCCCAGTACATATAAATCTTCTGGTTGAAAGTGACATATACGAGACAGGAGCTGTTGCATCCCCCTGCAGGCGTACAGACCTGCACAGAAGGCACAGATATTTTCATCCACTTGGAAGCAGACGACGGTGCAGTTGTGATCAATAACATATGTCTGTCCATCCCAGGCACATGTGACTACCTCCTCATGCCCGTTGCCGGTGACATCCAATTTCTCCAGGGCGAAAAGCTGGTGATCCACCCACACTGACCACAGCAGCCTGTCTGCTTCCTCCATGAGCTTCAGCACCCCATCCAGTGTGCTCACGGCAAAGATGCCAGAGCCAACACTCTCAGTGCCATGGCCTTGAGAGTTGTTGCCAATTATGTGAGTGGGGACATTCTCGTTGTGGATACAGCCAGATGTCTGGTGCAGCACCACATCTCGGGCAGCTGGGGCCTCCCTACTACCATCCATGACCCCTTCAGAGGCAGGAGAGGACCCTGTGTCCTTTTTCCACGTACACAGTAGAATTGCATAAGCACAGCCTGGCTAAGACACCATCAGTTCAGGAACACCCAGCGGCCCCAGAGTCACTGACAGGCTGTCCACCTGACCCTCCAGCATCCATTTCTTGAGGGATGCCAGCTGCCCGGCCAGATGTTCAGGACCCTCTCCTAGCTCCTCCCAGCAGAAAACTTGCACCACACAGTCTGTGTAGCCCACCACCACTCACAACACCCATCTCCTTCTGTGAGCATGAAAGACACAAATTTCAACACTTTTTCATAATAAAAACTCTCAACAAAACAGAAGAAAATAACCTCAACATGATACAGGTCACATATGAAAAAAAAACACAGTTAATATTTTTCACAATGGTGAAAAGTTGAAAGCTTTCCCTCTAGGATCAGGAATAAGACCAGGATGCCTACTCTTGCAACATAGTACTGAAAGTCCTAGCCAGAGCAATCAGGGATGACAAAGAAATAAAAAGTCTAGAAATCAGAAAGGAAGCAATAAAATTAACTCTGTTTGCATATGGCATGATCTTATCTGTATAAAATCCTAAAGATTTCACATACACACTCAAAATATAAAAAGCGTAAAATTAGAAATCAAAGTAAAAAATGTTGGATCATACAAAATCAACACATAAAAATCAGGCAATTAAGAAAACAAGCCCATTTACAATGATATAAAAATAAAATACTAAGAAATAAACTAAGGAGCTGAAATACATTAAAGACAATTAAATATGAATAAAATTAAAATACACACAAATAAACAAAAATATGTCCTGTGTTAATTATTGACTGCAAAATTCAACATTGTTAAAATATCCATATTACCCAATATGATTTACAGATTCAGTGCAATCATTATCGATATCCCAATGGCAGTTTTTTTCAGAAACAGAAAAAATTCAAAAATTAATATGAAACCACAAAAGACCCAAATTGCCAAAATGGTCTTGAGAAAAGAAAGCTAGAGGCATAACATTTTCTGATTTCAAAATGCATTATAAAACTAAAGTAAATAAAACAGTATGATACTGGTATAAGACAGATATATAGACCAATGGAACAGAATAGAGAGCTGAGAAGCAAATCTGAGCATACACCACATATATCCACATATAAACAGTCAACTGATCTTTGACAAGGGTGCCAAGAATACATAATATGGAAATGATAATCTCTTTAATCAGCGGAATTTGGAAAAAGAATAAAATTGGACTCTTACTTTATATCATACACAAAAATCAAGTCAAAATGGGTTCAGTGTAAGACCTGAAACTACAAAATTCCTAGGAGAAAACAGCGGGAAACCCTCATGACATTGCTCTTAGTGATGATTTCTTGGCTATGTCACAAAAACCACAGCCAAAAAAAAAAAAAAAAAAAAAAAGAAAGCAAAAATACACAAGTGGGACTACACCAAACTAAAAGTTTTTAATCAGAGTAAAAGGCAACCTATGGAATAGAAGAAAATACTTGTGAACCATACATCTGATAAGGAGTTAATATCCCAAATATGTAAGGAACTCCTTCAACTCAAATAGCAAAAAGGAAAAATAATGCAATACAATAGCAGAAACCCTGATTACAAAATAACAAAATACTTGAACAAACATTTCCCTAAAGAAGACATACGAATGGCCCACAGGTATATGATGAGATGCTCAGCATCAATAATCATAAGGGAAATGCAAATCAAAACCATAATGAGGCATTATCTAACACCTCTTCAGACAGCTACTATAAAACATAAAAAAAAGGAGAGAACAACTGTTAGTGAGGGTCCAGGTTCCTCTTGCATGTTTTACAGGGAAATGTGTGGGCTACAGGTGTATACTTCCTGTTGGACCCATAGACCTCCACCCCTGTTGGTTTGGATATGGTTGGAAATGAGCTACAGCTGGGCTGTTTGAAGAAGGCAGGTCTAGAGGATTGTGTCACCTGGAAGACACCCCAAATTTCAGACAATGCTTAAGTAGAAGATAAGGGGAAACTAGCAGTGAAGCAATAAAATTTTAAGGATTGCAGTGCCTACAATTTAAGCACTATAAAGGGAAGCAGAAAAGAGGAGCACTTGTAATAGCATATTCTGGAATTAAGTAACATATAGACATCAGTTTAGAGTACCATAAAGAAGAACTAGAAAGAAGATTCAATAGACAATGGAAAAGAGATTAAATTCTTGTAATAACTAGAAATATAATGGAATCTGCCCATTAATACAACCTCCACTTGCAGATTTAAGCAAAGAATCACAACTCTCATTAAAATGAAAAAGTCTGGGTCTATTTTATCTATTCAAAAATGCAAAAAGGTAAACAAAAACTGAAAATGAGATATGGGGAAAAATTAATGTAAAGCAAAATAAACTGCCTTCTGTAGGATCAAAGAAGGGTTTTAGAAAACGTATTACAGAAGTATCTAAAAGAAAATTTTTGGAACTTATTGACATTCTAGAAAGAGTAAAAGAAGACTTGGCCTTTATAAAATCGGAAAAAGAATATATAAAGAGAAAATATTGAAATGAAAAGTAACAAAATAAGATGAAGAGGAAGATGGGTGTGTTAAAGATTTTCAGGAATTCTAAAGCCACAACGTAACAACAAATCTACATTGGAGGCAGCTGTAAAATTAAAACTTAGGACATAATGGTATTGCCTAGGTTGTCTTTCAGGGTTTTTATAGTTTTGGGGGGTTTACATTTAAGTATTTAATCCATCCTGAGTTAATTTTTGTATCTGGCATAAGGAAGGGGTCCAGTTTCAATTTTCTGCACATGGCTAGCCAGATATCCCAGCACCATTTATTGAATAGGGAGTCCTTTCCCCCTTGCTTATTTTTGTCAGGTTTGTTGAAGGTCCAATAACTAAAGATGTATGGCCTTATTTCTGGGTTCTCTATCTGTTCCATTGGTCCATGTGTCTGTTTTTGTACCAGTATCATGCTGTTTTATTTACTGTATTCCTGTAATATATTTTGAATTGGGGTATCGTGATGCCTCCAGCTTTGTTCATTTTGCTTATAATTGCCTTGACTATTCGGGCTCTTTTTCAGTTCCATATGAATTTTAAAATAGTTTTTTTCTAGTTCTGTGGTAAACGTCATTGGTAGTTTAATAAGAATAGCATTGAATCTATGAATTACTTTGGGCAATATGGCCATTTTAATATTGATTCTTCTTATCCATGAGCATGGAATGTTTTTCCATTTGTTTGTGTCATCTCTGATTTCTTTGATAGGCAATACCATTCTAGACATAAGAATGGAAAAGATTTCATGACAAAGACGCCAAAAGCAATTGCAACAAAAGCAAAAATTGACAAATGAGATCTAGTTAACTAAAGAGCTTCTGCACAGCAAATAAAATGATCAACAGAGTGAAGAGATAATCTACAGAATGGAAGAAAATTTTTGCAAACCATGCATCTGACAAAAGTCTATTATCCAGCATCTATAAGAAACTTAAACAAATTTACAAGAAAAAACAACCCCGTTAAAAATGGGCAAAGGACATAAAGAGACACTTTTCAAAAGAAGATATACATGCAGCCAACAAGCATATGAAAAAAATCTCAACATCACTGGTCATTAGAGAAGTCCAACTCAAAACCACAATTAGATACCATCTCACACAAGTCAGAATGGCTATCATTAAAAAGTAAAAAAGTAAACGATGCTGGGGAGGTTTTGGAGAAAAAAGAATGCTTATATATTGTTAGTGGGAGAGTAAATTAGTTCAACCATTATGGAAGAGTGTGTAGATTCCTCAAAGACCTAAAAAAACATAAATACCATTCAATCCAGCAATCCTATTACTGCGTATATATCCAAAAAAATATAAATTGTTCTATCATAAATTTGCACACATATGTTCATTGTAACACTATTCACAATAGCAAAGATATGGAATCAGCCTAAATGTCCACTAGTGGTAGACTGGAGAAAGAAAAAGTGGTACAACTGATCTTCGATAAACCTGACAAAAACAAGCAATGGGAAAAGGATTCCCTATTTAATAAGTGGTGCTGGGAGAACTGGCTATCCATATACAGAAAATTAAAACTGGACCACTTCCTTACACCTTACACAAAAATCAACTCAAGATGGATAGCAGACTTAAATGTAAAATCCAAAACTGCAAAAACCCGGAAGAAAATCTAGATAATACCATTCAGGAAACAGGCACAGCAAAGATTTCATAATGAAAACCCCAGAAGCAATTGCAACAAAAGTAAATATTGATATATGAGATATAATTAAACCAAAGAGCTTCTGCACAGCAAAAGAAACTATCATGAGAGTGAACAACCTACAGGAGATGGGGTAAAGTTTTTGCAATCTAGTCATCTGACAAAGATCTAATATCCAGAGTCTACAAGGAACTTAAACAAATTTACTAGAAAAAAACAAACAACCCCATTAAAAAGTGGACAAAGGACATGAACGGACACTTCTCAAAAGAAGGTATGTATGTGGCCAACAAACATATGAAAAATGTTCAACATTACTGATCACTAGAGAAATGCAATTCAAAGCTACAATGAGATACAATCTCATGACAGTCAGAATAGTGAATATGAAAAAGTCTAGAAAAAACAGATGCTGGCAAGGTTGTGGAGAAAAAGAAATGCTTTTACACTGTTGGGAGTGTAAATTAGTTCAACCATTGTTGAATGTTGTTGTTCAACTATTACATGGTGTGGTGATTCCTCAAAGACCTAAAGGCAGAATTACTATTTTCTGCCTTTGGTATTTGATACCCAGTAATCCCATTAGTGGACATATACCCAAAAGAATAGAAATTAATGTATTATAAAGATACATGCACACGTATGTTCACTGCAGCAGTATTCATAATGGCAAAGACATGGAATCAACCCAAATGCTCATCAATGATAGACTGGATAAAGAAAATGTGGTAGGTACACATACACCATGGAATACTATGCAGCCATAAAAAGGAACAAGATTATGTCCTTTGCAGGGACATGGATGGAGCTGGAAGCCATTATCCTCAGCAAACTAATGCCAGAACAGAAAACCAAACACCACATGCTCTCACTTATAAGTTGGAGCTAAACAATGAGAACACATGAAGGGGAACAACACACACCAGGGGCCTTTTGGGAGCATGGAGTGGGGAGGAAGAGCATCAGAAAGAATAGCTAATGGATGCTGGGCTTAATACCTAGGTGATGGGTTGATCTGTACAGCAAACCACCATGGCACATGTTTACCTATGTAACAAACCTGCACAGCCTTCACATGTGCCCCAGAACATAAAAGCTAAAGGAAAAAAAAAGAAAAGAAAATGTAGTACATCTATACCATGGAATACTATGCAGCCATTAAAAAAGAGAGATTATATTCTTTGCAGGAATGTTTGCAGTAACATAGCTGGAGCTGGAGGCCATTATGCTCAGCAAACTAATGCAGGAACAGAAAACCAAATACTGCATGTTCTCACTTATAAGTGGGAGCTAAATGATGAGAACAGATGGACATAAAGAGGGGGAACAACAAACACTGGAGCCCATTTGAGGGTGGAGGCTGGGAGGAGGGAGAGGATCAGGAATAATAACTAATGGGTACTAGGCTCAATACTTGGGTGATGAAATAATCTTTACAACAAGCCCCCATGACACAAGTTCACCTGTATAACGAATCTGCATATGTACCCCTGAACTTAAAAGTTGGAAAAAAAAAAAAAAAACTTAGGACAATTGAGTCACTGAACATGAGAAGCTTGCTAAGAAGACAGAAGAAAAATGAAAACAAATTGAAACAATAAAATAAAATGTTAGGTTATTCTATTCAATAACTCCTGTAGCAAAACTGAAATTAGAGAATAAATGTTAAAAACAATGAAAATGCTAAAATTGTATTCAGAGCAAAATTCAGAGTATTAAAAATTTTTCTTAAACACAGAGTACAGAAAATAAGAAGTAAAATTTGAGAATAGAAGCTAAAGAGTAACAGAATAAAATACTGTATGCTAATTTTAGAAATCAAAAAGTAAAAGATGCATTACAAAAATCATTTGTGGGAAATTTTATTATACCAAGGTAATGTAAAATTTTTAATTTTAATTTATACCAACTGTGATGAACTCTCATAAAATAAAATATTAATGTAAAATATTTTTAAAGAATAAAAAATGTACCTACAAAATGTACCCACTCATTAATTAAGGGAACAAGAGAATAACAGGGATATACTCTAGATAGGATGGGCCTGCTGCAGTATGCCTCAAGCTCTAATACATGCAGCCTGCCTAATTTTCTTTAATTTTTACGGGTATATAAATAGTTGTACATATGTATCGGGTACATGTGATATTTTGATAAAAGCATCTAATGTGTAATCATCAAATCAGGGTAATTGAGATATCCATCATCTCAAACATGTATCATTTCTTTGTGTTGGGAATATCCCAAACCAACTTCCCTAGTCATTTTGAACTATGCAATAAATTATTGTTAACTCGAGTCATCCTATTGCACTACCAAACATCAGATCTTATTCCTACTGCCTAGCTGTATTTTTGCACCCATTAACGAACTCCATCTTATCCTCCTCTCCCCACTACTTCTGACACTGTGATAACCATCATTCCACTCTCTACCTTCAGAAAATCAAATATTTTAGCTCCCAAATATGAGTGAGAACATGCAATATTTGCCTTTCAGTGCCTGGCTTTTTTCACTCACCACAATGTCCTCCAATTTTCACTAAACACAAAACTGTTTAGTGACTATCTGAGCAGTAGGTCCAGAGTTCTATTTCTTTGAGCATCTACTCAGTCTTTAGTACCATAAAATATGCCAGTTCTTATTCAATTAATTATTTGGACAAAAATATGTATTCAATCCTCACAAGGAAGAGAGTGGTATCCTAAAGACTGAAGAACAGTTTGAATAGTTTTCCTTAATATATACTTCAACAGAAGTAGAGAAAAGAAATAAAAGAGAGAGAAGGAATAAAAACAGTAGGAGAACATTAAAGAAGAATAACTTGAGGTATCCTTAATAATAAACTATATTCTCTGGTCTAATGTATTTAAATTTTACCTTTCTAAGGCTACCAAAAATTCTGATGGAGAGAAAGGACAAAGCGCTATAAATGCTTAGGCAAACTTCCAGCAAACATTACACAAAGTAAATTTTCCAGTGTCAAAGAAACATGCTTTTTCCCTAGGGTTTGTTCCAAAAGATGGCCCTATTCAGAACTGTAGAAAACAAAAGTTCCTCTTCAACGTTTCCCTTCTTGTTAAAGAATAAATCATAAGTGTTAGAAATAATAGTTTCTTTTAAAAACTAATTTTATGCTAGACATGCTCACAGGCACGTAGTACATTCTATGTCCTTGTACTTTAACCAAGATATCTATGCCAGACATGCTCACAGGCATGTCCCAGATTGCAGCCTACGCCCCTTCCTTATTTAGGAATATTATTACTCTTTTAAGTCCTTTAGGAAGCAACTTCCTCTTTTCCTTTGTCTGTCTATTGCCTTTACCTATTTAGAAAAGTTTTAAATTATTAGCCAGTTGGGTTTTAGTTTAGATTGTGTGGTCTAGCTCCAGCCAGTGGAGACAGGATACATTAGCAAGGACAAACTGCGTAAGAAATAAAAATTATTTCCCTCCTTTGTTCAGATATGTTCTCGCCATTGTTCCATCTGTGATGAGCACCCTTTCTGCAGAAAGTAAAGATTGCCTTGCTGAGAGAATTAAATTTATGTTTGAGTGCTACTTATTTGTGGCACTGGGGAACAAGTATTCTGTTTCTAAATAAACATTTTACATATAACAAGAACCAACTTGCAAGTTTCAGGTCTGTTTCATGCAGATCTGAGTAGTTGGGAAAGTGTTTCCGGTTACCTCCTCAAATTTCTTTTATTGTATTCTCTCACCATGGTCCATTTATTTCTGACCTCACAGCCCAGTAACTAAATGTATATTTAGAAACCAGGATCTTCCTTTGCACTGCATCTTCTTAAACTGTCTGCTCAGGAAGATTCTCCAAGTTGGGATCTGCCTGGTCCAATTCTTACTTCCTATCACTTCCAACAAGCATTAGCTGTCATATGAGTCAGTTCCCTCTTCTTTACTCAGTGACATCCAGAGGTAAAAATGAACTCACATCTGTGATGATGGAAGGGAATTCTTGAACTCTTCACTTTGTCTTCATATGGTCAACCAGTGGGTAAGATTAAGAGTTTGTTTTGAACCATGTGGAATTTGAGACGCTTATGAGACATTCATGTTAAGATACTGACAGTGTTAAGACAGCTGAAAATGCTGGTCTCAGGAGAAAAGCAAAAAGTAAGGTATCCTTTTGGGAATTGATAACTAGGCAGTAGCTAGAATCATAAAACTGGACGAAATCAACAAAAGGAAACCAACTGGGAAGTCCAAGGAAGAATTACTGGGAACACAAACATGAAACCAAAGTGAGAGGGGATGGGCAAATTACTGAAACCTATCAAGGATAGACCAGACAGACTGAAGTGAGCTACAAGAGTGTGTGTCAGGGAGAAGAGAACGTCAAGAAAAAGGGAAATGGCCAGCAGAATATAATGCCCATAGATGGATCAAGAATGCTAAGAAGCAATGACTTTACATTTGGCAATGTGAAATTTAAAACTTCGGTAAGAACTGTTTTTCAAAAGGTATTGGCCAGGTGCGGTGGCTCACGCCTGTAATCCCAAAACTTTGGGAGGCCAAGGTGAGTGGATCACAAGGTCAGGAGTTCGAGACCAGCCTGGCCAACATGGTAAAACCACATCTCTACTAAAAATACAAGAATTAGCCAGGCATGGTGGTAGGTGCCCGTAGTCCCAGCTACTCGGGAGGCTGAGGCAGGAGAATTGCTTGAACCCGGAAGGCAGAGGTTGCAATGAGCTGAGATCGTGTCACTGCACCACTTCAGCCTAGGCAACAGAGTGAGACTACATCTCAAAAAAAAAAAAAAGGTATTAACAGAAGCCAGAGAATGATGCTTGACACGTGAAATAGAGTTGAAGTTGAAAAGAAAGATGTGGATTAGAAGTTCAAGTGATTCATTTAGTAGAAGTGGAATTAAGAGGAAATTTTTTTACAATGTTAGAACTTGTTTTCTGGTCTGGAAAAAAGGCAGTAGAAAATAAAGGATTGATATAAAAGAAAGAAGATATAATTGACAGACAGAGATCTTGGAGCAACCAGAAGACACACTGAAGAATTTGAGGAGAAAAGACAAAGAGTGAGGGGATACAGCCAAGAAAATAATAAATTAGGAACTGAAAAGCAGGAAGGGCAAGGTTATCCAATGGCTGTGGCCTCTATTTTTTCAGCAAAGGAAAGGAAAAGTTTAGCTACTGAGGATGAGATGTACAAAATAATGGGACTTCTGAGGTATTTTGGAATATCCATTAAGGAAAATGACCAGGAGTAGGCACAGAATTTCCACAATGTAATAGAGTTGAAATTCATAAACATGACATATCACTCATACACAGATTGTGGGATTTTCCTTTTACTTGAAGAGTCTTAAAGCTTTGGAGCAAGAACAGAAAAGTAAGCAGCTCCTAAGAGCCAACGTGTGGTGTGGCAGAATACTGGGGAGGAAAGAAGCTGAGAGTGCTGATGAGTTTTGCTAAAGTTATTCATCATGAAACAGGCATCTTGGTCTGTCTGGGCTACTGCAACAAAAATATCATAAACTGGGTGGCTTACAAACAACACACTTCTTTCTCACAGTTTTAGAGACTGAGAAATCCAAGATCAAGGCAACACAACAGCAGACTTGGTGTCTGGTAAGGGCTATTTCCTGGTTCATAGATGGCACTTTTTTTTGTAGTGTCCTCATATGGAAAAGAGACTAGCTAGCTCTCTGTGGTCTCTTTTTACAAGAGTACTAATCCCAATCATAAAGGCTTTATGCCCATGATCTAATCACCTACCAAAGGTCCCGCCTCTTAATACCATTACCTTAGAGATTAGGATTTAAATCTATGAATTTTTTGAAAATACAAAGCTGCCACAGGGTTGAAGCCACCGCAGAGAGCACCTACTAGGGGAATGCTCCCTGGAGCTGTGGGGCAAGGCCACCCCCATTACCTCAGACTGGTAGGACTATCTGCATATACAAGTCCAGCCCGGGAGAGCCACAGGCACATGATTCCAACCCTTGAGAGCTTGGATGAAGGCTGCACTTGGAAAGCCATGAGAGTAAAGGCTGTCCAGAACCTCAAGGGCCCAACGTCCACCCCATCGTGTCCAGAAGGTGGAATATGCAGTCAAATAAGCTTATTCTTGAGACTTAAGATTTAATGTTGTTTGCCCTGTTGGGATTTACAACTCACTTGGGATCTGATATGCTCTTCTTTCCTATTTCTCCATTATGAAATGGGAATCTCCTATGCCTGTCTCACCATTGTATTGTGGAAGCATGTAACATGTTTGATTTCATAGTTCACAGATGAAGAGAAATCAGCCAAAGAGATGAATCATATCTTGAGTCTCACCCATATCTGATTTAAATGATACTTACACCACACCCTGAACCTTAGACTTTTGAGTTGACAGAGTTAAAACTTTGGGGGCTATTAGAATGGAATAAATGTATTTTGCATGTGAGAAGGATATGAATTTGGTGGGGCAGGTGGTGGCAGTGGTACAGAATGTGAATGTTTTTGTTTCCCCTCCAAATTCATGTTTAAATCCTAACCCTCAAGGTGATGGTATTAAGAGGCAGGGCCTTTGGGGTGATTAGATCACCAGGTCATAACCCTTGTGATTGGATTAGTGTCCTTATAAAAGAGATCACAGAGCTACCTAGTCCCTCCCACCATGTGAGGACACAGTGAGAAGACATTATCTATGAGAAAACAAGCCCTCACCAGACACCAAATCTGCTGGTGCCTTGATCTTAAACTTCTCAGCCTCCAGAACTGTGAGAAATGTTTGTTGTTTATAAGCCACCTGGTTTATAAACAGTTGGTTATAGCAGCCCAAACAGACTAATTCAGTGGGTCTTCACTTGAGTTGACAATGACATCAAATCATAAAGGGAGAATGGGTTGGAAGGCTTGCAGATTCTAAGAACTCAATAGTTCAATAAATTTCATTCAAGACTTATTCACTATTCATCTACCACATGCCACACTCTGTGCTAAACACTAGAGAAATAGTAGAGTCCCTTTAGAGATTTACAGTACAGTAGGAGAAATGGACATAAAATATAGTGCCAAAATGAAAATATGTTTGCAGTATAATTTGGGACCAAAGTTAAGAGTTCTTATTTTGCTTTTGGAAGTGAGCAGGAAAGTGAGTTTAATAGAGAGAAAAAAGGGAAAAACTTGAAGGACAGCAGTTTATAGTTGCAAAATTCCTGTCTCTACAAGTCCCTTAAGGAGCATACTCAGAGATAGAACTTCTAGCAGCCTAGTGGGAGGATTACCTGAGATCAGAATCTTTGATACTATATGACCAAGATCTAGCTTAAATATTGTTTCACTAGCTGCCTCTGACGCAGGTCATTCACTAATACGTCAAATTTCACAAATACATCAAATCTCACTAACATATCAAAAGAAAAGAATGACAGCTAATATCTATTGAGTATTTACTATGTGATAGGCAAGATTCAGAGTGGCACACATGTATTTACTCATTGAATGATTTACAGTAACCCTTAAGTACTATAATTATTACTCCTATTTTATAAATCAGAAAATTGAGTAACAGAGAGGTTAAGTAACTTTTTCAAAGTTCACACAGCTGGTATGAGGCAGAGCCAGTATTCTAACCAAGGTACTTTGGTCCTCAGCCTATGAAGTAGCAACTCTGCCTCTCAACTTACCATATTGAAAATTGAGACCAACAATAAAATATTTCCAGAGCCAAAGAGGAATTTCCAGACACTGCAATTTTGATGAGACTAAACTGAAATTGCTCACTCATCACTCACTTATGAAATATCTAAAATTCTTTACCACAATACTCACTCAGGAGTTTAATTGAGAAACAGTAGCTAATTACTAACTGCTTTCCAAAAAAGATGATTCCTGTTAACATTGTTTTGTTGAGTAAGGTTTGCAAATTTAGGTTACATTATAGGAGACAGCGGAATTCTAGGAGAAGCAAAAGGCTACCACCCATCTTTCTTTTTCCTCCTTTCCCTAGTCAGTCCTCAGCCTTTCCTCTAAGTAAGTATCTGAAGAATAACTTAACATTATCAATTTGATGAGGTGGTAGCCTCCCTGGACAGCCTGTATATGTAAGCTTGACCTACCTACATCAGTGACCACAGTTTATTGCTGGACACTTGGTCAGCATGGAAACTGAGTGCTTGTTTGACAAAGTGACTTATTGAAAATGTACTTACTTCACTGGTCTATCCATATATCAAAGTTCTGAAGCTGGCTCCTAGGAAGGAATGAGCACCATCTGCCTGAAGCAGACTCACTTCAAGGCTCAGAACGAGAGAAACAAGAAAAGGAAAACGCTGTGGACACGCCCGTCCCAGGCTTTTTACCTTTTCTATCCCACCGCCTCTTAGGAGGAACAGCTGGCCCCTATCTTCAGCTCACTGTAAGCCTGATGAAAATACTTGCTGCCTGAAAGAAACAAAACCTATAACTGGTAGCAGTACACTTATCCCCACTCATCCGAGTCTTCAACCCATGTGCACCCAAGAAATAGCCCGCAGGGATAAATGTCTGCCTGATTGGGTTATTTCTGGCTGTGGAGTGAAAAGAAGCAATCATCAGAGCCTTAAAGTTTCTTGGGGTCTTACCCCTGCTCTCTTCCCTTGTTACTATAGGAGAAAGGACACAATAGGCACATACCTGCTCACAACACCACCTCTCCAGCCTAAGGGAGTAAGGATTTGCCTTTCCTCTCCCATGTTCTCTCTACCAATGATACCTCACATGGGAAGAGTATTTGAGTAATAGTTTACTTTTCTAAGGAGGTGCTAGAATTCATAGATGTTCTTCATCAAGCATGCTTTCTAATGTTTTCCAGTCAATGATAAGGTGAAAGTAGGAAAAGGAAGTTGGAACTCAATTCTAAATAACAAGGGTTTTTCCAAGAGACATATGTAGAAACAAACTTATATTCGAAAGTAAAACCATTGACAGAGCTATTATTGCCTGTTCTCAGGAAATTTAATTTTTTAATTATTTTCCCACTTACCATGGTAATCTCTTTGACAATCTTTCATATACCCTCACTTTCAAGCCAAGGTTTTTGAACCACACTATTGAAATATAACTATGATAGAAATAGTAAGCCTGTCATTTTTTTTTTTTTTTTCCAGGATAGAGTCTCACTCTGCTGCCTAGGCTGGAATGCAATGGTGCAATCTTGGCTCACTGCAACCTTTGCCTCCCAGGTTCAAGCAATTCTCCTGCCTCAGCCTCCCGAGTAGCTGGGATTACAGGCGCCCGCCACCATGCCCAGCTAAGTTTTGTATTTTTAGCAGAGACAGTGGTTTCACTATGTTGGTCAGGCTGGCCTCGAACTCCTGACCTCAGGTGACCCATCTGCCTTGGCCTCCAAAGTGCTAAGATTACAGGTATTAGCACCGTGCCTGGACAAAACTGTCAATATTTTTATTTGGCTTTCTTAGTTGGAAAATTAAAGGAAAATATTTGTTTTCTAATTTTCTTAATTTTTCCCCCTAAGAGACTTGCTGAGTGTAAGGTTATTATTGTAATAACAAATATTCTTTTCCCTGCTGTGGCCTTATTCCCTCTTTTTTCCTGAATCGAAAAGAATTTTCTAATTGGCAAAGTGTACTACTGCCTGTAGCACTATTGAATATGTCATGGCAATAGGCCATGTATCCTAGCAATGTAACCTGAATAATAATATAGTGACTGGCTGAAAAGGCATTTTGGCTGGGGCACACCGTGGACTCACCCAAATAGCTAAGGAGCATAATTTTGATAAATTATATAGTTTTATTGTTATTGACCTCTGTGAAAAACCATTTGATTTTCTTTATGCAAAATAGATCTACTCAGATCTTGGAGGGGAAAAAATTCTTCCTTCAATTATATATCAGTGGAAATTATGAAAACTTTGGGAAGAAACCAGAGGAAAAATCATTCCATTAAATCCAGCTTCTTTCTGTTATTTTTAAAATGAATAATGTCATTTTGAATTCCCAAATCAGAGGGCATATACTTTGGAGAAAAGAAAGGATGAAGATAACGATACTAGGAATTTCCTCTGAGTCAGAAAACTTTAAAAATTTTAGATAATTAAAGAGCACCTCAATAGAGAATAAAGAATAAAAGGATGTCCTGTCTTTGGAAAAAATTTATTTTAATCTTAGATGAAAAAACTACGTGCAAATGTAGTTCTAAGCCATAAAAATAAAAGAGTTCCTAAAGCAGTGTCCATCATTTCTTTTCTTCAAGTTTGTATAAGAACCTAATGAAATTGGCCTATCCCTTCTCCAAATACCTGTTGTACACTTTACTCACCTGTTCACTTTGTACCTTATACTAGTCTGTTATTCTCAAATTGCTTTGAATGTTGAAACCTAACTTCTGCAAATTACAAATTCTTTTAAGTCAGGGGATGTCACTTCCATTATTCTCACAATATCTAATGTTAGCTATATAATGAGCATTGATGAGCACTGTGTTAAACATACTTATGACTCATTAACCTATTCTTACCTCATATAAAATTCCTTTTTAGTAACTTCCACATCAAAGTGCTATGTGTGAAGATAAATACATGGAAAGAAATTGCATTTTTACCCTGAAGCCCCTAAGAATCGACCAGTTCTTGATCATCACTGTAATAAATTTAGCAAGTGTAAACAACTGTGTGTCTTCTCATTCATTCAAGCTTTTAACATCTGGTTCAATGTCCTCCTTTCACCTCAACACTTGCCAGCAACTTGGCTGATATTAGTGTGCACATGAATGACCCAGATGAACCTTAACATCTGTTTTTTAGGATAATTCTCATGATATCTAATGTTAGCTATATAATGAGCATTATGTTAAGCATATTTATGACTCATTAACCCATTCTTATCTCATGTAAAATTCTTTTCTAATAACTTCCACATCCAAAGTGTTATGTGTGAAGATAAATACATGGAAAGAAATCACATTTTCAGCCTGAAGCCCCTAAGGATAAAATAGTTCCTAATCATCACTGTAATACATTTAGCAAGTGTAAACAACTGTGTGTCTTCTCATTCACTCAAGCCTTTAGCATCTGGTTCAATGTCCTCCTTTCACCCCAAGACTTGCAGGCAATATCAGTGTGTATGTGAATGACCCATATGAACTTTGAATTGGCTGATATCAGTGTGTACGTGAATGACCCATATGAACTTTGAATTGGCTGATATCAGTGTGTACGTGAATGACCCAGATGAACCTTAGCATCTGTTTTCTAATCTCTCACTTCCATCATCATAATTCCACATTAGTAAACTACTTCCATGATCTCAGACCAATTCAGTTTCTTCAGGCTGGTTTTCCCCATAAACCTTTCCAATCCTCTCTTTTCTCCCATTCCTCCCTCCTCTTGTCACCACCTTTCATATATACCCTTGATCATATCATCTACCTATGTCTTCATCCACTATATTGCCAATATTATCATCTTTCTCCTGTTACATTTCTCTGAAATATTCAAATCTGGACCAATGTGAAAAATTCATCTGCATCAGATTTGCAGAGTATTGTTGCTAAAAATAACACAATATTATATTACAGATTGTTGCAACTACAAATTCATGCTGCTCCTTGACCTCAACTAGAACGTCTACACTGGCCAGAAGTGTTTCTCTATTTAGTTTTACTTCCTAATCCTCATATCATCAACAACTACAATAATATGGTGAGTTCCTATTATTTTTCCTGCCCAAAATAGTACCCTTCCTTCTTCTAGGAAATTCTTTTTGAATGGGAGATGGCACCTTCTTACAGATGTCATCCCACTATCTGCTGTGGACAGTCCTGAGTGGGCACCTGGGCCAGGCTTGAAGTTTTAGTTTCCTGTTTACCCAGAAATATTTGATTGATACAGAAATGAAAATATGGCCAAAGTCAGATAAAATGCAGTTCCTCCACAGATATTTTTCTAACTAGAAGTGAAGAAGAAAAATGGTAAGGAAGAAACCAAAAAAAAAAGGTGGGGGGGGGTAAGAGAAAAAAGAAGGAAGACAACCACAGTCAGGTAGAAATGTATAAATATGTTTACATCCATAGTGACCTCTGAGAGCCAGGATCCAAACCAAATTATCTCTGATGTGGAGTCAATTCTCTCATTCTCTCTCTGTCTGTCTCTCTTTCTCTCTCTTTCTCTCTCTCTCTCTCTCTCTCTCTCTCTCTCTCTCTCTCTCTCTCTCTGTCTGTCTCTCTCTCTCTGTCTCTTTAAATTATACTTTAAGTTCTGGGATACATGTGCAGAATATGCAGTTTTGTTACCTACATATGCACATGCCATGGTGATTTGCTGCACCCATCAATCTGTCACCTACATAAGTATTTCTCCTAATGCTACTCCTCCCCTAGTCCCCCATCCCCTGACAGGCCCCCGTGTGTGATGTTCTCCTCCCTGCATCCATGTGTTCTCATTATTCAACTCCCACTTATGAGTGAGAACATGTAGTGTTTGGTTTTCTGTTCTTGTGATAGTTTGCTGAGAATGATAGTTTCCAGCTTCATCCATGTCCCTGCAAAGGACATGAACTTATCCTTTTTTATGGCTGCATAGTATTCCATGGTATATATGTGCCACATTTTCTTTATCCAGTCTATTACTGATGGACATTTTTCTTAACCGCGACCATACAAACACTCACAGCTCTCCCTATGCTTCCTACCTGCCACCACCCCTCTCATTCAGAAGATGACCTTGATTCCCATTTTAAAGACAAAATATAGGTCATAAGAGGGGAACTCCTGCAAGTTCCTGCCACCACACCAGCACGGGTTTTCACATCCACACCCTTTATTTCATCTCTTTTTGATAGGATGAGAGAGACTCCCTCTCGCAGAGGCTCATCACCCCCAGTGCTCTGTTTCTAGCCTGCCTGCTCAGCATTACCTGCTCCTTTGATTATTCCTTTTCTCTCCTATGTCCCCAGCCTCATTTTCATTACGCCTTTTCCCTGTCAGTATAAAATCATGCTCAAATCTTGCAATTCTTAATTAAATTTTTTTCAGCATATCCCCCTCCAAATATTATCCTGTTGTTTTCTTTCCCAAATGATCAAATCCTTTTTCTTTCATTTGGCCTTTGGTACAGGAAACTAGATTAATCATAATTTGTGGTTCATGATGATATGTGGTCATCATTTCAAGCCTGGTGATTTTATTTAGTTGATTTCTTGCTTTTAATTCTATAATAATCTGCTTTGAAAGCATCATCTTAAACAAGAGTCGATTTCTTCAGATAAGCTCTAGCCTCTACATCCCAGCCCCCTGGCTTTCCCCTTTCAAGCTGCCATCCTCCTGAGTCCTATGTCATTCAATCCATGGCTTTCCTTTTGATACAGTTTTACTGTATCTATGTATTCTTAAAAGTATGTTGTTTCACTTTAGTTGTTTGACCTTATAGAAAGAATGCCATTTAATGTTATAATGACAAGATTTATCTCTCTTTTTAAATGCCACTCTGATTCATTTATTTTGAGTGCTATATGGTATGCCACAGCATTTACTGTTTATCAGGTTAAGGAATTCTATTCATCTTTTTCTAACTTATAAAGAGTTTTGAAATGATGAATGGATATTAAATATAATCAGATGTTTCCTCTTGTTTCTTTTAATATATCAAGGGGTTAGACGTATTTATGGATTTTTAAATATTAAACCTTCTTTATATTCTGGGATAAACCAAAATTGACTACAGTTCATTATTAGTTTTAGACACTGTTTGACTTTATGTTCTTTGTATTTATATTAATAAGTCAAATAGCCCTGTAATTTCCCTTTTCATAATGTTTTTTTATTTTTGGTACCTGGGTTATTCAGACCACATAGAAGCAGCTTGGAAGAAGCTGCTCTTTGCTATTGTCTGGAAGAGTTCCTCCCCGGTACAACTCCCAGAACAGATTCTGTCCTATGGAATGCTTTGTTCTATTTCATTCATGAACTTGTCTCCAAATACTCTCTTTCAGATTTGTTGACATTTCTTGTCTGTTAATATCCTCTGCTCTCGTATTTAACACTATATATTGAAACAGAAGATAATCCTCAAGCAATTAATTTATTGCTGCATAGTATTGAAGAAATTAGTCAACAGACTAAATCTTAAACCAAGCCCTCTGGAAATTTGCACTGCTTAACTTCAGACAGACAAAAGAGTGCAAGTTTCACATCTCATGAATTTACATGTCCCATGCAGTTACAAGTGTTCTGCAATATATACCACCTTATTGGGCTGAAAAGCTAAATTCTGCAAGTATTTTTTATAAATACAAATAAATATTTTATTTTAAAAACTATTTCTTTATATTTCAGCCACATGGGCTTCAGGAAAGTTCTGAGTTAGAAATTAAAAAGTATTTTCCCCTAATGGTCTGCCACCAGCCCCTATGTGTTGTATAAGGATTAGTATTCACTCCCAAACTTTTTGTTTGGGGGCACAGGAAAAGATTGGCCAGAATTTCAAATTTTTCCTGGAACAATTATTATTCTTTCTTATTTTTTTCAACTTGTATTTTTTATGATTATTAAAAGGTCCTGATAGAGAGGGGAGACAAGTATTTGTGCTCAGTCAGCAATTTTATATTCATATTTTATTTACAATTGGTACTTTACTGGCTTAAACTAATTCCTGATGTGCTATATTCTCTTTCAACCACCTGCTGTAAGATAGACTAGAAATAATATCTTACATCCTGATGACAGGGATTTATTGTATGAACTAAATAGAGATGATCTCAATTCAAGTACTACCAACTAATTACTGTAATAAAAATAACCTTACCTGGCCCCTCCTTTTTCAGCCAGGGAACTATCCTACCTGTGCAGAAACTTGTTGGGTTACACACATTCCTCTGAGCCAAGACCACGTTCTTCAACCTCTGTCCCATAGTAGATCCCATGGGACCCCAGTCTATTCTGCAGCCTCTCCTGCTGCAGTTGGGAAACTTTTCATATGTGCAAGGACCTGCTGGGAGATACATGCCCACTTGAGCCAATGTGATAGGCACAGAAGCGTCCATTTCACAGTAGATCCTGGGAGAGTGCAGTCTCAGCTTTTGCTCCTCCTTTTGAAGTTGAGGAATTACACCACTCATGCAGAGACCTGCTGGGTGAGGCACATCTGTCTTAGCCAAAAATATAAGCCCATCAGCCTCCTTCCCACAGAAGATTCTAGGAGAATCTCAGTCTCAAACTCCAGTCTCTTACTGAATTTGGTGACCTATCCCACCTACTTAAAGATCTGCTGGGAGGCACACCCATCTGAGCCAGCAGGACAGTCTTCTGGACTCAGGACCCAGTATCCTACTTGGTTCTTCCCCAGGTCCATCCGGGCCAGAAAGCTGCATCAACTTCGATGTCCTTGCAAGATTTGGAATAAGATTGGCCTTAGAATGTCTTCTAGTGGTGGGACAACTGGAATGGACAGAGAATCAGGGATCATAGCAGTCAGTATGTTTAGACTCCCTGAAAGGCCCTCTAAAGAAGGACAAGCACAAACAAAGCCAAACTGCGAAGACTGAAGCCAAACTGTGAATCCCTCAATGTGCAGACATGATTGCATGTCTGCAAGTATCAAGAAAATTCAGGGAAATATAACCTCACCAAACAAACAAATTAAGGTGCTAGAGACTTACCCTAAAGTGATGGAGAGGTATAATCACTCAGACAAAGAATTCAAAATAGCTGTTTTAAGGAAGTTCAGTGAACTTCAAGAAAACAGAGAATAAATTCATAAATTTATCAGAGAGGCCAGGCACGGTGGCTCACGCCTGTAATCCCAGCACTTTGGGAGGCCGAGGCAGGCGGATCACGAGGTCGGGAGATCGAGACCATCCTGGCTAACACGGTGAAACCCTGTCTCTACTAAAAAAAAAATACAAAAAGTTAGCTGGGCGTGGTGGTGGGCACCTGTAGTCCCAGCTACTCGGGAAGCTGAGGCAGGAGAATGCCGTGAACCTGGGAGGCGGAGCTTGCAGTGAGCCGAGATCGCGCCACTGCACTCTAGCCTGGATGACAGAGCGAGACTCTGTCTCAAAAAAAAAAAAAAAAATTATCACAGAAATTTAACAGAGATTGAAATAATTTTTTTAAAAAATCAAACACAAATAATAAAGCTGAAAAACAAAGTAAGGAACACCTACGGTAGAAATATTTCTCAGGTATGACAATGTTCAAAAGCCTAATTAAGGATCAAGTAAAAATTGGCATTCTTCTTAGTACGTGGTTTGTATTTAGCCCATCAACACTGCAAGTTTTGCTACTGGGCTTGTTTCTCTCTTTGTTTTGTTAAAGGGAAGCTCAGAAGCACTATTATGTCTCACTTCTTATCAAATATGTAGCATCTTTGTTATATGAACTTTTTATATCAACTGTATCCCTGGTCTACCTTAATTTTCTATCTTGATTTTACCTTCACTCATATTTGTTCACCTGTTTATTTTTTATCCTACTGTAGTTTATGTGTATTTATAAGCCACTTTTCTTCTTTTAGGGGAAAAGGATAGTATAAAACAAGACAAAGATCTCCACATAGAATGAAATGCAAGCAAACAGCTAAACTGCATCACTAGCTCTACTGCCCTCTCTAACCTGGTATCTGAACTAGAGTGACTACTATAAAAACAGAAGTCTCAAAAAGCTTTCATTCTACATTTGTTCTACCACTTATTCAGAAACTTTTATGATATACCTACTGTGTGTCAGGCACCCTGATCACTGTTAAGTTTACAAAAATACGTAAGTTTGTGGTCCTGGACCATCCACCCCCAAACCTCAAATTCAAATAAGAAAAGCAGATAAATATACAGATAAATGCAATAGAGTGTGTGAGCAGAATACTGTAGTAATAATATAATGAAAAGCCTCAGGTGTTCAGGGAAGTACAGAGAACTATAGGTACAACCTAGCTGACCATCCCTGCAAGGTGCATTATTCAGTAAATAGTCTACCTCTAGAGTTATACTGTAAGGTAACTGGCATGTACATCATATCATACTATCTATATTGAAGTAATTTAAAGTAAATCAGACATTGTAACACGTATTGTCTCTTTTGCCCTACCTTGATTTCAGCTACAGATACATATTTCTCCATCAAGAAATTTACTTACACAATGCATTCCTTGGGAATTGGCCAATTTTAGACTTGGCCTTTTTTCCCACTCTTTCTATCAGGAAAGAAACAAACTCCCGTCCTTGCTCTCTGCTTCTGTTGTTTATAAGCATGCTCTTGGCGGGGGTCTCATTCTTTATGCTCAAAGTATATCCCTTCAAAACAAACCTATTGCTCCTCCTAAGGAGAATCCTCATAATTCATATAAGCATTTTAACCCAGGTCTGTATGATGTTAGAGCCTGAGATTTTAATCTTTCCTTTATACTAGATCATCTGTATTATATTAGTTAATATCAAGATAATATATGGCTGATAAGACTTGAGATGTTTAGTAAAAACTTGGTTAACAATTATTAATTCAAGAACAACTATACCGCTGAGTTTTTAGAAGGGAGATGAAATATAAATAAAATAATTCTGGAAGAGTCCTTACTCTCTTATTTGAATAGATTTGTCATTTGCCATAAATATGTATATTTGAAATAACTTTAGAATAGTTTCAAGCAGCATGTCAACAAATGGAATTTAAGGAAATTCTAATTACAGTCCTTTCACTTAGCAGATGAATAATTTTGAGTAAGGGTTTTTTTTTAATTAAACTTTAAGTCCTGGGATACGTGTGCAGAACGTGCAGTTTTGTTACATAGGTATACGCATGCCATGGTGGTTTGCTACACCCATCAACCCGTCATCTACATTTGGTATTTCTCCTAATGCTATCCCTCCTCCAGCCCCCCATCCTCTGACAGGCCCCAGTATTTGATGCTCTCCTCCCTATGTCCATGTGTTCTCATTGTTCAACTCTCACTTATGAGTGAGAACATGCAGTGTTTGGGTTTCTGTTCTTGTGTTAGTTTGCTGAGAAGGTTTTATGCTTCATTCGCTTCCTCTGATATTGGTAAGTGTTCTCACCTCCTTAACTAGTGTGAATATGGAGATTCTATAATTTATCCAGCAAAGAATAATTAACCATGGGTCACCTTAAAACTATATAAAATATGAATGAGGGTTTCTCTTTGGAAAGTGGAATTTTTAACTGGTGGGACTTTACATTTCATATCTTTCAATCCCTTCTTTCACCTATAAGGAATCAGAGGAGGGGAAAGGAATGCCTAACAGTAAAGAGCTGGGTTAGAAGAACTCTTTTCAATTTACTATACTGACCTTGAAACCAGTATCTATATCACTCAGCCCTTCCTACATCTTAGGTACAGGTAGAAGTGTAGTTTAGATGACATATGATCAAATGCTCTGACTTATCTTTTAGCAAACATTTTAGAATCCAAGCATCCAAATGAGGGCCTGCTGTCATTGGAGATTCTAAATTCATCCTTACAATGCCCTTGACTTGCATGGTTCTCTCTCCCTAAATTTTTTCAGTCCCCAGTTATCATATGCATGTTGGCTCAGCTCTATACAGAAAACATAAACACAAGTACATCAGGCTAATCATGCAAAACTAAACCTAAGTGTGGTGATTAATGTCATAAGTTTACAAGTCATTCAATAAAGGTTTATTCATCACCCATTGCAAATGTATTTGTTGTTTGTTTCTCAATATCCTTCTTCCTTTTCTAACACCTTTTCTTTTCTTTTTTTTTTTTTTTTTTGGTTTTGTTATTGTTTTTTTTTATTATTATTATACTTTAAGTTCTAGGGTACATGTGCATAACGTGCAGGTTTGTTACATATGTATACTTGTGCCATGTTGTTGTGCTGCACCCATCAACTCGTCAGCACCCATCAATTCGTCATTTATATCAGGTATAACTCCCAATGCAATCCCTCCCCGCCGTGCTGGAGAGGATGTGGAGAAATAGGAACACTTTTACACTGTTGATGGGATTGTAAACTAGTTCAACCATTATGGAAAACAGTATGGTGATTCCTCAAGGATCTAGAACTAGATGTACCATGTGACCCAGCCATCCCACTACTGGGTATATACCCAAAGGATTATAATTCTAACACCTTTTCTAACAGCAAAGGAATTTCTTCTGGAGGAATGGCCTCTTTTCTATCTAACAAACCTGGTTAGATTCTAATTAGTAAACTTTTCTCCTTAGGGGGAAAGTAGGCTTATCTCAGGCAGGCCATCAGATGCTCTTTCCTATAATTTGAATCTTTGGCAAAGAGTCTAAGATATTGAAAGTAGTTGGAGTTCCATCTTGACCAGTGGCAGCATTCTTGTCAGTGGCTAATGGATCATTAGTCCTCTATCTCCTATCAACAACATGAGCTCCAAAAATCCCTCCTACAATTTAGCTTTTGCTCATATTACCCATAGTTGTTTTCTCTTGTTTGTAACCAAAGAATTTAGCTGATAAATTACCTTTCGTGTATTCACTACTATGTTAGATGCTAAATACTAATGACACAAAAAGAATCTAAAATAATTAAAACACAGATTCCTATCCTTGCAAGATTTTTCCGTACAGTTTTAAAGTACAATACATGCATATAAGAAGCAAATAAAAAATGCAAGAGGTCATTAATTACCAAATAGATTGTTTCAGACAGTAAGAGTTGTCGGAGTCCAGACAAGATAGGGAAGATCAGTAAAGGGTAGGCCTTAAATAGATGTAATAGCAGAAGAAAAGGGAAATGACCTTTTAGATGTGAGCGGTCAAATAAACCAGAACTTTGAATTCAAAATGAACAAAATGTGCTACAAGATAGTAAGAACTGATCTTCAATAAGATGATAATCTTCTCAACAATATAGGATCACTTTATTTAAAGTAAATGAGTAAAGAGAGAAAATGAGGACCAACAGCGCTCTTGAGAAATGAAATGTTCACAGAGGGTGCTGGAAGGAGGAAGGTAGAAGCAAGCCAGCAAAGGAGTCTAACACATGAGAGAGCAAAGAATCAAGGACATTTGAACTGGTCTTTCGACAGGTGTTTAACTTCTCTGGTCCTCAATTTTCTCATGTGTAAAATGGGGACAATCATGGTACCACCTCAAAGGTGTTGTGAGGACAAGGTTAGCTATTAAAGTACTTAAAAATATTTGGACTAGATTAATGAGTAACACAGATCTGCATTTTTGATGACAGTATGACCTCTGGTGCTCAAGCCTCCAAGAAGTTCAAGTACAAGTCAAGAAGTGTTCTTTGTTCATTTAGTTACTTGTTCATTATTGACTATCAGGAAAATAATTTTGAGACAGAAGTGTGACAATTGTTTAAAGAGACAGTAAGTGCTGAAAAAATGGAAGGTGTTGGATTTTTATTCAAAAGTTTGATAGTTAAATGAAAGTGAGAGAAATCATTTTATAAAGAGCAACCAGGTACGACAACATTCCAAAGGCAAGGAGGAAGGGAATAAGGATGAGAATAGAATGAGTTTCAACCTAAGATTTTCACGGAAGTCAAAGAAAAATCCAAGACACAGAGTAGTTTATCTTAGGGAATTGATTGCTTCTTCTGCATATTAAGTAAAAGTATGTTAAGAGGGAAAAGGATGCATTGAAGTGGAGAATAAAAGATATAATGAAATTCAGGACCAATGGACACAATCTTATCTGGAAAATAGAAGAGGCCAAATTTTGTGAAGAGGCCAAATTTTGTTTGTGAAGACAAAGTTACAGAAAGCTGTAAAATACTGGAAAATGGCAAATATTTGTATATCTTATTGAGACATTCTACTATCTCAACAAATTTCGAGTTCAAGTGCTCCCTAAACACTATCCTAGGGTTGAGTCAAGAGACCATTTCTATCCAGTTAGGACTTCATAGAACTGGATATCCACCGAAAAATATATATTGTAAAATTGTCTATCTCAGAAAAGATTTTAACTGTTATTCACAAGGTAGAGTTCCAGCATATACAAAGTTAAGTTACACAGATTTGGCCATTAAATCCTTCATAAAAATAATTATAAATCCTGTCATTCCATTCTATGAGCTTAAGCTAAAGAGTGAACAAAAAAAGAAGGCTATGTCCCTGTTTTTCTTACTGTCCCTGTTTTTTTCTGTAAGAGTGTTTCTTACAGAAATGAGCTGTTATTTTGCTAAGTAACTTTCTAGTTTACACAACGTGACCTGTAAACTCTAGCCAACTTCTCTTCTGGCACTTAATCACACACACACACACACACACACACACACACACACACACACACACACTTTTTTTTGCTTTTTTCCTGCTAGACTGCAATATTTGTTGCTTTTGGCTTCCTGGTATTCAAATGCTCTCCCCCTCCTTGTTAGAATCCTGATCTCCCTTTGGGTGGAATTTCCCCATGATTAAGTTTTTCATGGGAGGGCAATTCCTATCTCTTATTGCTCATGGTTTATCCCACCAAAAAGGAAAAAAAAAAAACTTTCTTTGTCTGCTTCCTGGTACAATTAAGCAGTGGACAACATCACCTGAGCTCAATCCACTAGAACTTATAATCAGAAGAAAAGGATGCAGAGACAGAATAGCTATTTGAAGCCCCAGTCTATTACAGCAGAAGCACTGAAGCACAGACCAGACTCTATCCATGTAGCCTGGCCTTTGAATGCCTCTTGGTTTTTGCCCATTTATCAAATCCTAATGCCTGTTGGTTCCCAGTAAAGGATAATCTCTTGATAATCTTCTAATAAACAACTCTTTTGCTTAAAAAATGTAAGTGTCATTTTTTATAACCTGTAAACAAAAAATAATAAAAATAATACTCACTGACACGCTGAAAGAAGAATTGACCACGTTGAATCTATTGAGAGGCAGAACATCAATATCACAGGTGGCAACTGCTTAAGAGAATTTCAGATACAGTTTTGACTATGAGATTTTGCTTTGCATGCTGTCATTGGAACCTAACTTCCACTTACTAAGTACCTCTAATGCAGTATCACATATCACAGTGAAATGTTGGAAGGAACCTAAATGTTCTACATAGGAAATTCTCTAAAAAATAAAAATCCATAGGCTATATATGGATTATCACGCAACTATTAAAATCATATTATTAAACGATATAAAATAACATTTTAAATGTTACTGTTATATTATTACCAAACCATTTGACTAGGATGATCCCATATTTATTCATTATTATCTTTAGAAAAATGACTGAGTGTTGTATGTATTGTGGGTTCACGAGTGATTTTTTCTTTATATTATTATTTATGTTTAAGTTTCTTACAATTAACATATATTGATTTTGTAATTAGATCTTCAGCACTCTAGCAATGTTATTGCAAATAAGTAAGAAAAGCACCTTGTAGTATCTTAGTGCCTAATATTTTTCTCTTTTATATTTTTCCCAAATAAATATTTACTTTTAATACATCTAAAAAGAGTGAAATTTTCTTTTTTCAATTATAACTCAAGCTATGGAAGATTAAATTTATAAAATATTTTTTACAACTTAGTTTGGTATAAACATATTTCATCAAGCTATTGGTTAAAAAACTTATTTTTTGCTTTTAGCTTTACTTCAGGAATTAACTCAGAAAAGGCTAGATTTAGATAGAAATTCCCCTATTTGATCATTCCTTGTTTTCTACATAGCAATCCAAATGACACACATGTTAGTAATCATATGCCCACATACAGAACTCAGAAAACCAATTTTTTATAAAAACAATATTTTATCATAGCTGAAAATAATTTTCAATGGGCCATATCCTTAGTAGGTTTCTTAGAATCTTACTAATCTGTTTTCATTGTTACTATTGATATTTTGGTATGGGCACACAACCCACAGAAATATTCACCTGTAGTTCCACATGCTACATTTTATCACTGATTTTTAGTAGAAAAAAATTACTGCACACAATAATTATTTTCTATTAATTATTATTCTTTATTATACTTTAAGTTCTAAGGTACATGTGCACAACGTGCAGGTTTGTTAGATATGTATCCATGTGCCATGTTGGTGTGCTGCACCCATTAACTTGTCATTTACATTAGGTATATCTCCTAGTGCTATCCCTCCCCCCTCCTCCGCTTCCCACAATAGGACCCTGTGTGTGATGCTCCCCTTCCTGTGTCCAAGTGATCTCATTGCTCAATTCCCACCTATGAGTGAGAACATAAGGTATTTGGTTTTCTGTTCTTGTGATAGTTTGCTGAGAATGATGGTTTCCAGCTGTATCCATGTTCCTACAAAAGACACAAACTCATCCTTTTTTATGGCTGCATAGTATTCCATGGTGTATATGTGCCACATTTTCTTAATCCAGTCTGTCACTGGTGGACATTTGGGTTGATTCCAAGTCTTTGCTATTGTGAATAGTGCCGCAATAAACATATGTGTGCATGTGTCTTTATAGCAGCATGACTTATAATCCTTTGGGTATATCCCCGGTAATGGGATGGCTGGGTCAAATGGTATTTCTAGTTCTAGATCCTTGAGGAATCGCCACACTGTTTTCCACAATGGTTGAACTAGTTTACAGTCCCACCAACAGTGTAAAAGTGTTCCTATTTCTCCACATCCTCTCCAGCACCTGTTGTTTCCTGATTTTTTAATGACTGCCATTCTAACTGGTGTGAGATGGTATCTCATGGTGGTTTTGATCTGCATTTCTCTGATGGCCAGTAATGATGAGTATTTTTTCATGTGTCTGTTGGCTGTATGAATGTCTTCTTTTGAGAAGTGTCTGTTCATATCCTTTGCCCACTTTTTGATGGGGTCATTTGTTTTTCTCCTGTAAATTTGATTGAGTTCTTTGTAGGTTCTGGATATTAGCCCTTTGTCAGATGAGTAGATTGCAAAAATTTTCTCCCATTCTGTAGGTTGCCTGTACACTCTGATGATAGTTTCTTTTGCTGTGCAGAAGCTCTTTAGTTTAATTAGATACCATTTGTCAATTGTGATTTTTGTTGCCATTGCTTTTGGTGTTTTAGACATGAAGTCCTTGCCCATGCCTATGTCCTGAATGGTATTACCTAGGTTTTCTTCTATGGTTTTTATTGTTTTACGTCTAACATTTAAGTCTCTAATCCATCTTGAATTAATTTTCATATAAGGAGTAAGGAAAGGATCCAGTTTCAGCTTTCTACTTATGGCTAGCCAATTTTCCCAGCACCATTTATTAAATAGGGAATCCTTTCCCCATTTCTTGTTTTTGTCAGGTTTGTCAAAGATCAGATGGCTGTAGATGTGTGGTATTATTTCTGAGGGCTCTGTTCTGTTCCATTGGTCTATATCTGTTCTGTTCCATTGGTCTATGCTGTTTTGGTTACTGTAGCCTTGTAATATAGTTTGAAGTCAGGTAGCGTGATGCCTCCAGCTTTGTTCTTTTGGCTTAGGATTGTCTTGGCAATGCGGGGTCTTTTTGGTTCCGTACGAACTTTAAAGCAGTTTTTTCCAATTCTGTGAAGAAAGTCATTGGTAGCTTGATAGGGATGGCATTGAATCTATAAATTACCTTGGGCAGTATGGCCATTTTCACAATATTGATTCTTCCTATCCATGAGCACAGTATGTTCTTCTATTTGTTCATGTCTTCTTTGATTTCACTGAGCAGTGGTTTGTAGTTCTCCTTGAAGAGGTCCTTTACATCCCTTGTAAGTTGGATTCCTAGGTATTTTATTCTCTTTGAAGCTATTGTGAATGGGAGTTCATTCCTGATTTGGCTCTCTGCTTATCTATTACTGGTGTTTAGGAATGCTTGTGATTTTTGTACATTGATTTTGTATCCTGAGACTTTGCTGAAGTGGCTTATCAGCTTAAGGAGATTTTGGGCTGAGACAATGGGGTTTTCTAAATATACAATCATGTCATCTGCAAACAGGGACAATTTGACTTCTTCTTTTCCTAACTGAATACACTTGATTTCTTTCTCTTGCCTAATTGCCCTAGCCAGAACTTCCAACACTATGTTGAATAGGAGTGGTGAGAGAGGGTATCCCTGTCTTGTGCCAGTTTTCAAAGGGAATGCTCCCAGTTTTTGCCCATTCAGTATGATATTGGCTGTGGGTTTGTCATAAACAGCTCTTATTATTTTGAGATACGTTCCATCAATACCAAATTTATTGAGAGTTTTTAGCATGAAGGGCTGTTGAATTTTGTCAAAGGCCTTTTCTGCATCTATTGAGATAATCATGTGGTTTCTGTCTTTGGTTCTGTTTATATGCTGGATTACGTTTATTGATTTATATATGTTGAACCAGCCTTGCATCCCAGGGATGAAGCCCACTTGATCATGGTGGATAAGCTTTTTGATGTGCTGCTGGATTCGGTTTGCCAGTATTTTATTGAGGATTTTTGCATCGATGTTCATCAGGGATATTGGTCTAAAATTCTCTTTTTTTGTTGTGTCTCTGCCAGGCTTTGGTATCAGGATGATGTTGGCCTCATAAAACGAGTTTGGGAGGATTCCCTCTTTTTCTATTGATTGGAATAGTTACAGAAGGAATGGTACCAGCTCCTCCTTGTACCTCCGGTAGAATTCAGCTGTGAATCCATCCTTGCAGTTAGATCTCAGACTGCTGTGCTAGCAATGAGGGAGGCTCCGTGGGCATGGGACCCTCTTGGCCAGGTGTGGGATATAATCTCCTGGTGTGCCGTTTGCTAAGACCCTTGGTAAAGCACAGTATTAGGATGGGAGTTACCCGATTTTCCAGGTGTTGTGTGTCTCAGTTTCCCTTGGCTAGCAAAAGGGATTCCCTTCCCCCTTGCACTTCACAGGTGAGGCAATGCCTCACCCTGCTTCAGCTCTAGCTGGTAGGGCTGCACCAGCTGACCAGCACCGATTGCCTGGCACTCCCCAGTGCAATGAACCCGGTACCTCAGTTGAAAATGCAGAAATCACCCGTCTTCTGTGTCACTCATGCTGGGAGCTGGAGGCTGGAGCTCTTCCTATTCGGTCATCTTGGGCGTGCCCCTCTATTAATCATTTACTTCATAGGGTGATAAATATTCTTGTTGCCTCCATTTATTAAGTAGAATTTTCACAAAATCCTTGTTCAGTGAGTATATAATCCTATTTTACAGATGAGGAAAGACAGGACCAAGAAGGTCACAGAACAAGTAAGTCGTGGAATATGGTCTACCTATCAGTCTTTCTGCTATAACTTACTGATTGATTTGCAAACTATCTATTCTCATAATTCATTCCAGAGCATGATATGGAAATTGTTTAACCATACATGTAGTAGAAGGTGGGCACAGTTGGCTATTCAACTTGGGTTTCAGAAGGTAATACTTTAGGAAACTCCACCAGGGTCCACAGTTTGGTCTTTCTTATCCATGTGTCTGCAACTTAGTGAAGCAACACCTCTATATTAAAATTCATTACAAAGTAATGAGTGGTACTGAAATCAAGAGTTAATTAGAATATAATATAAAGAATCATCTAGTAGAGCAGGCTGCAGTGGCATTTGCCTGTAGTTCCAGCTACTCAGAAGACTAAGGCAGGAGGATCACTCAAGCCCAGGAGTTAGGGGATGTAGTGCACTCTTATGGCACCTGTGAATTGCCACACCAACGTGGGCAACATAGTGAAATCCTGTCTCTAAGAAAAGAAAAAAGAGTTATCTAGCATAAATTAGAATATTAGAATGTATTATATTATGAGATATTTCAAGTCAGTGAACGTATGATGGATTATTTAACATATTTAAGATATATTAGCATGTATATTTAACAATTTATTAATGATTTAGGAAAAGTAGTATATTACTATTCCAAATCAAAATACATTTTAGAAAAATTGAATATATAGGCATTTAAAAATATTAAGAATCATAAAAGCACTAGAATAAAATATAGATTGATATTTCTCAAGTGGAATAGTAAAGACAGAAATCATAAAGTTTAAAAGACTTGCAATCAAAAATACAATTTAAAAAGGGACAAACTGAGTAAAATATTTGTAGAAAAATGACAATAAAAGAGTTGCTATCCTTATATGCGAAAAAAGTTTGTGAAATTAAGAAACAACCCTCAGGTAAGATGAAGTCGTGAGATACTTTTCACATACTCACATCCTCCAACACACACACAAAACTTTCTGCTCCAAACATGTCAATAATTGATCAAATATTTTTAATATAATAAAAAATACATAGCTTTAATTTTTTTTAAAAAAAAAAAGGTAAAACATCATTGTAGTTCAAAGACATAACCAAATACCAAAGGAGCAAGTGGGGCTAAAGTCTTTTGGACTCTAGATCTGGACACAGGAGAGGAGATGGCTGAAGTGACATTCCTGTGAGAAAATGAAAACTCCAAGTGACCCACAGAGACCAGGGACCAACATTAAGTTCATTGCTTGGCAACTGGACAGAGATTAGGTTTTCTTTGTATACAAAGATAGACTTTTTAAAAAGATGTTGCCTTTATGCAAGGATATTGTTTTCATAAAAGTTTTTAATGAGGAAAATAAGAGAAAGCAGAGATGACCACCTTCCAGCTATAAATTGAACAAACCTAGTCATAATCTAAAATGGGACAGGAGCTTTAAACCTTGGATGTGACCTGGTTTAGGAGTGAAAGCTTCATGGAACTGAAAGGAGTCAACTCACAAATAACCTCAATATTATATTGAGAGAGGTAAATATTCAAGTAAGAGTGAAAAATGAAATAAAAATGTTCTAATCAAGATAAGTCTACATATTGCACTTTTGTTACACATGAAGAAAATCCATAAATACAGCCAAGAAAATAAACTAGATTAATTTATCTTGATAAAAAGAAAATAAAGCAATCCAAAAATGATTTTAAAATAAGTGTTATGTGGCATTTAGGGATAAAATAAAATTAAAGGGAAAAGGAAGAGAATATGAGAAATAAAATAATATGAAATATAAATGGATATAAATATAGTTATTAATTGAAATAGAGTATACTGAAATAAACTCTAAATAGAAGTCAAAGAGAAATTAATCAAAATGGAACACAGTAATAATGAATTTACCAAGAAAAGATCACAGTGAGACAAATACATCAAAAGTTATGAAAAAGCACTTACAATATTTTAATGAAAAACATTTTAATAAAAATTCCAACAGAAGAGAACAAAGGGAATGACAGGTTTATAACATTTAAAAATATAATGCTAAGACTATTTTATAAGAATGTGAATATTCACACCGAAAATGCATACTAAAAAACATAAAGACTACCAGATTACAAAAAGAGCTTTCTCACAAAGGGATGACTTCGACTCAAAGCAGACATGTCACTAGCAACAAAATATAGAAGGAAATTAGTCATAGATTCAAAGTAGCAAGTTAATAACTGTTAACCTAAAGTTCTTTATCTGACTAAGTTATTATTTTCAGTCAATGAAAAATAAATATACTTTTAGGCTTCCCATCTAAGAAACTTGATCACTCACAAAACTTTGCTGAAAGAATGATTAATAAGGGTCCCCACTAGAATGTTCATTATAACATTGTGTGTAGATGCAAATATTATAATGAACTGAAGTATCTATGGGCAGAAAAACAGATCTTACGAATACGGTATTAAACATTACATAGCAGTGAAAATGAATGAACTAAAACTTCACATAATCATGGTTTTCCTATTGAGATCTTAGAACAATTGCTCTAAAGTTAAAGATGGATTCTTTCAGAACTACAGGTAAATATTTCTCTGGGTTGAGTGCCCACATCAAAAACATCACTAACAATATAAGTACTGCGCATTAACTGATAGTGCAACTGGAGCTCCAAAAACATCAATAACAATAGTGAAAACAAATTAGTAAAATTCTAAGAGATTTATTGAGGATATGGCACATTGAAAATTATGTTTAGCCATGGCTAAATTTTTATAAAAAATTGGTGTTCTATTTTCAATATGTGGGCATATGAATACTAAGACATGTCATGTGGGTTGCTATCTGGGAAATATGAGTAATCATAATTCTTAAGCTTATAAGTTATTTGATTATAAGTTAAAAGCAAGCTTTTTAATTTCATTTTTGTGTTTAATCATGTAAAAATGATACATGAAATGAAAGTTTATTACATATTCAGAACTATGAAAGAAGCATATGAACATTCTGAAATGCCAGTAAAGCTGCCTTTAGTATTTAGCTTTGAGCTTTTTTTTTTTTTTAACCTAGGTTAAAAGAAAAGAAGTCAATCATGTAATTCTCACTATCAAAAAGGTAGAAGAATACCAGTGCCTCACCAGAGCAAAATTTTTCTGGTACTGAATTCTAAAGGAAGTTTTCTACATGATGCTCAATATAGGTAAAATTAAAAATGAGAATAATGTTAACAATGAAATGTGTGTAGAAAGTGTAATAGAGAGTTTTCAATATTGTTTCCTGTACTCATCTTAAAAAATGAAACAGAGAAAGGAAGAAAGGCAGATAGGAAGGTGAAGAGAGAGGGAGGAAGGGACGGAATGAAAGGAGAGGAACAAAGCAAAAAAAGGAATATAATTGTGCATTTTAAAATAATTACAAGAGGAAAAAGTCATACTCTTAAGGGATAGATCAGTGAAAGCAATTTTGCAAAACACTAGACTCCCACTGCCAAATATGCCCTGGTAGTCAGATTTAATTGAAGTATATTATTTAAAAACCATAGAGAAATAAAATGAGTAATCTTAATTCATATACCATAAATATCACTTGTTTTTTATATGAGCTGAAGAGTAGACAGTACAAAGCTATGACTGTTATTCAGGGTCAGTTATGTGAATATTTTTGTTGCTACTTAAAGTCAATTTTGTATGCTGCAGAAAGTACAAGAACGTGTAATAAAATAAAAGGAATTACAAAAACTGAGGAGACTATGGAGACTTTCTGCTGACGCAGATATCAAGCTTCTTCCAATACTGCTTATATATTTGGGAAAATATTCCAATGGAATACAACAATAAGACAAAAAACACATTTTCTTCTTATTCTTTTGACAGAGGCAATAATGAAGCTCAGGGGGTTATGTAAAAATGCACAAAGTGTGCCACATCTTTATCACTGTCTTTATTGCCAGGATACTCGATAATTAAAACTAAACTGATGGTCAGAACTGCTGTAAGAGTATCTCCAATTTCCCCTCATGAGTTTTGTCCGCAGTTGAGTTTTCTGCTTTAACTACAATATTCTGTCAGGGCTGCTTGTTTTGCATGACTGAATCTGACTGTAATAATCAGATATAGCACCCCAATCCCATTGCTGATACATCATAATATTAGAAGGTGATCTTCAACCTTTTGAATGAAAGCCAAGAACATTTTATTACACATGCTTAAATACAATGAACTATGTAGACTCTGAGATGAGTTCTGATAATCCATTCCCAGTTTACTCTCATGAGAAAATGCCTGGAATCCAGCTTACAAGGGATGTAAAGGACCTCTTCAAGGAGAACTACAAACCACTGCTCAGTGAAATCAAAGAGGACACAAACAAATGGAAGAACATACCATGCTCATGGATAGGAAGAATCAATATCGTGAAAATGGCCATACTCCCCAAGGTTATTTATAGATTCAATGCCATCCCCATCAAGCTACCAATGACTTTCTTCACAGAATTGGAAAAAACTGCTTTAAAGTTCATATGGAACCAAAAAAGAGCCCGCATTGCCAAGACAATCCTAAGTCAAAAGGACAAAGCTGGAGGCGTCACGCTACCTGACTTCAAACTATACTACACGGCTACAGTAACCAAAACAGCATGGTACTGGTACCAAAACAGAGATATAGACCAATGGAACAGAACAGAGTCCTCAGAAATAATACCGCACATCTACAGCCATCTGATCTTTGACAAACCTGAGAGAAACAAGAAATGGGGAAAGGATTCCCTATTTAATAAATGGTGCTGGGAAAATTGGCTAGCCATAAGTAGAAAGCTGAAACTGGATCCTTTCCTTACCCCTTATACGAAGATTAATTCAAGATGGATTAGAGACTTAAATGTTAGACCTAATACCATAAAAACCCTAGAAGAAAATCTAGGTAGTACCATTCAGGACATAGGCATGGGCAAGGACTTCATGTCTAAAACACCAAAAGCAACGGCAGCAAAAGCCATAATTGACAAATGGGATCTAATTAAACTAAAGAGCTTTTGCACAGCAAAAGAAACTACCATCAGAGTGAACAGGCAACCTACAGAATGGGAGAAAATTTTTGCAACCTACTCATCTGACAAAGGGCTAATTTCCAGAATCTACAAAGAACTCAAACAAATATACGAGAAAAAAACAAACAACCCCATCAAAAAGTGGGGAAAGGATATGAACAGACATTTCTCAAAAGAAGATATTCATACAGCCAACAGACACATGAAAAAATGCTCATCATCACTGGCCATCAGAGAAATGCAAATCAAAACCACAATGAGATACCATCTCACACCAGTTAGAATGGCAATCATTAAGAAGTCAGGAAACAACAGGTGTTGGAGAGGATGTGGAGAAATAGGAACACTTTTACACTGTTGGTGGGATTGTAAACTAGTTCAACCATTATGGAAAAGAGTATGGCAATTCCTCAAGGATCTAGAACTAGATGTACCATATGACCCAGCCATCCCACTACTGGGTATATACCCAAAGGATTATAAATTAGTCTACTACAAAGACACATGTACACGTATGTTTATTGCGGCACTATTCACAATAGCAAAGACTTGGAATCAACCCAAATGTCCATCTGTGACAGACTGGATTAAGAAAATGTGGCACATATACACCATGGAATACTATGCAGCCATAAAAAAGGATGAGTTTGCGTCCTTTGTAGGGACATGGATGCAGCTGGAAACCATCATTCTTAGCAAACTATCACAAGAAGAGAAAACCAAACACCGCATGTTCTCACTCATAGGTGGGAACTGAACAATGAGATCACTTGGACTCGGGAAGGGGAACATCACACACTGGGGTCTATCATGGGGAGGGGGGAGGGGGGAGGAGGGAGGGATTGCATTGGGGAGTTATACATGATATAAATGATGAATTGATGGGTGCTGAGAGTTGATGGGTGCAGCACACCAACATGGCATAAGTATACATAGTAACAAACCTGCACGTTATGCACATGTACCCTAGAACTTAAAGTATAATAAACAAAAAAAAAAAAAAAAAAAAAAAAAAAAAAAAAAAAAAAAAAAAAAAAAAAAAAAAAAAAAAAAAAAAAAAGAAATGTACAGATCCAGCAAGGAGAAAAAAAAAATAAAAAAATAAAAAAAAAATAAAAAGAAAAAAAAAAAAAAAAAAAAAAAAAAAAAAAAAAAAAAGAAAATGCCTGGAACACTTTACAGTGTGGTTAATGAAATGCTCTCCATTCTACAGCTCCTATTTCAAATTAAATGACATCTTATCCAATGTCCTTCCAAGCTGACAGTCTTTTTCCAGCTGTGCGAGCCCCTTTTTGCTCAATATTAAGTTCTTACTGAGTCAAGTTTGAGAACTGCTGTCATAGATTGTGTAAGAAATCCTTCCTAGTGTATTCCTAGTGTAGAAAGGATTTCCTACACAATCTATGACAGCAGTTCTCAAACTTGAGCAGACATCAGAATCAAAGATTCATTGAAACACACACTGTTGGGTATCACTCCTTTAGTTTTTTATTCTGTAGATCTGAGGTGGAGCCTAAGAACTTACATTGTTTACAAATCTTTAGATGATACTGATACCACTGCTCCAGGGACTACACTTTGAGTTCACAGAATGTGGACTGCCTACTCTATCAATTAACACAAATGGTTGCATTTTGATAGAGCTCTTGCCTCCCACTAATCTCAGAACTTTGTGTGCATGTTCTCACTATAGCTACATATTTCCTGTGAGATCAGTGTTTCCTGTCTTTGGGGGACAGAGAACTTAAAATTTTAAATGCCTAATTGCCAAGACAGAAACCTGCTGCTTGAAATTCAAGAAGCGAACTCCTCCTCAGCTATTCAGTACCATGGAACTTAAAATATTCAGCAATATCACCAAAAAGCTGTCCAAAAGCTGTCTGTCTCCCTTGAAAGCTCAAGGTTGGGATCAAGCTCTTCATACCCAACACAAAGTGGTTTGCATTGAATTTAAGAACAGAGGAAGAGAAATCTTCATTCGCCCACTAATTTATCCATTCAAGAAATGATTTCTATTATGTGAAAGCACTGAGCTTTGGCAAAAATGAAGAGATGAACAGGACATAAATGTCGCCTGCCTGTGTGGAGCAGACAGTGTAAGTGTAATAAACGTACTGTCAGAAGAAATAAAAAGAGCTATGGGAACATACAGCAATTAATTCTGACTTGCTTAGGAAAGCCCTTCCTCTGGAATGATGTTTCAGTTGAGACCTCAAAGAAGAGTGGAAGAAAGCTGCTCAAAAGTGGGCAGAGGAAACAGCACGCAGGTGAACCCAGAGTCAAAAGTGCTCAGTTGTGCTTTCTAAAAATGAAAGGTGTCACTGTAGTGGAGGATGGCAAGAAGAAAATATACAGATAGATAAGAAATAGAAATAAAAGCTCAGAGCAGCTAAAGAGCGAACGAGGAAGAACAGCATAAATTCAAGTTGAAGAAATCATCAAGAAACAAGTGGGGGCCTTGTCATCCCTGTCACTTTATCCTTGGGAATACCCTTGGGAATCTGGACTTTATCAGGAAGATGAGGAGACACAGAAATATGCAGAGTACACAGAATAGGATATTTGTTTTTATAAAAGCTTTCTGGCCGCTGTGTGGAGAATATGAAAGCACCACAGAGTTAAGGGAAGAGAGGTGTCACCTGAGTGGCCCTGCCTGCAGCTGAAGCAGCCATGAATGCATCATTATCCTGGACAAAGTTGTTTTGAGCCTACTTAGTACGTGTCTGCTGTAGACCTGAGGCAGGAGGTCCTCATCTTTATTGTAATTAGACTTAAGCCAAGTTTACTATTTCGGCCCTGAGTTTCTCATCATTGAAGTGGACATAATGGTATCTGCCATATTAGATGACAAACAAAATTCCCTGAGATAGGTTATCTGAAAGAGCTAAATATCTCATCAAAACCTATTCAATTAGTTCAAGTGTTTAGTGTGATTTGGCTATTTTATTACTGATAAAGATCATTTGGAAAATTCTGTCTCAGGGACAGGTAAACTTTGCTCATGATAGCAATCTTATTATCGGCTATAATAAATTCAGATTAAAACAACATTTCATAACACACATTAAAGTAATATTTCCAAAATGACACAGCCTATGCCATAGATTTTCAACTCCAGTGAACAAAAATATCCCCTTCCTTATTCTTCTGCCCCATCTCTCAACTACCTCCTTTTTCCCTAGTTCTAAATTAGTAATTCAAAAATATGATTATCTAAAATATTCTCCACAAAGAGTGGTTTTAAAAAAAAAACAGCAGTAACTTCACTATAGTCTCTTTTCTTTCCTTCACAGTTTTGAACAGTATACAAAAATAAACTCCAAAATATTTAAAGATCAAAAAACCAGATTCATTAGGGTAGAGTTTTAGCATAACTTTCACACTGAAGAGGTCCTTGTTTCTCTTTAAATTAAATAATTGTTAAATTAAGCAAAGTATCCATCATACTAGGAATATTGGCTAATAGAAGCTCCCTCATCCCGACAACAAAAAAGAATAAAGAAATTTTTGTCATACATAATATTGAAGATTTTTTAAAATTTACATTCTAGAGAGTTTGTAGTTCATACTGCTCTTTATAACAACTGTATGAGGCAAGTTACTCTAGAAAAGTATTATTATCTCAGTAAGCCAAGTCACAGAGGTATTAACCACCATACAGTAGGTGGAGAACTATATTACAAGTAATATAATAACAATAAACACAGCCATTATTGAGTATATACCATGCGCCACACACTGTACCTGATATTTTCTCATTTATCTCTTACAGCAATATATGGTGAAGGTAGTATTATTTCTATTTGTGTGCAAGGAAACAAACTTTAGAGATAAATCAACATTCTCAACATCGCAGTTATTGAGCAGTACAACCAGAAGTTGAACCTAAAGATGACTTCAAAGCCCACATTCTTAACCCACAGTGATTGCCTATTACACCATGCTGCCTCCTCTGATATCTAAATCATCTTATTAGAGCCAGTAAACCTTAGAGCCAAATTTGAAATCACTGATGACCACTCAACAAATAGTTTTATCTAATAAACGTATCACCTCTATCCAGACTCAAAAGTGCCTGGCATGAGAACAGAGAACAAGAAGCCTTACAGTCTCAGGACAGATGATCCTCACTTTTGAGGCCACTAAGTAACATTTGAAGCATAATAAGTGTCCATCTCTGTTGTTATGATCTAAATGTTTGTGTCTTTCCAAAATTTATATGGTGGAATCCTAACACCCAAGCCAGTGGTATTAGAAGGTGGGACCATTTGAGAGGTGACTAGGTCATGATGGCAGATCCCCTATGAATGAGATTAGTGCTGTTATAAAATAAGGCCAAGGGAGCTTGCTCACCCCTTCTACCATGTGAGGACACAGTGAGAAGGTGCCATTTATGAGGAAGTGGATCCTCACCAGATACATAATTTGCCTAAGCCTTGATCTTGGACTTGCCAGTCTCCAGAACCATTGAAAATAAATTTTGGTTGTTGGTAAGCTGCCCAGCTAAGGTATCTGTTACAGAAACTCAAAATGGACTCAGACAGCTGCCACAGCACCTATTTTTCCTCTTTTTATTTTCTATTTTCTGGCCATAGTGCCATCTCTTCTTTTCTTCTTCTTGCTTTTCACACCCTCCCAACATACCCTGTAATTCTACCATTGCCAACCACTGTGTTAGATACTCTAGAGAAAAACAAAATCAGAATACAGAGTTTGTTAATCCTATTCCAGAGCTTGCATACTCGAGCAATTTGACACTGATTTAGATTTGTGTGATTTAAATTTGTGCTCATTCAGGAAGGGCTTGACCTGATGACCACTCTGGCAATCACAGGATCTGCTAAACATATGAAGAGTAAAAATATGATAATTGATAGTGTCCAGCCTGCAGAAGAGGATTGTTTTCAAGCTTCAAAACACCCATTATTAGCAAGTTTTTTATCTGCTGAATTATTTATCATCTCGTGTTTTTTATTATATCAAATGTTTAAAATTAGTCCTCTAAGACTCTAACTTCACAAATTCAGATTGGCATTTATTATCCACTGCTCCAACATTTGTCCCCTTTTGGTTATTACAATTTATGCTGCTTCTATCTTACACTGCCACAGTAGGTCATGACTAATTTTGGAGAAATGCATGGGTAAAAATGATTCTGGGGTCAAATAAGTTTAGAAACTCTAATTCAAACATGAATTAAAGAGGGCTTTTTATTGTAAAATTTATCAGGCGCTTAAAATATCAGTGTGTACCATCATTCTCCAAAAAGGACATATTTTACTAGTTTTGCAAACGTCATTGGCCACAAGGGGGAAAAAATTAAATAGTACTTTGAGAGATTGATATTTCACAGAATACACTTAAGAAATGCTGCCTAGTCCGGCCACAGTGGCTCACGCTTGTAATCCCAGCACTTTGGGAGGCATAGGCTGGTGGATCACGAGGTCAGGAGTTCGAGACCAGGCTGGCCAACACATTGAAACCCCATCTCTACTAAAAAACACAAAAATTAGCTAGGCGTGGTGGCAGGCGCCTGTAATCCCAGCTACTTGGGAGATTGAGGCAGGAGAATTGCTGGAACCCGGGAGGCAGAAGCGACAGTGAGCTGAAATCACGCTACTGCACTCCAGCCTGGGTGACAGAGCTAGACTCCGTCTCAAAAAAAGAAGAAAAGAAATGCTGCCTAGAGAATTATCATTGGTGATGATAAACATAATAATCATTATGAGTCCCCAAAGTTTTCTCAGGATCTCCCACCAGAGATTCTTGAGAACATGTGTAAACTGCCAATGATATTCATTGTTCTATGTTCTCTGCAGATTCATTTACCTCTGTCTTTGTCCATTTTCTTTTGTTTATAACAGAATACCTGAAACTGAGTAGTTTATAAAGAAAATAATGTATTTCTTACAGTTATGAAGGCCGGTAAGACAAGGTAGAGAGTCCGCATCTGGTGAAGGCCTTCTTGTTAGTGGGCACTCTGCTAAATCCCAAGGCAGTGAAGGTCGTGACGTGATAAGGGGGCTGGGCCTGCCAGCTCAAATCTCTCTTTATCTTCTTTTAAAACTGCCAGTTCCATTCTCATGATAACCTACTAATCCATTAACCCATTAATGAAGTAATCCATTCATGAGGGCAGAGCTCTCATAATCCAACTACCCCTTAAAGGCCCTACCTTTCAATACTGCCACATTGGGGATCATGTTTTCAACATACGAAATTAGGACCACATTCAAACCATAGCAACCTCTTAGGGCAAGCTCAGGAATTTTTTTTAACGTCAAGAGGCAGGAGGGTAGTAGAGACCTTAAGTAGTCCTGTAGTTTTTATCTTAGGACTGAATATTGCCTTAGACTCTAAGGATCAGACAAGGCAGAAGATTCTGAGGGAATAATAGAGATTAAAAAGAAAAAGAGGCCGGGCGCGGTGGCTCAAGGCTGTAATTCCAGCACTTTGGGAGGCCGAGACGGGCGGATCACGAGGTCAGGAGATCCAGACCATCCTGGCTAACACGGTGAAACCCCGTCTCTACTAAAAAAAAAAAAAATACAAAACACTAGGGGGGCGAGGTGGCGGGCGTCTGCAGTCCCAGCTGCTCGGGAGGCTGAGGCAGGAGAATGGTGTCAACTCGGGAGGCGGAGCTTGCAGTGAGCTGAGATCCGGCCACTGCACTCCAGCCTGGGCGACAGAGCGAGACTCCGTCTCATCAAAAAAAAAAAAAAAAAGTAAAAGAACACACTTGTGAGGAGGCAGTGGTGAAAAGAGGATGGGAGAGGTGTATTTGATGCTATGTACCATTTACACTTATTTATTTATGTATTTTGAATAGATTTATACTTACAAATAGTACCAGATTCAAAATATACAAAGAAGTGCATAGTGAAAAGTAAGTCTTTCTTCCCCATTTCCTCCAGTTACCCTGTTTCCTGTTCCCCTTACAAGAGTTATCAACTATTACTACTTTGTTGTGTATCCCTCCAGAGATACTCTGTTTTAAGCAAGTCAACAGAAGATTGGGGGGGAGAGAGAGAGAGATAATAGATAAGATTACATAGATATATAAACAGATTAGACAGATGATAGATAGATAGATAGATAGATAGATAGATAGATAGATAGATAGACAGATTATTCTGGTCTACTCAAGGCGGTTCCAAGTGATGGCTATTGTTACAGATTAATTATTAATAGCACTCTCTTTGATTCTGAAAAACACCCTGTTTGGACATATTTATGTACAAATATGCATACAATTTAGTCACACAAAAGGTAGCTACTGTATCCACTGTTCAGAAAATTGCTTTGTTGCTTCTTTTCATTTAACGGTGTGTTTTGACAATGTACCTGAAAAAGAAAATATTGAGCTACCTCTTTTATTTTTGTAGCTGTGTAAAATAATATTACCCACTGCATAGGTGTATCATAATTTTTTAGCCAGTCTTCCTTTGATGGATTTAAGTTATTTCTAATCTTTGATTCTTATAATGGTAAAATTCATTTATTTGTGTATGGGTCATTTTACACAGATACAAGTATATATGTAAGGTAAGTACCTAGGGATAAAGTTGCTGAGTTAACTTTGATAAATGCTGTGAAATTACCTTCTATAGAAGTTGTAAACAATGACACACCTAATTAGCCTTATGTGAAAGTGGCTTTCACCTATACTCACTAATACAGTGTTAGCAAATGTTTTTTCTTTACCTACTTGTTGAAAATGGTGTATTAATAGTTATAACTTGCATTTCTCTTAGTATGAGTGAAGTTGTACATCTTTTCAGATATTTGCGAGACATTTTCAATATTTATTCCTTTTAACTGTTTACATCCTTGACAAATTTTCTTACTGATTTGTAAGAGCTTATTTTTGAAAGAAATCTACATTTGGTGATGAGTTAAAAACATTTGCCTTAGTTCGTTCCTTGCTTTTGATTCTGCTTCTGGTATTTTTTTTTGAATTAGTATTTGTATATATTAGAATTATTTTCTTCTATGGCTCCTGGGGTTTGTGTCGTATTTAGAAAGGTCTACCCCACTCTAATATTATGAAATGTTATCTCCTATTTTTGTGGTGCTTTCATGTTCCAATAATTTTAATATAATATATAACATTTACATGTACTAAATATTACAGAAAAACTGAGTGCTTAAAAATTTAAATATATGAGATATTAAAGAAAACTTGGGAAACAAAAGTAATAAAAGCAGACTAGCCCTATAAGATATTCTAATACATTACAACTAGGAACTGGCATGGGCCAGACCAATCAAACAGAATAAAAAGTCTAGAAACAGATTTAGAGCCTAGAAAATTTTATGATTTTTTAAAATGTTCTAAGAAAAATCTAGAAAACAGTAAAATTATTTAATATATAATGGAGTTGGTGTTTCAACTTAGTGGTAGTAAACCGGGTATTTAATTAAGAGTGGAGGTCAGTCGGGTAAAAATGGGAAAAATAAGCTGATACCAACCCAAAAAAATTTAAACTGCAACTACAAAAGTTTTAGAAAAAATAATAATGTTTGTGTATGTATGTGTACATATACACACACATCATCTTAGCTAGACAGGCGTTTAGCTTTTTGAAATCATGGAGTGAAAGATTATTAAATTTGATCTTTTTAACAGTTCTATTGAGGTATAATTTATATATAAAGAACTGCACAGGTCTAATGTGTATAATGTGATGGGCTTGGGCTTAATGCGAACACTACAATACCATTACCACAATCAGAGTAATAGATATATCCAACACTTTCCAAAGTTCCCTTTTTGTTTTTTTGTTGCCTGTTTGTTTTGTTTTGTTTTGTTTATTTATGATTAGAACACTACATAAGATCTGGCTTCTTAATACATTTTGAATTTCACACTAACCATTGTTAACTATAGGCACTGTTTTACCGCAGATCTCTAGAACTTATTCAGCTAGTATAATTGAAACTTTATAACCATTTAACAACTCCTCATTTTCCCCATTCCCCCAGTCTGGGGAAACCACTATTGAATTCTCTGCTTCTATGAGTTTGACAATTTTAGATGCCTTATGTAAGTGAAATCATGCAACATTTGTTTTTCTGTAACTGGCTTATTTCACTTAGCATAATGTCCTCTAGGTTCATCCATGTTGCCACAAATGGCAGGGTTTCCTACTTTTTTAAGGCTGTAAAATATTTCATTGTATGTATATACTGTAGCATATTTTCTTTATCCATTTGTCTGTCTATGGATATGTCCATTGTTTCCATATATTGACTATTGTGAAAAATGTTACAATGAACATAGGAGTGAAGATATCTCTTTATCATCCAGATTTTAATTATTTTGTATATCTACCCAGATATAAGATTGTTATGTCATATGGTAAATTTATTTTTAATTTTTCGAGGAACCTCCATACTGTTTTCCATAGCTGCTGGTCCAGTTTATATTCACACTAAGAGTATTTAAGGGTTCTAATTTCTCCACATCCTTACCAACACCTGTAGCCTTTGCTTTTTTATAGTAACCATCCTAGCAGGTGAGATATCTCATTGTAGTTTTGACTTGCATTTCTCTGCTTATTAGTGATTTTGACCATATTTTAATATACCTGTTGGCCATTTGTATGTATTCTTTAGAGGAATGTCTGTTCAAGTATTTTGCTCATTTTAAAATTGGGTTCTTTGCTATTGAATTGAAGGAGTCCTTTACATTTTTTGGATATTAACTCTTCATCAGATACACTGTTAGCAAATATTTTCTTCCATTCTGTAGGGTGCCTTTTCACTCTGTTCATTGTGTCCTTTGCTGTGCAGAAACTACTGGTGGGAAAGTAAAATGGTGCAGCCACTAAGGAAAACAGTATGGAAACTCTTCAGAATATAAAAACAGAATTACCATATGATCTATAATTTCCATTGCTGGTGTATATCAAAAAGAACTGAAAGCATGTTCTCAAAGATATATTTGTACAGACATATTCATAACAGCATTATTCATAATGGTCAAAAGGTGGAAGTCACCCAAGTGTTCACTGTCAGACAAATGGCTAAACAAAATATGATATATCCATACAAATGGAATATTATTCAGCCTTAAAAAGGAAAGGAATTCTGTGCATGCTACAAAATGAAATAAACCAGTCACAAAACATAAATGCTGTATGATTCCACTTCTTTAAATCATCTAGAGTAGTCAAATTTATAGAAACAGAAAGTGGAATGGTGGTTATCAGAGGCTGCAGTTTGTGTGTTTTATTTATGGGAGATGAGGACATTTTGTTTAATGAGTATGGAGTTTTAGTTTTATAAAATAAAATATCCTGGAGATTGGTTGCACAACAGTGTGAGTATACTTAAAACTACTGAACTGCATACTTAAAAATGGTTAAGATCACAAATGTTATGTGTATTTTCCTACAATTAAAAACAAAAAACAAAAAATGAAATAGCAGAATTCTACTAGATATCTATCATGTTGGTAAAAACAAAGTCTTGGTGATAGTGTAGGGAAGTGCATACTCCTGTATACTGTTGATACGAGTATAAATTGTACTCTTGAAAAAAAGAAAACTTTTAATATATATTAAAATTTTAAACACGTATGCCTTTTTAGAATTTTTTTCCTAGATATGCTTAGCACTTCTGCTTTTTATAATTGTTCCCTAAATATGCATAGTAATTCCAGTTCTCAATGATAAATGTAGAAGGCATTCATTTCAGTACTGTTTGTTAGAATTAAAGTTTCTAATGAAAGATTAGAAACTGTACATACTCATCAGCACAAGATTGGTTACATAAATATGGTACACTTAGGCAACTGAATTTCATACAACTTCGAAAACAAGGAGTATGGCTGGGCATGATGGCTCATGCCTAAAATCTCAGTGCTTTAGAGGGTCAAACCAGGAAGATCACTTGAGACTAGGAGTTCAAGACCAGCCTGGGCAACATAGCAACACCATCTCTACAAAAAATTTAAATGTTTTGCTGGTGGAAGGTCTGGCTTTGATGTTGATGGCTGTTGATGGCTGCTGACTGATTAGGGTGGTGGTTGCTGAACGCTGGGGTGGCTGTAGCAATTTCTTAAAACAAGACAACAATGAAGTTTGCTGCCACAATCAACTCTTCCTTTCACAAAAGATTTCTCTTTAGCATGTGATGCTGTTTGATAACATTTTACCTACAGTACATCTTCTTTCAAAGTTTGAGTCGGTCCTCTCACACCCTGCCATTGCTTTATCAACTCAGTTTATGTACTATTCTAAATCCTTTGTTGACATTTCAACAATGCTCACAGTATCTTCAGAAGTAAATTCCATCTCAAGAAACCATTTTCTTTGCTTATCCATAAGAAGCAACTCCTAATTCATTAAAATTTTATCATGAGATTGCAGCAATTCAGTGACATCTTCAGGCTCCACTTCTAATTACAGTTCTCTTGCTATTTCTTCCATATTTGCAGTTACTTCCTCCACAGAAGTAGTTCAACCCCTCAAAGTCATCCATGAGGGTTCAAATCAGCTTCTAAATTCTTACTAATGTGGATATTTTGACCTCCTCCCATGAGTCACAAATGTTTTTAATGGCATCTAGAATCTTTTTCAGTGAGTTTTCAATTGACTTTGCTCAGATTCATCAGAGGAGTCACTATCTGTGACAGCTATAGCCTTATGAAATGCATTTATTAAATCACAAGGCTTGAAAGTTGAAATTACTTTTTGACCCATGGGCTGCAGAATGGATATTGAGTTAACAGGCATGAAAACATTAATTACATTGTACATCTTCACTAGAGCTCTTGGGTGACAAAGTATATTGTCAGTGGGCAGTAATATTTTGAAAGCCATCTTTTTATCTAAGCAGTACATCTCAATAGAGGGCTTAAAATATTCAGTAAACCAGGCTGTAAACAGTTATGCTGTGATCCAGCCTTTGTTGTTCGATTTATAGAGCTCAGGAAAAGTAGATTTAGCATCATTCTTAGGGGCCCTAGAATTTGCAGAATGATAAATGAACAATGGCTTCAACTTAACATCACATGCTTCATTAGACCCTAAGAAAAGAGTCAGTCTATCCTTTGAAGCTTTGAAATCAGGCATTACTCTCCTCTGGAGCTATGAAAGTCCTAGATGGAATCTTCTTCCAATAGAGGGCTGTTTTGTTTCCATTGAAAATCTGTTTAGTGTAGCCACCTTCATTAATTATCTTAGCTAGATCCCATTTGTCTATTTTTGTTTGGATTGCATTTCCTTCCCTCCTTCCTTCCTTTCTTCCTTCCTTCCTTCCTTCCTCCCTTCCTTCCTTCTTTCCTTTCTTCCTTTCTTTTTATTTTCTCTTTTTCTTGACTGAGTCTCTCTCTGTCACCCAGGCTGACGTACAGTGGAGTGATCTCAGCTCACTGTGACCTCAACCTCCCAGATTCAAGCAATTCTCCGGCCTCAGCCTCCCAAGTAGTGGGACTACAGGTGCATGTCACAATGCCCGGCTAATTTTTGTGTTTTTAGTAGAGACTGTGTTTCACCATGTTGGCCAGGCTGATCTTGAACTCCTGACCTCAAGTGATCTGCCTGCCTTGGCCTCACAAAGTGCTGGGATTACAGGCATGAGTCACCACACCCAGCCTATATTTGCTTTTGAGGTCTTAGTCATGAATTCTTTGCCTGGACCAATGTCCAGAAGATTTATTCCTAGATTTTCTTCTAGAATTTTTGTAGTTTCAGGTCTTACAGTTAATTCTTTAATTGATCTTGAGTTAATTTTTGTATAAGGTGAAATACATTGGTCCAGTTTTATTCTTCTGCATATGGCTATCCAATTTTTCCAGTACCATTAACTTCTTATAATTCATACATTCACTGGAACAGCACTTTTAATTTCCTTTAAGAACTTTATATTCACAATTTGGCTGTTTGGCAGATGGGGCCTATCTCAACTGTCAGCTTTAGACATGCCTTCCTCACTAAGTTTAATCATTTCTAGTTTTGAAATTAAAGTGAAAGACATGCAACTCTTTCTTTCACTTGAACATTGAGAGGTACATGTAGGGTTGTAATTAGCCTAATTCCAATATTGTTGTGTTTTAGCGAATAGGGAGGCTGGAGGAAAGAGAGAGAGATGGGGGAAAGACCAGTCAGCGGAGCAGTCAGAACACAAACATTTATTGTTTTCCATGTTATATGGTTCAATATGATGCCACAAAACAATTATGATAGTAACACCAAAAATCATTAACTATAGATCACCATAACAGATATAATCATAACGAAAAAATTTGAAATATTGCAAGAATTACCAAACTCTGACATAGAGACACAAAGTGAGCACATACTGTTGGAAAAATTGTGCAGACAGACTTGCTAGATGTAGGGTTGCCACAAATCTTTAATTTTTAAAAAAAACATAATATCTGTGAAGTACAAGAAAGCAAAATTCAGGTCTTTGCTTGAAACAAAGACACAAAACAAGGTATGTCTGTGTAAGTCTATTCAAACATAAATAAATGAAATGGTACATAAACATCAAATACACCTCTACTCCCCTCCTCACCACTGCCTCCTCATAGTCTGTTCTCTCACCTTTTGATCCCCATAATACCCAGGAAAATTCTGCTTTTCTTCTGAGATCCCCATCTTTGGGGACTGAAGCAACATTCAGTTCCTTAACTTACAGGACCATTTAAGATCTCTAGTACCTTCCAAAATTTGCCCTAGGAGGTGAATTGATTTGCAAAGAGGGTAGGATGAGGGTTTTACTCTACTCTGTCTTAACTTTTAACTTTCTATAATCTGAACACGTTATTAGGTTTTTGTGCATGATGAACAATATATTAGATAATACTACATGGAAATTTCCTAGCAAAGCTCTGACACATGGTAGACTCCCTAGAAATTTTTTTTGGAAGTGAATTAAAGGTTATATGTATATGTACATAGATGCTGGTTTTGGCAAGTTTTTTAGAGAAAAACTTAGTTACTTGCTTTTGTTTTTTACGAAGTTGATACTTCCTGTTGTGACCGCCACTGAATTTAGTCTCTCAGACTGCCCAATAGAAGTGGGGGAAGGATGTTGCTTACTATGTAAGATTGCTCTAAAATCAAGGCACTAATAAAATACATTTGGTACCTCTATACAATGACTCACCGTGCAGCCATTAAAAAGGTTTATATACATATCTGTAACCAAGAAGATGTTCAAGATCTTAACATCTTGATATTAAAAAAAAAATAAAGTTGCTGAAAGCTATGTTTAGCTGAGTTCCATTTGTTTTCAATCTAGATCTTATCTCTGGAGCCAGCGGTCCCCAACCATTTTGGCACCAGGGACAGGTTTTGTGGAAGACAATTTTTCCAAGGCAAGGTGGATAGTTTCGGGATGATTCAAGTGCATTGTATTATTGTGCACTGTATTTCTATTATTATTGTTACATTGTAATATATAATGAAATAATTGTACAACTCACCATAATGTAGAATCAGTGGAAGCCCTGAGCTTGTTTTCCTGCAACTAGACGGTCCCATCTGGGGCTGATGGGAAACAGTGACAGGTCATCAGTCATTAGATTCTCATAAGGAGTACACAACCTAGATCCCTCAAATGCGCGGTGCACAATCGGGTTTACGCTCCTACAAGAATCTCATGCTGCCACTGATCTGATAGGAGGCAGAGATCAGGCAGTAATGCGAGACATGGGAAACAGCTGTAAATATATATGAAGCTTTGCTTACTCACCCACCACACACCTCCTGCTGTGCAGCCCAGTTCCCAACAGGCCATAGACCAGTACAGATCCATGGCCTTTGGGCTGCGGACCCCTGCTATGGGCACACACATACATAGATATTTTCTAAAAGCACATACCAAAAAGATATCAGAGGTCATTAAGCCGTGGGGAATAGCATCAGAAATGTGAATTAGAGAATGTGAAAGGAAATTTGTTATTTTTATTTGTATGTTTAGGTCCTAATTTGTTACTGTGAGAGGAATGATTATTTTTATACTTAAAAATGTTTTAAGTAAAATTTATTTTTTTTAATTAAAAAGCTACATTTTGGTTCACAGACTAGAAGAAAAAAAAAGAGAATCTGCAAATCCTAGAGCTTAGAAATGAAGAAGGGCTTTAAAGTCTATCCCTCCACATGATACTTAAGTCACTTTCCTGCTAAGAAACTACAGCTTCTAGAGCAGTCAGTCCTATTCTTCTATGGTTCCGAATTTGAGAAATTTCATTCTTCTTATTAATCAATATCAGTCACTCTGTTTTTCCCATGTATTAGTTCTAGTTCTACCCAGTAGGCTTACTGTAAAAAGCTTTTTTAATTAAAAATGAAAAAAATTGGAAACTTTTTTGAATATTTGAAGGAAATGAGCATTTCCTTAGAGTTTCTTCTTTATCAGCTATAAAATTTTCAATCAAAGGGCATTTTTACTTTTCAATTTCTTCAGCTCCTTCTCCGTCCCAACCTCTACTCTCCAAATACCACTGAGAGAGGAGCTCAGGGATCTAAGTCAGCAGTATGTCTACATCACAGTTACCAAGCTATTGCCATTGTCAGGTGGACTAAGGTCATTATTATTGGGTGAGTTTGTCTGCCTCTCTTCCCTTGGGATAATAAATCCACTCCCTAGAAATTCTTCACCAGTTAGATTAATAGTGGCCAGATTCATCAGGTCATAAGACGTGGTGAGTCAGTATATTTGACAAAATTTAGCCATAGGGTATGACAACACTTCATTTCATTCCCCCTGCCCAAGTTACTATGTTAAACAAAAATATTTTAGATGCTTCACTTAAGTTCGAATCATTACGTTTATCAAATTTTGTTGGTTTTGTAACCCTAATGATAGAAATGTAAAGATGCTTAAATCTTATAAATTTTAAATCCTACTGAACCTTGCTGACTCTTAAGGATCATGATTCTCTTTTGTAAGTTTTACAAACAAACTTTTTACAAAATAAATTCAACAAAATCAAATGAAACGAAAGAGTCAATTAAGATAAGAGCAGAAAAGAGATCACTGGATTCCGTGGTTAGGGATCAGTATTTTCCGAGACCAAGAAATTTCACTAGGGGAGTATGGTGGTAGTCCTAAAACTTGCTTACTCAATGCTCAAGAGATGCCAAGGAAAGATTCTTCTCCTGAGAAACCAATTTTGAAGGGAAGGAATCATAGTTTGATGGTTAGAGAAAATGTTTGTCTGTTGATTTGATGGGAAATATCAAATAATTATATATTGTAGATTATAGGAGAGAAGCCAATAAGGGGAAAAGAGAACAACAAGCAGAGAAAACAACTAAAGAAGGGCTTGTCTGGTACTACAAGTCAAGAAAACAGCCTTGAACAGAAGAAACCGTTTTATTTCCAGGAGCTAGGATGGAGAATGGGAGTGAGAATGATGAGGTAGATGATTTGTTTCTAGGAATAACTAATTTAATGCAAGTCTAAATTCACTTTGGGCTTTAGGCCTCCTATTGATAATTCTATAGGTTCCTTTATATATATCCTTATATGGTCTTGTTTCCCTCTTCCACATATATTCTTATCAAGAAGAGTAAATTTTTTCTTCAGAATGAAGCAGGAAGATAAGAATTTTAACACTGACCACTCCAAAGGCAATGAAGGCAAATGAAGTTAAATATTAGAATATGGAATCATATAGACAGTGGAATCTAATATAATTGAAGCTTAATCTTAGAAAAACCTATTTCCTTAATATATACCATGTAGATGTTCCTAAACTGGATTATACTGGGAAATAAATCAGTTATACTCCCTCCATCTCATCCAAAACAATGCAAACAATATAGCAAGATCCACATTCTCAACCTACAGTCTCTTGCTATCAAAACAAGAGGCAGTTGAGTCTGCAGAGTTTTGTCTCTCTATATGCAGTACCTGAGCTGACCCATCTCACTGACTGTGGAGGCAACTCAGGAATGCTGCTCACAAGTATCACTCCAGGACTTCTGATCTAGGGGTAAAGCAAAGCAACAGATTCCATTGAGTAGAAAACAGCAAACAAATTAGCTGAGATGCTTCACGAAAATCTTTAATAATGGAATAAGATCCTGGTCAGTGGTCTGGGATCTAGTAAGCAGCACCACGACATATGGCTTGCTGAGGACCACCCAGCAGACCCTAAATAGGGGAATCCCTGGCAGTAGACAAGTTTCTAGCCCCTTTAAGTAGAATATCAGAGATAGGTAGAACATTAGAACTCCAGGGTTGTTGGAAGACATTCAACCAGCTATGAAATAATGTCAAGTAATAATCATCAATTTGTTCAAGGATACAAACTTCAGTCCTCAAATGAAAGGGAAAAACAAGTAGATCCAAGATGTTTGTAGTGTGAGGCTTAGGGTTAAGAACTATGGGAAGTAGGAGAAGACAAAAATTCAGTCCTAGGACTTGAGAGAAGTAGGTCCATGACCTGAATGAAGATGTGTAGTACCATAACTTGGATTATTGTTCTCCATGTCTGACATGGTTTGACTTAATTCTAAGACATTCCAAATGACATGGATCAGCTAAGGGTGCTGATGAGTGTCAAACTCCAGGCAGGAGAGCTCTGGAACATTTGTTCTTAACCAAATCTCAACAGATCTGCATTAAGGAGATTCTGCTTTTGACAGAACTCCAATTAGTTAACTATGTGTTAATCTAGGCCATAGAATACCTCACTGTGGTCTATATGGGAGGTACACAGGAAAACATATGCACCTCATGAATGAGTCCCTTTTAAGTCCCACAGAACTAAATTCTGGGGCTCTAATTAGCTCTCATTATTAACAACAACTACATGTTACAGAGTGAGCAGAAAGTGATCTTTACATTGGAGATAAGCCAAATTAGGAAAGAGTGGGAAACAGTGTGAATAGTGAATACTTCTTGGCTTCACCAATACTCCTTGTTTTCAACTTTTCACTCCATAAGCTTTTAACTAAGCAGTGAAGGAGGAATGTAACTGTGTATTACATGTTGCCAAAACATCAGTAACAACAAGCCTGGTTTAACTTTTGGAAATCACACAGAATTACAAAATTGAACACCCACGGAGCTCATCAGGAACACTAACCCAGACAGGATAACTGGAATTCCTGTTTTTCTCTTTTAGCCAACACCTAAACCTTGCTGCTGATGACTCCTTGCCAAGATTATCAAGCTGAACCCACCCCATCTTTCTGGTGCTCATCCCTGCATCTTCAAAGTTATTCAGTACTTTCTGTTGTTATGCTGGTGTGCATTACACAGAATGTTTAGTCCACTGAGAAAGAGTTATCTGTGAAGTAGAAATTCACATTTCCATTAAACTGCGGGATGGGCAGGGAATTGGTTATATCAGCACATTACTAGGGTCTCATCTATTGCTTCAACATACTTTTCATTACCCTGATTATTCTTCCAATCTGGTGCTTGCTATCTAAGACTGAATCCTCTCTGGGTCTTCTCAGAACTTTTGGTTCTAGTTTCTGGGATTTCCCTGGTCCTGAATCATGTTCTACCTAATTAAAAAAATTGTTCCTATGAGTTCTTTATCACCATGGGAGAAGGCTTTTCCCTAGAGTTAACAGAATGTGAATCAGAACTGGGTAAATCCCTCTGGATTGTATTTTTATCTACCCATTTTTTGAGTATGTTATTTTTTAAACCCCACAAACATGGAAAAATGAAACTTTTGCCAGCATTGTCAGGAATGGAGCTGAGTTTGGGTGGTGGCAGAGCAAACAGGTTAATGTGAGGGAGAGAAGAATCAAGAAGTTTCATGAGTTTCATAGGATTGCCCAACTAGACAAGACTTCATGACTTCACTTAACTTATTCATCAAAGATCCCAGCATCTGAACCTCCTGAACATGTTGCAAAATTCCTGTTGTTGCCCCCACCTTGCTGAATGTATAAGAATAATTTATATTTGATAGAGTGCATTTCTTCCTCATTTCTCCATTTAACGAACGAGATACTGACTTTCCTCAAAACTAAGAGCTTCCAGGGCTTTCTGCTCTTAGACAGACGTTTTGAATGACCTACTAATGCTTATCAAGCTTTTTACAGGCCTGTATGGGCATTTTGTTAAAATGTAGGTTCTGATTCAGTGGTCCTGTGTGGGGCCTGAAATTCTTCATTTCTAACAAATAGTTTTTTGCTGCTGATCCACATACCACATGTTGATTAGGAAGGCCTTAAACTAGTCTTAATGTTAAAAGAAGTCACAACAAGCAATGTCATTAAGACTATGTGCAAACGTGTGTGAACATAGAGAATAAAGGGTAGGATACATAGCCATATAATGAAAAGCTCTGTGGAATACACAGAAGCAGAATAGCATTTTGGTTAAAAGAATGAAGTCTGGAATCTGACAAACTTTATTTCAAGCTACCAGCTCCATCACTCACAATCTATATAACCTTAGAAAAGTAACTTAATATTGCTAAGCTTCTGTTCTTTCAACAATTAAGGGTAGCAATAATAGGCTGAACCTATGATATTGACATTTTTATAAGTGGGAAATGTTCAACTGCGGGCTGTTTCATGCATTTTGATTTAATAGTACCACTTACTGGAGCAATTGTAAACATTAAAATAGATAGCACATGAGAGGATCATAGCACATTGCCAGGCACAGAATTAAAACACAATACATTCTAGTATGTATACCTTTATTCTGAGTCATGTTTGTATATGTGTACTTCTAAATATGAAAATGGGAAGCAAGTGGATATTTTTGTCCTTTACTATCTGAAGATTTCTTGGATTTTTTTCCTTTTCTTCTCCTCCCCATATTAATATTACCTTGTAGCAAAATCACTAGCCCTGGAGGGAGACTGCTTGAATTCCAATCCACCAGGTATCAGCTGTATAACTTTTAGAAAGTTACTTAATTTTCCTATGCCTCAATTTTCTCATCTGTAAAATGGGAGATTTAATAGTATTTACCTCAGGATTGTTGTGACATTGAGAGGTGACAAAGTGCTAGCAGCCCTCGCTCGCTCTCGGCGCTTCCTTGGCCTCGGCGTGTACTCTGGCCGCGCCTGAGGAGCCCTTCAGCCCGCCGCTGCACTGTGAGAGCCCCTCTCTGGGCTGGCCGAGGCCAGAGTCCGCTCCCTCTGCTTGCGGGGAGGTGTGGAGGGAGAGACCCTGGCGGGAACCCCGGCTGCGCGCAGCGCTCATGGGCCAGCGCGAGTTCCGGGTGCGCGCGGGCTCCTCGGCCCCCGCACTCGGAGCAGCCGGCTGGCGCCGCTGCCCCGGGCAATAAGGGGCTTAGCACTCGGGCCAGCAGCTGCGGAGGGTGCGTCGGATCCCCCAGCACTGCGGCCCGCAGGCGGTGCGATGGAATTCTCGCTAGGCCTCCGCCGCCTCCCACGCGGGGCAGGGCTCGGGACGTGCAGCCCGCCATGCTAGAGCCGCCTGTAAAAGCTATAACACTCACCGCGAAGGTCTGCAGCTTCACTCCTGAAGCCAGTGAGACCACGAAACCACCAGAAGGAAGAAACTCCGGACACATCTGAACATGTGAAGGAACAAACTCGGGACACAGCATCTTTAAGAACTGTAGCACTCATTGCGAGTGTCCGTGGCTTCATTCTTGAAGTCAGCGAGACCAAGAACTCACCAGTTCCGGACACAATATTAAATGAGTCAATATGCATAAACTAAATACAGCAGAGCTTGGCACATAATAAATGTTATGTAAGTGTTTGGTGATGAAAGGATGGATAAGATAGATAGATGGATACTCCACCTCTGATTAGCTAACTATTCTTCCTAAAATAACTTGTTGATAATCGATCAATTCTAATGAAATAATAGTTACTAAACAATAAAACAACTGGTTAATAATCAATAAAACCAGTAAGAGTTTAATGTTTTTCCCTTTTCTCTGGCTCCTTTTTTTATTTTTATTTATTTTCATTTTTATTTCTTTTTTGAGACGAAGTTTTGCTCTTGTTGCCCAGGCTGGAGTGTAGTGGCGCCATCTGGGCTCACTCCAACCTCTGCCTCCCAGGTTCAAGCGTAGGGGGGTCCTTGAACCATCTTGGAGCTTCTCATCTCTCCTTAGCTATCACTCACCAACTTCCTTTCCCAGCAAATTTCCAACCAGGTGCTATCAAGAGACAGAATTTACTGGTCTCAGTTTTACTTTTTTCTCACTTCTAATCACCTTCCATGGGAAGATTAACCAGTTATAGCCTTTCAATATATATCTACTATAATTGTATTTCAGTTGCCCATACAATTTATACTCATTGACCCAAAGATGGTTCAGAGGTCCTACGGGACCACCTCAGGACCTTGGTACTGATGTAGGCAAATTTGAAGAACTTACTTATTTGCTGTAGCCTGCAACTGCACCAAAGAGACCATCTGGACAAGAGCCAGTGTTGAAATTGCCAGAGATAGTCTCAGTTGTTCAGTACAAGCACACTTTAAAACATGGGTCAGAACTATTATCTTTTTAAATATTTTGTAAAATACATTGTAGCTCAAAGAAAAATAATAGAAAGCACCGCTGGTAGAAAGTAAGAGATAAAGCTGAGGAGGAAAGTTTTACTGGGCTCCCTTTGATATCTGAATTGACTGAGTTCTAAAACATAGCATCCATGACTCAAGTCCATAAGACTGGAACAAAACGGTTAACACCAGAATGAAAAATTCTCCAAATAAAACACACCTCACAAAATTATATCAAAATATATCACAGTCCTACTTGTTTTGGAGTTAGAGGGTTTATCCTACACTTAAACCTGTTTTAGTAGAATATCATTATGTCGAATAGAGCAGGGACAGAGGCTGGAATGGAAAAAAAAGTAGCTTAAAGAGCAAAGATTTTCTTTCTTTCTCATATAACAGAGCATAGCATACTTGTCTATAAAGAGCGCTAGGAAATGCAGTCTCTAGCTGGAGAATCACTTTCCAGTTACAATTCTATTAGTGTCAAGGAAAAAAAAAAAAAAACAGGATTTGGAACACAGCCAGCAGTCTCTACTACATTCACAAATAGAGTTTAATGAAATGATACCTCAGTGATTTATAGTGAGGATTCAAAAATCATTTGAAAGGTAAGTACCTTTTAAGATTCACATCTTCTAAGTTTGTAAACTGGTTTATGTCAGAGTTCAGTATAATGATCTTGCATCCAGTAAAAATAATTCCTTCAATCCTAACATTCCACCGCTATCAAAAGTTTTTTTTTTATTTTAATTTAATTTAATTTTTATTTTACTTTAAGTTCCAGGATACATTTGCAGAATGTGCAGGTTTGTTACATAGGTATACGTGTGCCATGGTGGTTTGCGGTACCTATTACCCAGTCATCTAGGTTCCTTTCCTTGCCCCCCACCTCCCAACAGACCTCGTTGTGTGTTGTTTCCCTCCCTATGCTAATGTGTTCTCATTTTTGAACTCTCACTTATAAGTGAGAACATTCAGTGTTTGGTTTTCTGTTCCTGTGTTAGATTGCTGAGGATGATGGCTTCCAGCTTCATCCATGTCCCTGCAAAGGACATGATCTAATTCCTTTTTATGGCTGCATAGTATTCCATGGTATGTATGTACCACATTTTCTTTATCCAGTCTATCGTTGATGGGCATTTGGGTTGGTTCCATTTCTTTGCTATTGTAAATAGTGCTGCAATAAACATACGTGTACATGTGTCTTCATAGTAGAATGATTTATATTCCTTTGGGTATGTACCGAGTAATAGGACTCCTGGGGTCAAATAGTATTTCTGGTTCTAGATCCCTGAGGAATAGCCACAGTGTCTTCCACAATAGTTGAACTAATTTACATTCCCACCAACAGTGTAAAAGCATTCCTATTTCTCCACAGCCTCACCAGCATCTATTGTTCTTGAATTTTTTTTTTTTTTTTTTTTTTTTTTTTTTTTTTTTTATTATACTTTAAGTTCTAGGGTACATGTGCATAACGTGCAGGTTTGTTACATATGTATACTTATGCCATGTTGGTGTGCTGCACCCATCAACTCGTCAGCACCCATCAATTCATCATTTATATCATGTATAACTCCCCAATGCAATCCCTCCCTCCTCCCCCCTCCCCCCTCCCCATGATAGACCCCAGTGTGTGATGTTCCCCTTCCCGAGTCCAAGTGATCTCATTGTTCAGTTCCCACCTATGAGTGAGAACATGCGGTGTTTGGTTTTCTCTTCTTGTGATAGTTTGCTAAGAATGATGGTTTCCAGCTGCATCCATGTCCCTACAAAGGACGCAAACTCATCCTTTTTTATGGCTGCATAGTATTCCATGGTGTATATGTGCCACATTTTCTTAATCCAGTCTGTCACAGATGGACATTTGGGTTGATTCCAAGTCTTTGCTATTGTGAATAGTGCCGCAATAAACATACGTGTACATGTGTCTTTGTAGTAGACTAATTTATAATCCTTTGGGTATATACCCAGTAGTGGGATGGCTGGGTCATATGGTACATCTAGTTCTAGATCCTTGAGGAATTGCCATACTGTTTTCCATAATGGTTGAACTAGTTTACAATCCCACCAACAGTGTAAAAGTGTTCCTATTTCTCCACATCCTCTCCAACACCTGTTGTTTCCTGACTTCTTAATGATTGCCATTCTAACTGGTGTGAGATGGTATCTCATTGTGGTTTTGATTTGCATTTCTCTGATGGCCAGTGATGATGAGCATTTTTTCATGTGTCTGTTGGCTGTATGAATATCTTCTTTTGAGAAATGTCTGTTCATATCCTTTCCCCACTTTTTGATGGGGTTGTTTGTTTTTTTCTCGTATATTTGTTTGAGTTCTTTGTAGATTCTGGATATTAGCCCTTTGTCAGATGAGTAGGTTGCAAAAATTTTCTCCCATTCTGTAGGTTGCCTGTTCACTCTGATGGTAGTTTCTTTTGCTGTGCAAAAGCTCTTTAGTTTAATTAGATCCCATTTGTCAATTATGGCTTTTGCTGCCGTTGCTTTTGGTGTTTTAGACATGAAGTCCTTGCCCATGCCTATGTCCTGAATGGTACTACCTAGATTTTCTTCTAGGGTTTTTATGGTATTAGGTCTAACATTTAAGTCTCTAATCCATCTTGAATTAATCTTCGTATAAGGGGTAAGGAAAGGATCCAGTTTCAGCTTTCTACTTATGGCTAGCCAATTTTCCCAGCACCATTTATTAAATAGGGAATCCTTTCCCCATTTCTTGTTTCTCTCAGGTTTGTCAAAGATCAGATGGCTGTAGATGTGCGGTATTATTTCTGAGGACTCTGTTCTGTTCCATTGGTCTATATCTCTGTTTTGGTACCAGTACCATGCTGTTTTGGTTACTGTAGCCTTGTAGTATAGTTTGAAGTCAGGTAGCGTGACGCCTCCAGCTTTGTCCTTTTGACTTAGGATTGTCTTGGCAATGCGGGCTCTTTTTTGGTTCCATATGAACTTTAAAGCAGTTTTTTCCAATTCCGTGAAGAAAGTCATTGGTAGCTTGATGGGGATGGCATTGAATCTATAAATAACCTTGGGGAGTATGGCCATTTTCACGATATTGATTCTTCCTATCCATGAGCATGGTATGTTCTTCCATTTGTTTGTGTCCTCTTTGATTTCACTGAGCAGTGGTTTGTAGTTCTCCTTGAAGAGGTCCTTTACATCCCTTGTAAGCTGGATTCCTAGGTATTTTATTCTCTTTGAAGCAATTGTGAATGGAAGTTCATTCCTGATTTGGCTCTCTGCTTGTCTGTTGCTGGTGTATAAGAATGCTTGTGATTTTTGCACATTAATTTTGTATCCTGAGACTTTGCTGAAGTTGCTTATCAGCTTAAGGAGATTTTGGGCTGAGACGATGGGGTTTTCTAAATATACAATCATGTCATCTGCAAACAGGGACAATTTGACTTCTTCTTTTCCTAACTGGATACCCTTGATTTCTTTCTCTTGCCTGATTGCCCTAGCCAGAACTTCCAACACTATGTTGAATAGGAGTGGTGAGAGAGGGCATCCCTGTCTTGTGCCAGTTTTCAAAGGGAATTTTTCCAGTTTTTGCCCATTCAGTATGATATTGGCTGTGGGTTTGTCATAAATAGCTCTTATTATTTTGAGGTACGTTCCATCAATACCGAATTTATTGAGCGTTTTTAGCATGAAGGGCTGTTGAATTTTGTCAAAAGCCTTTTCTGCATCTATTGAGACAATCATGTGGTTCTTGTCTTTGGTTCTGTTTATATGCTGGATTACGTTTATTGATTTGCGAATGTTGAACCAGCCTTGCATCCCAGGGATGAAGCCCACTTGATCATGGTGGATAAGCTTTTTGATGTGCTGCTGAATCCGGTTTGCCAGTATTTTATTGAGGATTTTTGCATCAATGTTCATCAGGGATATTGGTCTAAAATTCTCTTTTTTTGTTGTGTCTCTGCCAGGCTTTGGTATCAGGATGATGTTGGCCTCATAAAATGAGTTAGGGAGGATTCCCTCTTTTTCTATTGATTGGAATAGTTTCAGAAGGAATGGTACCAGCTCCTCCTTGTACCTCTGGTAGAATTCAGCTGTGAATCCATCTGGTCCTGGACTTTTTTTGGTGGGTAGGCTATTAATTGTTGCCTCAATTTCAGAGCCTGCTATTGGTCTATTCAGGGATTCAACTTCTTCCTGGTTTAGCCTTGGGAGAGTGTAAGTGTCCAGGAAATTATCCATTTCTTCTAGATTTTCTAGTTGATTTGCGTAGAGACGTTTATAGTATTCTCTGATGGTAGTTTGTATTTCTGTGGGGTCAGTGGTGATATCCCCTTTATCATTTTTTATTGCATCTATTTGATTCCTCTCTCTTTTTTTCTTTATTAGCCTTGCTAGCGGTCTGTCAATTTTGTTGATCTTTTCAAAAAACCAACTCCTGGATTCATTGATTTTTTGGAGGGTTTTTTGTGTCTCTATCTCCTTCAGTTCTGCTCTGATCTTAGTTATTTCTTGCCTTCTGCTAGCTTTTGAATGTGATTGCTCTTGCCTCTCTAGTTCTTTTAATTGTGATGTTAGAGTGTCAATTTTAGATCTTTCCTGCTTTCTCTTGTGGGCATTTAGTGCTATAAATTTCCCTCTACACACTGCTTTAAATGTGTCCCAGAGATTCTGGTATGTTGTATCTTTGTTCTCATTGGTTTCAAAGAACATCTTTATTTCCGCTTTCATTTCGTTATGTACCCAGTAGTCATTCAGGAGCAGGTTGTTCAGTTTCCAGGTAGTTGAGCGGTTTTGAGTGAGTTTCTTAGTCCTGAGTTCTAGTTTGATTGCACTGTGGTCTGAGAGACAGTTTGTTATAATTTCTGTTCTTTTACATTTGCTGAGGAGTACTTTACTTCCAATTATGTGGTCAATTTTGGAATAAGTGCGATGTGGTGCTGAGAAGAATGTATATTCTGTTGATTTGGGGTGGAGAGTTCTATAGATGTCTATTAGGTCCGCTTGGTGCAGAGATGAGTTCAATTCCTGGATATCCTTGTTAACTTTCTGTCTCGTTGATCTGTCTAATGTTGACAGCGGAGTGTTGAAGTCCCCCATTATTATTGTATGGGAGTCTAAGTCTCTTTGTAAGTCTCTAAGGACTTGCTTTATGAATCTGGGTGCTCCTGTATTGGGTGCATATATATTTAGGAGAGTTAGCTCTTCCTGTTGAATTGATCCCTTTACCATTATGTAATGGCCTTCTTTGTCTCTTTTGATCTTTGATGGTTTAAAGTCTGTTTTATCAGAGACTAGGATTGCAACCCCTGCTTTTTTTTGTTCTCCATTTGCTTGGTAGATCTTCCTCCATCCCTTTATTTTGAGCCTATGTATGTCTCTGCATGTGAGATGGGTCTCCTGAATACAGCAGACTGATGGGTCTTGACTCTTTATCCAGTTTGCCAGTCTGTGTCTTTTAATTGGAGCATTTAGTCCATTAACATTTAAGGTTAATATTGTTATGTGTGAACTTGATCCTGCCATTATGATATTAACTGGTTATTTTGCTCGTTAGTTGATGCAGTTTCTTCCTAGCCTCGATGGTCTTTACATTTTGCCAAGTTTTTGCGATGGCTGGTACCGGTTGTTCCTTTCCATGTTTAGGGCTTCCTTCAGGGTCTCTTGTAAGGCAGGCCTGGTGGTGACAAAATCTCTAAGCATTTGCTTATCTGTAAAGGATTTTATTTCTCCTTCACTTATGAAACTTAGTTTGGCTGGATATGAAATTCTGGGTTTAAAATTCTTTTCTTGAAGAACGTTGAATATTGGCCCCCACTCTCTTCTGGCTTGTAGAGTTTCTGCCGAGAGATCTGCTGTTAGTCTGATGGGCTTCCCTTTGTGGGTGACCCGACCTTTCTCTCTGGCTGCCCTTAAGATTTTTTCCTTCATTTCAACTTTGGTGAATCTGGCAATTATGTGTCTTGGAGTTGCTCTTCTGGAGGAGTATCTTTGTGGCGTTCTCTGTATTTCCTGAATTTGAATGTTGGCCTGCCCTACTAGGTTGGGGAAGTTCTCCTGGATGATATCCTGAAGAGTGTTTTCCAACTTGGTTCCATTTTCCCCCTCACTTTCAGGCACCCCAATCAGACGTAGATTTGGTCTTTTTACGTAATCCCATACTTCTTGCAGGCTTTGCTCATTTCTTTTTCTTCTTTTTTCTTTTGGTTTCTCTTCTCGCTTCATTTCGTTCATTTGATCTTCAATCGCTGATACTCTTTCTTCCAGTTGATCGAGTCGGTTACTGAAGCTTGTGCATTTGTCACGTATTTCTCGTGTCATGGTTTTCATCTCTGTCATTTCGTTTATGATCTTCTCTGCATTAATGAGTCTAGCTGTCAATTCTTCCACTCTTTTTTCAAGATTTTTAGTTTCTTTGCGCTGGGTACGTAATTCCTCCTTTAGCTCTGATAAGTTTGATGGACTGAAGCCTTCTTCTCTCCTCTCGTCCAAGTCATTCTCTGACCAGCTTTGATCCGTTGCTGGTGATGGGCTGCGCTCCTTTGCAGGGGGAGATGCGCTCTTATTTTTTGAATTTCCAGCTTTTCTGCCCTGCTTCTTCCCCATCTTTGTGGTTTTATCTGTCTCTGGTCTTTGATGGTGGTGACGAACTGATGGGGTTTTGGTATAGGTGTCCTTCCTGTTTGATAGTTTTCCTTCTGACAGTCAGAAGGACTCTCTGTTGGTCTGTTGGAGATTGCTTGAGGTCCACTCCAGACCCTGTTTGCCTGGGTATCAGCAGCAGAGGTTGCCGAAGATAGAATATTGCTGAACAGCGAGTGTACCTGTCTGATTCTTCCTTTGGAAGTGTCCTCTCAGGGGTGTACTCCACCCTGTGAGGTGTGGGGTGTCAGACTGCCCCTAGTGGGGGATTTCTCCCAGCTAGGCTACTCAGGGGTCAGGGACACACCTGAGCAGGCAGTCTGTCCGTTCTCAGATCTCAACCTCCGCGTTGGGAGATCCGCGGCTCTCCCCAAAGCTGTCAGACAGAGTCGTTCGCGTCTGCACCGGCTCCCGCTACTTCCCCTGTTGGTCTTCAGCTGTGCGCTGTCCCCAGAGGTGGAGACTACAGAGACAGGCAGGCTTCCTTGAGCTGCTGTGAGCTCCACCCAGTTCGAGCTTCCCAGCGGCTTTGTTTACCTACTTAAGCCTCAGCAATGGCGGGCGCCCCTCCCCCAGCCTCGCTGCTGCCTTGGGGATAGATCGCGGCAGACTGCTGTGTTAGCAGTGAGGGAGGCTTCGTGGGCGTGGGACCCTCCCGGCCAGGTGTGGGATATATTCTCCTGGAATGCCTGTATGCTTACAGCGCAGTATTGGGGTGGGAGTTACCCGATTTTCCAGGTGTTGTGTGTCTCAGTTCCCCTGGCTAGGAAAACGGATCCCCTTCCCCCTTGCGCTTCCAGGTGAGGCGATGCCTCGCCCTGCTTCAGCTCTCGCTGGTCAGGCTGCAGCAGCTGACCAGCACCGATTGTTCGGCACTCCCTAGTGAGATGACCCCAGTACCTCAGTTGAAAATGCAGAAATCACCGGTCTTCTGTGTCGCTCGCGCTGGGAGTTGGAGACTGGAGTTGTTCCTATTCGGCCATCTTGCTCCGCCCCCTCCGTTCTTGAATTTTTAATAATTGCCATTCTGACTGGCGTGAGATGGTTTCTCACTGAGGTTTTGATTTGCATTTCTCTCATGATCAGTGATGTTGAGGTTTTTTTTCAGATGTTTGTTGGCTGCATAAATGTCTTCTTTTGAGAAGTGTCTGCTCATATCCTTTGCGCACTTTTTGATAGGGTTTTTTTTTTTTTTTTTTTTTTTCTTATAAATTTGCTTAAGTTTCTTGTAGATTCTGGATATAAGACCTTTGTCAGATGGGTAGATTGCAAAAATTTTCTCCCATTCTGTAGGTTGCCTGTTCACTCTGATGATAGTTTCTTTTACTGTGCAGAAGCTTTTTAGTTTGATTAGATCCCATTTGTCAATTTTTGCTTTTGTTGCAATTGCTTTTGACATTTTTGTCATGAAATCTTTGCCCATGCCTATGTCCTGAATGGAATTGCCTAGGTTTTTTCCTAGGGTTTTTATGGTTTACATTTAAGTATTTCATCTGTCTTGAGATCATTTTTATATAAGGTATAAGGAAGGGGTCTAGTTTCAGTTTTCTGCAGATTGCTAGCCAGTTTTCCCAGCATCATTTATTAAATAGGGAATCCTTTCCCCATTGTTTGTTTTTGTCAGGTTTGTCAAAGATCAGATGACTGTAGATGTGTGGTCTTACTTCTGAGGTTGCTGTTCTGTGTCATTGGTCTATATGTCTGTTTTGATACCAGTACCATGCTGTTTGGGTTACTGTAGCCTTGGAGTAGTGTTTGAAGTCAGGTAGCGTGATGCCTCCAGCTTTATTCCTTTTGCTTAGGTTTGTCTTGGCCATATGGGTTTTTTTTTAAACAAATGAAATTTAAAGTAGTTTTTTTCTAATCCTGTGTGGAATGTCAATGGTAGTTTGATGGGAATAGTATTGAATCTCTAGATTAGTTTGGGTAGTATGGCCATTTTCAAAATACTGATTCTTCCTATCCATGAGGATAGAATGCTTTTCCATTTGTTTGTGTCCTCTCTTATTTTCTTGAGCAGTGATTCATAGTTCTCTTTGAAGAGGTCCTTCACATCCCTGGTTAGCTGTATTCCTAGGTATTTTACCCTCTTTGTCACAATTGTGAATGAGAGTTCATTCATGATTGGGCTCTCTGCTTATGTGTTGTTGGCGTATAGGAATGCTTGTGATTTTTGCAAATTGATTGTGTATCCTGAGACTTTGCTGAAATTGCTTATCAGCTTAAGGAGTTTTAGGGCTGAGACAATGGGGTTTTCTAAATATATAATCGTGTCTATCTGCTAAGAGAGACAATTTGACTTCCTCTCTTCCTATTTTAATACCCTTTTTTCTTTCTCTTGCCTGATTGCCCTGGCCAGAACTTCCAGTACTATGTTGAATAGGAGTGGTGAGAGAGGACATCTTTGTCTTATGCTGGCTTTCAAAGGGAATGCTTCCAGCTTTTGCCCCTTTCAGTATGATACTGGCTATGCAATTGTCATGAATAACTCTTATTATTTTAAGATATGTTCTATCAATACCTAGTTTACTGAGAGTTTTTAACATGGGGATGTTGAATATTATCAAAGGTATTTTCTGCACCTATTGAGATAATCATGTGGTTTTTGTCATTGGTTCTATTTGTGTTATGAATTATGTTTATTGATTTGTATATGTTGAACCAGCCTTGCATCCCAGTGATGAAGCCAACTTGATCATGGTGGATAAGCTTTTTGATGTGCTGCTGGATTCAGTTTGCCAGTATTTTATTGAGGATTTTCGCATTGATGTTCATCAGGGATATTAGCCTGAAGTTTTCTTTTTTTGTTGTGTCTCTGCCAGGTTTTGGTATCAGAATGGTGCTGGTCTCATAAAATGAATCAGGGAGGAGTCCCTCCCTTTCAATTATTTGAAATCGTTTCAGAAGGAATGGTACCAGTTACTCTTTTACCTCTGGTAGAATTTGACTGTGACTCCGCCCGGTCCTGGGCTTTTTTTTGGTTGGAAGGCTGTTAATTCCTACTTCAATTTCAGAACTTGTTATTGGTCTATTCAGGCATTCAAATTCTTCCTGGTTTAGTCTTGGGAGGGTGTATGTGTCCAGGAATTTATCCATTTCTTCTAGAATTTCTAGTTTATTTGCATAGAGGTGTTTATAGTATTCTCTGATGGTAGTTTGTATTTTTGTGGGGTCAGTGGTGATATCCCCTTTATCCTTTTTTATTGGTCTATTTGATTCTTCTCTATTTTCCTCTTTATTAGTCTAGATAGTGGTCTATTTTGTAAGTGTTTTCAAAAAACCAGCTTCTGGATTCATTGATTTTTTTGGAAGGGTTTTTCATGTCTCTATCTCTTTCAGTTCTGCTCTGATCTTAGTTATTTCTTGTCTTCTGCTAGCTTTTGGATTTGTTTGCTCTTGCTTTTCTAGTTCTTTTAATTGTTGATGTTAGGGTGTTGATTTGCAACCTTTCTAGCTTTCTGATGTGGGCATTTAGTGCTATAAATTTCCCTCTTAACACTGCCTTTGCTGTGTCCAAGAGATTCTGATACATTGTCTCTTTGTTCTCATTGGTTTCAAAGAACTTCTTCATGTCTGCCTTAATTTCACTATTTACATGGCAGTCATTTGGGAGCAAGTTGTTCAATTTGCATGTAGTTGTGTGGTTTTGAGTGCGTTTCTTAATCCTGAATTCTAATATGATTGCACTGTGGTCTGAGAGACTGTTTGTTATGATTTCAGTTATTTTGTATTTGCTGAGGAGTATTTTATTTCCAATTGTATGGTCAATTTTAGAATAAGTGCCATGTAGCACTGAGAAGAATGTATATTCTGTTGATTTGGGGTAGAGAGTTCTGTAGATGTCTACTAGGTCCACTTGATCCAGAGCTGAGTTCAGGTCCTGAATATCCTTGAAAATTTTCTGTCTTGTTGGTCTGTCTAATATTGACAGTGGGGGTGTTAAAGTCTCCCACTATTATTGTGTGGGAGTCTAAGTATCTTCGTAGGTCTCCAAGAACTTGTTTTATGAATCTGTGTGCTCCTGTATTGGATGCATATATATTTAGGATAGTTAGCTCTTCTTGTTGAATTGATCCCTTTACCATTATGTAACGCCCTTCTTTGTCTTTTTTGATCTCTGTTGGTTAAAGTTGGTTTTGTCAGATACTAAGATTGCAACACTTGCTTTTTTTGGCTTTCCATTTGCTTGGTAAATTGTTCTCTATACCTTTATTTTGAGCCTAAATGTATCTTTGCACATCAGATGGGTCTCCTGAATACAGCACACCAATGGGTCTTGACTCTTTATCCAATTTGCCAGTCTGTGTCTTTTGAGACATTAGCGGCCGGGCGCGGTGGCTCAAGCCTGTAATCCCAGCACTTTGGGAGGCCGAGACAGGCGGATCACGAGGTTAGGAGATCGAGACCATCCTGGCTAACACGGTGAAACCCCGTCTCTACTAAAAAATACAAAAACTAGCCGGGCGAGGTGGCGGGCGCCTGTAGTCCCAGCTACTCAGGAGGCTGAGGCAGGAGAATGGCATGAACCCGGGAGGCGGAGCTTGCAGTGAGCCGAGATTGCGCCACTGCACTCCAGCCTGGGCGACAGAGCGAGACTCCATCTCAAAAAAAAAAAAAAAAAAAGAAGAAGAGACATTAGCCCATTTGCACTTAAGTTTAATATTGTTATGTGTGAATTTTATCCTGTCTTCATGATGCTATGTAGTTCTTCTGCATGCTAGTTGATGCAATTTCTTTTTTTTCTTTCTTTCTTTCTTTTTTTTTCTTTTTTGAGACAGAGTCTCACTCTGTCATCCAGGCTGGAGTGCAGTGGTATGATCTCAGCTCACTGCAGCCTCTGTCTCCCAGGTTCAAGCAATTATCCTGCCTCAGCCTCCTGAGTAGCTGGGACTACAGGCGCCTGCCACCACGCCTGGCTAATTTTTTTTATTTTTAGTAGAGACAGGGTTTCACCTTGTTGGCCAGGATGGTCTCAATCTCCTGACCTCGTGATCCACCTTGCCTTGGCCTCCCAAAGTGCTGGGATTACAGGCTTGAACCACCGTGCCCAGCTCAATGCAATTTCTTTATATGTCATTGGTCTTTATATTTTGGTGTGTTTTTGCAGTAGCTGGTACCACTTTTTCCTTTCCATATTTAGTGCTTCCTTCAGGAGCTCTTACAAGGCAGGCCTGATGGTGATGAAATACCTCAGCATTTTCTTGTCTGAAAGGATTTTATTTCTCCATTGCTTAGAAGCTTAGTTTGGCTAGATATGAAATTCTGGGTTTAAAATTATTTTCATTAAGAGTGTTGAATATTGGCCCCCACTCTCTTCTGGCTTGCAGGGTTTCTGCTGAGAGATCTGCTGTTAGTCTGATGGTTTTCCCTTTATAGGTGGCCTGGCCTTTCTCTCTGGCTACCCTTGACATTTTTTCCTTCATTTCAGCCTTGGAGAACCTGATGATTATGTGTCTTGTGGTTGATCTTCACGTGGAGTATCATAGTGGTGTTTTCTATATTTCCTGAATTTGAATGTTGGCCTGTCTTGCTAGGTTGGGGAAGTTCTCCTGAATAATATCCTGAATGTGTTTTCCAACTTGGTTCTATTCTCCCTGTCTCTTTCAGGTACTCCAATCAGTCATAGGTTTGGTCTTTTTACATAGTCCCAATTTCTTGGAGGTTTTGTTTGTTCTTTTTTATTCTTTTTCTCTAATCTTATCTGCATGTCTTATTTCAGCAAGATGGTCTTCAAACTCTGGTATCCTGTCTTCTGCTTGATCAATTCAGCTATTCATACTTGCGTATGCCTCACAAAGTTCTCGTGCTGTGTTTTTCAGCTCCATCAGGTCATGTATGTTCCTTTCTAAACTGGTTATTCTAGTTAGCGGCTCCTATAACCTTTTATCAAAGTTCTTAGCTTGTTTGCATTGGGTTAGAACATGCTCCTTTAGCTCAGCACAGTTTGTTATTACCTACCTTCTGAGGTCTACTTCTCATCCTCCATTCAGTTCTGCACCTTTGCTGGAGAGGTATTACAAACATTTGGAGGAGAAGAGGCACTTTGGTTTTTTGGGTTTTCAGGGATTTATTTTGTTGATTCTTTCTCATCTTCATGAGTTTGTCTAGTCTCACTCTTCAAGGCTGCTGACCCTTGGGTGAGGTTTTTGTGGAGATTCTTTCTGTTGATGCTGGTTTTTTTGTTGTTGTTGTTTTTCTTTCAATGGTCAGGTCCCTCTTCTGTAGGGCTGCTGCAGTTTGCTGGGAATTCACTTCAGGCCCTTTTCATCTGGTTCACTCCCACATCTGGAGATGTCACTCAAGGAGACTGGACAACAGCAAAGATGGGTGCTTGCTTCTTCATCTGCAATCTTTGACCTCAAGGGACACCTACCTGATGCTAATAGGAACACTCCCATGTAGGGTGTCTGACAACCCCTGTTGTTAGGTTTCACCCAGTTGGGTGGCATGGGGAGCAGGACCCATTTAATGAAGCACTTTTGCTGTCCCTTGATAAAGAGCATGTGCTTTGCTGGGGGGAACCCAGTCATCAGGGCTGCCTAGATTCCTCAGAACTAGCAGAAGGAAAGACTAAGCCTGTTGGTCCATGGAGACTGCAGCCATCCCTCCCACTGGGGACTCAGGGTCAGGAAGATCAGAGTTCTGTCCCTGAGCCCCTGGCTGGAGTTGTTGGAGCTCCTGCAGGAGGCCCCACCCAGTGAAGAGGGATGGGTCAGGGTCAGGCCTGAAGAGGCACTCTGGCCACAGTCTTCCACAGGTGGTGTGTTGGGTTATGGGGAATACCTCTTGGGAACAAGCTGTCCAGCCTCCCTGGCTCTAGCAGGGGAAAAACAAGGCCTGGAGCTATAGAAATGGCTGCAGCCCTTCCCCTGCCCTGGGAGCTTAATGTATTGGGCAGCTAGCAGTCCCAGTGTTGGCGGCTGCTCCTACTCCAAGGAGCTCAAGCAGCTTAGACAGCAGGCAGCCAGCTGTGGTGCTTGCTGCTTCTCCCCCTAGGAACTAGGCAGGCTTAAGCAGATTCTAGCTGAGTGGCTGTTGAGAATCTGCACGATTTCATGGTTGGGACCCTAGGCCCTGGTGGCATGGGCTCACAGGTGGGATCTTCCAATCCACAGGTTGCATAGTTCCATGGAGAAAGCACAGCTTCCCAGGCTGGGTAACATGCTCACTCACCACCTCCCTTGGCTGGGGCGTGGGGGCTCCCCTGCCCTGTGTGTCTCTCAGGTGGGCCACCGCACCACATTGCTCCTCATTCCTCTCTGTGGGTCACGTCAGTCACCTTGTCACTTCTGATGACAGAACCTGGATACCTCAGTTGCTGGTGCAGAATTCGCATGCTGTTATGTTTCTCATGGATAGGAGCTTCCCATCGCCACTGCTTTTAGTTGATCATCTTGGCCCCGCCCCCCCAAAAGTTGTTTCTTTAATTAATAAGTTCAATACACATTGCTCTTTATTTTTCTCATAGCCTGTGATATGTATTCATACCAAATATCTCTAGTATTTCATCACATGTTGATATCCTGGGCACACTTCTAAAAGACTGTAAACTTCTTAAAGACATTTGAGTATCAGTAGAACTCAACACAATGCAAATCTTAGGAGGTAGAGTAGTAACCCCTTTTTCTCAAGGGATATGTTCCAAGACTCCCAAGTGAATGCCTGAAACCACAGATAGTACTGAACTCCATATATAGTATGTTTTTCCTATATATACATACATATGATAAAGTGTATTCATAAATTAGGCACAGGCCTCTTGAGCTTTGGAGCAGTTACTAAGTAAAATAAGGGATACCTGAACACAAGCACTATGACACTGTGACAGTTGATCTGATAAACAAGACAGCTACTAAGTGACAAATGGGTAGGTAGTATGCATAGTGTGGGTACAGCAGACAAAGGGATAATTCACTTCTCAGGCAGAATGAGACAGGACCGTGGAGATTTTGTCATGTTACTCAAATTGGTATGCAATTTAAAACTTTTCAATTGTTTATTTCTGAAATTTTCTATGTAATATGTTTGGACTGTGGGCAACAGAAACCACAGAAAGAAAAATGAGAGATAAGAGGGGACTATTGTAAATTGATCAAAATCACAGCTAGTAACTGGCAGAGTTGAAATTAGAATGCAAGTTGTGTAACTCTAAAGCCTGCTCTCTCTATGTGATACTATGCTAGTCTCCCTGAAGCCTTCACTTGAGTACTAATCAGTGAATGCATGTAAGGATACTGCCAGATGCCAGGAAAAGAACCACCCAAAAGGAGCAGTGAATAATCAGGGTGTTAACATAGGACCGGGACTAAAATGTGACCAAAGTGGAAGTGATTCATGAATCAGCAGATAAGGTACTCATAAAATTGTTGCCTTTGTCCTTGGAAAAATTTAGCTTTAGACTGCTCTGCTTCTGCCTAATAAAGCTTAAATTCAAGCCTCAAAAGAAGAAATGGTCCTATCAACTTAATTACATACCAAAACAAATATTCATACAAAATAAAATATTTTGGGCCCAAGCTGTCCAGCCTCCCTGGCTCCAGCAGGGGAAAAATAAAATTTTTTTTTAATCAATCACAAGACTAGCAACACAAAAAATAAAATATTTTGTATTAATCACAAGAATATCAATACAAAATATCCAACTCCTAACAGGGTAAAATTCACAATATCATACATCCAATACAAAAATATCAGGAATGCAAGGAAGAAGAAAAATACCACCCATAATGAGGAGGAAAATCAATGAATAGAACCAAATTCAGAAATGAGAGCAATGATGAAATTAGTAGAAAGGGCATTATAATAAATAGTCAATTTAACTGTATTCCATACGTTTACGAAGATAGAGAAAAGATTGAGTTTGTTAAATGGAAACATAGAAGATATAAAAACTATCCCAAATCATACTTCTAGAAATAAAAAATGTAACATCTGAAATTTAAAATATATTTGATGACATTAATAGTGTATAGAATCTGCAGGAGAAAAACTGGTGAACTTGAGGATATAGCATAGAAGAAAACCAAATTGAAACACAGAGAGAAATACTGAAAAAAAATGCATAGGGAATCAGTGAGCTGTGGGACAACTTCAAGTGGTCAAATTTATTTGTAACTGGTGTTCCCAACGAAGGGAGGACAGAAAAAATATTTGAAGAAATAATGGGCAAAAATTTTCCAAATCTCGTGAAAGCTATAAACTCACAGATTCAAGTTCAATAAACCCCAAGCACAGAAAACATGACAAAAACGACACAAAAGCACACAAAATCACATTGTTTAGAAAGTTTAAAATAAATGTAGGAAGTGATGAAGAAAATAATCTTAAAAGCAGCCAGAGGAGGAAATGTACCATATGTTAACTCTGGGTCATAAGATGTCAGTAGATTCCTTTTTGGAAATAATACAAACAATTAAACAGTAGAACAAGATCTTTGAATTACTGAAAGGAACAACCTTCTATACCCAGCAAAATATATTTGAAAATTGAAGGCAAAGAAAATGACTTTTTCAGGCATACAATGACTAAAAGAATTCATTAGCAACATACCTGCACTACAAAAAAATGTTAAAGAAAGTCCCTCCAGCAAAAGAAAAATGATTACCAGATAAAAATATAGATTTACACAAAGGAATTCAGGGCATAAAATTAGTAACTACAGGGGTAAATATACAAGGTAAACTTTTCTAATTTAAAAAAATCTCTTTAGAAGATAATTGACTGTTCAAACAAAATAATAATGTATGGTGGGGTTTATAAAAGATGTAGAAATAGAATATATGACAGCAATTACACAGAGGCCAAGAAAGAAGAAAGAGATGTACTTGTTTGTAATGTATTTAAGCTACAAATAAAGCGGTATATTACCTGAAGGTGGACTGTGACAATATAAAGATATGTGCTTACTATTAACTCTAAAGCAGCCACACAACAACAGACCTATAATAAGCAAATAAAGGAATTAAGTGGAATTTTTAAAAATACTGAATTAATTTTTTTTTATTTTTCTTTTTTATTTTTTTTCTTTTTTTAATTTTTTTTTTTTATTATACTTTAAGTTCTAGGGTACATGTGCATAACGTGCAGGTTTGTTACATATGTATACTTGTGCCATGTTGGTGTGCTGCACCCATCAACTCGTCAGCACCCATCAATTCATCATTTATATCAGGTATAACTCCCAGTGCAATCCCTCCCCCCTCCCCCCTACCCATGATAGGCCCCAGTGTCTGATGTTCCCCTTCCCGAGTCCAAGTGATCTCATTGTTCAGTTCCCACCTATGAGTGAGAACATGCGGTGTTTGGTTTTCTCTTCTTGTGATAGTTTGCTAAGAATGATGGTTTCCAGCTGCATCCATGTCCCTACAAAGGACGCAAACTCATCCTTTTTTATGGCTGCATAGTATTCCATGGTGTATATGTGCCACATTTTCTTAATCTAGTCTGTCACAGATGGACATTTGGGTTGATTCCAAGTCTTTGCTATTGTGAATAGTGCTGCAATAAACATACGTGTGCATGTGTCTTTATAGCAGCATGATTTATAATCCTTTGGGTATGTACCCAGTAGTGGGATGGCTGGGTCATATGGTACAACTAGTTCTAGATCCTTGAGGAATCGCCATGCTGTTTTCCATAATGGTTGAACTAGTTTACAATCCCACCAACAGTGTAAAAGTGTTCCTATTTCTCCACATCCTCTCCAACACCTGTTGTTTCCTGACTTTTTAATGATTGCCATTCTAACTGGTGTGAGATGGTATCTCATTGTGGTTTTGATTTGCATTTCTCTGATGGCGAGTGATGATGAGCATTTTTTAATGTGTCTGTTGGCTGTATGAATGTCTTCTTTTGAGAAATGTCTGTTCATATCCTTTGCCCACTTTTTGATGGGGTTGTTTGTTTTTTTCTTGTATATTTGTTTGAGTTCTTTGTAGATTCTGGATATTAGCCCTTTGTCAGATGAGTAGATTGCAAAAATTTTCTCCCGTTCTGTAGGTTGCCTGTTCACTCTGATGGTAGTTTCTTTTGCTGTGCAGAAGCTCCTTAGTTTAATTAGATCCCATTTGTCAATTTTTGCTTTTGCTGCCGTTGCTTTTGGTGTTTTAGACATGAAGTCCTTGCCCATGCCCATGTCCTGAATGGTATTACCTAGGTTTTCTTCTAGGGTTTTTATGGTATTAGGTCTAACATTTAAGTCTCTAATCCAACTTGAATTAATCTTCGTATAAGGAGTAAGGAAACGATCCAGTTTCAGCTTTCTACTTACGGCTAGCCAATTTTCCCAGCACCATTTATTAAATAGGGAATCCTTTCCCCATTTCTTGTTTCTCTCAGATTTGTCCAAGATCAGATGGCTGTAGATGTGTGGTATTATTTCTGAGGACTCTGTTCTGTTCCATTGCTCTATATCTCTGTTTTGGTACCAGTACCATGCTGTTTTGGTTACTGTAGCCTTGTAGTATAGATTGAAGTCAGGTAGCATGACGCCTCCAGCTTTGTCCTTTTGACTTAGGATTGTCTTGGCAATGCGGGCTCTTTTTTGGTTCCATATGAACTTTAAAGCCGTTTTTTCCAATTCTGTGAAGAAACTCATTGGTAGCTTGATGGGGATGGCATTGAATCTATAAATAACCTTGGGCAGTATGGCCATTTTCACGATATTGATTCTTCCTATCCATGAGCATGGTATGTTCTTCCATTTGTTCGTGTCCTCTTTGATTTCACTGAGCAGTGGTTTGTAGTTCTCCTTGAAGAGGTCCTTTACATCCCTTGTAAGCTGGATTCCTAGGTATTTTATTCTCTTTGAAGCAGTTGTGAATGGAAGTTCATTCATGATTTGGCTCTCTGTTTGACTGTTACTGGTGTATAAGAATGCTTGTGATTTTTGCACATTAATTTTGTATCCTGAGACTTTGCTGAAGTTTCTTATCAGCTTAAGGAGATTTTGGGCTGAGACGATGGGGTTTTCTAAATATACAATCATGTCATCTGCAAACAGGGACAATTTGACTTCTTCTTTTCCTAACTGAATACCCTTGATTTCTTTCTTTTGCCTGATTGCCCTAGCCAGAACTTCCAACACTATGTTGAATAGGAGTGGTGAGAGAGGGCATCCCTGTCTTGTGCCAGTTTTCAAAGGGAATTTTTCCAGTTTTTGCCCATTCAGTATGATATTAGCTGTGGGTTTGTCATAAATAGCTCTTATTATTTTGAGGTACATTCCATCAATACCGAATTTATTGAGCGTTTTTAGCATGAAGGGCTGTTGAATTTTGTCAAAGGCCTTTTCTGCATCTATTGAGATAATCATGTGGTTCTTGTCTTTGGTTCTGTTTATATGCTGGATTACGTTTATTGAATTGCGAATGTTGAACCAGCCTTGCATCCCAGGGATGAAGCCCACTTGATCATGGTGGATAAGCTTTTTGATGTGCTGCTGAATCCGATTTGCCAGTATTTTATTGAGGATTTTTGCATCGATGTTCATCACGGATATTGGTCTAAAATCCTCTTTTTTTGTTGTGTCTCTGCCAGGAAGAGAAAAAAACGAAAGAAAAGATGGGGGAAAAGCCTAATAGCAAGATGATAGATTTAAACCCAATTTATCAACAATCATATTAAATATAAATGGTCTGAATATTTCAATTAAAAGTAAAAGGCTTTCAGATTGTATTTTTAAAAAGCTCCACAGAAAGGCATGGTAGCTCACACCTGTAATCCCAGCACTTTGGGAGGCCAAGGTGGGCGGATCACCTGAGGTCAGGAGTTCAAGACCAGCCTGGCCAACATTGCAAAATCCTGCCTCTACTAAAAAATACAAAAATTAGCTGGGCGTGGTAGCAGGTGCCTGTAATCCCAGCTACTCAGGATGCTGAGGCAGGGAGAATTGCTTGAACCTGGGAAGTGGAGGCTGCAGTGAGCCAAGACTGATTGCACCACTGCACTCTAGCCTGGGCGGCAGAGTAAGACTGCCTCACAAAATAATAATATTAATAATAAAATAAAATTTTTAGAAAGCCCTACAAAAACACTAATTTTAAATATAAGACGTAAATAGGTTAAAGATGTGTGGATAAAGATATACCATGCTATCATTAATCAAAAGCAGATATGTGTTTATTAGTATTAGACAAACTAGATTTCAGAATAAATAAAATTATCAGGAAGAAATGTTAATACAGATTATGAAGATTATAAGGCACCTGTTGAAATCAATGGGGGAAAATAAATTATTCAAGAAAAATATTCAAATAAAAATTTGTTTTAAAAAAGATAAATATCTTATATTTTATCCCATTGTTAATGGGAGATCAAAGATTTAAATGTAAAAAATTAAAATAATGTTCACTACTGTGAACAAAAATTGTTTCCTTGTTGTAAATACAAAATAGGTAAGGCCTTTCCAACTATGACACAAAAGAATCCATGAGAAAAATACTTAAGAATTTAATTAGATTTAAAAAAAATCTTCATAGCAGAAACCACTATAAGCAAAGTCAAAAACAAATCACAAATATATAGGTAATATTTGCGCTCACAAAGGGTAATTTTCCTAATTTAAAAAGATCTCCTTCAAGTTAATAAGGAAATTATCAACAACCCTTTAGAACAGGGGTATCCAATCTTTTGGCTTCCCTGGGCCACACTGGAAGAAGAAAAATTGTCTTGGGCCACATATAAAATACACTAACACTAATGATAACTGATGAGATAAAACAAAAATTGCAAAAAAAACTCACAATATTTTGAGAAATTTTATTAATTTGTATTGGGCCGCATTCAAAGCCATCTTGGGCTGCATGCAGCCTGGAGGCTGCAGGTTGAACAAACTTGCTTTAGAACATCCAGCAAAGCATTTAAGTAGACAGTTCACATAAAAAGAAATACAAGTTGTCCTTATGCATATATAAACTAAAGATATTTACTATAAACTCCAAAGTAACTGCCAAGAAAAAGTCAACTTGACTCATAATAAAATAAAGACAAATTACAACAACACTGACACATAAGTTTTACTCATCAGTTTGGCAAAACCACTAAGTTTGATAACAACTTATGTTGACAGGGAACTGACATTTTCATGATATGAGACCATTTTACTGGTACTTCTATAAATATATATTATATAGTCAGATGATAAATAGATAGATAATATCTATCCAAGTTAAAAATGAACATACCTTTTAACCTAGAAATTTTACTTGTAAGAATTTATCTTACAGATAATTCACACTTGGATAAAATGTACTAAATGATGACTGAACAAGGTTATTCACTGAAGCATCATTTAGAATAGCAAAGATTGAAAATAATTTTATAAAAACAAGAAAGTTAAATTTTGATATATTTTAAACAAATGAAACTATAAATCAATAAAAATTCTTAAGAAGCTCTTTATAAAATAATATGGAGCAGTAGCTAAGATACTATTTGAAGAAGAAAAGAACTCAGAATAGTGAATAACAATGTTACCATTTTTGTGAAAATAGTATTTAAATAGATATGTGTAAAATTTGCTGGATATGTAAACCTATGTATGTATATGCATGTATACATATGTATATGTACATATATGTATATATCTCTGGAAGAGTAAAGGATAGCATTTATATAAACTTTTTTAGCCATATTGTTTTCAAGCACATATTTGTAAAAATAAAATTACAGAGACATACGTGGTAGTGATAAACACCAAATTCAGGGTAGTCATTAACTTTGGAAAGGAATAGTAATAATAGAATTAGGCAGTGATACACAGAGCCTTCAACTGTTCTGTAATTCTTTTGTAGGGTTGTCATTTTCATATAATTTCAAACTTGAAAAAATAGTTGAAAGACAAGAACAAAGAACTTTCATACATCCCTTACCTATGTTTTAATATATTTTTCATCTCTCTCTCTTCCTTTTCTTTCTTTCCTCCCTCTCTCCTCTCTCTCTGTCTCTATCCACACAAACAAAAAAACATACTTTATCTCTAAATCATAACCATGATTCAATGACCAAAATTAGAAAATTAAGCATTGACTTAATATGATTAGCTAATCCATAGACCACTGCATCTATAATAGTATATTTATTTAAAAATGCAAAGCAGTCTGGCCATAATTGTTCACACCTGTAATCCCAACACTTTGGAGGGTCAAAGTGGGAGGACCACTTAAAGTCAGGAGCTCTAGAGCAGCCTGGGCAATATAGTGAGACTCTGTCTCTACAAAATATTCTTTAAAAAATTAGCTTGCCATGGTAGTGTGCCTGTAATCCTAGCTACTCAGAAGGTTAGGGCAAGAAGATCCCTTGAACCCAGGAGTTTGAGGTTGCAGTGAGCTATGATTGCACCACTGCACTCTAGCCTGGGTAAGAGAGTGAGACTCTGTCTCAGAAAAAAAAAAAAGTGAAGCAAATATGGCAAAATGTTAAAACTGTTGGAGTTTATTAAAGGGGATGTGGATGTTTAAAATAGTTTCCATTGCCTAAAAAGTAAGGATAATTTAACCATACATAATGATGTTATCTAGTTCATGTTTTAATCAGCCATCAATAAATATGTAGTATTTTCTATCTATGATGGAGACCAATTTCCTGGTCTCCAGGGTCTGGACCCTAGGGTTCAGTTAAGGCAATTATTTCGCTCATCATGTCAGATAGATATGAATGTTATGGACTGAATGTTTGTGTTCCACCAAAATTCAAATGTTGAAGCCCTAATCTCTCATGTGATGGTATTTGGAGGTGGGGCCTTTGGGAAATAATTAGGTCCTAAGAGTTTGAAGCCTTCATGATGAGATTAAGAAGAGACACGAGAGAGATGATCTCTCTCTCCATTATGTTAGGATAAAGAAAAACTAAGGCCATCTGCAAGCCAGGAAGAGAACCTTCACCAGGACTAAGTGGAGTCTGCCTTGATCTTGGACTTCTAGCATTCAGAACTGTAAGAAATAAATATCTGTTGTTTAAGACACCCCATTTATAGTATTTTGCTATAGCAGCCTGAGCAGCATAAGTCACCTAGCCTCACTCTGCAATGGAAAAATAATGGCTCATGAAGATTGTCATTCCAAACCCTTTGCAAAGGAAAATACAAATGCCCAAGGATGCTCATTACATAATTGCTCAGGGACACTGTTTCTCAGGTGTACACGATCCTGCACACTTCCACTGAGACATCTACTGGTAGGCAGTTCTGTCGATCTGAAGATAAAAAGCAAAACACTATGCTCGGTCTTTTGCATTTTAACTCATAAAATGTACAATTGGTTCTTTCCCCAAATGCTCAAAGGCTTTTGTTTATTCTAACTCCTCTTTAAATCATTCCAATGAGGAATGAAAAGAAATCAGACTGTGTAAGCACATTGCCCTGGGTCACAGTCAGGATGAAATGCCCTCATCTCCTGATCTTTGTACTAATTGACTACTCACTGACCTATTACATTGTTTTAATTATTAATTCTCATGGCTCTTTCAAAATCATTTATTTATAAAACAAAATATTATAGGACATTATCTGAATCTTCAGATTTATTTCACTGCAACTAATTTATTTCAATACATATTAAATATAATTGACTTACATTAAGATACAATGAGTGTAGGCAATGTGCTAGGTCCTAAACGCAGATACAAATGCAGATATAAACATCATAATAAGAATTCAAATGCATAGAAACTAAAAATCTTGAAAAAAGAGTGGAAGAATTGACAGCTAGACTCATTAATGCAGAGAAGATCATAAACGAAATGACAGAGATGAAAACCATGACACGAGAAATACGTGACAAATGCACAAGCTTCAGTAACCGACTCGATCAACTGGAAGAAAGAGTATCAGCGATTGAAGATCAAATGAATGAAATGAAGCGAGAAGAGAAACCAAAAGAAAAAAGAAGAAAAAGAAATGAGCAAAGCCTGCAAGAAGTATGGGATTATGTAAAAAGACCAAATCTACGTCTGATTGGGGTGCCTGAAAGTGAGGGGGAAAATGGAACCAAGTTGGAAAACACTCTTCAGGATATCATCCAGGAGAACTTCCCCAACCTAGTAGGGCAGGCCAACATTCAAATTCAGGAAATACAGAGAACGCCACAAAGATACTCCTCCAGAAGAGCAACTCCAAGACACATAATTGCCAGATTCACCAAAGTTGAAATGAAGGAAAAAATCTTAAGGGCAGCCAGAGAGAAAGGTCGGGTCACCCACAAAGGGAAGCCCATCAGACTAACAGCAGATCTCTCGGCAGAAACTCTACAAGCCAGAAGAGAGTGGGGGCCAATATTCAACGTTCTTCAAGAAAAGAATTTTAAACCCAGAATTTCATATCCAGCCAAACTAAGTTTCATAAGTGAAGGAGAAATAAAATCCTTTACAGATAAGCAAATGCTTAGAGATTTTGTCACCACCAGGCCTGCCTTACAAGAGACCCTGAAGGAAGCCCTAAACATGGAAAGGAACAACCGGTACCAGCCATCGCAAAAACATGCCAAAATGTAAAGACCATCGAGGCTAGGAAGAAACTGCATCAACTAACGAGCAAAATAACCAGTTAATATCATAATGGCAGGATCAAGTTCACACATAACAATATTAACCTTAAATGTTAATGGACTAAATGCTCCAATTAAAGACACAGACTGGCAAACTGGATAAAGAGTCAAGACCCATCAGTCTGCTGTATTCAGGAGACCCATCTCACATGCAGAGACATACATAGGCTCAAAATAAAGGGATGGAGGAAGATCTACCAAGCAAATGGAGAACAAAAAAAAGCAGGGGTTGCAATCCTAGTCTCTGATAAAACAGACTTTAAACCATCAAAGATCAAAAGAGACAAAGAAGGCCATTACATAATGGTAAAGGGATCAATTCAACAGGAAGAGCTAACTCTCCTAAATATATATGCACCCAATAAAGGAGCACCCAGATTCATAAAGCAAGTCCTTAGAGACTTACAAAGAGACTTAGACTCCCAAACAATAATAATGGGAGACTTCAACACTCCGCTGTCAACATTAGACAGATCAACGAGACAGAAAGTTAACAAGGATATCCAGGAATTGAACTCATCTCTGCACCAAGCGGACCTAATAGACATCTATAGAACTCTCCACCCCAAATCAACAGAATATACATTCTTCTCAGCACCACATCGCACTTATTCCAAAATTGACCACATAATTGGAAGTAAAGTACTCCTCAGCAAATGTAAAAGAACAGAAATTATAACAAACTGTCTCTCAGACCACAGTGCAATCAAACTAGAACTCAGGACTAAGAAACTCAATCAAAACCGCTCAACTACATGGAAACTGAACAACCTGCTCCTGAATGACTACTGGGTACATAACGAAATGAAAGCGGAAATAAAGATGTTCTTTGAAACCAATGAGAACAAAGATACAACATACCAGAATCTCTGGGACACATTTAAAGCAGTGTGTAGAGGGAAATTTATAGCACTAAATGCCCACAAGAGAAAACAGGAAAGATCTAAAATTGACACTCTAACATCACAATTAAAAGAACTAGAGAGGCAAGAGCAATCACATTCAAAAGCTAGCAGAAGGCAAGAAATAACTAAGATCAGAGCCGAACTGAAGGAGATAGAGACACAAAAAACCCTCCAAAAAATCAATGAATCCAGGAGTTGGTTTTTTGAAAAGATCAACAAAATTGACAGACCGCTAGCAAGGCTAATAAAGAAAAAAAGAGAGAGGAATCAAATCGATGCAATAAAAAATGATAAAGGGGATATCACCACTGACCCCACAGAAATACAAACTACCATCAGAGAATACTATAAACGCCTCTAAGCAAATCAACTAGAAAATCTAGAAGAAATGGATAATTTCCTGGACACTTACACTCTCCCAAGGCTAAACCAGGAAGAAGTTGAATCCCTGAATAGACCAATAGCAGGCTCTGAAATTGAGGTAACAATTAATAGCCTACCCACCAAAAAAAGTCCAGGACCAGATGGATTCACAGCTGAATTCTACCAGAGGTACAAGGAGGAGCTGGTACCATTCCTTCTGAAACTATTCCAATCAATAGAAAAAGAGGGAATCCTCCCTAACTCATTTTATGAGACCAACATCATCCTGATACCAAAGCCTGGCAGAGACACAACAAAAAAAGAGAATTTTAGACCAATATCCCTGATGAACATTGATGCAAAAATCCTCAATAAAATACTGGCAAACCGGATTCAGCAGCACATCAAAAGCTTATCCACCATGATCAAGTGGGCTTCATCCCTGGGATGCAAGGCTGGTTCAACATTCGCAAATCAATAAACGTAATCCAGCATATAAACAGAACCAAAGACAAGAACCACATGATCATCTCAATAGATGCAGAAAAGGCTTTTGACAAAATTCAACAGCCCTTCATGCTAAAAACGCTCAATAAATTCGGTATTGATGGAACGTACCTCAAAATAATAAGAGCTATTTATGACAAACCCACAGCTAATATCATACTGAATGGGCAAAAACTGGAAAAATTCCCTTTGAAAACTGGCACAAGACAGGGATGCCCTCTCTCACCACTCCTATTCAACATAGTGTTGGAAGTTCTGGCTAGGGCAATCAGGCAAGAGAAAGAAATCAAGGGTATCCAGTTAGGAAAAGAAGAAGTCAAATTGTCCCTGTTTGCAGATGACATGATTGTATATTTAGAAAACCCCATCGTCTCAGCCCAAAATCTCCTTAAGCTGATAAGCAACTTCAGCAAAGTCTCAGGATACAAAATTAATGTGCAAAAATCACAAGCATTCTTATACACCAGTAACAGACAAGCAGAGAGCCAAATCAGGAATGAACTTCCATTCACAATTGCTTCAAAGAGAATAAAATACCTAGGAATCCAGCTTACAAGGGATGTAAAGGACCTCTTCAAGGAGAACTACAAACCACTGCTCAGTGAAATCAAAGAGGACACAAACAAATGGAAGAACATACCATGCTCATGGATAGGAAGAATCAATATCGTGAAAATGGCTATACTCCCCAAGGTTATTTATAGATTCAATGCCATCCCCATCAAGCTACCAATGAGTTTCTTCACAGAATTGGAAAAAAAACGGCTTTAAAGTTCATATGGAACCAAAAAAGAGCCCGCATTGCCAAGACAATCCTAAGTCAAAAGGACAAAGCTGGAGGCGTCACGCTACCTGACTTCAAACTATACTACAAGGCTACAGTAACCAAAACAGCATGGTACTGGTACCAAAACAGAGATATAGACCAATGGAACAGAACAGAGTCCTCAGAAATAATACCGCACATCTACAGCCATCTGATCTTTGACAAACTTGAGAGAAACAAGAAATGGGGAAAGGATTCCCTATTTAATAAATGGTGCTGGGAAAATTGGCTAGCCATAAGTAGAAAGCTGAAACTGGATCCTTTCCTTACCCCTTATACGAAGATTAATTCAAGATGGATTAGAGACTTAAATGTTAGACCTAATACCATAAAAACCCTAGAAGAAAATCTAGGTAGTACCATTCAGGACATAGGCATGGGCAAGGACTTCATGTCTAAAACACCAAAAGCAACGGCAGCAAAAGCCAAATTGACAAATGGGATCTAATTAAACTTAAGAGCTTTTGCACAGCAAAAGAAACTACCATCAGAGTGAACAGGCAACCTACAGAATGGGAGAAAATTTTTGCAACCTACTCATCTGACAAAGGGCTAATATCCAGAATCTACAAAGAACTCAAACAAATATACGAGAAAAAAACAAACAACCCCATCAAAAAGTGGGGAAAGGATATGAACAGACATTTCTCAAAAGAAGATATTCATACAGCCAACAGACACATGAAAAAATGCTCATCATCACTGGCCATCAGAGAAATGCAAATCAAAACCACAATGAGATACCATCTCACACCAGTTAGAATGGCAATCATTAAGAAGTCAGGAAACAACAGGTGTTGGAGAGGATGTGGAGAAATAGGAACACTTTTACACTGTTGGTGGGATTGTAAACTAGTTCAACCATTATGGAAAACAGTATGGCAATTCCTCAAGGATCTAGAACTAGATGTACCATATGACCCAGCCACCCCACTACTGGGTATATACCCAAAGGATTATAAATTAGTCTACTACAAAGACACATGTACACGTATGTTTATTGCGGCACTATTCACAATAGCAAAGACTTGGAATCAACCCAAATGTCCATCTGTGACAGACTGGATTAAGAAAATGTGGCACATATACACCATGGAATACTATGCAGCCATAAAAAAGGATGAGTTTGCGTCCTTTGTAGGGACATGGATGCAGCTGGAAACCATCATTCTTAGCAAACTATCACAAGAAGAGAAAACCAAACACCGCATGTTCTCACTCATAGGTGGGAACTGAACAATGAGATCACTTGGACTCGGGAAGGGGAATGTCACACACTGGGGTCTATCATGGGGAGGGGGGAGGGGGGAGGAGGGAGGGATTGCATTGGGGAGTTATACATGATATAAATGATGAATTGATGGGTGCTGGCGAGTTGATGGGTGCAGCACACCAGCATGGCATAAGTATACATATGCAACAAACCTGCACGTTATGCACATGTACCCTAGAACTTAGAGTATAATAAAAAAAAAAAAAAAAAAAAAAAAAAAAAAAAAAAAAAAAAGAAATATAAACCTGAAAGACAAAAAAAAAAAAAAAAAAAGAATTCAAATGCATAGATTGGAAATTATCAAGATCATTACAAAATGACTGTTCTCTATAAGAAATCCTTTCAAGAAGAATAACCAACAAAAAAGCTCTAACTACAAAAATACAAGTATACATGGAAAAAGTAATGCAATTCATTGTATCAGGGAAGTTTGGGGGTTTGGGGGAAAGCAGGCATTCTTCATTGAATTAAACAACAATGGAGCTATAAATTAGCACATCCTTTTAATAGGAATAACACCCACACTACAGTTTTATAAATCTCTTCTTTCCAACCAGTGAGAGTGGCCTACACTCTCTGAGGTAAGAAGTCATTGAGTTTCTTTCCTGGTTTTATAAAATAGCAAAGTATGAAATATTTATTAAATATGTTTGTTATTAAATGCTTGTCTTCTTTTCAAATGCATTTTTGGAATGACGGTTCTTTAAAAGGGATTTGAACCTTTAGAACTGTTAGGAGCACATGAGGAAAGACTTGGGAACTTAGGAGTATAATTAACATTGTTAGGAGGTACTCGATATGAGTTATGAGTTCATACTACAAATGTTGAGGAATAAGAGCTATAAGTCAGAACGAAAGGGGAGACGGAATTATATTTGACTGAATGACTATACTGGAGAAATTGCAGGTTTGGGGCCATACCATGGGACCCTTACATACTGTTGATAAACTTTCTTGGTAAAAGGATTGTAAACACTACAGAGAGTCAAAACCAAACCTGTCATAAGACTGAGTGGTATGATTTTCTAGAGCAGAGATCTGTAAACTTTTTCTGTGAAAGATGAAATAATAAATATTTTAGGCTTTGCATGCCAGATTGTTTCTGTCACAACTGCTTAACTCTGTCCTTGCAGCACAAAAGCAGCCAAAGACAATACTGTAAAAAAAGGGAGGGTGGGTTTGGATGTATTTCAATAAAACATTATTTACAAAATCAGATAGATAAGTAGAATTTAGCCTACATAGGCTGGGTGCAGTGGCTAACGCCTGTAATCCCAGCACTTTGGGAGGCTGAGGCGGGCTGATCACTTGAGGCCAGGAATTCGAGACCAGCTGCCAACATGGTGAAACCCCGTCTCTACTAAAATTACAAAAATTAGCCAGGTGTGGTGGCGTGCGCCTGTAATCCCAGCTTCTCAGGAGGTTAAGGCATGAGAAACGCTTGAACCTGGGAGGCAGAGGCTGCAGTGAGCTGAGATTGTGCCACTGCACTCCAGCATGGGCAACAGAGTGAGATCTGTCTCAGAAAAACAAACAAACAAAATAAATAGAATTTAGCCTACAGGGTGCAGTTTGTTAACCCCCTGCTGTAATCTCTCAAAATCTTTTCTAGGTGATATACCCACATGAAGACAGTCCTCAGGCCAAACTCATAAATCCCAATTCTTTGCTATCCATTTATCCTCTTCCGAACTTTCTAGTCTCCTTTTCTGTTTCTTCCTCCCTCCACCCCCACATGTGTCTGGAATTGTCAGGTAGCCTTTTCTCAGAAGCCCAGAATGGCTGTATGGGAAGAAATTAGACCTCAATGAGACACACAAAATGATTATTAGGGACTTACTCTGTTTAAGAGAGGAAATACAGTTAGGGGTGATTGCTTAATGCAGAGATTATTACTGAGAATAGTGGGACTCAATAGAGGAGACACTTGGAGGGCCTCAAACACACCAGATGAGAAATAAGCTGAGGGCTACCCCCTAACTCACATAATGGTCACTTTTTAAAAGACCCTTTTATACATAAACAATGTGGCTAAACTATGAAACAAATTACACAATAGAGTCCAGTAAGTGCATAGATTTCTTGCAAATCCTGGTTGGCAATATTACTAGGAAAAGAGGAAACAGAGGAAAATTGCAGAATTTCTTATAACTCATCTTTCACAGCTAGAAACTTTTTTTCTAACAGAATTTAATGAAACATTAAGAGCCACTGTTTCCTGTGCAAGAGTTATAGAACTGGTATGATGCCACAAGGCGGACACAGAAGATTAGGAAAAGAATGTTACCTGATGGCTGCATGTGACAACATCCTACTGACTCCTGGGAATGACTGCATCAGTCAGGGGCCCACAGGAAACAAGGAGCATGCTCAAACTGGGTAATTGTGGGAAAGTTTACTAAGGGGACTCTTTGCAAAGGACATAAGCTGGAAAATCAAGCTAATGATATAATTTATTGTTGAAACTGTGCCACTCTTTTTCGCAGTACTTTGAGTTGCTGTTTTAGGAATGGTGCCACTTTTGAGGGTGAAAGGAAGTTTTATTAATAAATTATTCCAGGACAATGGGTATAAACTGGGTCTAGCACAGCCAAACCATAACTTTTGCAAAGTGGTGTATCCCAGACTAGCAAAAATAAGGAGCTGTTATCACCCCTACCCCTACAAGGACAAAGGGAGGGAACAGTTATGAGAAGGCAGCAAGATGAAAAGATTAACAAACAGGAGCTATGGCCCTCTATAAAGGAAAGCATCCAATCTACAGTGAACCAACAGCTAGAGAGTGGGTGAATTAAAATCCAAACTTCACTGTCTTACTACTTTCTGATCTCTTGCCAATATCTCACATTAGGTGAACCCAATCAGAAGCTGGAGGTCAGGGGAGCCTGTGGATGCAGTCTTTATGGGTCTACTTCCAAGGTATAAAGCCACATAGGGAAGGACAGAGAATATACCTAAACGGGAAAATAGAAGATATTCAGCATAGTAAATATCCTTGCAAAGTATCCAAAACTGAATCTATCCTTTGGCTTTGACTTCTTCCAAAACTTTTTTTGAAGCATTCTAAGAAAGCTCGACTACTACATTCTTCTTGAACAACTTTCTCCCTATTCATGTCCTATTATGTTGTAGAAAAACAGTAAAGTAAGCAAGAACTTCTTTTATCCCCAACTGGCTGGGAGTAAGACTGTTTCTTCACAGAGCAATGAATGTAAACACGAGGTTTACATGAATATATTTAGTGTCCTTCACTCTCCATTTCAAAAAGATCTGGCAACATTTCACAGCCATGGGCTGATTATGAAGGTATCATCAGCCTGGGAATAAAATGAAATAAAAAAGTTGTTTTTCACATTTATCATAGGAAACTCCTTCACTCCACTTTCTGGTTCACAAATGTTCCCAAGAGATCTTAGAGGAAGTATGGAGTCTGGTGAACCAAATCAGTGGTTCAGACCGACAGCCAATCTACATGAGCATAAATATAAAATGCAAAGGAAATAGGCAAAATAAATATGACTTTCAGGGGTGAACACTAGCCACTTCTCCTTACATAACTACCATCCTTGGCTATAAACAATTAAGGTAGAATATGAAAAAGGAAACAATGTCCACCTCTGAAAGTGTGACACTCTCTTTTACATGAGCATATGAAAACCAAGAGGTAGAATGATTTTATGACTTGCATCCTGGAGGATCCAGAGCAACACACTTTACTTTCAAGACCAAAGAACACCCTTCTGCTAGGGAAAGTCCATTATTACCCTTTCTAAATTATCAAGCTAAAGTTGGTGTCATTGACTTTTCTTACTCCAAAGAGAGAGATCTCCCCTATCTCATCAATAACCTCTCTGATATCCCTTCCATTTTTTAAAATCCCATAAGTATATTATTGAATAAGGTAAAAAAATAGCAGTCTTCTTTTGGCAGCTATTTTTCAAACCCAAACTGAGTTTTGCATGAGTTCTAGGCTACTTTAAATATTCAGGACAGTTCAAGGAAGAGGAGGAAAGACAGAAATTTAAAAAGAAAGAGGGAAAGACTAAGGGAATAAAAGAAAGAGTGGGAAGCATTACTAAAACAAGAAATAAAAGTATTAAGAAAATTAATGAATGATTTATCTTTTAAGTGAGGGTAGGAGAAAAGAGAGCTATGTCATGGATCATTTTCTGGTCCATCACATGGGTGAGAGTATTGCCTAAGCTTCCTGAGTAATCGCAGAGTGTTACAAATGATCTCACTTCTATTTCCATATGGAAGACACACCATTCTTCACCTAACCTAGGATTTCCCAAACTGGTTATGTAGATACTGTTCACTCCTTCAGCATTTGGACAAATGAAAAGAGAAGGAAAACAGGAAGATTTTCAGCTCACCCTGAATTTTCACAGAAGGCCGTGGTCTGAATTGTTGCCCCAGGTGAGACAGAAGTAGATTCCAGGAAGACAGCAGCAAAGAACTAGAAAAAGAAGTCTTTATAGAGAGGTTCTTTCAATGGAAAAGAATTTGCTTCCTGACAATGATCTTCATAGAAGGTTAATATGCTTAAGCATATTGAGAATTCATTGAATGTCTATTACATGTAGTACAGAAGATAGCCCTATTGTGGTTATGATGATGACCATTAGCTTAAGAAAAATTGCCTTATGCCGGGCGCGGTGGCTCAAGCCTGTAATCCCAGCACTTTGGGAGGCCAAGACGGGCGGATCACGAGGTCAGGAGATCGAGACCATCCTGACTAACACGGTGAAACCCCGTCTCTACTAAAAAATACAAAAAAAAAAACTAGCCGGGCGAGGTGGCGGGCGCCTGTAGTGCCAGCTATTGGGAGGCTGAGGCAGGAGAATGGCGTAAACCCGGGAGGCGGAGCTTGCAGTGAGCTGAGATCCGGCCACTGCACTCCAGCCCGGGCAACAGAGCGAGACTCCATCTCAAAAAAAAAAAAAAAAAAAGAAAAAGAAAAAGAAAAATTGCCTTTCATGATGAATTTGTATGTGGTAGATCTTGTCATAGTCTACCCCTTGTAGTGGCTGTTTGGAAGCTCAGAATTCACTTTTGAGATCCATTATTGTAATTCTCCAGTTTTTAGTAATGTTTTTCTATAGTCTCCCCTGCACCTGATTCTAACCACCCTATTCCTTTGTTTCATTCTCTTGTCTCACCTTGACTGTTTTTTTACCTTTTGGCACCAATGTATTTATTGCAAATCACTTCAAATGCTACTGGAAAGGTAAATAGTGAACAAATGAACTGCTATAAAACATTACCTACTTTTAAAGAACTCACAATCTAATAGAGAGATAAGGTTGAAAAGCATTATTGAAATGTTAAGTAATCAATAGAAGTCATAGAAAGAAGTCAAAAATAGATATGGCTTACAGGATAATGAGGTCGCATCCGGGTAGGAGGCCACTTTTGGAGACATCAAATAAGATGAACATGGAAAGACACGAAAATCTAACATCTCAGATTGGGAAGAAGAAAGCCCAGAGCATGTTTAGAGCATATTACCTTCAGATACCATTTGCTGGAAGCCTAGGAGAATCAAGGAAATAAGGCTGGAACGACAGCCTGGAGCCAATGCAGGAAGGATAATTGTAAATCTCAAAACAATGTTAAGTAGGTTGTTTTGCCATAACTTTTTAAGCAGAAAAGTATATAATCCAGATGATCTAAGAGGTCACATAATTACAGACAAGGAAATTGCAGGCAACAGGAACACGTGTTTAGCAATGTTTTAACAGATAAAGAGACACCTAGGATGCCTTAGGAGGAGACAGTCTGCCTACCTCATCTCAACAGACTCTACATAGATCATAGACACAAGGGGTTTTTAAAGGAGAAAACAAAAGAAGGGAGGCAGCCTGGTTATACCTCCAGAAGAATGCAAGTCAAACCTCAGTGCAGGCTGCTTTCTGCTGTTCTTGCCCCAATCAGCAATCAATAAATGAAGCTGAAGGTTCTAGTGGGCACTCACATTCTCTGGCCCTACAGCAAGCCACTAGAGGGGAAGGCATGTGAGGTGAGGGTGACAGAAGCAGCCACCATGCCCTTTCCTTTGTCTCCTGGAGCTATCCAGCCCAGTGAAGAAATCTGGGTTTAGCTCCTGTCTGCCTATGCAATGTCCAGCTGCCAACCAGAATCATCTCTGATGTCACAACAGATGAATCAGATTTTGACATCATCCCACAATACCCTGAGGAGGTGGTGATGGGGGAAGAATGGACTTCTTTTTCAATGAATGCTGTGGTGACTTGAGTACAACACATGAAGAATTCCAGAAAAGGGCCACTTTTGAAGTCAGCGGTGAATCAGAGGTTTTCTGACCCTCTCCAGTGCCTTCTATGAAAAAGAGTTCAAATCTGGCTTCAGTTTGTCCCTTACGCTTTTCCGGAATCCCTCGACATTCCCTGCTGTTTTTCCCGGGCACCGTATGGCCTGTGACATTTGCTGGGACTCACACACGGCGTCCAACCTCCTTGCTCCCAGCGATGACTCCTAGGAACTTCCCAAGTACCAGAGCGATGCAGGCTCTGACACGCGAGGGCGGGAGGGCGGGGGGGGGGGGGGGGTGGAGGATGAACGGGGAAGCGGAAGGGAAGGAGAGAGAGAGGGGACCTGGGTGTAGAGAGGGCCCAGGGCAGCATGAGCCAAGCTAGGGCGGAGCAAGGGGTTCGTCTCAGCAACGTGATCGGTGTCAGCCTTTCCCTCCCTTCAACGCTCCATTGGTGCTGCTGGAACTCGGAAGACTGCTAGACAGACATCCTCTAGGGCGCTCTCCCTGACTGCGCTTTTAAGCACTCTTTTCTGGATCAACAGTAGTTTGCTAGTACAAATCCAAGCCCACCATCTCGTTGCTTCTCCTGTCTCTAAAACCTGTGCCCGCGCTCAGGCCCCAGGTGACAGACGTTTTCCAGTCTACATTGCACGGGGCTAAGCCTCTGGGAGGCAGAGCTCACGAAAGCGTGCGCCGCCTCTGGGAAAGCTGAACTCAGGACAGCATCCTCTCCGTGCGCTCACCGCTGCGCACCCAGCAGTGCGGTCTCCTCAGATTTAATGCTGGCTTTAAGAGTGGGACTGTGAAGGTGGCTGGGCACTGGAATTTGTGGTTTTAAAAGTTGTTGACACCTACTAGAAAGTGCTAGAGGACCCTTCAGCCCCTAAGGTGCCCCTAGTCACCAAGAGTAGGCGCTTTTCCTGAAATTGATATGAGAATTTGAAAAGTAGGATTTTTGAGAACAAGGCACATCAGATCTTTCCCCATTTATTTCAACCTCTTATCGTTCCTGCCCCTAAGGTTCTGGTCATAGTTGCACATTTAATGCTTTCACATGAAGTGCTGTTGAAGACTGAGACTGCACTCACCCTCCAAAGCATCCCATAAGTAAGCACAGTTTCTTACTAGCCAAGGAGAAGGGAAAGCATTAGTTGAAAGTGGCCACACGAAATTCTCAAAGATGTTCAGGATGCACGGGACAGTATGCAAGGACTCCAAATCCTTACAGTGGCTGCTGGTTTCAGAAGGTGTTTCTCCCAAATAATAGAAAGGATTGGTCACTGAAACACCCTGTGGGAGAAAGACACTGTTATCCATTTCTTAAAGGACATTAACACATATAAAGAGTTTAAGGCAAAGTAAAAAGGAGGAAGGTGAGGGAAATTCCTGATGACTTTACTAATGTTAAAATTCCATAGATTTAGCTACTCCTTTTTTTTTTTTTCCTTTCACATCATCAATTCAGAATTCTATAAAGGAAGAAAATGACATGGTAGAAAATCATTGGCCTAGGAGGAAAGAGCCCGTAGGCGTTTAGGTGTTATATATCTGCAGCCAGAATGCTCTGGAGCATCAGGGAGACTCCAACTTAAGACAACAGCATGGGTGAATAAGGGCTTCCTGGGGACTGGAAATGAGAGGAAAACCTGGTGCTTGAGCACTGACCCCTAAGGCAGGCCTTACAGATCTAGAGGCAATTCAGCCTTGGTGGGAAGAGTTTAGTGTGAAACTGGGGTGGAATTGGGTTTCCACGTATATTCCCTTTTGCCTTACCATGTGTTCTGTCAGTTTCTTTCAGGAAATTCTTCATCTTTCAACTTGTAGGGCTGGTGCTAACTTATGACTTCACTAATTGTGACTTTGAGAAGATTGAAGCAGACTATCTCAGTACTATTTCTAAAGACCTGATTACATATATGAGTGAGGTAAGTGAAGAAACTTTTTTAAAACGAATGTATTTTCATCAGAAGAGTAGGCATACACACACTCTACAATTTAACTTTGTAGGAAAGAAAAATAATTTGGAAAAAATCATGGTCCCACATTTTGTCAAGAATTCTTACAAGTGGCATCTAAAATGATTATCTAGAAACTGGCACATTCTAAGTGTGCAGATGCTGATGAGGAGCAGGTATTTATAGGAGCATGCATCAAGGATGTCTATCCTCTGCTAAAGTGCTGCTCTGACTATGCTATAAAAAGACTACCAGGGGAAAAGAGCTTAAGAAAGAGGAGTAAAAGGGAGATAATTCTCATGAGCTAAACTTTAAGGATTGATGTTGTGCTCCAGGTCTCTCCAGTGTTTTAGATGTTTCAGGATGCTACTTATTACAGAATATGGTGTACTTGGAATTTTTTAACATACAGTAGTAATCATTTTCCTGATTAACCTAATTTCTAGATAGAGTTTGCATTCATGAATAGCCACAGTACAGATGTGGACATCCAAAGAATGGCATTATTACTCACCAGCATAGTACTATGTGCAGTCGTGGCTTGAGGGAAAGGAGCAGGAGGTCTCCCTCTGAGACCTGAACCTTTTGGTGTGGTTTTGAGCACTAGCCAGCACTACTAAAGACTATTTCACTGCCTTGTCAATGACATAGGAAACAGGTACTTGAGTGGAAACTGTTTTCAGAGCACCTTTAAAGCCTGGGAGCAAAGGGTGGAAGGATGATTTTCCTGTGGACTTAAAAGTCTTTACCCTCCTTGTCGTATTTTTCTTTCTTCCAGACCAAAAGTACCGACTTCAACAACACTGTCTCCTGTAGCAATCGGGTGAGTAGAGAGGTCAGTGCTGCTGGCTTTCTCCAGGGAGACGCCAGGCATTTTGGAGAGGGAGTATCCTGCGATGTGCAGAACCCCGGGAGGTGCCTGGGCTCCGGGACGCAGCCGCCGGGGATAGGGGACATCTAGGCTGCCAGCTCGGGGCTGCGCCCAGCTTGGGACAACACTTCTGTCCCAATTTAGGGAAAGGAAGTCTCTATCCGGAGGAAAGGCAAATTGGGAACTGGGATGAGGGAACTTTGTCGGGGCACCACCTGCGGGGGTCCGGCGCTCCGCACTTGGGCTCGGGTTTTTGGCAGCCTCCGCCCCCTGGAGACTTGGGCGGAGCGCAAGTGACAGTCTTTTCGCCACCAGTGCCCTCCGCCACCCTCGCCACGCCCCTGCTCCCCCGCGGTTGGTTCTTCCTTGCTCTACTCAACCGTGACCTCTTCGCTCTTACTCTCGACTTATGCACCCGCTCCTCCCCGACCTTCCTCCGCTCGCCTTTCACTCAGTTCTCACCAACTCTCTCTCTCTTCTTTTTTTCTTTCTGGTGTTTTCTCCTTTTCTCGTAAACTTTGCCGCCTATGAGCAGCCACACTGCCTTACTGAAATCCAGAGCCTAACCTTCAATCCCACCCCCGGCTGCGCGTCGCTAGCCAAGGAAATGTTCGCCATGAAAACTAAGGCTACCCTCGCTCTCTGGTGCCCAGGCTATTCGGAAACTCAGGTAAGCCGGAAGCCTCAGACGCTTGCTTTGTACCTTGGGACTAACCTCAAATTAAACTGGGGCTTTTGTGCAGAAGTCGTTCTCTGATTTTTATTTAGGTTTTATCTTTCGAAGAGCAAACGAGCCGGGTAAAAGTAGTAGGATGTCAATTAGACCCACGTTGATACCCGGACTCAAACTCACCTATTTCTAGGGTTCTGATACTGTTTGGGCTGAATTATGGTTCTAAACCTTACGGCAATGTTTCAAGGTATGTTGAGTGAGCCTCCTATATCAGAATGTTTGATTGTTGGAGCATAAGAGTATGGCTATTAAAAATGCCAATTCCCAGGGACTCAACCCAGACTTTCAACATCAAAATCTCAAGTTATGGGGCTCCTTAAGAGATTCTTGTCCAGTCCAAAGTCTGAGCAACACCGCTTGTTCTAATCACTTAATTATTGCGTGCTTATTTACTAAAATGTTACATTATACATAAAATCTCTATCCTATGTTTGCTTAATTGCTTGTATGGATGCTGTTGCTGTCTCTTTACATATTTTTGCACAGGTAGTTATCTGCATTTGAATGCTTGTGTAGCATTAAATATGGACATAGTGTAGTGGAAAGTTAGGCGTAGGAACTCTGGAGACAACCTGCCTGACTTTGAATCCTGGCCCTATAACTTCTGTGAAGACTTAGTTAAATTACTTAGCCTCTGTATACTGTAGCTTCATGGGTAAAGTAAGTATCATATCAGTTAGTCTTATATAGGTTGTTTATGAGGATTAAATTAGTCAATACATGTAAATGCAGTTGGAACAGTGCCTGGCACACAACAGGCATTCACTATGCATTTCAGTCAGCAAGTAGAGAATTTATCTTCAGGATGACAAGTTTAAGAAACAGAGAGTGACAAGTGCAGATATGTATGATTGCTCCTTATTAATCTAGTAGACTTTATATGTCTGCAATCTAGGTAGATGGACAAGACTGCTTTTTTTTTTTTTTTTTTTTTTTTTTTTTTTTTTTTTTGACAGTCTTGCTCTGTCACCTAGGCTGGAATGCAGTGGCACAATCTCAGCTCACTGCAACCTCCGCCTCCTGGGTTCAAGTGATTCTCCTGCCTCAGCCTCCCCAGTAGCTGGAACTACAGGCACCTCCCACCACGCCTGGCTAATTTATGTAGTTTTAGTAGAGACAGGGTTTCACCATGTTGGCCAGGCTGGTCTTGAATTCCTGACCTTGTGATCTGCCCACCTTGGCCTCCCAAAGTGCTGGGATTACAGGCGTGAACCACCATGCCCGGCCAAGACTGTCACTTTTTAGAAACTGAGGATTGAAGCCATAGGGCTGATCTGGGTTGAGCTTGAATTAGAAACTCAATACCAGACAGCCATATGAGAAATCTATTTGGCTTCATGCCTTCTTATGAAGGAGTGACTGGCAAATCTACAGATGGCCACAATAAAATTCATTCAAATAAGGAGCACAAACAAAAAACTAGATAAAGTTCTTGGACAGCATGTGAGAAAGGGAGAGTCTGGAGAAATTTATTTCAGTCATCTCTCAAGCCCAAATGGAGAGTCTAAGACTAATGATAGTTATGATTTTGTAGATTTTTGTAAGATTTGTGCTTAATAACCCTGTGACTTTATTAATCTGCAAATGATATGTCTAGGAGACCCAGTGTACTACTCAAAGTTAATTCAGATAAAGTTATATGCTGGAATCCTCTTTAAAATAAGCCTTCAGATGTCTGTGGCACATCTAGACAGTGAGGCAGGGGAGGGGGAAGGATGGGGAGCAGGAGCATGCATTTTGGGTTCAAAAAAGAGATTAGGTTTACTGAATTACATCTATAAGGAGGTATAAGATAGCTCTTACCCATGAGGAACTTGAGATCTTGTCGGGGAGATCTTGAAATCAGCAATTTATTCATTTACTTAATCACTCAACAAATATTCAGTGTTTCCTATGATTAAGACTCAGTGCTATGGGGAATACCTATGATGCAATATAAAGAAAAGCATGTTAAGTGAGAGCCAAGTTAAATGACACATACTCTTAAGCACTGGAAGACTTTCCAAAACCAAGGTCTGAGTAAATAGTGGAGGCTTTTTGAAGGAGGTGGTGGTTGGCCTTGAAGCAAAAGTAGGTGGGTAGAGAAACAGGAATTCATTCCCCTGCAGAAGGCACATACTAGCACATAGTAAGCAGGTGCTTTGGAAATACACTGAAAGATGGATTTGCATAGAGAAGGCAATAAAACCTGCACTCAACAGTTACTAAAGATAGTGAAAAGTAATTTTGACTATTGATTCTCATATTCTACAGATAAATGCTACTCAGGCAATGAAGAAGAGGAGAAAAAGGAAAGTCACAACCAATAAATGTCTGGAACAAGTGTCACAATTACTAGGATTGTGGCGTCGCTTCATTCGAACTTTACTGAAAAAACAGTAAATCATCTTTATTATGGTCATATTTCAAAGCACCAAAATAAATCATCTTTATTAAGTAGATGAAACATTAACTCTAACTGTGACACAGAAGATCACAAATAGTTATCTTTTAATTACAGAAGAGTTTCTTAACTTATTTTTCTAAGTTTTTATTGTTTAATATAAATTTATAATGCAGGGGAAGTATTACTCCTCAAATGTTGAGGGAAGCTTCCATAACATTGATAAGTGGCTTCATGGCAGTAATTCTCAGCCATAATTGCATAAGCATTACTCAAGAGGAAAATCCAAAAGTGTAGCAGGAGAACTCTTTTCCTTGAAAAAGGAAAAATATTGAACTAAATGATAGCACCTAAACTTACGTTTAAAAGGCAGACATTCCTTCTACATGTAATGACACTTCTTGTGTTAAACTAAAAATTTACAAGAGAAGAAAGTGAAAGCAAATGGGGTTTCACAAATAGCTGTAAATATAGTGAAGCAATTTGAAATAATTTTCAAGCAAAATATTGTGAAAGTATTCTAAGCCAAGTTTTAAATATTATCTAACAGACAAGAGTGGCATATAATAAGTAGATCCTGAGAAGTACCTTTGCCACAGCTACTATAAATATATATAGAGAGAATGTACTTTAATTTATTTTGTGAATGCTTTTGAAAATGTATATGTTCCTTTGTAATTGACACTATATATTTCTTAATAAAATAATTCTCAAATTTGTTTCTTACGAATCATCTTTCAAATCTAGTTAGTAGACAATTTGCACACATACTTTTCTAAAGGACATTATTTTTCTTCAGGATTTTACCTGTACTTATCCTTAGAGTCCAATGACTGCTCCCCTTCATACCTGTTGGCCCTGCCTATAGGAGAGAATATTTGGAGATAGGCAGCTTCAGGACGCATTGCAGTCATCCTTTTCTTAAATTATGTCACTAGTCTTTTCTTGTTTCCCCTCTTGAACTTTCCTCACACCTGGAAGAAACAAAGTAGGCAAAAGTGAACAGGGGATGTCAAATCTATTCTTGAATTCCCACTGCAAGCTAGAGCCATCGGCACCCTCTCACTCACCTTCCACTCAGAATCCTCCAAACACCAGTGGGAAGGGCAACCCTGGCCATAGAACCTAGACCAAAATAGAGCACGTGGTAATGCACTGATTTTTCCCAGGAGTAGACATGCTCCTCTACTACTCCCCTGAGGGTTAGTTGGGGCTAAACCATGACAGAAGTGGGGAAGTTCAATGTCCTCAAATCCATCTTACCTACCAACAGGTAAGAGGAAGCTTACATTATATGTCCAGTAAGCATTTAAAGGGCACTCACTGTGGAACAAGCCTTCAGCCAAACACTGGGGATAGAAAAGTAAGACTCAGCCTTTTTCCAGAGAAGCTCAGGATGTAGCTGAATAGGCAATTTCTTTTGTACTGAGGAAAATCAAGACATGCCTGCTTTCTAAAAATCTTCCTCTGAAGACCCGACCCAAGCCCTTAAATGCCATTATAAGAGAAATTTCTTTAAGTCTACTAACTCCATTTTAGTAGGGATTCACTGACTAGATTTTACTGAACTATGAAAATAAATACGCACAATTTTTCACAAAATTTTGGGCCCAATTCCCCTAAAAGAATTGAGGATTAGGGAGAAAGGAGACAACTCAAAGTCATCCCATTAAGTGCAGTTTCTTTGAATCTTCTGCTTTATCTTTAAAAAACTGTATAATTTATATATTTTATTCTATGTATTCCATAGATGTCTTAATATAAAATTAGTCATTTAAATTACATTGTCAATTAAAAGGAATGGGCAAGAGGATGCATCATATTAATTTAGTAAGAACTTTCCCAAATGTTGTAACAATGTGGATCATATATCTCTGTTTTTTAAATGTACTCAGGCTTTCTTGGTGGACTAGTATAGTATACAGTCAGTTATGTCAATGTTTCATGGTCAATAAAAGGAAGTTGCAAATTCTGATTTAAGCATATAAAGTTGGATATATTCATATTGAGACGACATGGTTAGTTATGCTATTTATATAATCTATATTCTCACTTTTGTCTCCTTCATTCAGAGGCTAAGACTGCTGTATGAAAGTCTACTGCTGGCCAGTCGTGGTGGCTTATGCCTGTAATCCCAGCACTTTGGGAGGCCAAGGTGGGCAGATTGCAAGGTCAGGAGATCGAGACCATCCTGGCTAACAGGGTGAAACCCCGTCTCTACTAAAAATACAAAAAATTAGCTAGGCATGGTGGCGGGTGCCTGTAGTCCCAGCTACTCGGGAGGCTAAGGCAGGAGAATGGTGTGAACCCGGGAGCCGGAGCTTGCAGTGCGCTGAGATTGGGCCACTGCACTCCAGCCTGGGCGACAGAGCAAGACTCCGTCTCAAAAAAAAAAAAAAAAAATACAAGAAAGTCTACTGCTGATATAATTCTTTATTTCTTTGTATCCATAAAGTTCTGCTTTCTTGTTGCTGATACTATTTTTATCCAATGCCTAAAAAAATCAATGGAGCCACTGATTGATAATTGTACCCTTACCATTACAACATTTCCACATCTTATTTGCCAAGTAATCTATGCTCTCTATTAAACTCTTTCTGGGTCTCTTTGCTTTTGATATTTCTTATACATACCATGTCATTTTAGTGTGTGGAGGTGGGGAGCAAGAGGTTTGGAGGAGAGGGAGTGGATGAATTCCAAACTAAGGCATGTTTACTTTTAGTGCTGTTGCTGCATTTTTATGTTTTCTATTTTCATAGTTCCACATTATTTGTATAATTTTAACCTAAAAACAGGTCTTTACATTTATTCCTTTTAACCATTTCTTACTGGTTTTTGTCCTATCCCCTCAGCATGTTGATATCTTGAGAGTTTGGATCTTGGTTCTATTATTACATAACTCTCCCTCATAGGCTTTCTATTGCTTAATTCAGTTTTTGAAAAAAGGTTGACCAAGACAGGACTAAGCCCCTCCTTATACCGTCAAAGGAGGCAACTCTATATGCTGGTAAAGTTATTTGTCAATGTTCTTTGTTAAAAAAGAAAAAGAAAAAAGCTCCTTTAACTTTTAAGAATAAAATATCAATTTTTCACTCTATCCATATCAAAATAAAGGTGAGGGGAAATTTATCAAATGCTTTACTGAAGTCAAAACCCATACCAAACCTACAGATCAAATAAATTTATCAAAAAATGGGAGTTTTAAAATATTTCAATTATATTCCTTTCTAAATCTTACAAGCCAAGTCTCTGAGAATTATACCAAACAATAACATTAAACTGATCTGAGATTTTTTAGTATTCCCTCCTTTTTATTATTCAACAGTACTAGGTTTTTTCAAATGTTTTTGTTCTAGCTGTAGCTTTAAGAATATCTGTTGACTTTCATCTGGCATTGTACTTTGTAAATACACCTATACTTCTTGATACCCAGTATTTACAGATTACCAAATAATACAGTTTCACTGATGATTATCATGCAAAAGTTATTTATGTCTAAACACAAAGGATAATAGCTCATAAACAAAGTTAATTGCAAATTGAATTTTTTGAGTCTCAGGTTCTACATTTCTAAAATAAGGTGATGCTTCCTACATTATAGGGTTATTATTAGAAATAAAGTACATTATAAAGTCCTTGGCAAATGGTAAGGAAAATACTTTAAATTTAGTTATGTGAATGCCTGTTTGTAACCATTATAAAGATTAGGAATAAAGACTGTTACAGAGCCTGTCAGATAACTTTATTTTTAGTTTTCTGTCTAGAACTGCTTTGTGGCAATAGAAAGAAAGTTGAAAAGTTTAAGCACACAGTTACTGACAGCCTGGCAATTTTGAACTCTACCAAGATAGCAGAGTTCATAAGACAGAGTACCAAAAAAAAAAAAAAAAAAAAAAAAAAAAAAAAGAGTACCTCAGGTGAGAGGTGCACACAGAAAGAAGCTCAGAGACCTGTAGGGATATCTATTGCATATTTAGCTGAGTATTTTTCAGCACATGGCTGAAAACTCACATGGCTATGAGAAAACTACCCAATACTAGGGAAAGAGTCATTTGAAAGGTTAGAGGGAATAGTGCCCATTACTTACCCAAAGCCAGGAAAATTGCCTATTTTCATCAACTAGAATGGAATATCTCACAACTAATTAGGCACTGTATTGGGCACTCAGGAGAGTCTTACTTTAGTAATAAATAATACTTAGCCCAAGGCTAATTGCTGCAATAATCCAGCATTAGAAATCTTAAAAGTAAGACTTGAAAGAATCAAACTGTTTCCAAGTAAGTTAGCTGCATCCTACAATAAACTTCAAGAATATCTGTAGAAATAAAAAATACCCAGGACCCAAAAAGAAAAAATTCACAATATTTTGTATACAATTAAAGATTATTAGACATGAAAAAAGTGAGAAAATACAACACATGATGAGGGGAAAAAGTGAAACTGATTCAGAGCTAACATCGAAGTTAGAATTAGCAGACAAGGACATTAAAATGGTTATCGTAACTATATTCAGTATGTTCAAAAAGTTAAATATAGACACAGAATACATAAAGAAAATCCCAGTCCAACTTCTAGATATGAAATCTGCAATGTGTGAAATGAAATGCACAGTGAATGGTAATCATGAGAGATTAGATGCTGCAAAAAATAAGATTAGTAAACTTGAAGACATACCAAGGGAAACTATCCAAAATGAAACACAGAAGGAAAACCATAACTTAAAAATGAAAAGACCATCAGTGAGCTGTAAAACAACTGCAAGTGCCTAATATACATGTAATAAGTCCCTTATGCAATGAAGAGGTACAGAAAAAAAAAATAAGAAGAAACAGTGGTAAATTACCAAACTTTATAAAAATTCTAAACCCACAGTTCCAAGAAGCTCAATGAAGCACAAGAAACAAATAAAACTACGTTAATGCCCATCATAATTGAATTGCTCAAAACCAGAAAATCTTAAAAGCAGCCAATGGAATTGTAAAGACCTTCAGCATGTTCTTCTTAGAACTTCCTCTCCAGAGCACTTCGACCCTTTCTCCTGTACTTCGTATATAGTATTTCATGAACAATATCATGATATAAGTAGAAACAAATTTTATGTTGATTGGCCTTAATTATTGATTTCTACCTGTTAGCTTCTGTTTAAGTAGGAGGGTGGGAAGATTCTTTTCCATTCTCCGCTATTCTTGAAGTAAAGACAAGGATTGTCATAAATGAAACCAACACTTACTGAGTAGTTTTATCAGTTGTTTTTTCTTATACTACCTTATGAAATCTTTGTAACAATCCTGTGAGCTATGTGCTATCCCCATGTTATAGATGCAAGAAAAGGCTCTGAGTAAAATATCCAGTGTAGCAAAACCAGTATGTGTAATATCTGGCTGATTCCAAAGTGTACACTTTCCATTACTTGAGATTAAAGTTTGAGATTTTAAAATAAAAAATGCCTTCTACTAAGTGGAAATTATCCTCATTACGTAACTAATAGATGTTGTAGTTGTCTCCTCAACATGGATTCTACCACTTCTTAATTTTGCATCTATTTCCCCATCCACCAGAGGACTTTAGGGATTAATCCCAGCTCCTGGAGTGGATCTGGATTAGTCTAACCCAGTCTGGGTGTCCCAATATCCTTGCTTGGAGTTAATAGAGGTAACCAGGCTAATATTGATAAGCATATTGATAAGCAAGTACCTTGACTCCGGTCTTATTCAGGATAAACATATGGGCACATTTGGTGATGAACAATAAGCATAAGGTTTTTGTGGGGAAACTCTGAAAAAATGTTTCCTCACTTAAAAAAAAAAAAAAAAAAAAGTAGAGTGATAGTCTTCCCCTCTCATGAGATACAAAGAAGCATGCAGTGGCAATTACAATTAGCAATTATCCCAAACCCAGGATTGAGATGAAGCCGTGAATGGCAGAGAAATAAGATGGGAAGAGCCTGAAGTTTTAAATATATAATTACACAAGTAGATTAATCAACCTTGCTCTTACCCTCCTTTTGATTTTCCATTCTGTGAGCTACTTAAGTAAAGGTTTTGTTTTTGTTTTTCTGTGTGGGTAGTTATTGTTTCTTACCGATTAATGCTACAACTTACCTGAATGCCAAGACAAGGCAAATTAATCTTGATTTAATTTGAAGTGGTAATAAAGGATGAGCAAGAGGAAGGTAGGCCCCAATATCTTAGGGAACAAGCCAAAACTTGTGACCTGGGATAGTAGGGATACAGGAAAAGTACACATGTAAAGAGTATGTCATCCTTTGGCATATTTCACATTGTTCCCTGCTGTGACTTGAATATGTATCCTATCCAAAATTCAGGTTGAAGCTTAAATCCCCATTGTATTGGGGGAAGTGATTAAATCCCGAGGGCTCCACCCTCATGAATGGATTAGTTCCTTATAAAAAGGGTGGAGGAAGCTAGCTTAGTCTCTTCTGTTCTTCCCATCTTCCACCATGTGAGGACACAATGTTCATCTCCCTTTGCCCTTTCTGACATTTCTGCTATGTGATGACACCTAGAGAGTGCTATGTATGAGGAACAGACTTTCACCAGACACCAAACCTACTGGCACCTAGATTTTGGACTTCCCAGCCTCCAGAACTGTGAGAAATAATTTCTGTTGTTTACAAATCCCCCAGTCTCAGGCATTTTGTTAATAGCAGCACAAATGGGCTAAGAAACTTTCTATAAACAACTCTCATGTCAAGAGATTATTGCCTTGGCAACTGAAGCTGAGATGCCACTTTTCAAGATGGTGCTCATAAATGCAGTATTTGTATGCCTCTATACCCTTTCCTCTTCTACTCTCCCTTCTGCTAGCTATTCTTCTTGTGTGGAAGAGAGTGGCAGGACATTGTAAATTGTATTGAGAATGAACTTAGATTGTTTTTGGAGTAGATATGTTAGATATAAAATTTATGGAATGATTCAGGGTATCAAATGGATGTGGAGTTTGAGGAAGATTTGGTAATATCTTAAGAGCGTAGCCCATACTTTATGTTGGTACAATATCTAGCACATAATAGTTCTCAATAGATATGCTGAGTAAAGGAATGAAGGAATTAAAATGAATTAAACGTTAAATACGTGTTTCCCAAGAATAAACTGTTTTAAAGTCCATCATGAGTCAGAAACTGAATTGGCAGCAGCAACTATCAGATAAACTATCTGATTTCTGCCACCTGCTCTGTGCAAAAGGAAAAGGAAACTATCAGTCAATGTCATTGCAACCTATCATTATTCTTCACAGCTTCTTTTTTTTTGAGATGGAGTCTTGCTCTGTCGCCCAGGGTATAGTACAGTGGTGCAATTTTGGCTCACTGCAACCTCTGCCTACCAGGTTCAAGCGGTTCTCCTACCTCGGCCTCCCTAGTATGTGGGACTACAGGCACATGCCACCACGCCTGGCTAATTATTTTTTGTATTTTTAGTAGAGATGGGGTTTCACCATGTTAACCAGTATGGTTTCAATCTCCTGACCTCATGATCCACCCACCTTGGCCTCCCAAAGTGCTGGGATTACAGGCATGAGTTACTGTGCCTGGCCCATAGTTTCTTTTTAAACAACTCTACCCCTTCTTTTCCCCCAAAAAATGCAAAATAAAAATTAAACTTGCATATATTCAATCATCAAATATCCATTGAGCCTTTATTCTGTATCATCCTTGGGCACACAACTAAGAACATGAATAATTTGGAAACCTGAACATCATACTAGAGGATATTTGTCATTTGTGAACCTGTGACCCAGTCCTCACTTTCTGTAATGCAGCTTTAATACTTCTAAAAAGAAAAACAAATGATATATTTTTATTTTTAGATGCTAATTTTCACATATTTCTCCAAAATTCACATAGACTTTCGCTAGGTTGTAATTAGAAGACAAACAAACACCAAATCTCACTGGCTAGCAACAACACTTAATTCTCACTCACATTACAAATTGGCAACCTCAAGTCAGCCGCAGGCTTTATCTACAGACCTTCTCATTTCAGGACCCAGGCTGAAAAAGCACCTCCTATTTGAGACATACCTTTCTCTTTTGGCAACAGAAGAGAGCAAGAGAGTTGGTAGAAACAGACAATGGCTCTTCAAGCATCTGCTGGGACTTGCTGAAAATCATGTTTGCTCATATGCACTGGCCAAAGTAAGTCAAATGCTTCCTATTCCTGCTCCACCATGAAGGATTTGCTACAAGTCTTGGGCAAAGGACAGACAGACACATCTTCTTACAGGAAGAAGTTTAAATATTGGAGACGCTAAGTACACAACTCATTACTTTGGGAGGGAACATGACTAACATAAAAAAAGAGAGAATATTCCACATTTTTAGCATTTTATTACTTAAATGTAGCTTCTTTTTTTTTTTTTTAAACAAATGTTTATTAAGCACCCCTTTTGTTCCAGATACTGTTCTGGGTGCTTGTTATGTATTAATGAACAAAACAGAAAAAAAAAAAATTCTCTACCTTTATGGAGGTTACCCACTAAACTATTAAAATAAAATAAGCCTAATAAATAAGTGAATAGTACAGTGAGACGTTCTTTTCCCCCCTTTTTTAATTTAAATAACGTTTACAAATAATTAGCAACTTGTTCACTTTTAAGTCATACCACAAACATGGCTGAAAATGTGCACTGCTATTGAGAAATCTGGGGTACAAATGAAAGCACGAGTAAGTACAACATGTCAAGGACTAAATAACAAGCTCTCATTCTGTTAGCATCTGCTCCTTAATGATCTTAACATCCAAAGTGTTTGAGGCTCTGTGCCAAGAACTATAAAATAAATCAAGGTTTTTTTTGTTCAAGAATGTATGAGTCAGATATTCAAATTAGCTAACAAGTTACTTTTGTTTCATAATAAAATAATTACATTTTAGAACTGGAAGGAACCCAAGAGAGTACACTGATCTGTGTAGAGACAGACCCTCCTTATCCCTTTCAAGCACAAGTATATTTACATTAGTCACTCAACCCAAATCTGAATAGGCTGCCAAAACATTTTCATAAACGAAGTGAAATGGAAATAAAACAGTAAGATAAGAGGTTATTCCATATGTCAAACTTTGGTCCTGGGCTCTAAGGTCACCACTGTTTTAGTTACCATTCACATGATCAGAGATTGTTCCCCAAACCTACATCTTGGTAAGGCAGTTGGCTCTGGAGGAGTGAGGTGTCTTGACACCCACTTCACTGGAATCAGTCTTCTTTAGCATCCTAATGCACTTAGCTCTAATGAACTGCCCAGACTCCCCTTTGCATTATGATGAGCTCCTCTTTAGAACCCCTACTGTCTGCTTTCGACAGCCAACCTCAAGGAATACTGACTTAATCCAGGGGTCCCAATAACATTTAATATTTATCTTCCTTTTCTGGGAGGAATCTACACTTATCCAAGTTGCCCAAGTGAGCAGTTCCCTTTCCCCAAATAATTAGTTCTACTCCCCAGAGAGTCTATGAGTGAATCCCTCTGTCACCTTTGAAATGTCCCATTATAGTTTTCATCTGTAAATATGTCAGTATGTATCCAAAAGATGAGGATCTTTACGTAATCATAATGCTACTATCACATGCAAAATTAAACATAATTCCTTAATATAATCAGATATCCAATGTTTAAATTTTTCCAGTCTCATGTTTTTGTACATTTTAAAAATCATAAGTTTAAATTGTTTCCATGTCCAAGGCGTCGATCTCTCCTCCAGTCTCCTGGGCGTCGCGCTTCCCTCTTTGCTTCCCGCCATTGCGGTTCCGTCGGAACCTAAGGAGATTACTTCCGCCGCAAAAGAGCTGGAGAACAATGCTAGGCAAGATGCTGGAGACCTTGGCCAACGGAACCAAAGTCACGCCTCTCATGTGAGCTCTGGAGGGAGAACTTTATGTGTTGCACTGAGGACAGTCTCCGGAAACGCGATTCTCAGCGGGCGCCGGAAGCGGTCTTCTGTCTGCAGCTCTAGCAGATGACTGTTCCACTAGACACGCTGAGGGGACTGGATACGTGTTTTCCTTCAGGACCGGAGCTGAGCGGAGCCGGGATCGCGGCGGCAATGGAACGGGCCTCAGAAAGGCGCACGACCAGCGCGCTGTTTGCGGGCTTCCGGGCCTTGGGACTTTTCAGCAACGACATTCCACACGTGGTGCGGTTCAGCGCGCTCAAGCGCCGGTTCTATGTAACAACCTGCGTGGGCAAGAGTTTCCACACCTATGACGTGAGTGACTTCTTTCGTTGACTTCCCAGGAACCACCCTCCTTGGCCTCTCTGTCCTGGAGCAATCCGGTTCACCCTTCCCATCTACCACGGGCTTCCCTTTTTTAACCGCTCCCTGTTCTATTAATATTTCGCCATCCGGTCACATCCACGTGCTGATTTACCACTTGCAGTCCTCCTGGGGCGAGTTTCAGAGGCAGCCTGGCCAAGGGGAAACTGCTAGATAACCCCTCAGTTGTATGGCAGTAATACTTGTTCAGTGAATATTTATTTACTTCCCCTTGAAGGTGGAAACATAATTAAGACAAACCTCTACCCCTTGCATTCTTAATGAGAGAGGAAAACATGCACGCTATTACGTTATTGGTGACACGAGATGGGTTAGAAATTCACTCTAGGTAACATTGGGAGAACCGCAGATGGTGAGATTAATTACCGTTAGGGAAAGTATCTGATAGCAATCAGTTATTTTCAACTAATGCAAAGTGTCTGGCACTGTCACTCTAAGCCTTGCAGCCGTTTCTTTCCAAGATAGGTATCATTATACCGTAGCACCTTTATATAAACTATAAAAGTAAATTTCAGATAAATTATATCAATATTCTACTTCCAAAGAAACCCTGTGGTGAGGAGAGTAACATATTTGCACATTTTATAAAGTTAACAATTTACTTACTGTGCATTGACATTTAGTCATAATAAAGATGGCTTTTAACGTCTAGTCTAGTTCTAACACTGATGATACATTCGTAACATCGTGGCATGTAAATGTTCTTTACCCAGACTGTACACTGCTCAGATTAACCAATGCATTGGGCTATGACCTCTGAAACAGAAAATACTTGGGAGTAAAAAGAAAAAAAAAATGGAGCTAATGAACCTAAGTCACTAATTGGGTCTACAAGTGCTCTATCCCATGACTATGGCTGTATATGCTGTCCCCAGTCAGACTTCCTACAGTCCTACAGATTAGTTTCTTCTGCAGGGGAAACTAGACAAGTTGTGAATAGGTGGTGATAGTGATGGTAGCAGCTATCATGTATTGAGCAATTACTGTATGACTGACCCCATTCTGTTTTACATAAATTTATTCATTGAATCCTCATAACAATCCCGTAAAGTAAATAAATACCTGTTTTACAGATGAAGAATTTGAGGCACAGGAAACTTATTTTTCCAGGGTCATACAGCTAGGGTCAGTAGCCATGATTGGGGTCAGCAAATTACAGTCTGCAAGCCAGTCTAGCCCACTGCTTGGCTTTGTATGACCCAGGAGTTATGAATGATTTTGACATGTTTAAATGTTTGTGAGGGTAGGCTGGGGGTGGGGAGAAGGATATTTCATGACATGAAAACTATGTGAAAATCAAATTTCAGTACCTATAGATAAAAGTTTGATATACCCATGCACATTATTTATGTATTAAGTATGACTGTTTTCATGCTATGATGGCAGAAGTTAGTAATTGCAACAGAGACCACATGCATTGCCTGCAAAGCCTAAAATATTTAATATTTGGCCTATTATAGAAAACATTTACCTACCCCTTCCATTACCACTCCTGGTGAAATATAGTTGAAAATATAAACTTTCCTAGTAATGAAAATTAGGGTAAGTGTCTTTCTTACAAAGGACAGCATAGCAAATATACGTGTGAGGTTATATCTTACTCTTCAGGTGTTAGGTCATTATGATTGTGTTTGTTAATGAAAATATAACCTTTTTTCTTCTTTTAAACAGGTTCAGAAACTTAGTCTGGTTGCAGTAAGTAAGTATGGACTTTATTCTGAATTTATGTACATCTAAAAAATTTTTTTTTATTTTGACATAAATTTTAGACTTATAGAACATATAAGGAAGCCAGGGTAACATGTATGTCTTATAAACTTATATTATCAGCAACAAAAAAGGGTGGCAGGATAGAATCATGTTTTGCTTTCAGTTGTTACGTATCTTTATTTTCTTTAATCTGGAACGGTTCTTTAGACTTTCTTTGTGCTTGATGACATTGACACATTGACATTTTTGAAGAGTACAGGCTCATTTAGAATGTCCTTCAGTTTCAGATTTTTTGACATTTCTTCAGGATTAGATTCAGGTTGTACACTTTGGGAGGAATCACGGTGAATTGTATCAGAAGGCACATGCTGTTGGTTAATTCTGTTCCTGATAGTGATTGGTTAGGAGGCTCTATTTTAAAGTTAGGCCAGGCGTGGTGGCTCATGCCTCTAATCCCAGCACTTTGGGAGGCCCAGGCAGGTGGATCACGAGGTCAGGAGATCAAGACCATCCTGGCTAACACAGTGAAACCCCATCTCTACTAAAAATACAAAAAATTAACCAGGCGTGGTGGCAGGTGCCTGTAGTTCCAGCTACTCAGGCAACTGAGGCAGGAGAATTGCTTGGATCCGGGAGGTGAAGGTTGCAGTGAGCCAGATCGTGCCACTGCACTCCAGCCTAGGCAATAGAGTGATATTCCATCTTTAAAAAAAAGAAAATTAAAAAAAAAATTAAGTTAGTGTTTTGTCCTTTGTAACGAATAAGTATCTTTTGGTAATATGCACTGGGACTATGTAAATATCCTAATACTCTTCAAAGTTAATTACCTGCTGCTTTTAGTATTTTATGATGATACTTGCCTGAATCAGTTATTAATATGGTGGTTGCCAAATGCATGTTGATTATCCTTAATCCAAAAATTTGAAACCCAAAATGCTCCAAAGTCTGAAACTTTTTGAGAGCTAACATGATGTTCAGAGGGAAATATTCATTGGAACATTTCCGATTTCAGACTTTCAGATTAGGAATGTTCACCTGGTTATGCAAATAGTCCAAAATCCAAAAAAATCTGAAATCTGAAACACTACTTGTCTCAGGCATTTCATATAAAGCATAGCTTTTAGTGATTTTCTTTTGCCATCATTCCTTCTGCTGTAAGGAAAAGTTTTCCCTTTTCTCACATTTTGGTATTTCTTTCCAATGGAAGGAATTTTAATAGTAGATTAGAAGGCAGAAGAAAGGCATTGGAACTTAAGTTGAATGCAAAAGTGAATGATAAACCTATAAAACAGGATTATGCAAACAAATCCTAATATGGAATTTGCAGCATGAAAGTACAACAATCCTCTGTCTACTAACTCTCCTGCCCCAAAAGAGGAAATGAAAATGTCAGTGTGACCAGGATACTGAGAAAAGAATCATATGTCATGTGAGAAATGCTAAAGATTGATAGGCGTATTTCCCTTAGGAGTAGGCATATAGAATACCATATGGAATATTTTTGGTTTGGCCCAAAGGGTTGAGTTAGAGATTTAGATTATGAGTTACTTTTAAAATTTTTCTGGCGTTATTAGTGAACTTGATGTTCCAGAAGATATTCACATGGGTCAGGCGTGGTGGCTCATGCCTATAATCCCAGCATTTTGGAAGGCTGAGGTGGGCAGATCACCTGAGGTCAGGAGTTCAAGACCAGCCTGTCTAACATGGCAAAACCCCGTCTCTACTAAAAATACAAAAATTAGCTGGGCGTGGTGCTGCACACCTATAATCCCAGCTACTCGGGAGGCTGAGGCGGGAGAATCAGTTGAACCTGGGAGGCGGATGTTGCAGTGTGCCAAGATTGCATCACTACACTCCAGCCTGGGCGACACAGTGAGACTCCGTCTCTCAAAAAAAAAAAAAAGATGTTCACATGAAGACTGGGTGACTGTCAGAGCTTTGTGTATCAGATGACAGTTTGTTCCAAATAACCTCAAAAAGCTTCTTTTCATTTCTGTAGGATTATGTTTTTATTTCTGCAAATCCTAGACATTCTCTTAGGGAAGGACAAGGTGATTTCCTATCCTTTGTTTGATAGTTACTATTAGATATTTAAAATATTTTAGTCAAAATTTTATACTCTGATTCTCAACTTTGATCTTTATTTTTTTTTAAATTATAACCATGAAAAATGTTATATGTATACTTGAGGTTTCTGGTTAACATCTTAAAAATCCCTGTTTCTTTCATTTGGTATTTGCTAGGTAATTCTGTTCCACAGGATATCTGCTGTATGGCAGCTGATGGCAGATTAGTCTTTGCTGCTTATGGAAATGTTTTCTCTGCATTTGCCCGTAATAAAGAGGTTGGTATCACTAAACTACTTGTTTGCAGTCAGTAGTTGTTTGTTGTGATAGTGGAGGGAACTTTAATTTTGTCATTCTTTACCCGGCACACTCTGGAACTATATAGTGTTCTTTTTTTTCTAATGTATATTCAGTTTTCTGGAGGAAGATAAATTTTCAGAAAAGGCTTACTTAAAACTGGTGCTTTCCTTCAGTTTCTTTGCCCAGAGATGAATATCAGAATAACTTGGAGAGTTTCTTCAAAATTTTTTATGCCCAGTCAGTTCCCATCTCAGGAGTTTTCTGTTTCATATATTTGTAGAGATGGGACATAATGTGTATTATTACGTGTATTTTAAAAATACTTTCCTGGAAAAGTCATGTTTGCACTGCCACTTTATGTGGGGTTGATTATTCATTATGCATAACTTAGCTTTTAACTCTTTTTCTAAAAAGCAGATGCCTGTTCCCTATTTAGAGAAAGCTAGATTCTATGTTTTCTCCACTGCTAAGGAAAGATCTTTTCTGGTCTAAATTTACCAGTTGGTTTCTGAATTTGTCCTGGAACAACTAGGTTGAGAGGTGACCTGGCCTTAATGGTCTAGAATGAAAGGAAATGTAGGAATGGGAATACAAGGATAGCCAAATGATAGTATCACTGTACTTGTCAGGGACTTGGAGTGAGGTGGTTCCCACAGTCTTTCGTCATCACTACCTGTGGCAGAGGAAGGTAACTTATCTGTAGAGTTCTTTAATGGAAGGTGTTCAGATTTTTAGAATTGGAAAAAATGTTCATTTTTGTATTGTTGTTTATAGTTTTTTCCAGGGAGATACATATGATTTACATGAGGAGACTTGATCCCATATGTATATCCTATATGTGGTTCAGATGCAGAGACTTTAATAAAGGACCTTTATGCACAAGTGTGGTCAGGGTTAGGGGAACAAAGTAGGGGTGGGGAGGCATCAGACACTGTCAACTGTAGGAAGTTGTTACCACCCCTAAGGCCAGAGGGCCAAGGAGAAGAAACAGTGTTATTGGAATCTGGTGAGAACTGAAACCATGGAGAAGGGGCTATACTTATGGAGGGATCAGCTACTGTAAGGATCTCTGTCAAAGCAGAAAGGTGTGGAGAAGAAGACCCTATGTCCCCCTTTCCCATCTCATCTGAAAGCCAGTTGGTGATGGAGTCTGTAGAGATCAGCCTTCTGGAATATACCATCTCGCTAGGATATATGTAGTTGCACTGATTGAATTGGGTGAGGGAACTAGGTGTGTGTGCATGCCTCCTCTCTAACCTAAGTTGGAAGACTGAGCTTCAAAGGTCTCATTTGTACTAAATGGACAGTTTACTTCCTTATTGTTGAACTGGCTGAGGGAGCAGATGAACATGCCTAGTTCCTTCATATCTATGCGTTCATCCTAACCTTGAATAATCAAAAGTTGGGGTACATTTCTTAACAGAAGCATCTCAGGATTAGCATGTTTTTGGGATAATATGAATAATATGACATGATGACTGAGTAATAATATGAAATTCTTTTAAACTTCGGTATTGTAGATAGTACATACCTTTAAGGGTCATAAGGCAGAAATCCATCTCTTGCAACCCTTTGGAGACCACATTATCTCTGTTGATACTGACAGCATTCTTCTTATTTGGCACATATATTCAGAAGGTAAGAGTTAACTCACTTATTTGCTTTATCTTAGGGTAGTATGTGTTTAATTAAAATTTAAAATCTATGTAAATATCTATGCCAGAGATTTTGCCTATAAATAGTAAGAAATTTAAAAAATGAAAAATCTTTAGCATGTATAAGAAAAAAGTTCTAAGTAAGAAAGAGATAAACAACTGTAGCAAGTTAACTACTTATAAACTGTTTAATATGCTTACCTCAACTAATGTATTTTCCATTGCAGTTCTCCAATAATGGAGAAAATGGTTTGTATTTTCAACTTTTAGTAAAGGAGACTGTAATAGTAAACTTGATCTTGTAATCTGAAGGAAAACTTACATCCATTTCCTAGGGATATGAGTCAGTTTCTTTCAACTGTGATAGTCTTAGACAGTGGCTATGTTTATGGGATTATGTATCTTTAAACATGAAGAATTTATCCCTAGGATATCTACACCTTTCCTCAATAAAATACTGGGTTCATTATGAATTGAATCTTTTAAGTTCTTTAATCTGGTTACATTTTTAGCTTATATTGCCTCTTGGTTATTGGTTATTTCATTGTTCAATACACTGTGTTTTTTTTTTTTTTTTTTTTTTTTTTTTTTTTAGTAAATATCCTGAAGATTACATTTCTAGGAATTATTCCAAGTTCTTACTTCAGATTAGTAACCCTTTTCTTGTTTTGTTTTTGCTCAAGTAGAGGGAGGGAACAGAATTCCAAAAGTATTCCTTGTGTAGATAGAAGTTAAAAGGACTTTTATTAGGTTACAGGATCTGGTTCTTACATTCCAGCAGACTCTCTTAATGCTGATGGACCAGCTTTTTTGTTGCTGTTATAGCAGCATATTGAACCAGTGTCTTCAGGGAGCCATTTGTAGTGACGAATAAAGTCAAGGATCTCTTAAAATAACATTCAAAGTAAAGTTTATATAATTTTCACCTATACTGTACTTCCTAAACTGGGGTACCCATACCCCTGGGATTGTACAGCAATGTGCCAGAGAGTATGTGAACCTAAAGCTTAATGAAATGTACCTTCTTTGATACCCAAATTTATTGGAAAATATAGTGAAACATTGTTTTAATCATTGAGGAACAGTAAAGTAAAAACCAGAATTCAAACATAGAAATTTTGAATGTAACCAAAGATTTCAGAGAGTTTTTTGATCTTGAAGCAAGTGACCACTGGTTATGGCACCCCCAGCTCCACAGGGTTATAATTTTTTTTCTTCTCCTTTGTTAGAGGTTCTTTTGTGGAAGTGTGTGAGAAGTACTCTTAATAGTTTCACTGAGGTGTGCCTTTTATTTTTGGCATTTTTTGAGTGACCCATCAAACTTTCTAGATAGTTGGCTTTTCCTTCCCTGAAAGAGCTGAGTATAAGTACTTCACTTGGAATATTCACTCCTGTCTGTTGATCAGATTACAGAAACATTAATGCTAATCCTTAGGATCTTTTTTTTAAACTTTATTATCCTTTTCTGTAAAGTAATTCAAAAGTGAATGAAACTTTTAATAGTATTTTTATTAGAAGTTGTAGAAAATTTTTGACAGTCTTAATTACATTTACAAGTTGCCCCTCATTTATTTTATTTCTCAAGGAATGTTTATAGATTAGTATCTAAGTCTGTGGTTTATTTTAGCATATAAATCTTTGATATGATAGACTTACTTTAAGTGATAAATATATGGTTATACAAAACGTTTTAAACTGTTTTATAACAAATAATTATAACTTTCACTTTTGTAGAAGAATACCTGCAATTGACTTTTGATAAATCAGTATTTAAAATTTCTGCAATTCTGCATCCAAGTACCTACTTGAATAAAATACTTCTGGGCAGTGAACAAGGAAGCCTGCAGTTGTGGAATGTAAAATCTAAGTAAGTATTTTAGTTAGAAAATAATGTAGTTGTCACCTTATCTTCATCTACTACTTCCTAATGCATACTTAAGTCTCATTTATCCCTGTCCTTATATATTTATTTGGAGGGTTGTCTATAAATACAGTTGGTCCCCTATATCAGAGGAGTCAACCTCGGATCAAAAATATTCAAGGAAAAATAGATAAATAATAATACAACAATAAAACATCACATTTTAAAATAGTACAGTATAACAGCTATTTACATAGTATTTATATTATATTAGATTTTATAAGTAAGCTAGAGATTATTTAAAGTATATGCATAAATGTGTGAAGGTTGTATGCAAATACCACACCATTTTATATAAGGGACTTGAGCATCTGTGAATTTTGGTATCAGCAGAGAGGTTGGGGAAGTCCTGGGACCAATCCCCCGCAGATACTGAGATATAACTGTATGTTTGCTTTTGGAGTTGTTGTTGCTGGCATCACATATGTCAAAGCTGGCATGTGATCCTGACACTTGTTAGACAGCTTCATAAATGCTCACTGAAAAGTATGTACTAATGACCTAATAACTAAAGAATTGCTATAGAGAAAGCTCTAATAAAGTAATAGGAGATCCATCAGAAAATAATAATTATGAGATTATGACTAGGGAGGTTCTAATTTTCCATACATGAAGATTTTCTATACATGAAGATGGTGAAGGTAGGAAAGGCAAGTCAATGATAATGTAGCGCTAGCATTTAGAAATGACTCTTCAGGTTTAAAGTACTTCCATCGCCTGCCATAGATATGGCACATATCTGTAAGATTGGTGTAGCTGGAGGGCTGGATACTCGATTTTGAATACTTCTACCCATTATTTAAACATTTATCAGTAGAAAAAGGTGGCAGCTCACCCTTCTTTGTGTAGCATTTTAAAAAGCGAACAAAAATATTTGACTATCCAAATTGTTTTTTCCAAAGTCCTTATCAATTCAAAAGGGAAAATAAGATTATTAAATATTTAATGTTTTAAATCAGTGTTTCATTTCAGTTTAACAAATGCCATTGACTGCCTACTTTGTGCTAGGTTCAGGGATAGTGACTGAAATACTGTCTTTGCCCATTTATAGAATTTAGTACATGATTTAATACTTTAATGATAATTATAATGATTTCAGATACTTCTATTTGCTCTATAGATGTGTTATTTATAATTCATGGCTTGCTTCCGAAATTGAGAGCAGCATTACTGTTGTCATATAACAGTCATATAACGTGCAAATAATATTGTTATTAAAATATAAGTTATTCCCTTTCATGATGATGTTTCTATAAAGATATTGCAGTCCTAAATTTTTTTACTGTAGTCTGTAATATAATATGGTTTTTACTCATGTATTTTTTTTTCCACTTAGGACATTTTATTTCTTAAAGAGGTGGCATAGCACAGTAGTTAGTTTGAGATCTAGAATTTGGACAGTATTACTAACCTTGTGACGTTAGTTTAATTATCAGAATAGTGTGTGGAAGAGTAAGAACTTAATAAATATCACCTATTATTATTTCACTTTTTAATATGTAGCTGATATTGTTTTCCTCATATATATCTTTCAACTATTTTTCTTCTTATAGTAAACTTCTATATACATTTCCAGGATGGAAAGTTGGAGTGACAGCTCTTCAGCAGGTTAGTATTTTTCTGTTAAGTCAAAGAGGAAACAAAGTTAATAGGAAAATCCTTTAGTTTCAGGAATCAATCATAATTTTAGACGTAAAGACAAAACAATATATAGCTTAGTTTACCTTTAAAATTGTTAGCCTGAGGAAATAATGTTTTGGAAATGTAAGTTAAAACAAGTAATAATGCCTTTGCCAATAACGCTTGTGGAGTCCTTTGTGCTTATAGTTTGACTTTAAACCTGTGGTTGCTATAGATCCTTGTTACTAATCATTTTGCAAGTATATGTATTCCATTATCTTGTGTAGCTTGGAAATGAGTGTTCAGCAATGCAAGGGGTATTGTAAGTCATGCAGAGAAATTTGTCAAGATGTTGAGATTTATGGTTTGAAATAATTGGAGCCAAAATCCTAATGTTTGATTTGATGATGGACTATTTAAGAAATAACTGCTCTTTTTAATCTGCAAAATATGTGTAAATAAATGAATGCATGTCTACAGCAAATCCTGTGTTTCTATTGGCCACATATGTAGCCAATATACCCTTATCTTTCTCAGTATCCATTGTCTATACTTGCCCAAGTTATATTTATTCCTTATCTTCTCTTACCGTCATCAACCTAGCTCCACTTTTGCCTATCCAGAAGACTCCGTAAGTATCAGAGGATTAGGTCCCTTGAGGACAAGGGATTATATTTGTTTTAGTATTTCCAGTTTCTACGCAGGGTCTCATGCATAGTAGACACTTGATGACAAATTAATAAAACGTGTAGCCTGATTCCATTCTGTAATGATATTGGACATTGATCTTTGCTAAAATAGAGAAATTCATAATAGATCCTGTATGTAAGACTTGTATTATAGACCGTTATAACCATAGAATATTAGAACTAGAACAGACTAATTGTATAATTTTTTTTGCCTTTCTCCTTTCTAGGAATTGTCTCCTTTTACTGTTTCTATCCAGTCCAGTGATCTGTAATGATTTTATACATAGCTTTCTTTTTCTGTTGTGGCTGTTTTCTTTCTACAATCTTACCAGCTAGGTTTTGGGAATGAGGATGGGGTGTTGACTGGCAGAACTGAAGCTGGGAAGTAATTTGGAAAAGTTGTTTCTGAATACTTCTATGCTGAATAAAAAAGTATGCTGGAATGGTAATACTTGTTGAGTTTTTCTGCCATCTTTAAGAAGATACTTCATTGTTTCTTTTGACAGCACCTAATAAATGATGCATATCATCAGGATTATTAAAGGTGTTTTGCTTTAGAAAATAAAAGTTTGAATAATCTAATTTTTAGGCGCCAGCTGTGGATGTTGTTGCTATTGGTCTTATGTCAGGTCAAGTTATCATTCACAACATTAAATTTAATGAAACATTAATGAAGTTTCGTCAAGACTGGGGACCCATTACTTCAATATCATTTCGCACAGGTAACTTTTAACATACTTATTGATAGAAGCTAAGAACACTTAAAATTCATTATTTAAAAGTCCAATTTTTTTTGTCTTCTGGTAGCTTAATCTAATAGAAGTGAAGGAATACTGGAGTAAAAGGCAAAGAAATATGAATAGATTATTGGTATATAGTTTTTTCTAACTTTATGGATTAAAAGGGAAGAGAGAATTCTTATTTTGGGGGATCTAGAAGTGTTTTTCTTGATGTGTTTTATTTTAATAACAGATGGTCATCCAGTAATGGCAGCTGGAAGCCCATGTGGCCATATTGGACTCTGGGATCTGGAAGACAAAAAATTAATCAACCAAATGAGAAATGCACACTCTACAGCAATTGCCGGACTGACATTTCTCCATAGAGAGCCACTTCTTGTCACAAATGGCGCTGACAATGCTCTCAGGGTATTAGGATTATTGTTATCTTCCTAACTCATCTACCTTACCCTTTGGGTTATTACAAGCTTGCTGTAATGTGTCATCTTTCAACCTAGAAGATGAAAGGAATATGGAATAAGATATTGGTATAGATGAGACAAAAAGCACAGCAGGTGACACGATTGCAGCGTAGCAGGAAAGAATTACAGTTTATTTCTCCCCCAATACCCACTCCCTCCCTTGTAGCTCCAGGGTCAGTGGCTTAGCAAGCACTACTCAATGCCAGTTGATTTATGTAGGGGGTGATTTGACTACTTGCAGATCAGTTGGAACATTGTAGAAGAACTTTACATTTTTATTTCTTGGCAGATATGGATATTTGATGGTCCTACAGGTGAAGGCCGACTTTTGAGATTCAGAATGGGTCATAGTGCTCCTCTTACCAGTATCAGATATTATGGACAGAATGGACAGCAGATTCTAAGTGCAAGTGAGCTTCTGTTTCATACTATTAGTTTATTTCAGCAAATATTGAGATGTGGGTGCCCAGAATTAGGTTTGATATTTACACATATTTAGATTTACATATCTCTTTGAGTGACTTAGAAGTCTCGGTAAAACTAAGAGTCCTTTTTGTCTACTTGAGAAGCACTATAGATGTTATTATCTGTGCTTAATGTGTCCCTCTGTTTACTAATCCTTGGAGACAGAATGGTCAGATTCTAAAAATTCTGTTAGTCTGCTGAAAATTATTAGTACCTCATTTTCATATTATCCTTTGTTCTTACTAAATGCCATTCTATAAAATGTTGAATGTTTTAATGAAGTAGTTGCAATCTGGTTTTCCCTTTAAAGTGTCCCAAACTGTAACTTCAAGATTTTCAAATTGAATTTTATAAAATTTGTGATTCACATAGTCCATTGTTTTGATGAAGCTTGATTAGGGATTTTCTGTGTATATCAACAGGTCAAGATGGAACTCTTCAGTCGTTTTCCACAGTACATGAAAAATTCAATAAGAGCTTGGGACATGGTAGGTCCTTTGCAAGACAGAAAATAAGCTGGTCACGAAATAAACATTTTGACATTCTATGAAACAACTGGAGGAGGTTTCATTAATGCATTTTATTTTTTCTTGGATGAACTAGATAAACATGTATGGAAGAGGTAGTAAGATTCCTAGGATCAAAGTTGCTATAGAAGTGATTGAGGTTCTGTTATAAGGTTATTGAAAAAGGTTAGACATCTTGGGTGGTAAAAACATACGGCTGCCACCCAAAAGATGTTGATGGCCTCACTTGAGCTATCTGTACAGTGCACAGTTTTTAAAAGGGAAGGTAGCTTAGAGAAAGCATCAAAGTAAGCAGCATCCAATTATTTTGCTTTAAAGCAATCATTTTGTTCTCTTTCCATTTTCATGGTTTCCAGCCTTTGAAAGATTTTATTAAACAACAAAATTTTATTCAGTTTTATTATTACTAATTCTTAGGTGACTGTCTTATATAATTCATGCATGTATATAAAATTTAAAGATTATGTTTTAACAATATCTAAAATAACTTAGAGTTAAAAAATAACAACGGCAATAACATCTTTTGTTTTTGACTTAAATGGGAATGTCTTGAACTTTATAGTTATAAGACAATGATAACTTTTCTTTTATATACACTTTTTATTAAGAAGGATTCATAGCTATCTATGTTCCCCTCTCCCCCAACCTCAGGGTTAATAAATAAAAAGAGAGTCAAACGTAAAGGACTTCAGAATACCATGTCAGTGAGACTTCCACCCATCACAAAGTTTGCAGCAGGTAAGTAACTTCATACTGTGTTTTGAGAAGTTCTCCTTGGTCATTTATTTCCTACTGTGTGCTGTTTTATTTTCTCTTTTAATAAATGCTTTTACAAATATTAATAATCATTCAGAAGGTAACCCCAGGTGCATGCTGGTCTTGTGTGAAGACTAAAAATGAGTTATTTTAAATGTGAACTTCTTATCTATTAACCTCAGGCTTTGCTCTTCTCTATAACAGGTATTTATAATATTTGATTTTATAGCCTTTCTTTTTGTTCTGTCATATGCCTAGTATAATGAAAGTTACTAATGTAAAAAGAACTGAAACAGCAAAGTATGAGAACATAGAGGTCTGACTAATTAAGATCTAAGAATACTGAGGTCTTAGTATACTATGTCATTTGACCAATGCTTCTTTCAAAGAAGTGATTTTAAGAAAAATACAGATAATGGGTTGTGTGAAATCTATCATGGGAAATTACTGTGTAGGCACCATTTCTATTTGAAAGTTATTATTATGAGCACCTTTCTGTTTTCTTAGAGCTTGAATGATGTTTCTAAATACATTTGAATCACATCACTCATCTGCTTAAAATTTTTTAGTGGCTTTTTACACCTTTAGAGTGGAATCTCATCTCCTTAACATGACTTCCAAGACCTTTTGTAGTGTGGTCCTGGTTGCCTTGCCCTACTCCTGTCCCTCCCAAGAAGATACTACACTTACTTGCTGTCCTCCGTTTTGTTCGTTTTTTCTTGTGCATGTTATCCCCCCAGCTAATTTCTACTTGTTCTACCACTCTATCCAGAGAGCCATTTACTTTCCCCAAATCTCCTGAGTGGTCTTAAGAAAACACTATTGGCCAGGCGCGGTGGCTCAAGCCTGTAATCCCAGCACTTTGGGAGGCCGAGACGGGCGGATCACGAGTTCAGGAGATCGAGACCATCCTGGCTAACACGGTGAAACCCCGTCTCTACTAAAAATACAAAAACTAGCCGGGCGAAGTGGCGGGCGCCTGTAGTCCCAGCTGCTCGGGAGGCTGAGGCCGGAGAATGGCGTAAACCCGGGAGGCCGAGCTTACAGTGAGCTGAGATCCGGCCACTGCACTCCAGTCCGGGCGACAGAGCGAGACTCCGCCTCAGAAAAAAAAAAAAAAGAAAACACTATTATACTTTACTGTAATTTCTTCTAATTAGAATCTCTTGTTAGGTATGTTAATTAGCTTGATTTAGCCATTCCACAATGTATACATATCACAACATTATGTTCTATGCCATAAACATAAGTACACACACTTTTTATTCGTCAATTAAAAAATAATAACCTCCTGTTAGATTGGAAACATTGCTATCAGGTATTACCTGTTTGTTTTACCATTGTATCCGTACTGTCTGAAATATTAGCTGCCTAATAAGTAATAGATGAATAACAGAATGAAAAGTAATTTGATGTACGATTTTCATTACGTTTTAGAGGAAGCTCGTGAAAGTGACTGGGATGGTATCATTGCTTGCCATCAAGGTAAGCTATCTTGCTCAACCTGGAATTATCAAAAATCTACAATAGGTGCTTACTTTCTCAAGCCAAAAGAGATGAAGAAAGATGACATAACTGCAACAGTAAGTGAGCTTGTTTATAAGAGTGTCTTCTCTTTAAAACTTTCCTATGGAAATCTTGTTACACTCAAGGTTTCTGATCATAATATTGATTGAAAGAACGTAGTTTAACATTTTAAAGCATTGCGTAACCCAAGGCCACAAAGATTTGCTCCTGTGACTTATAAGAGTTTTCTAGTTTTAGCTCTTATATTTAGGTTTATTCTCTCTGAATCGATTTTTGTGTACGGTGTGATAAAGGGGTCCAAATTTATTTTTTTGCATATGGATATCCAGTTGTCCCAGCACTATTTGTTCAAAAGACTATTCTTTCTCCATTAATGATCTTGTTACCTCTGCTGAAAGTCATTTGACTTTGTATGTAAGAGTTCATTTCTGGACTCTGAATTCTCTTCCATTGATCTGCATGTCTGTTCTTATACCAGTATCACACTGTCTTGATTTTGGTAGCTTTGTGGTAAGTTGTGAAATGAGGAAGTGTGACTTCTCCAGTTTTTTTGTTCTTTTTTCAAGGTTGTTTTGGCTCTTCTGGTCCCTTGCATTTTCATATGGATTTTAGAATGAGCTTATCAATTTCTGCAAAAAAAGCAGCTACAGTTTTGATAGGGATTTCGTTTTGATTTTGCAGATCAGTTTGAGTGTTGTCTCTGATCTATGAACATGGGGTGTTTTTCCATTTATTTAGATTTTTCTTAATTTTTCAACAATATTCTGTAGTTGTTTGTATATAAGTCTTACACTTCTTTGGGTACATTTTTCCTAGTATTCTTTTTAATGTTATTGAAGTAGAGGTTTTTTTTTTGGATTGTTCATTGAGAGTGTGTCAAAATGCAATTGATTTTTACATTTTTGATCTCATATCTTGTAACCTTGCTGAACTTATTAGTTCTAATAGTTTTTAATAGATGCCTCTGCTTTTGAAAATGCTTATTAAAAGTGTAACTCAACATTTGACCCTATTTTATACAAATGGCATTGTAAGTATGTATATTCTATTCCCCGTAGTATGAAAATCCAGTCTTAAGTTTTTATATAATTTTCTAAACCTTAAAGATTCTATCTTACGCTCCCTTAGGGACGTTTACCTACATAGTTTTGAGTAATGGTTATAATAGTAGTGGTAATCACAGGTAACATTTTCTGTGTGATTACTTTGTTCCAGGCTCTCTGTCTAGCATGGATTATTTCATATTTTCCTCACAACAGTCCTACAACACGGTACATTCTTTAGCTGCTTTTTATGGACAGTAAAACAGGTTTTATGAGCAATATGCCTAAGATCAATGAAATGAGTAAGGGGCAGAGCTGGGATTTTAACCTGAGACAATTCGTTCTAGAATCTATATTCTTATAGCCCATAGCGATCACTCATAGAACATTTAGTATGTGTGTATACTATGATATGTGGCTGGAGTTGAGTCATTTGTCTGACAGTCTCAGCTATCTGGAGCAAAGCCAGTAACCAATAAGTAATAAGCAAAAATAAGTATAGAGAGCCTGTGCACTAAAGTACAATTTGTTACTCAAAGCTAACACTCACGGGTTTATTTTTGCTTTGTTTGGCTTAGATAATACATTAGAATGAATAAATTAGAAGAGATTGCCAGGAGCGGGCCAACTAAAAACAATAACTCCCTTAAAAGAATATAACGCAGGACAGTGTAGGGCCTGTATTACTTGTAGGTTACAGCGTACTAGCTCCTTTAGTTTCCTAATTGTATAACTATACAACATAGTGTAAACGTTTATGAATTTTTCAAAATAGGTCAGCTTAATGTTTGTGTTTCATTTAGGAAGATAAAATGTTTTTTAACCATAGTAATTTCCTATCTGAAATATGTATTTTTTTTTAAAGAAATCTTTATTTAGAAGAATGTATGTATGTAACACATATTTATGTGATGCAATGTAAATATGTCTTGACTCAGTGGTATGTCAGACTTTATGTTGCTTTCCTTAAATAAACCTTCATTAAATACTTTCTATTTAGTTTGTATAAGTCATCTGTTTAGATGTAAATTCAATTTAGATGTAAATTGAATTATCTCTTGGGTGGATGACATCTGACTGGCACATATTGGCAATCAGTTATTTCTCCAGCAGTGACCAAATATGTAGCCAGTCTCATGTTTTCAATATAGAGAAAATATATTGATGTAATATTGATATTTTAAGTATTAAAATGAGTTTATATTATAGAAGCTGCTTATAAACCAAATGTTTTCTCTGTAGTGTCTTACGTATTTCCTTCCTAATATGTCATAATTAAAACATTTTGGGTTTTTGCTTGGCCATTCGAACTAATGGTATGTTTTTCATTTGATGTCAGCTGTGGAAGCACGTCGTTACAAAAGGCAAGACAAAAAGAAATTAGGCAAAAGGAATGTTTTGACTTTAACCTTGTTAATAAATTAAAAATTGAAGGCTAGTCCTATATATAGTTCTCTTGACTTTGTACATTTAAATTGAGTTAACCTTAGTTATGTTTTGTTTTCTTAGATAATAATTCTTCATACTTTTTAAAGAATGGAGATAGAATCTAGCTTGTATGCTTATACACCCAAATATAATTATGTTTAAAAAAACTAACGAAGCAATTCATTTACCATACTTTTTTTAAATAAAAAGGAATAAATAAAAAATACTTTGGAAAGCATAAAGTGCAATAAAAATGTTAGTTATTTTCTTTGTCATTTGTGTGTTTTTTCTTTTTTTCTTAAAGGCAGTGGATATAACTTCTTGTGGAAACTTTGCTGTAATTGGCCTCTCATCAGGAACTGTGGATGTATATAACATGCAGTCTGGTATACATCGAGGAAGTTTCGGCAAGGATCAAGGTATAGAATTTTTTCCCTTGTTTTTAATTAATATAGGTAGATATAAGACTAGTAGTGAAAGCTGGCATGTATAATCTTTAAGTGCTGGGCATTTTGCTAAAGTTGAAGATGGGTTATAATCAACCCTATATGGCAGATACTGCCATTGTATCATAAGGACCATGTTGAAAGAGAAAAGTCATGGGTACCTAAGAGTTATGTGGATATTATACAGATTAATTTTTTTCTTCTCTCCTTTAAGCAGAAAATCTTAACAAACTTTTCAAACCTATGTTGTATCGATCTGATTTTTGTTTTTTTACTCGAACAGTATTAATAATTGAGAATCTTCTTACACCCCTAAAATCCAGATTTATTTCAAGATTTTAAAGGATATTTAAGTGGCAGCTTATATATTTGAATGAAGGAATCACTGTGTGTATTGTTGAGAGAGAAACACTGCCAATTCTGATTTTTTTTCTTTTGACATCTACCTTACAGCTCACAAGGGATCTGTTAGAGACGTCGCAGTGGATGGATTAAACCAGTTGACAGTTACAACTGGTAGTGAAGGATTACTCAAATTCTGGAACTTTAAAAACAAAATTTTAATTCATTCTGTGAGCCTCAGTTCATCTCCAAATATCATGTTGCTACATAGAGACAGGTAAACTTTTAATGATAATGGATTTTCTCTTTGATTCTTTTGGTAAAAGTTATAAAGTCACAAGTTACCAAGTGGGAAAAATCAGGCTATTTAGTAAAGAACAACATTTGGCTTAATTTCTCCCAAAGTGTATTTGATTTAACCAAATTCAAGTGGATGTGAGACTTTAGTTCAAGGGTTTTTTGTTTATTAAAACTGGTGCGTTTATCTTGCTAGTGGCATTCTGGGACTCGCCTTGGATGACTTCTCCATTTGTGTTCTGGACATAGAAACTAGGAAGATTGTCAGAGAGTTTTCTGGACACCAAGGCCAAATAAATGACATGGTAAAACAAACTCTAACTGATAAAACTTGACTCATTTCTACTTTTATTTGGGTGTGTTATCCTTTAATAGCCTTAAAATCATTTTATGAGATGGTCATCTATTTTAATTTGCAGGCTGTTTTTCAAAGATTTTAAAGGAAAATTTTGAATTGAAAGTTTAATATTTTTCGGGGAGTTGATGCCATCAAATTGAAGTATAAGTTTTAGAGCTCATCTTTTTTTCATTAACTCTAAACAAGGCCAAAGTATACTTTAGAGAATGAATGATCCATTGGTATATATGTCATTCTTTTTTTTTTTTTTTTTTTTTTATTTATTTATTTATTTATTTATTTATTTATTTATTTATTTTTTTTTTATTATTATACTTTAAGTTCTAGGGTACATGTGCATAACGTGCAGGTTTGTTACATATGTATACTTATGCCATGTTGGTGTGCTGCACCCATCAACTCGTCAGCACCCATCAATTCATCATTTATATCTTGTATAACTCCCCAATGCAAGCCCTCCCTCCTCCCCCCTCCCCCCTCCCCATGATAGGCCCCAGTGCGTGATGTTCCCCTTCCCGAGTCCAAGTGATCTCATTGTTCAGTTCCCACCTATGAGTGAGAACATGCGGTGTTTGGTTTTCTCTTCTTGTGATAGTTTGCTAAGAATGATGGTTTCCAGCTGCATCCATGTCCCTACAAAGGACGCAAACTCATCCTTTTTTATGGCTGCATAGTATTCCATGGTGTATATGTGCCACATTTTCTTAATCCAGTCTGTCACAGATGGACATTTGGGTTGATTCCAAGTCTTTGCTATTGTGAATAGTGCCGCAATAAACATACGTGTGCATGTGTCTTTGTAGTAGAATAATTTATAATCCTTTGGGTATATACCCAGTAGTGGGATGGCTGGGTCATATGGTACATCTAGTTCTAGATCCTTGAGGAATTGCCATACTGTTTTCCATAATGGTTGAACTAGTTTACAATCCCACCAACAGTGTAAAAGTGTTCCTATTTCTCCACATCCTCTCCAACACCTGTTGTTTCCTGACTTCTTAATGATTGCCATTCTAACTGGTGTGAGATGGTATCTCATTGTGGTTTTGATTTGCATTTCTCTGATGGCGAGTGATGATGAGCATTTTTTCATGTGTCTGTTGGCTGTATGAATGTCTTCTTTTGAGAAATGTCTGTTCATATCCTTTCCCCACTTTTTGATGGGGTTGTTTGTTTTTTTCTCGTATATTTGTTTGAGTTCTTTGTAGATTCTGGATATTAGCCCTTTGTCAGATGAGTAGGTTGCAAAAATTTTCTCCCATTCTGTAGGTTGCCTGTTCACTCTGATGGTAGTTTCTTTTGCTGTGCAAAAGCTCTTTAGTTTAATTAGATCCCATTTATCAATTTTTGCTTTTGCTGCCGTTGCTTTTGGTGTTTTAGACATGAAGTCCTGGCCCATGCCTATGTCCTGAATGGTACTACCTAGATTTTCTTCTAGGGTTTTTATGGTATTAGGTCTAACATTTAAGTCTCTAATCCATCTTGAATTAATCTTCGTATAAGGGGTAAGGAAAGGATCCAGTTTCAGCTTTCTACTTATGGCTAGCCAATTTTCCCAGCACCATTTATTAAATAGGAAATCCTTTCCCCATTTCTTGTTTCTCTCAGGTTTGTCAAAGATCAGATGGCTGTAGATGTGTGGTATTATTTCTGAGGACTCTGTTCTGTTCCATTGATCTATATCTCTGTTTTGGTACCAGTACCATGCTGTTTTGGTTACTGTAGCCTTGTAGTATAGTTTGAAGTCAGGTAGCGTGACGCCTCCAGCTTTGTCCTTTTGACTTAGGATAGTCTTGGCAATGCGGGCCCTTTTTTGGTTCCATATGAACTTTAAAGCAGTTTTTTCCAATTCTGTGAAGAAACTCATTGGTAGCTTGATGGGGATGGCATTGAATCTATAAATAACCTTGGGGAGTATGGCCATTTTCACGACATTGATTCTTCCTATCCATGAGCATGGTATGTTCTTCCATTTGTTTGTGTCCTCTTTTATTTCACTGAGCAGTGGTTTGTAGTTCTCCTTGAAGAGGTCCTTTACATCCCTTGTAAGCTGGATTCCTAGGTATTTTATTCTCTTTGAAGCAATTGTGAATGGAAGTTCATTCCTGATTTGGCTCTCTGCTTGTCTGTTACTGGTGTATAAGAATGCTTGTGATTTTTGCACATTAATTTTGTATCCTGAGACTTTGCTGAAGTTGCTTATCAGCTTAAGGAGATTTTGGGCTGAGACGATGGGGTTTTCTAAATATACAATCATGTCATCTGCAAACAGGGACAATTTGACTTCTTCTTTTCCTAACTGGATACCCTTGATTTCTTTCTCTTGCCTGATTGCCCTAGCCAGAACTTCCAACACTATGTTGAATAGGAGTGGTGAGAGAGGGCATCCCTGTCTTGTGCCAGTTTTCAAAGGGAATTTTTCCAGTTTTTGCCCATTCAGTATGATATTAGCTGTGGGTTTGTCATAAATAGCTCTTATTATTTTGAGGTACGTTCCATCAATACCGAATTTATTGAGCGTTTTTAGCATGAAGGGCTGTTGAATTTTGTCAAAAGCCTTTTCTGCATCTATTGAGACAATCATGTGGTTCTTGTCTTTGGTTCTGTTTATATGCTGGATTACGTTTATTGATTTGCGAATGTTGAACCAGCCTTGCATCCCAGGGATGAAGCCCACTTGATCATGGTGGATAAGCTTTTTGATGTGCTGCTGAATCCGGTTTGCCAGTATTTTATTGAGAATTTTTGCATCAATGTTCATCAGGGATATTGGTCTAAAATTCTCTTTTTTTGATGTGTCTCTGCCAGGCTTTGGTATCAGGATGATGTTGGCCTCATAAAATGAGTTAGGGAGGATTCCCTCTTTTTCTATTGATTGGAATAGTTTCAGAAGGAATGGTACCAGCTCCTCCTTGTACCTCTGGTAGAATTCAGCTGTGAATCCATCTGGTCCTGGACTTTTTTTGGTGGGTAGGCTATTAATTGTTGCCTCAATTTCAGAGCCTGCTATTGGTCTATTCAGGGATTCAACTTCTTCCTGGTTTAGCCTTGGGAGAGTGTAAGTGTCCAGGAATTTATCCATTTCTTCTAGATTTTCTAGTTGATTTGCGTAGAGGCGTTTATAGTATTCTCTGATGGTAGTTTGTATTTCTGTGGGGTCAGTGGTGATATCCCCTTTATCGTTTTTTATTGCATCTATTTGATTCCTCTCTCTTTTCTTCTTTATTAGCCTTGCTAGCGGTCTGTCAATTTTGTTGATCTTTTCAAAAAACCAACTCCTGGATTCATTGATTTTTTGGAGGGTTTTTTTGTGTCTCTATCTCCTTCAGTTCTGCTCTGATCTTAGTTATTTCTTGCCTTCTGCTAGCTTTTGAATGTGTTTGCTCTTGCCTCTCTAGTTCTTTTAATTGTGATGTTAGAGTGTCAATTTTAGATCTTTCCTGCTTTCTCTTGTGGGCATTTAGTGCTATAAATTTCCCTCTACACACTGCTTTAAATGTGTCCCAGAGATTCTGGTATGTTGTATCTTTGTTCTCATTGGTTTCAAAGAACATCTTTATTTCCGCTTTCATTTCGTTATGTACCCAGTAGTCATTCAGGAGCAGGTTGTTCAGTTTCCATGTAGTTGAGCGGTTTTGATTGAGTTTCTTAGTCCTGAGTTCTAGTTTGATTGCACTGTGGTCCGAGAGACAGTTTGTTATAATTTCTGTTCTTTTACATTTGCTGAGGAGTGCTTTACTTCCAATTATGTGGTCAATTTTGGAATAAGTGCGATGTGGTGCTGAGAAGAATGTATATTCTGTTGATTTGGGGTGGAGAGTTCTATAGATGTCTATTAGGTCCGCTTGGTGCAGAGATGAGTTCAATTCCTGGATATCCTTGTTAACTTTCTGTCTCGTTGATCTGTCTAATGTTGACAGTGGAGTGTTGAAGTCTCCCATTATTATTGTATGGGAGTCTAAGTCTCTTTGTAAGTCTCTCAGGACTTGCTTTATCAATCTGGGTGCTCCTGTATTGGGTGCATATATATTTAGGATAGTTAGCTCTTCCTGTTGAATTGATCCCTTTACCATTATGTAATGGCCTTCTTTGTCTCTTTTGATCTTTGATGGTTTAAAGTCTGTTTTATCAGAGACAAGGATTGCAACCCCTGCTTTTTTTTGTTCTCCATTTGCTTGGTAGATCTTCCTCCATCCCTTTATTTTGAGCCTATGTATGTCTCTGCATGTGAGATGGGTCTCCTGAATACAGCAGACTGATGGGTCTTGACTCTTTATCCAGTTTGCCAGTCTGTGTCTTTTAATTGGAGCATTTAGTCCATTAACATTTAAGGTTAATATTGTTATGTGTGAACTTGATCCTGTCATTATGATATTAACTGGTTATTTTGCTCGTTAGTTGATGCAGTTTCTTCCTAGCCTCGATGGTCTTTACATTTTGGCATGTTTTTGCAATGGCTGGTACCGGTTGTTCCTTTCCATGTTTAGGGCTTCCTTCAGGGTCTCTTGTAAGGCAGGCCTGGTGGTGACAAAATCTCTAAGCATTTGCTTATCTGTAAAGGATTTTATTTCTCCTTCACTTATGAAACTTAGTTTGGCTGGATATGAAATTCTGGGTTGAAAATTCTTTTCTTTAAGAACGTTGAATATTGGCCCCCACTCTCTTCTGACTTGTAGAGTTTCTGCCGAGAGATCTGCTGTTAGTCTGATGGGCTTCCCTTTGTGGGTAACCCGACCTTTCTCTCTGGCTGCCCTTAAGATTTTTTCCTTCATTTCAACTTTGGTGAATCTGGCAATGATGTGTCTTGGAGTTGCTCTTCTGGAGGAGTATCTTTGTGGCGTTCTCTGTATTTCCTGAATTTGAATGTTGTCCTGCCCTACTAGGTTGGGGAAGTTCTCCTGGATGATATCCTGAAGAGTGTTTTCCAACTTGGTTCCATTTTCCTCCTCACTTTCAGGCACCCCAGTCAGACGTACATTTGGTCTTTTTACGTAATCCCATACTTCTTGCAGGCTTTGCTCATTTCTTTTTCTTCTTTTTTCTTTTGGTTTCTCTTCTCGCTTCATTTCATTCATTTGATCTTCAATCGCTGATACTCTTTCTTCCAGTTGATCGAGTCGGTTACTGAAGCTTGTGCATTTGTCATGTATTTCTCGTGTCATGGTTTTCATCTCTGTCATTTCGTTTATGATCTTCTCTGCATTAATTAGTCTAGCTGTCAATTCTTCCACTCTTTTTTCAAGATTTTTAGTTTCTTTGCGCTGGGTACGTAATTCCTCCTTTAGCTCTGAGAAGTTTGATGGACTGAAGCCTTCTTCTCTCATCTCGTCAAAGTCATTCTCTGACCAGCTTCGATCCGTTGCTGGCGATGGGCTGCGCTCCTTTGCAGGGGGAGATGCGCTCTTATTTTTTGAATTTCCAGCTTTTCTGCCCTGCTTTTTCCCCATCTTTGTGGTTTTATCTGTCTCTGGTCTTTGATGATGGTGACGTACTGATGGGGTTTTGGTATAGGTGTCCTTCCTGTTTGATAGTTTTCCTTCTGACAGTCAGGACCCTCAGCTATAGGTCTGTTGGAGATTGCTTGAGGTCCACTCCAGACCCTGTTTGCCTGGGTATCAGCAGCAGAGGTTGCCAAAGATAGAATATTGCTGAACAGCGAGTGTACCTGTCTGATTCTTCCTTTGGAAGTTTCCTCTCAGGGGTGTACTCCACCCTGTGAGGTGTGGGGTGTCAGACTGCCCCTAGTGGGGGATTTCTCCCAGCTAGGCTACGCAGGGGTCAGAGACACACCTGAGCAGGCAGTCTGTCCGTTCTCAGATCTCAACCTCCGCGTTGGGAGATCCACGGCTCTCCCCAAAGCTGTCAGACAGAGTCGTTCGCGTCTGCACCGGCTCCCGCTACTTCCCCTGTTGGTCTTCAGCTGTGCGCTGTCCCCAGAGGTGGAGACTACAGAGACAGGCAGGTTTCCTTGAGCTGCTGTGAGCTCCACCCAGTTCGAGCTTCCCAGCGGCTTTGTTTACCTACTTAAGCCTCAGCAATGGCGGGCGCCCCTCCCCCAGCCTCGCTGCTGCCTTGCGGATAGATCCTGGCAGACTGCTGTGTTAGCAGTGAGGGAGGCTTCGTGGGCGTGGGACCCTCCCGGCCAGGATTGGGATATATTCTCCTGGTGTGCCTGTATGCTTACAGCGCAGTATTGGGGTGGGAGTTACCCGATTTTCCAGGTGTTGTGTGTCTCAGTTCCCCTGGCTAGGAAAATGGATCCCCTTCCCCTTTGCGCTTCCAGGTGAGGCGATGCCTCGCCCTGCTTCAGCTCTCGCTGGTCAGGCTGCAGCAGCTGACCAGCACCGATTGTCCGGCACTCCCTAGTGAGATGACCCCAGTACCTCAGTTGAAAATGCAGAAATCACCGGTCTTCTGTGTCGCTCGCGCTGGGAGTTGGAGACTGGAGCTGTTCCTATTCGGCCATCTTGCTCCGCCCCCCCCCCATATGTCATTCTTAATATTAAAATAGACTGGGAGAACTCATTTCTGTTTTACTGTGTATGGAATGAATTAATAGTAGAAAACCATTTGCCTGGAATACCTGGTATCTGGTTTATTTTACTTTAGTGCTATTTTTAGAGTTTATATATCTTAACTCTGAAAGGGTTTAATTAATAAAAATGTGCTTACGTTTACTATTATGTTCTTATAATGGAATGTATGATGGAAAGAAGTAAACTAGTTTAAAAAGCATATTTAATTAAAAAGGACTTTTAAAATAAATTTGTCACTTGAGGACCATATTAAGTATATGGTATCATTTTTCATCAATTGCAGATACCTTGATTTGCTTGAAAATAGAAAAAGTAAAATAAAAATAAAATCTTAATACTTAATGACAAACCCAACAGCTACATTTACCAGTTCTCACACCAAAAATCAGAATTTACTCCTTTCCTTAAAAATTGAAGGAAAAATACCTGGTCAGGACGTTATGTTCTGCAGATAGGAGGTTGGCAAAATTACACATCACCGCAATTTGTTTTGACAGCGTCTGTAGAAACGAGGATGGGATTGGGTTAATTGTGCTGAAATGGCACTTTTGCAAACATCTGTCAGTGTCAACTTGCTCTTCCTATTTGTTTTTCAAACCTTGCTTTCAACTTGTATATCTCGAGTTTCCTTGCTCAGTAATAAGGTACTCCCGTTAGTTAAATCTGTGAGCATTTATAACATGACTTTACCTGTCAGAATCATTCTTTCCCATCCTTTACTATCTGTACCACCCTTCTGTAAATTGATCTATCTGTAACTCGAGATTTGAGTTCCCATTATATTACTGCAGCCTGATGAACAAATTAACATTTATGTATCCCGGTATCATCTACTAATTTAAACTGCTGGATGAACAATCTACAACTGTAAACTGTAAAGTTTTTCCTTTTGGGTCATCTTTCACCTGCCTCACCACCCTTAGGTACTACAGGCAAGGAGATCTATTACTTATCCATTTTCATAGCTAGAAAAAATAATGGGTGGCATAAGTAGTTTATTTAAATTTATTTTGAAAATCTGATTATAATTTGTTTAGAAATAAAGCATTATTAAAAGAGAAAAGAAGATTTTTAACTTAAGCTTCAAGAAAAGCAAGCCCTTATCACCACACATAAACATAGTCTATAAATAAAGATTATGATTTGAAAATTAATGCAGTACACTTAACTTTTTTAACTTTTAATAATTCATTTAAAAGTCTAATCTTTATCCAGACTCCAATTCAGTGGTATTTAGGAAGTGGTATTTTCTTTTATATAAAATAAGACAGTCTGAATGCTAGTCAAATTAATTTTTTTATGAAGCCTGCATCATCTTTTCATTTATTACATTCTTTAAAGTGTTAACTATATATACATACACACATACATACAAATATATTCATGTATATTTATATATATATATATTTTTTTAATTTAAAGGCTTTTAGTCCTGATGGTCGTTGGTTAATAAGTGCTGCAATGGATTGCTCTATTAGGACTTGGGACCTTCCTTCTGGGTGGTAAGTTTATATTTGTAAATCCCTAACCTCTATAAGATTTCTAAGTTATTTTCTTCACATGTGACTTTTACCTATAGTTAATGGGTTATATGCTTTGTCAATGTGACTATATTTGGAGATTTTTCTGACATGACTATATTGTATCCTTGGAGTGTTTTTGATAACTAAACAGCAGGTAGTAGTATCATGAAACGTAGTAGAAAAATGAAATCTCACTTAGGTTTTCTCATCCTGCAAAATTGAGATACAGAAGCAAGTTGCCTAAACCTTAAGAAAGCTCATTTGGCCTTTTTGATTCTCCAAAATAAAGCTCAGACTTAAAGATGGCAAACTTTTATTTTGAGTTTGTTTAGTTCATGCTGAATTTAGTTAAAAGGTCAAACCCCTTAACTTTTCCTTTTTATGTGTCTCTTCTGTTTCTCTGACATAATTCTTAAAAGAAGGCATTTTAGATAGTCTTAGTGCATTTTGTGTTGCTTATAACAGAATATTGAAACTCGGTTATTTCTAAAGAAAAGAAGTTTATTTCTTACACTTTGGGGGATTGAGAAGCCCCAGGTCAAGGGGCCATATCTGGTGAGAGCCTTCTTGCTGGTGGACACTCTCTGAAGAGTCAGTCGCAAGGTGGTATGGGGTATCACAGAGTAAGGGGGCTGAGCGTGATAATGTAACAGCTTGAGTCTGTCTTCCTCTTCTTATAAAGCCACCAGTTTCCCTTTCATGATAATCCCTTAATCCATGAATGGGTTAATCCATTAATGAGGACAGAGTCCTCATGATCCAATCACCTCTTAAAGGCACTCCCTCTCAATACCGTCACATTGGGGATTAAGTTTAAACATGAGTTTTGGAGGAGACATTCAAACTATATCTTAAAGTGGTAAAAATGTGTGTCTTTGGATTTGGTTAAAACCTGACAAATGTTCAGAAATCTATTTCATGGGTTGAACTTTGCTGCTAATCCCGGACTTTAAAGAGAAAACAACTAATTCTGTAAATCATATGAACAGAGGAGACATACAGAATGTGTGTGGGCTTTATTGTTAAAAATTAAGTAGGTATAGATACCATTTAAAATCATATCATTTAACATAGGATTGCTTAGATGACTATGAAGCAAGGAAGAATTATGGGAATAGCAAAACATCTAATTTAACAGTAACATACCATTAGAGAAAGATAGGTGAGAAAAATGAGAAGGAAGGTGGTACTTTTTAATCTAAAATATTCCTAAATTAAGCTCTGTTCACTTCCTCTTCCTACTCAGGAATTTAATAAGCTCATACATGAAAACAGTTTGACCTTTAGAAAGGAAAAACCCTGATGTCCTCAGTTCCCTTCAAGTTTGAAACAGGCCTGAGGCATACCTACCCATCTTGTGTATACACTGGATTTATAGTAAGCACAGCTAACGATTGTCACTAGTGGGTCCAGCTTTAATAACCAGGGACCTTTGTCCACAGGTGTGTCTCTCACTTAAAATAGAATGAAGCAAAATCTAATTTATTGACTGTATCCTCTTTTGGCTTCAGAAAGTTCACTAAAAGTTGGTATTTCTTTAATTAAAAAAAATTTTGTTAAAGACACTATTAGAAATATTAGTGGTCTGTCACTTCTTAGGCTGTTGCTATTTTCTAAAAGTTAATGTTATATAATTTGAATTGCTTTAAAATAAGAAAGTTGTATAAATAGTAGAGTTGGCATAATGCCTTTTTCATTTTCCTTTTTAACATTTTATATTAGTGGGAGAGATTATTCAGTAGTAGTAAATTGGCAATGTATTTTAAGTGGTAAATTTGTCTTTGGAATGGAAAAATTAGGATCTGAAAGTAGCATTCAAAGCCACTAACCTTTGACTCAGCATTAGCCTTTTGCTGAATTTATTATATCAGTAAAAAGTTGAACAGATTCAAATCTGATAGATTTTCAGCTCTAGTATCTTTATTTTTAGGTGAACATAGGCAATTTTAAGTGAATAGAGAGGCATGAAGCTGGCTGTAGCACAAGAGCAAGAAGTGACCACATCGAATTGTTAAAAGGAAATGTAATGAAATCTAAATTGATTGGAGAAAAGTATATTTCTATTAAAAAAGTTTTGTGTTAACATTCGAAGTGGACCAAATGAGAGAGCGGGAATAACTATCCAACAACTGCTGCTGCTTAATTGCAACTAAGCTAAGATTTACAATGTGCTGCTAGGCACTATATATGCTTTTATTTTTCATATCCTAACAGGTTGTAGGTACTATTACTGTTATTAGTCCCATTTCAAAAATAAGCACAGGAGAAATAAATAGGTTTCTTAACAGTTATGTTACCATCTTTGCTCAGACTGTCTCGTTTTAAGTATGAACTGATTTTCTTTAAAACAAAAAAAAACCATAATTAGTATGACAGCCTTTGGAAATTACTAGTTCTTCTTTCAATTAAATAATTTGAATAATGAAAACACATTACATAGCCTGGAAAGTGAAGCTATCTATGAGTAAACCCTTGAGTGTATTAACATACAGGTATATCCATCTAGAATTGTGCCTATCTGAAACAAATTGCGTGGGTGTTAAACTTTGCTGTAAAGTTTTTTTAAAGTGCTGAAATATTTGTTATGTTTGTAAAATTTTCAGAGGAACTGAGTTGAAATTTTTTGTCTCTGAAGTTATCATTCCTCTACCACTACCACCACCTTTTATGTCTGGTTGTTTTTGATCTAATAGAAATTCGGATTGAATTCTTTTTTTTTTTTTTTCCCCAAGACGAAGTCTTGCTCTTTTGCCCAGGCTAGACAGTGCAATCTCCATCTCCCAGGTTCAAGCAATTCTCCTGCCTCAGCTTCCTGAGCAGCTGGGACCACAGGCATGTGCCACCATGCCCGGCTAATTTTTTTTTTTTTTTTTTTTTTTTTTTTTTTTTTTTTTTTTTTAATGAAGTTAGGGTTTCACCATGTGGCCAGGCTGATCTCAAACTCCTGACCTCAAGTGATCCACCCACCTTGGCCTCCCAAAGTGCTGGGATTACAGCCGTGAGCCACCATGCCTGGCCCAGATTGCGTTCTTTGAGGAGTGAGAATACATAAATAATCTGAATAGAACTTTTCATTTGTTCTGTCTCACCCAACCTCTACTTCATGAGGAGCATTACATGAGAAGAATTAGAATTGACATTGTTTTGAATTTCTCACTGAGGCAGAAACATCCCCTTCTACTCCTTAAAGATTTCTGTGGAAGGTGATTTTAGCACTTTGGAAATAGAACATATGGAAGCAGTCTCCATTTGCTCAGAATAATAATCAGAAACAACCTTCTGAATGGTTATGCAGAGCTCAGATCTTGTAAATCTGATCCCTTAGAATAGGAATTGTATTAATATTCTTTGAGAAAAAATTATAAGGTACCTGCGACTTATTTTTTAACATTAGCATGAAACTATATGGTAGTTTTAGGTCTGGGATGAGCCTGTGCATTTATGTTTTATGAACTAATGTGGCAGTGTAGAATATGCTGTGTATGTGGAAACCACCTTCCTCAATTTGGTGGTTTTATATAATGGAAGTCCCATCTACCCACACACCACAGCTGTGGAAATGAAGTTACACAATGAAGTTGACAAGATAATTATAGTATGAAGTAAAATAAGTTTGCTCAAGCAGTAAGCTTTCTTTTTAACAGATAGTTCCTAAACATGTTAGGAAGTTTTACCCTTCACGTATGTAAACTTTTGATGAGTAATATTCAGACAAAGGAAATACTTTAAGATTTGAAATTGCCGTGTTTTAGGTTTAATCTTTATATGTGTTAAGATAATATCTTCATCTCTGGATTGTTTGGATTAAGTGATTTAACATAAATAATTTAATAGTCTATGGCATAGAATAAGTGTTTAGCAAATGTTTTCTTTTCCCCAACTCCCTTGATTCCCAATAAAAGCCATTCTTGTGAGCTTTCAAAACAGACTTGAACAGAAATCAGACAGGTTATTGCTTCCTTCCCCATAATGGACAATTAAACAGCAGTCGTTTTCCTGAACACACTTTGATGTGTGTGTGTTTGTTTTCAGTGCTTCTAATTGTTGTCTTTTCTTTCCATCTTGCCTTCATTGTTTAAGGCTTACATGTTTATTGGCTCTTTCAGCAAATTGAGAGAGGCATTTTACCATGGGCAAGCAACTTAATGTCTCCCACTGGACAGTCTTCATTTACATTTGAGCTGCTCACAGTGTGTGTCCCGTGAATCACCAATGTAGGCATACTCTGGGTGTTTGTAAGCTATTGCCCTCTTTTTGTGTTTTAGTTTCAGTAGTAGCTTTACTAGAATTTATATTGGCTAACAATATAAATTGGGTAGACCTGCTTGGGTGAAAATCCTGACCCAATTGCTTTCTACCTTGAGCGAGTTTTCAAATTCTGCTGGACCTCAGTTTTCTGAACTGTATAGTAAGGATGGACCTGCCTATAGGGTTTGTGAAGATTCGATTAGTTAACACACTCAAGTGCTGAGGATATTTCCTCACACAGAGCACTAAAAAAGTGTTAATCTTGTTCTTGAAATAATTTGTATTAATGTACATCTGGAACTTGAGTCATTTGTGTGTACCTTCCTATGGATAATATATTGGCTTCAGAAAAGCTGTAATTAAAAACCAGTATACTCTCCTTAAAGCTGTTCTCACTTTTAGCAAGCCTAAGGAGTCTTTCAGCAGGATTCAGATGAGTGTAAGCCTTTCTCTTTGCTTCTTAAATCTACCTCTTTTCACTTCCTGCTACCACCATCCTAGTTATCTTTTTGATTGTTAAATGATTACTACCATAATGTCACCATTCTCTCTGTTCAAATATATTCTGCATTCTTATGGCAAGTTTTCTATGGAAGTGAAGGTTATGCCACTATCTCCTCTTAAGTGATTAATGACTTTCCATCAATTATAAGATTGAAACAAACTCAGGTGTTTGGTATTTAAGACATTGTATGCAGCCTTATGCTTATGCTTAATGGTCCTACAAAACTGCACTCTTCACTTTACACACTTGTATTTTCCCTTGCCTTATCCACCACCTTTCTCTTAGCCAGGAAGTGCTTTCTCTACTAGACACCAATATCCATTGAAATCCTCTCCATTTGTAAAGCTCCTCTCAAACATAAGTGTTCTCTGTGAAGCCCATTCTGAGTCTTCTACCTGGTTTGTGGTTACTCTCCCTTTCACCCCAACTTGTAAATCCCTTCAGCAGTTTAAAGCTGTGGGGCTAGTTTCCATAAATTGCTTTATGGTTCTTCTCTAGAGACTGAATTTTCATGTGTTTCATGTAGAGCATAATTACTTATTTCAAAAACAGGTACAGTTGCTCAAAAGCTTTTTTTAAAATTACCATTCTTATTTACATCCATTTTGTTATATTACTTTCTCCTTTTGCCTAAGCTTTTCATTAGTTTCACTGAAGTAACAAAAATACAGAATACTGATAATTAGATTTATTTTAAATGTTATGTCTTTAGAATTGTCTCCAGGTCAGTCTACCAAAATTTAGTATTCAAGAAAAAAAGATTTCCTCCTGCTTCCTCCCTGTTGTTGAAACTGCTTCTCCAGTTAGTTGGTCTAGTGAATGTTGTCTTTCTCATTCAGTGAGAAACTTAGTTAACAAAGCTATTTATTAGTGGTGACTTTCTGATCGATGCTGGTGATTTAAGAAAAAAACAAAACAAAACATTTTCTGCATCTCTTATCCCTTGTGTTTTTGGCAAAAATATTTTTGTGAATTTTATCCTTTTTGGTAGAGTTCAAATACTTTTAACATGTTAATTATTTCTGTAGCCTTATAGACTGCTTTTTGTTGGACTCGGCTCCTCTCAATGTTTCCATGTCTCCTACTGGAGACTTTCTGGCGACTTCCCATGTGGACCACCTTGGAATTTATCTATGGTAAGTTCTTTCATATGGTTCTGTTTTGGGATGAAGAAGATTATATTGTCAGAGAGTTAGAGTCACTAAAATTGTCATTTAGACTGTTTTTATATTTATTAAATGGAAATGTCACAAGTTAACATAGATTTAATTCACTGTAAGTCTGTGAGTGATTCAACATCTGCTTGATAACGTAGACAGCTTTGCTGAAGTATGTATTCCAAACCACGTGATTGATTTTTATCTGTTATATTTGGCTTTTATTTGCAGAAAGAATAAGTGAGTTCTAAAAGTTTAGGCAAAGGAGTCCCCAGCCACACCATGGTTTTCCTGCCAGCATCCCACAACTACTTTATGACCTTGGCCAATCACTTCTGAACCTCAGCCTAGTTTGTCTATAAAATAAGGCACAAGTATAAGCAGAATACTTTCTGAGAGATTTATTCTGGTTGCATGACTTTTCATAACTGTGTAAAGATACTTATGTGATCTTCAAATTTTGATGAACCTGTAAGGGACTATGATTGCTCGTAATAAATAGAACATCACCTGAGTTTAGAAAAAAAATTTTTTTTTTAATTATTATTATACTTTAAGTTCTAGGGTACATGTGCATAACGTGCAGGTTTGTTACATATGTATACTTGTGCCATGTTTATTTTGTTTCTTTCCTGACTTTATACATCTATTGGGTAAAAGAAAAAATTGATTTTTTAAAAAAATTAATGATAAAACGTGTAATTACATTTGAAGATACAGAAGGAATTTTAATATATAATAGAAATAGACCCTGTTCACCTTAATTTGTAAAATGGAGTATCTTAGAATCCATGAGGCTTCAACAATTCAGAAAAGAATAGCTATGAGCACTCACAGCAGGAGTATGGCCCCTCTCTCTAAAGTACTGCTATTAATAACTTGAAACCTGAGATTCTCAATTTTTATTTTCTATTCCAGATTCATAAACTGGGGGAAAAAGAACCTGTCCCCTTCTTTGGGACTGGTATCTACATCTTGATTAGTCATCCATGGCCAGGGTGCAGGCTAAAGGCAGAAATATGGCTACTTAGAGGGCCATTCTAGAGAAGGGGGATCTATGACCTTTCAGCAACCGCAAGAATATGCAGAGCAAGAATATGCTCAGCATATTTGCACTCTGACTTACTCTCTGAGTTCATCTTTCCTTCTGTTATAATTTACTTAAATAAAGGTTGATATATGTCAAAACAATATATGAAAGTTATTTTACCTTATAAAAGTATTATCTGCTACTGGTCTATCTTTAATATATTTTTGTACTACGTCAGGAAAGAGACTCAAAATGTATTTGCACAGCTTTGTTATGATGGCATCTATGATATAAGTCAAGGCATTTTTAAATTGATACAATCTATCTTTGAGGTCTTTTTTTTAACTAATAGAAGTCTGTAGTCAAATTCAATATTGTAGAGTGTTTCTCTGAAGAAACTTTTTATAGTTTTTAAAATATTGCTTGTGTTTTGATTTTTCAGGTCCAATATTTCCCTGTATTCAGTTGTTTCATTACGGCCACTTCCTGCAGATTATGTCCCTTCAGTAGTAATGCTTCCTGGTACTTGTCAAACCCAAGGTAATTACAAAATTGCAAAGTAATTTTTGAGGTGTAATATTATAAACCTAATATAGGAGCTATTGCTACCAAAGGCAAAGTTTAGTGCATTCAATCCAAGTGTTTTTTAACTGATATAAAAGACTTTGAATGACTTCATGAATTTATGCAAAAATATAATTGATGTGGTATTGATAAGCTATCAGATAGTATACCAGTGAAGCAGGTGTTTTGGGTTCAGTGATGGAAGTTTTAGTTATTATGAGAAAATAAGGAAAAGGCAGGGATAAGGAAATGAAATAAATGAACAGTTTACAAGGCTGCATTAAGTGAACATGTTATGAAATACAGATGGATTTGGAATGAATTAAATTGCTTTTATATGATAAAAATCTTTTGTTTTACCTGAAAAATTTTTTTAAGATGTAGAAGAATCAGAAGAAACAGTAGAACCAAGTGAAGAAATGATAGAGTATGATTCGCCAGAACAGTTGAATGAGCAGTTGGTGACTCTTTCACTTCTTCCTGAATCACGATGGAAAAACCTTCTTAATCTTGATGTTATTAAGGTAATAATTAATACACTTAATAGACCACCCTAAGCATGCATCCAGAAGCATTTTTATTTTTTTAAGCAGAGAGAACTGCTCCTACTTGAGGGCATTAGAAGAGCAATTAATGTGTAAGATAACACCGACAATGCCATTTAATCAAATATTGTTTAATATGGTGTGATTATCACAAGATACTCATATATATATCAACTTTGAGAACACTCAGCAGACATTTGGATGTGGCAAAAGTTCAGCCTGTAACTACAGAGCTATTGGAAACTGATCTTTTAAAATCCAGCCTCAGAAATCACTTTTATATAAGTTTCTAAAACAAGCAGGAACAAATATGGCTATTATAATGTATTTCTACTGCTAGGTATTTGAGGACTGGAGAAATTCCACTAGGCTTTCATTTTATTAAGTTAACCCTTTATCTCACACCATACCCTGTCAACTACTGAAAGATTTTTAGAACTTGCTGCTGTCAGGGCCAGGTACATAAGTTAACATGAACTAGGTACTAAATAATGTAACTGGAGAGTATGGTGGTGAAGAAAAAACAGCCGCTTTGTCCTTGAGGAATTTATGATTCTGCATGAAAAATGGACAACTATGGTAATAGATTAGTATTTTTTTAGAGTATGTTTTATGACTTCCCACTAGTCAGTAGCAAAAACTACTGAAAAGAATACAATAGAGTGAAAAATTTCAGCTACCTTTTGATCATGAATGCAAGTATTGTTTGGTGAAACTTGAGTTGGTTAGACATACACATACACTAGATCTGTTAGGTGTACTTAAGTCACAGTTTGGGCTGTGGTAAAAAGTTTAAGGAACACCGACATAAGTAACTAATAAGATGTAATTATCCTTGTAACTAATAACGCAAAAAAAGAAATGTGTGTCTTGGGTAAGGAAAGAGAAGTTTTCACATTGCATTTCCTCACAGAAGTTAAAATTGCTTCTTTTTACTTGCTAACTTTTTGAGAGATTAGTCATCACCATAAAGGTGTGCTGTCTAGGAGCATGGGCATGGTGTGGAATCTCTTCATCATGTTGTCCACACTGTCAGCTTTAAAGGGAGTACTTTATGAAATAGTTCAAATGCAAGGTATTAATAAGTACAAATAGATTAGTGTGAGGGGAGCAATCAGAATAATCCTCAACTAATTGAACAGAGTTTTGGGGCTACTGTGGTCCTAAGATATAGTTTGTACTGCATAAAATCATATATCAAAACTTGAGTGGATTATCTTTATGATGGGAATATGTTAAAACCTCTAATATTTTTATTTTCTGCTGAATAAAAGAAGAGAATGTACCAAGACTATGGTTTACATTTGTCCTGTGGATAACTTCTATTTTTGCTTTTCTTTATAAGACTAGATAATTTGCAGGGCACTATAGAGTTCCTCCAAAGCCTTATGGTTTTAACAAATCAGTGACTGTCCCCTTTCTAACTCAAGAATGGTGCGTTAGAATGGTAACTGTGACTCATAACAGTCTCCACCATCCTGAAGGGCACTGCTTACACTACCGTTGGCAGTGCTTTGTCCTGTGTTCATGTGATCATTTTCTTTTATACCATGGCTTCACTTTGGAATAGAAAGTCTCCCTAGGGCTGCATAGCTCCTAAAGAATGGAAGAATAATGTAATAATGTGAGGTGAAATTGTGAGACTTCTTTATTAGGCACTTTCATCAAATGTTCCTGAGAGGTGGGGCATGGTGGTGCATGCCTGTAATCGTACCATTTTGGGAGGCTGAGGTGGGTGATCATTTAAGGTCAGGAGTTTGAGACCAGCCTGGCCAACATGATGAAACCCCATCTCTACTATAAATACAAAAATTAGCCAGGCATGTTGGTATGCACCTGTAATCCCAGCTGTTCTGGAGGCTGAAGCAGGAGAATTGCTTGAACGCAGGAGACAGAGGTTGGAGTGAGCTGAGATCACGCCACTGCACTCCAGCCTGGGCAATGGAGTGAAACTCCATCTCAAAAAAAAAAAAATGTTCCTGAGATACTGATATGTAGCAGTGTGCTTACCAAAACAAAATTCTGTCAGTGGAAATTCCAGTAGAGTTTTTCCTGATATAATTTTACTAGCATTTGAAATACTTATAAACCAGCAATCATGTTTTCTTGGATTTTAAAAGCACAGAGTACTAAGGAAAAATTAAAATTCCAACAAAATAGAAAAATTAGAGCTGTACTTTGAAAGATTATCAAATTGCTTATAATGTCAGTCTGCTTCTGTCTCCAAATTTCCTCTGGAGAAAAATAATTTAAGAAACTATTTATATTAAGCATTTATGTAAATTTTGCTTTCCATCCTGTTTTGTGAAAGAGTTTGTACTCAATACAAAAAAAATTTAAAATTACTTAGCTGTTATATCTTCATGTAAATATTCATATATCAGGAAAATGAGCTATGTTTGTCTTAGAACTTCTCCTGTGCCCTGTCACTTTTTTTCTGCCTTACCAGCAAGGGTGCTAGAGATCTGCATTGGGAAACCCAGGTTAAGGATAGCTGTGGTATTGGTCAGAAGAGATCATATTTTAACATTCTTATGTGAAAGAGTTTCATTCCTCTTTTACTTTTTGGTATTTGTTTTAAAATTGATTTGAAATTAAATATTAGAAACTCTGATGGCGAGTGATGATGAGCATTTTTTCATGTGTCTGTTGGCTGTATGAATGTCTTCTTTTGAGAAATGTCTGTTCATATCCTTTGCCCACTTTTTGATGGGGTTGTTTGTTTTTTTCTTGTATATTTGTTTGAGTTCTTTGTAGATTCTGGATATTAGCCCTTTGTCAGATGAGTAGGTTGCAAAAATTTTCTCCCATTCTGTAGGTTGCCTGTTCACTCTGATGGTAGTTTCTTTTGCTGTGCAAAAGCTCTTTAGTTTAATGAGATCCCATTTGTCAATTTTGGCTTTTGCTGCCGTTGCTTTTGGTGTTTTAGACATGAAGTCCTTGCCCATGCCTATGTCCTGAATGGTACTACCTAGATTTTCAACTATCACAAGAAGAGAAAACCAAACACCGCATGTTCTCACTCATAGGTGGGAACTGAACAATGAGATCACCTGGACTCGGGAAGGGGAACATCACACACTGGGGCCTATCATGGGGAGGGGGGAGGAGGGAGGGATTGCCTTGGGGAGTTATACCTGATATAAATGATGAATTGATGGGTGCTGACGAGTTGATGGGTGCAGCACACCAACATGGCATAAGTATACATATGTAACAAACCTGCACGTTATGCACATGAACCCTACAACTTAAAGTATAAAAAAAAAAAAAAAAAAAAAATTAGAAACTGTTGGCAGGATAATTCCTATTTTTCTTTCTCATTTTCTCTTATTCAGAAAAAGAATAAACCAAAGGAACCACCCAAAGTACCCAAATCAGCACCATTTTTCATTCCAACAATTCCTGGCCTTGTACCCAGATATGCTGCACCTGAACAAAATAATGATCCCCAGCAGGTAAAAAACAAATTAGAACATTCTAAGTATATTGGTTTATGTTTGTATGCATTTTGTGTACTTCTTTACCAAGACCTAGTTTTACAGATATAGGGTAAATTAACGATACCTGATGATACTTGTATTATTTGAATAATGTGTATTTGTTTTTGTTTAAGTCTAAAGTGGTAAATCTTGGAGTTTTGGCTCAAAAATCAGATTTCTGCTTGAAACTTGAAGAAGGACTGGTAAATAATAAGTGTAAGTTGAATTATAAAATATTTTAACAAATATCTTTAGCTTATTTTACTTTATATGAGGAGAAATTGAAGGAAATTATCAGAGTTCTCAGTAGTTAAGATAGTAAAAATCAAAAGGATTGAAATTTTGGTTTTAATTATAAATAATTTTAGCATTTATATTAAATAAGCCCACTAAGGTCAAATGGTATTGATATTATAAAAATCTGTTGAAGATTTTTCATATATCTCATTTATTTTTTGCTGTTTAGAGATGGACATATTTATTGACTACATTTACAATAAGGAGATCCTTCTTGATGTGAATTAAATGTAAAAGCTTTGTCATTTTTGTAGCAAGTAATTTGCAAGTCTTTTGTTTTTATTTATAATTTGTAATTCAGCAGACTGCTTTGGTAATTTCATATATTCCCAAATTATTTTATTAAAAAGGAAATGTTTTAATCTGTCTGTTGTGTTAATATATTTAAATTTTGAAGGCTACAGTCTGTAGCTAATAGTGATTAGCCATAAGAACTGTAATCATTTAAAAAATCGTAGTCACTCTCCTAATAATTTTAACTTATCCTCTTGTTTTGATTTAAATGCTTTTGTTTTCATACCAAGATTACTTGAGTCCACATTAGCAAAAGTCAAAGAATGATACTGATGAGCCCTTGTAAATGACTTGTTACGTTTATGGGGAGACAAAGAAATAAAAACTCTGTTGTTTACTATATACTGAAGGATCTAAAAGTGATTAGACTTGTCATTGGTGATGTTCTTTTTCAGAAAACTAAAGCATAGTCATTGCAATTCTCAAATGACTCATAAAAATAGCTGTAAGTGTATTGAGTATGTTTTCCTAGGGTGCATATGAAACAATACTTCTAGAGAAAAGAAGTAGGTTTGGGCTGGGTAAGAATAAGGGGTGGGGTCTTCCCCCTCTGATTTTATATATTCTTTATTGTTAGTAACGTATTTCCTAATGACTATGTACTTTTATAACTGTATAACAATAAAAAAAATTATTTTACCACGTCGGATTCCCGATGCTAACCACTGTTAATACTTTTGTATGTATCTTTATAGTCTTCTTGATTAGGATTTACTCTAAGAGAAGATATACGAGATTTTAAAATTCTAAAGTGTTGTGAGTCATTAGATTTTCTTTATTAACAGGAAAAAGGTTTAAATTACAGAAAAAATGTGTTTTGAGTACTTTCTCTTATATTGCTGTCATTATTTGTACTGATTTTCAATTATTTTGGGTTTCATTCTACATAATATGAAAAAGTTAACCCACAGGAAGAATTTCCTGTGCCATTTAAATATACACTATTTGGGGTATAAAAGGAAAACTGTAGTTTTCTAAGTTAAATGATTATAATCAAGTCATAACTGGAATAAAATTTAATGCAGATGACACTGCTCTCAACCTTCTGAAAGAATCAGGCCCATCAGGAATTGAAACAGAGCTGCGAAGCTTGTCTCCTGATTGTGGTGGGTCTGTAGAAGTTATGCAGAGCTTCTTGAAAATGATTGGGATGATGTTGGACAGAAAGCGTGATTTCGAGTTAGCCCAGGCATACCTTGCATTGTTTCTAAAGGTAAGTCTAATGTAAGACAGTACTGCCCAACTTGTCTTCTTCTGTGGCAGTGCTATCTAATAGAACTTTCTGCAAAGATGGGCATGTTCTATACCCATTGTTTCCAATATCATAGCTACTTGCCACATGTAGCTACTGAATCCTTGAAATGTAGACAGTGTGATCAAGAGATGGAATTTTTTGATTTTATAGAATTTTAATTAATTTAAATTTAAATAACCACATGTGGCTAGTGACTACCACATTAGACAACTGGACAGTGCAGCTTGGGAGTCTTGTTTTCTTTTTTAACTCAACTGCACAGCAATTTTGACTTTACCCCCTGACATTTTTATGCTATCTGCTTGATCCAATGTGCTGAACCATTAACTTTTCTTTTTTTAGTGGTTAGGTACATTTTGGAAGTTTTTTTGTGATTATGAATAGAAAGTAGGGTTTTGTTTTGTTTTGTTTCTACTACTGAAATCAAAATGTTCACTTCTATCATTGGTAAAGGAGTTTTGATCATTTTACAATAATGCAGTTACTTTTATGATTAGTGGAGAACTCATGTTTTGAGGCTCTACTTTAGTGCTATAATGTGTTGAAGGAGGTAGATGATGCCGATTTTCGGTGATAATAGATTTGATTCTTTATCCCATTTATACGTAAAAAGAGTTCAGTTGATCTAATTATTTAAACGTATCAGGACTGTCCTTAGGTGGAGAAGAGTGATGACCACTTTAATTCTACCAAGGAAGTCATAGTATCATAAAGGAGCTTATAATAAAAAAAACAAAGTTTGATAGAGGAGGGGGAAATGGGAGATAGTAATAAACCAGCACTTAAGAAAACAAATATTCACCTAGTGTCTTCTGTAGTTCCTTGGTAGAAAAATTGAATCCAGATTAGGTAAAATTTTAATTTTCTTAAATGTTTAACCATCATGTTTTTCTTTGCAGTTACACCTCAAAATACTTCCTTCAGAGCCAGTACTCCTAGAAGAAATAACAAATTTGTCATCCCAGGTGGAAGAAAACTGGACCCATTTGCAATCACTCTTCAATCAAAGCATGTGTATTTTAAATTATCTCAAAAGTGCTTTGTTATAAAAATAAATTTGTGACTAAACATATCAAAGACTTACGTATTAAATGGGTTCAATTGAACTCATTTCTTATTTTCCAAGTGTCAATGTGAAAAGAAAATAAATGTTAGCATTACTGACTAGTCAGTAAATCTCCACTTTAAATGCTAAATACTTTCTTGAAATAAAATCACACCTCCCAGCCAGGCATGATGGATAATGCCTGTAATTCCAGCACTTTCGGAGGCCAAAGCAGGAGGATTGCTTGAGGCCAGGAATTTGAGACCAGCCTGGGCAACATAGCAAGCAAGATCCCATCTCTACAAAAAGTTAAAAAAATAAATTATACCTGCCTTTAGTTTTGAAGATTTAAAGAATCTGTTCAAATGATTTATTTTCTGAGTCTCTTCACATTAACTTTTATATGATTTTTAAAAAATTATTACCTGCTTATATTTTTTAGTATCTGTTTCATATAAAGAGATGCTGCATGTTCACTGTGAAGTATTGCTGAATTAAATTGAAAATTTCAGATAAAACTGATACATGGTGTAGTTATAAAAATGCTGTTATGATATGAAGAAAAAAGGAATTTTTTTTCCTTGGTGGCCTTTGATAAAAATATGAATCATTGACTCAGAGTTGGAGGATAAACTAATCATTTTCCAGCACAGCCCTGTTGTGTTGCAGGAGAGGAATCAGTTGGTCTGTTGGTATTTCAGTGACAGATTGAAACTTTCTAACAGTGGCCTAGTGCTTTCTCCATTGTAATGTACTGAAAGGAAGTTATTCATTGATCAGAAATGTGGGAGGCCCTTCCTTGCCCATGGCAAATGGCTAGAGACGGTTGAACTGATACCAAGGATAGGTAAGGGAAATTATGAATTCCATTGGAAGGTGGCCCTTTATTGCCACTGCAGAAATGTAGATAACAATAGTTTAATGTCCTCTGAAAAGGTAAAAATTCCATAAATCATTGCAAACAATTTTTAGCAATATTGTTTATTGCTACCACAGCCAAGAATGGGTATTTCAAAGCCACGTGTTGTTTTGTTTTCTTCTGTTTTGTTTTTGGCTACACTTTTTGGGGGGAGACCTTTTTATTTGGGAGAAACTGCTGAGTATACTTTTCTTTCACAAGCATTGCAAAACCAGGTAGCCCTGGAGTTTTTTTCTTGTCATCATTGTTTTTATGGTTCAAGACTTTTGCAATACATGAATTAAAAATAAGCAGTTCTTTAAAGCATAGTGCTCTAAAAACTATTCTTAGTTATACACTTAAAAGTTGGGTCTTTCATGAAATGCAGTGAGTTGACTATGAACACCAATAGCATTCTTGTGCATTGTTAGGGTAAGAGAGTTTTATAGAATAATCTCCAGAGGAAGCAGTCCTCAAAAGGCGTTTACCAATGATACTTTTAATATTCACGTTTTTATTTAATGATGTCAGATAGAATTAATAAACTACTAAGGAAATAAGCCAATCTGGTTATTGTACTCAATTCCATTTTTCTTTTAGAAATGTGTATTGACTTACTAAAGCCACTGACAGAAATGTTACTCATGACTTAAGTTCTAATTTAAAAATTATTTTCCTCTTTCCTAAATACTGTATTCTAAATTGGAATATGGCAAAATTCCAATATATAATTCTATACCTAGTAAAGACTGTAAATAAAACAAAATTATAAGAGCTATGAACTGAAATTGTATTGCTTACATAAAATCATGAACTGAATTTTCTTCTCTTTTTAAAGTGGGCATATAGACTTGAGTGTATTGTTATCAGAGATATATTTAGATAGTATTACATTATTTTGGCAGGTAATCTAGAACCTTTCATGTACTGTTTCCATCAAGGGAGGGAAAGAAATACAAAGTATAATTTTATTTGTCTATATTTTCCTTAAAATATATCAGTCTGTGCACACTAGTTTATCTTTAAATTTTGTAATTACACATGTAATATATGACTACATTTTGCTTGTGTACTTTTTGAAAACTATCTTCAGTCCCAATACCCTCTGTAGAAGTAACAGTTATTAACTCTCCTAGATTTTTTTAGATTGTTTTTATGAGTGTTTAATGTAGGAAAGTGTATATATTATCTGCAGCCACAAGAAATGTATAGTTGTGATTTTTACATACATGTATGTATATTATTCTACAATTTGCTATTTCTACTTGGGAGTTTTTTATTTTGGTACATTCACATTTACTTTATCTCTTTTGCAGTGTCCAACAGTCTACTTTGCCTATAATACACACTTAAGGAAGTTTTCCTTCTTTTTATTCCTTTACAATTACAAACAATGCTGAAAGGAACATCATCCTACATGAGCCCTTTTTGTACATACAAGGCTTTCTCTGTAGTGTATGCTTAGGATTTGAATTTCAGGCCAGAGTATAAGCATTTAATTTGAAGAGATACTTCCATTTGGGTTCCAGAATGGCTGTATCAAGTTACAGTTCCCCTCAGCAACAAATGAGCATCTGCTTCCCCATGTAATTAATGACACTTACTATTGGATTTTTGTAATTTTTATTACTCTGATGAAAAAATTATTTTGGTTTTAAATCAAATTTCTCACTAGTGAGGATGGACATATTTTTGTATGTTTATTTTAGAACATATAAATAGTTGTTAATTGTCTTTTTCCTCCAGTGTTCATTTTTCTGTTGAATGATTTGTCCTTTTATCTCATGGATTTGTTAGCAGTTCTCTTGTATTTCCTGTCTGTTGCCAATGTTTTCTCCTACTTAGCCATTTGGCTTTAATTTTACATGGTATCTTTTTAAATAAATGTTTTATATTTTTATACGATCAATAATTTTTCATGACGTAATTCAGGATATAAAGCAAATTATTTTCTAAGACATTTGTAGTGTGTTTTCCTATGTTTACATGTGCTCAGTTCGCATCATGTATTTTCCTCTACGACATGTTTCTGTGTGAGTAGTTAATGTGTAGATCTTTAAAATTGATTTTTGTGAAGAGCGAAACATACAGCACTGCCTCCTATGTCTGTGAAAACTTCATTGATTGAAAAGTCCACTCATGCAGAGACATACATAGGCTCAAAATAAAGGGATGGAGGAAGATCTACCAAGCAAATGGAGAACAAAAAAAAGCAGGGGTTGCAATCCTAGTCTCTGATAAAACAGACTTTAAACCATCAAAGATCAAAAGAGACAAAGAAGGCCATTACATAATGGTAAAGGGAGCAATTCAACAGGAAGAGCTAACTATCCTAAATATATATGCGCCCAAGTACAGGAGCACCCAGATTCATAAAGCAAGTCCTTAGAGACTTACAAAGAGACTTAGACTCCCATACAATAATAATGGGAGACTGCAACACTGCACTGTCAACATTAGACAGATCAACGAGACAGAAAGTTAACAAGGATATCCAGGAATTGAACTCATCTCTGCAGCAAGCGGACCTAATAGACATCTATAGAACTCTCCACCCCAAATCAACAGAATATACATTCTTCTCAGCACCACATCGCACTTATTCCAAAATTGACCACATAATTGGAAGTAAAGCACTCCTCAGCAAATGAAAAAGAACAGAAATTATAACAAACTGTCTCTCAGACCACAGTGCAATCAAACTAGAACTCAGGACTAAGAAACTCACTCAAAACCGCTCAACTACATGGAAACTGAACAACCTGCTCCTGAGTGACTACTGGGTACATAACGAAATGAAGGCAGAAATAAAGATGTTCTTTGAAACCAATGAGAACAAAGATACAACATACCAGAATCTCTGGGACACATTTAAAGCAGTGTGTAGAGGGAAATTTATAGCACTAAATCCCCACAAGAGAAAGCAGGAAAGATCTAAAATTGACACTCTAACATCACAATTAAAAGAACTAGAGAGGCAAGAGCAAACACATTCAAAAGCTAGCAGAAGGCAAGAAATAACTAAGATCAGAGCAGAACTGAAGGAGACAGAGACACAAAAAACCCTCCAAAAAATCAATGAATCCAGGAGTTGGTTTTTTGAAAAGATCAACAAAATTGACAGACCGCTAGCAAGACTAATAAAGAAGAAAAGAGAGAGGAATCAAATAGATGCAATAAAAAATGATAAAGGGGATATCACCACCAACCCCACAGAAATACAAACTACCATCAGAGAATACTATAAACACCTCTACGCAAATCAACTAGAAAATCTAGAAGAAATGGATAATTTCCTGGACACTTACACTCTCCCAAGACTAAACGAGGAAGAAGTTGAATCCCTGAATAGACCAATAGCAGGCTCTGAAATTGAGGCAACAATTAATAGCCTACCCACCAAAAAAAGTCCAGGACCAGATGGATTCACAGCTGAATTCTACCAGAGGTACAAGGAGGAGCTGGTACCATTCCTTCTGAAACTATTCCAATCAATAGAAAAAGAGGGAATCCTCCCTAACTCATTGTATGAGGCCAACATCATCCTGATACCAAAGCCTGGCAGAGACACAACAAAAGAAGAGAATTTTAGACCAATATCCCTGATGAACATTGATGCAAAAATCCTCAATAAAATACCGGCAAACCGGATTCAGCAGCACATCAAAAAGCTTATCCACCATGATCAAGTGGGCTTCATCCCCGGGATGCAAGGCTGGTTCAACATTCGCAAATCAATAAACATAATCCAGCATATAAACAGAACCAAAGTCAAGAACCACATGATTATCTCAATAGATGCAGAAAAGGCTTTTGACAAAATTCAACAGCCCTTCATGCTAAAAACGCTCAATAAATTCGGTATTGATGGAACGTACCTCAAAATAATAAGAGCTATTTATGACAAACCCACAGCTAATATCATACTGAATGGGCAAAAACTGGAAAAATTCCCTTTGAAAACTGGCACAAGACAGGGATGCCCTCTCTCACCACTCCTATTCAACATAGTGTTGGAAGTTCTGGCTAGGGCAATCAGGCAAGAGAAAGAAATCAAGGGAATTCAGTTAGGAAAAGAAGAAGTCAAATTGTCCCTGTTTGCAGATGACATGATTGTATATTTAGAAAACCCCATTGTCTCAGCCCAAAATCTCCTTAAGCTGATAAGCAACTTCAGCAAAGTCTCAGGATACAAAATTAATGTGCAAAAATCACAAGCATTCTTATACACCAGTAACAGACAAGCAGAGAGCCAAGTCAGGAATGAACTTCCATTCACAATTGCTTCAAAGAGAATAAAATACCTAGGAATCCAACTTACAAGGGATGTAAAGGACCTCTTCAAGGAGAACTACAAACCACTGCTCAGTGAAATAAAAGAGGACACAAACAAATGGAAGAACATACCATGCTCATGGATAGGAAGAATCAATATCGTGAAAATGGCCATACTGCCCAAGGTTATTTATAGATTCAATGCCATCCCCATCAAGCTACCAATGAGTTTCTTCACAGAATTGGAAAAAACTGCTTTAAAGTTCATATGGAACCAAAAAAGAGCCCGCATTGCCAAGACAATCCTAAGTCAAAAGAACAAAGCTGGAGGCGTCACGCTACCTGACTTCAAACTATACTACAAGGCTACAGTAACCAAAACAGCATGGTACTGGTACCAAAACAGAGCTATAGACCATTGGAACAGAACAGAGTCCTCAGAAATAATACCACACATCTACAGCCATCTGATCTTTGACAAACCTGAGAGAAACAAGAAATGGGGAAAGGATTCCCTATTTAAGAAATGGTGCTGGGAAAATTGGCTAGCCATAAGTAGAAAGCTGAAACTGGATCCTTTCCTTACTCCTTATACGAAGATTAATTCAAGTTGGATTAGAGACTTAAATGTTAGACCTAATACCATAAAAACCCTAGAAGAAAATCTAGGTAGTACCATTCAGGACATAGGCATGGGCAAGGACTTCATGTTTAAAACACCAAAAGCAATGGCAGCAAAAGCCAAAATTGACAAATGGGATCTCATTAAACTAAAGAGCTTCTGCACAGCAAAAGAAACTACCATCAGAGTGAACAGGCAACCTACAGAATGGGAGAAAATTTTTGCAATCTACTCATCTGACAAAGGGCTAATATCCAGAATCTACAAAGAACTCAAACAAATATACAAGAAAAAAACAACCCCATCAAAAAGTGGGCAAAGGATATGAACAGACATTTCTCAAAAGAAGACATTCATACAGCCAACAGACACATGAAAAAATGCTCATCATCACTGGCCATCAGAGAAATGCAAATCAAAACCACAATGAGATACCATCTCACACCAGTTAGAATGGCAATCATTAAAAAATCAGGAAACAACAGTTGTTGGAGAGGATGTGGAGAAATAGGAACACTTTTACACTGTTGGTGGGATTGTAAACTAGTTCAACCATTATGGAAAACAGTATGGCAATTCCTCAAGGATCTAGAACTAGATGTACCATATGACCCAGCCATCCCACTACTGGGTATATACCCAAAGGATTATAAATTATTCTACTACAAAGACACATGCACACGTATGTTTATTGCAGCACTATTCACAATAGCAAAGACTTGGAATCAACCCAAATGTCCATCTGTGACAGACTGGATTAAGAAAATGTGGCACATATACACCATGGAATACTATGCAGCCATAAAAAAGGATGAGTTTGCGTCCTTTGTAGGGACATGGATGCAGCTGGAAACCATCATTCTTAGCAAAGTATCACAAGAAGAGAAAACCAAACACCGCATGTTCTCACTCATAGGTGGGAACTGAACAATGAGATCACTTGGTCTTGGGAAGGGGAACATCACACACTGGGGCCTATCATGGGGAGGGGGGAGGGGGGAGGGATTGCATTGGGGAGTTATACATGATATAAATGATGAATTGATGGGTGCTGACGAGTTGATGGGTGCAGCACACCACCATGGCACAAATATACATATGTAACAAACCTGCACGTTATGCACATGTACCCTAGAACTTAAAGTATAATAAAAAAATTAAAAAAAAAAGTCCACTCATATGTCTGATTTGAAATGCAGTTTCATTATGTGTTCAATTCTTTCATTGAGCTCTTCTATATTCCTAATAAATAATGCATTACTTTGGTATGTTTTCAGATTTGGGGTGAAGTCTTCCTAATGTTTTATAAAGATTTGTTGACTGCTGGTGAGTATACCTCTTGAAGTTTTATATGGGTTGCACAACATTTATAGGACTGATTTGGAGAGACATACAATACCAGGTGCAGTCCTCCCTTGGTATCCAGTTCCAGGGCCCCTGTGGATACCAAAATCCAAGCATCTTCAAGTCCCACAATCCGCCCTGCAGACATATATTTTTCCAATACATGTTATAATTGGTTGTTTCTGTTTGTGGTAAAATGATTTAATTTTTATATTCCAATCTGTCATGACACTGCAGAACTCTTTGTCAATACAGTCTTACTAAAAAGTGCAAGATAATTCTACTGCAATTGATGAGACTTTATTTCCTAGCCAGTATTTGTGTACTTGAAATTTTTTTGCATTAGAAAGTTTTATACTTTAAATATATGCCCCTTTTAAAGATAAAAGCACTGAGGATAGAAAATACGTAGACTGAAATATGTATTTTGTATTGCATGAAAATAAATATAGTTTAAAAGCCGTTGTAACCCCCAAAACATTTTAAGCCTTGAGAGTAATGTGACTGTGATCTGAGTCACATATGGCTACTTCTTTTTCTTAGATTATAGATCAACTCACTTTCTTATTTTGCTTGTTCTGTACAATGACTAGAGATACTTACATGATGTCAAAGACAAAAACCTCTTGCCTTCTTAATGACCTTGTTATAGATAAATTTCCCTTTCATTATCCTGCTTTGCTTGGACCAGATGACAGAAAACCCACGAGTATTTCACCCTCTATAAAAAAATGTTAAATATACCCTTGCCAAAAAGAAATACCTATAACCAATTCCTGTAACTATTTCCCAACCTTGTATGAATAACGTTGTAATCCTGCTAAAAGAAACTGTCTCTGCCTACATAAATGAAACCTCAACTTCTCTACTTCAGAATACTGACTATTCCTTTGGAGTTGGTGTTTCTGGGTGGGCTATCCTCAAACTTTGCACTTGTATAAACTATTTAAATTAGATTCATACCCTTTTGATTATTTAGGTTGAGATCAAGAGCTTGTTAAAAAATTTGGGAAGGCCATGGTTTTGCACTGAACTTCTGCACTCGGTCCCAGCAGACCAGAACAAACTATAATGGAGTCACATACTGAATGCATAATCAAACTGAAACTTCAAGGAAGCAGATAGATTCCAGAACAGACCATTGTTTCCTTTGAAAACAGATTTCAGTCTACCTGAGTCAGCACAATAAGGAAGTCTCTACTTTAATCCTTACCAAAAAGTAATCTGATGTTAACCTTTTTTTCTCTATTTTTCTGTTTCCCAGCTTATAAAACCCCTCTTCTGCTATTGTCCAGTGGGAGTTCTCATTCTGCTTTATAGAATGAAGGGCTTCCCTGATGAATGGTGGATAAAAGGCAATTACATTTATAACTAAATATGTTGTAATTTTGTTTTCTGACAAGCTAAGTTAGCGTTAGTCAAATCAGAGTGCCCAGGGAGAGCCAGGTCATTGAGACAAGATTTTACTAATATGTCTGCCTGCAAGGCCAATGTTAATATTTTTAAAATTATATTTTCTATCATGTTATTTAGGACACTTGACTGCAAATTACAGAAGTGTTATGTTTAAACAGGAATGGAAGTTTAAGAATTCAGGAATACTGGATTATCTAATAATATATTTGTTTTCAGGAATTTTTTGTAACCTGTGACACTGAGAAATGCAAGAAGTACTCTTTGAATTCTGCTTTTTTTGCAGAGTGCTTCATTCCTTTGACTGTGTATTTCCTCTGCAACCAGTGCCTGCCAAAGACAGTCAACAATCCATTTGATGTGCGGCCTCTTCCTAAAGTCCAAGATTGCGCACTGAAGACTAAAAACCCTCCCTTCTGGGTCCTAAAACTTCCCCTCACTTATCACACTTCCCTGTCTTCCTCTGGAGGAAGAGGAATCCTTCTGTTTTTGTAATCTTTTCACCATCCTCCAGGGACAAAAAAGCTTCGCCCCACCCCCACGTACCCCCACCTTCCTGTTTTCATGTTTTTTATAACTCTGTTATGCTAAAGGAAAGGTTACATTTTTAGAGGATGGAAAGCTATCATCTCACTGAAAAATCTCATTTTTCAATGGTGGATTATGAGTATTCGCATAGTATTTCACCTTACAGCCCTGAAAAAAAAAAAAAAAAAAAATGGTAGTCTCCTTCTAATAAGACAGTTGCCTCAAATAATCTCAGAAAGGTGATATGTTTGGAAAGGCAAAGGAAAAAGACCACATCATCCTTTAAAGAATTATTCTTATACATTTTTGGTCATTATTAGCCTTATTTATGCTCTACAGACTCTCTTGTTTTCTGCTGTTAATAGTTTGAGATCCTGAAAGTCTCAAGCCAAAATTATTTCCAAGAGTAATCTCACTGATTGAGATATAAATTTAATACAATATAAGGCATATACCTTGCAGTCCTTCTCCCTTTAAGGCTAAGCCATGAGACTTATTGCAAGGGAAAGGGAACAGTGATATTAGAGAATGTCACAGTATGGGTCAGTAGTTCTCAAAGCGTGGTTCCCCAATTAGCAATATCAATGTCGCCTGCGAACTTAGACATGCAGACCCTACTGCAGAACTACTGAAATAAAAACTCTGTGGGTAGGGGCCAGCAATATATATTTTAACAAATCTCCTTTTTGGTGACTTAATATAACTGAACTTAGAACTGGAGGAGGGAAAAAAGAAGGCTATGAGGCATAAGGTTCTCACCTTTATTCCCTCTTCGTTCTAGGAAGAAACCGGAAGGAGGGAAAGTGAGGAAAAAGGTTAAAGATAGGATTTGTAGGCCCTGGCCCTAGATCTAGAAGTAAAAGGGGAAGTGGGGATGGAGGGTTAGTTGGAGAAATCACTGGGTACGCTAAGTGGAACTCCAGAGTTGTGGGGCTAGGTCCTGACTCCCCTAGAGGAGACTGGCTCACAGGCCCTCTATCCTGACACATGGTGGCCACAGTCAAGCGGTGTGACTTAGGCAGAGAGAAATGACTATGACAGCTCATAGAGTTTCCATGACTGTGGGTGACACTAGGAGGTCTCTGGAGGTTTCCACCTGCTCCCTGAGGGGAATGAGGAGGCAGCTGGGAGTAGAATGCCAACAGGCCTGCCATAGAGCCCCCGTGGCAGAGTGTGGCCATACCATCCTGGCCCAGGGCCCAGCTGGAAGATGGGGCAGAGACTCAGGGCACAGGCTAAGTGGGACCGTGGTCCTCGTGGAGGGAGGTGAGAAGAGGGCCTGCCAACACAGAAGGCACTCACACATCGTGAACCTTTCTTTGTGAGGAAAGAAACAGACATGGTAGGGAATTTGAACATAAAATCTCACAAAATATTTATCCAAAAGAGCCTAGGCTAATGTGAAAGAGACTGAGATTCTTTTTAATTGGTAATTTTGTTCCCCACCCTAAATCTAGTAATATGAGGGCTCAAGATGAAAGTTAATCAGTTTGATATATAAAATAAAGAATTCTGTAGGGATCTTTCTTTCAGTATCTGTGTACTATATGCTGAATTTCCCAATACCAATTATGCTAATTTCCAATTCCAGCTGAACCTACTAAATGTCTCTGAAAAAGTATGTAAAATATTCAATACTTAGTTTTATCTCTATTTTGTTAAAGTGATTTATTGACACTGCAGACATGTAGATAACAATAGTTTAATGTCCTCTGAAAACATAAAAATTTCATAAATCCTTGCAAACAATTTTTAGCAATACTGTTTATTACTACCACAATCAAGAATGGATATTTCAAACCAGGGTTTTTTGTTTTGTTTTGTTTTGTTTGGCAACCCCCTTTTTTTCCCCTACTATCTCTGGCTAAATTCCAGTCTTTACTATTAATTTATTTTTTCTCATTTGAACTTTCCAAGTGTGATGTCAGCCTCATAACTTTTGCCCTGTTTCCTCACTCCTGGGCACACCCTATTCTCTAGAGTAAATATGATGCAAGCCCAGTGGGTGACTAAATGGTGGGTGAGAGTGAGTTATCGAAGCCTGGACTCACTTTACCATGTGGATTTAGTTTCCAAGAAGCATCATATACCAAAAAAAGGAGTCACATACCCGACAGCCTCCCCATCCAGCTCACAGTGCTGTGATCCCTCCTCTTTCCTTCCTTCAGTCATTGATTTATTCATTCTATCTTCAACAAATACTTAGCTCTGACTCTGTCTCAGATGCTGTTCTATGGTCTTGAGATACTTTAGAAAACAAAACATATAAAAATTCCAGTCCTTGTGAAGCTTATATTTTAGCTCATTATTCTTTTATATTATTTTGCTTAGCCTTTTGCCTTGCTCTCTTTTAGAACCAAGATAAAGGAGAAGATGTTTCTAGGCCTTCACACTCTACAAAGACTGACTGCCAGGAGTTTCTCCCTTGGTTTCAAAGTGTGACATACATGGGTGTGTGTGTGCACACACGTGTGTGCACATGTTTGTGTGCATGTACAGGAATTCCCAAGTAGCCTCAAAATACACCTATATACCTGAAGGGAAGAAAGTACAATGTGAGAAAATGCCTGCATGCTGCTTCTCTGCCATTCTTGTTTTAACAAAGGGTTTGTTAAAGCAGTGCATGTGAAGAAATAAAACAATTAAAGAGGAAAAAAATATTATTTTTTCCTTGGAAGACACCACCTCTCCATTCTCTGGCTGATAATAGATGGCCAGGCATAGGGAAGCAGAGACTAGGAATCAGCCTTGCAGTTTGTCAGACGTGGCTCCTGGAGCTGATGGCCACCCCCCAGGGGCCTGGATGCAGTTTTAGCTCTCGGCACACTGTGTGGAAAGGTGGAGGCAGGGGATGGAGATGAGATGTTCATCTCTGTTGCTGTGGTGACAAGGAGGTGAGGTGAAGATACTTCCAAAATGTGAGCTACAACACATGAGGAAAAAGGTGAATGTGGAACTGTGTGCTTCTCTCAATCTGTCCCATTCCCTCCTAAATAATCATGTATGGGGCATGGCAAGATGGAGATTCCAATGCACGTGAGACAAGGTCCCTGACCCCCAAGTCCAGGAGGTGAGTCTTGCAGGAGGAGAGGCAGCACACATCTGCCTTCTCGGACCCAGGGGAGGCTGCGCAAAGAGGACAACTGCCATTGATCTTAAACAAAGGGGGTGGGAGGGGCATGGTATTACAGACAGAGACAGGACAGCATTCAGAGATGAGGCCATGAGAAAGGCAATAGAAAGTCAGAGGTGGCCAAAATCATGCCAGCTGCTACCTCTGGTCCGTGGTCCTGGAACTGGGTACAAAGGAGAGACTTCATCTGCAATGTTTTGTGTAATTTTAAATTAAACAAAATAGGATAAAATATCAACAACTATTGATTCTAGGTGTTGCCGTCTATATATTTTCATACTCTACAGTTAGTTTAGTTTTTTTAAACTGTATTTCAATTTTTATTTTTTTGTTTAGCTTTTCAAATAGAATGTATGTACACATCTCTAACCATTCATCCATCCATCAATTCATGCTACTTCACAGATATATCTTGTGTGGCTGGCCAGATCTCATTTCCTCTGGAAGGTGACCTTTGGAAACTACAATTATGTTTGCCACCCAAGTCACTGGACCTTTCCCAAAACTCCAGGCCAACACTTGACCTAACCATACTCATTTGGATGCAAGTCCCTGGCATTGGGTCTTTATGAGGCACGGATGGTCTCCAGGTCAGCACTGAGCCCTGTCTCTGTCTCTCTGTGCCCAGCTGGCATGAACTGGGAGGCAGAGGAACCAAGGGAGTTCTGAGTCACCTAGCTTGACTGAGCCAGAAACTTCTCCAAGGGAGTGGTGGAAAGGGGTGGCTCTTGGCAGAAGAGATCCTCACCTCAGTGGTGTAGTACTTGCCTGAGATTTCCCAGAAAGCACGAAGAACATGAGGGCGGAGAGTTTCACTCTCTTCCAACAACAAATAGAAATAATCCACTTAATTCCACATGAACTAAGTGTTGAAGAAAAACATAATCTCACATTAGCGTATCTCTTTACCCTTTACCAGAGCTCAAAGATGGAAATTACCATTCTCTTCCTGCTGGGAAAGGGCAATCATGCAGCAAATACACCATACCTTGTGTCACTTGAAACCAGTTTTATCTATAAAAAAATACTAATCCTTAAAAATATTATTCCTTTATGAAACATAAGGCCTTTTTTTCTCATAGCCTTTATTGCAGCAAAACTCCTAAATAAATAGCACTGCCCAGAGGCAGTTAGGGTAAATTTAGATCATGCAGGAAAGTGTCTCTCACTGTTTGCCTGCATCTCCAATGCCCTTGACAGGTTGGTTTCCTCCTTTTGTGCCAGTGTGGAAGTCTCATTCCCATTGTGTGCCAACAGCTAAACATCCAAATTTGCTATAGAGCCCATTTCAATTTTGTGACCACAAGTGATCCATAAATACCTAATTTAGTGGTTTTCTAAGAGTTGTCTGTCCAGTGTTCCCTGGGGGTCCTTCAAGTATTTCCAGATGGTAAGCAAAATATGATTAAAAACTATTTTCATAAAACTGTATTTACTCACAGTATTTCAAGTACAGGAAATATCAACAGATATAATTCATGTAACACTGAGATCCTCAATAATTTTTTAGAAAGTGAAGGGCTCCTGAGACCAAAAATACTGAGAATCATTGAACTAATTGATTGGTTAGAGAAATACATAGCCTTACCAAGAGGTGCTAGCATATACTAACACCCAATGCTTATCTCTGAAAATACCTTAAATCTGATGTTCCAAGACATGGAATATAAATCAGTACTGCTCTTGATCCTCTGAGAGAGCCAGTGAGTGGGGTCAGGGCTGGTCTCAGGTTTTAAAACTCCATTCAACCTCAGATTTAGTTGGATCAGTCACCTATTGAATTCAATTCTGACTAGATGGCAAACTTTAGAATAAAACAATTAAGTCATAAGTAAAAAATGTTTTAATTAGCATAATGAAATGTATTACTCAGAACCAGTTTCGGTTATTTTCAGCAGAAAGTAGTATTTAAGTATATTAGGGTTTTTCCAAGTCCCTTGAAGACTTCGTGGCTGAGAACCTTGTCTAGACCATCCTAAGTTACACATGGCTGATACTGGCCCTAAATACTGGAACCTCTGTCCCCGATGCCTCACTGAACACAGTTCACACAGCATCTGCTCCTCCGTGGTACTTACAACTCCTATTGTAATGTTAGTGCATCCATATTGTAATGCATATGTAGTGCATAACATATTATAATGTTAGTGCATTAGAACAGTCTAGGGCTCAGGCCTATACCCAATGCTGAGAGACAAAGGTTCTGGGTTCTATGTTCAGGAAGCAGAGACTCTAAGTGGGGAATTCCCCAAGCATAGAAGGGTGTTCACAAAGTATTGGGAGTCAAAAATAGGATGATCCTCCCCTTGGCTGCCCAACTTCGCAACACACTGGGAAGTTTTCCCACTTAAACTTCCTAGTAGCAATAACAGCAGCAGCTATAATAAAACACCGTCCTTCACAGAAGGAAAAACATGTTGCTGTGTGTTTTCCTAAAAGGAGAAACAATTCTCTATTAGTTAAGAATATTTTCCCTGTCAGTGCAACATGGTGAAACCCTCTCTCTACTAAAAATACAAAAAATTAGCTGGGTGTGGTGGTGTGCACCTGTAGTCCCAGTTACTAGGGAGGCTGAAACAGAAGAATCACTTGAACCTGGAAGGCGGAGGTTGCAGTGAACTGAGATCAAGCCACTGCACTCCAGCCTGGGCAACAGAGTGGGACTCCATCTCAGAAAAAAAAAAAAAAAAAAAAAAAAAGAATATTTTCAAGACCAAGTAACAACTTAGTAACCTTGGTTTTCACAAGCAGGAATTAATTTTTCTCATACATCAAGAAATCTAAAAGTAGTTTTTCACAATGATGCAATTACACAATGGTCCTGAGAAAGACACAGGCTTTTTCCCCCTACTTCTTCTGCTTCATTTTTACAACAAGGCTTTTTTTTCCTTATGTGTGTCATTTTACAGTCTCAAGCTGACTACCGCAGCTCTAGACATCAGACCTCAGAAAACCTTCTTAAGCAGGAAATAAAAGAGGCATGGGAAAGGTACCTCTGGTCACTATCTAAACACAAAATCAGGATCTGTTAGAAAGAAATGGAAAGCAGAGCTTGTTGTTACATTGGCAGGAGACCCTGTCTTCTAGTTTATGAGGCCCAATACTACTCATACACCATTCACTATCTATAGAGATAGTTTTAATGCACGTTATAGATGGAATGGTTTAAACTAAAGACATTTTGATGTATACTTTATTAATGGTAAAACATTTTGGTGTGAGATAAAACAAGTTGGTACAAATACTCCAACTTGTTCTGGCTTGGGAACCTGGTTCAGCATCTCTAAGTAGCTGTAAGAGTTGAATGATGCTTCTAGAATTGGAAGTAATATGGCTTATAGAAAAAAGGTGACATATTAAAACCAATACCACAGAAATACAAAAGATGGTTCAAGGCTACTATGAACACCTTTATGTGCACAAACTAGAACATCTAGAGGAAACAGATAAATTCCTGGTAATATACAACCCTTCTATATTAAATCAGGAAGAAATAGAAACCCTGAACAGACCAATAACAAGCAGCAAAACTTTAAATTACTGATTTAATTAAATCAGAAATTTTAAAAATGCAAAAAAAAAAAAAAAAAAAAAAAAAAAAAAGAGCCCAGGACCAGATGCATTCACAGCTAAATTCTGCCAGACATTTAAAGAAGAATTGATACCAATTCTACTGAAACTATTCCAAAAGAGAGAAACAGAGACTCCTCCCTAAATCATTCTATGAAGCCAGTATCACTTAATACCAAAGCCAGGAAAGGCCATAACAAAAAAAGAAAACTACAGACCAATATCCTTGATGAGCATAGAGGCAAAAATCCTCAATAATATACTAGCTAACTGGATCCAACAGCACACCAAAAAGATAATGCGTCATGACCAAATGGGTTTCATCCCAGGGATGCAGGGATGGTTTAACATATACAAGTCAATAATATGATACATCACATAAACAGCATTAAAAACAAAAACGATATGATTATTTCAGTAAACAGAGAAAAAGCCTTTGACAAAATCCAGTATCCTTTACAACAAAAGCCCTCAACAAAATAGGCATAGAAGGGACATACCTCAACATAATAACAGTCATATACGACAAACCCACAGCCAATATCACACTGAATGGGGAAAACTTGAAAGCATTCCCCTGAGAACTGGAACAAGACAAGGATGCCACTTTCATCACTTCTTTCCAACCTAGTACTGGAAGTCCTAGCCAGAGCAATCAGGCAAGAGAAAGAAAGTACATCAAAATTAGAAAGAGGAAGTCAGGCCAGCTCAGTGGCTCACGCCTGCAATCCCAGCACTTTGGGAGGCTGAGGCAGGCGGATCACGAGGTCCAGAGATCGAGACAATCCTGGCCAACATGGTGAAAACCGTTCTCTCTACTAAAAATACAAAAATGAGCTGGGTGTGGTGGCAAGCGCCTGTAGTCCCAGCTACTTGGGAGGCTGAGGCAGGAGAATTGCTTGAACCCAGGAGGCAGAAGTTGCAGTGAGCCAAGATTGTGCCACTGCACTCCAGCCTGGTGATAGAGCGAGACTTCATCTCAAAAAAAAAAAAAAGAAAAAGAAAGAAAGAAAAAGAAAAAAAGAAAGAAAAGAGGAAGTCAGACTGTCACTCTTTGCTGCTGATGTGATTGTATACCTAGAAAACTATAAAGGCTCACCCAGAAAGCTCTTAGATCCGATAAATGAATTCAGCCAAGTCTCAGGATAAAAAAATCAATGTACACAAAGTAGCATCACTGCTGTACACCAACAACAACCAAACAGAGATTCAAATCAAGAACTCAATCCCTTTTACAACAGCTGCAAAACAAACAAACAAACCTTAGAAATACACTTAACCATGGAGGTGAAAAATTTCTACAAGGAAAACTACAAAACACTGCTGAAATAAATTATACATGACAAACAAATGGAAACGCATCCAATGCTCATGGATGGGAAGAATCAATATTGTGAAAATGATCCTACTGCAAAGCAAGCCACAGATTCAAAGCAATTCTTATCAAAATACCAGCATAAGTCTTCACAGAACTAGAAAAAAATCCTAAAATTCATATGGAACCAAAAAGGAGACCACATAGCCAAAGCAATGCTAAGCAAAAAGAGCAAATCTGGAGGCATCACATTACCTGACTTCAAATCCTACTATGGTTACCCAAACAGCATGGCATAAAAATAGGCATGTAGACTAATAGAACAGAACAAAGAATCCAGAAAATAAACCCCAAATACTTACAGCCAACTGATCTTCAACATAGAATACAGAAACATAAATTGGGGAAAGGACACCCTATTCAATAAAGAGTGATGAGAAACTGGCAAGCCACATGTAGAAGAATAAAAACTGGATCCCCATCTCTCACCTTACACAAAAATCAACTCAAGATGGACCTGAAACCATAACAATTTTAGAAGGTAACATCAGAAAAACTCTTCTGGACTTCGACTTAGGCATGGCTAAGACCCCAAAAGCAAAAGCAACAAAAACAAAAATAAATAAATGGAACCTAATTAAACAAAAGGCTTCTGCACAGCAAAAGAAATAATCAGCAGAGTTAGCAGACAATCCACAGAGTAGGAGAAAATATTTGTAAACTATGTATCTAACAAAGAACTAGTATGCAGAATCTACAAAGAATTCAAACAAATCAACAAGAAAAAAACAACCCCATCAAAAAGTGGGCAAAGGACATGAATAGACATTTCTCAAAAGAAGATATGTAAACAACTAACAAACATATGAAAAAAATGCTCAACATCATTAGTCATCAGGGAAATGCAAATCAAAACCACAATGAGATACCTACCACCTTAGTCCTGCAAGAATGGCCACAGTTAAAAAATCAAAAACAATAGATATTGGTGTGGATGTTGTGAAAAGGGAACAAGTTTACACTGCCGGTGGGAATGTAAATTAGTACAACCACTATGGAAAACAGTATGGAGATTCCTTAAATAACTAAAAATAGAACTACCATTTGATCCAGCAATTCCACTGCTGGGTATCTACCCAAAGGAAAGTAAGTCGTTACACGAAAAAGTCACATACACATGCATGTTTATAGCAACACAATTCACACAGCAAAGATATGGAACCAACTTAAGTGCCCATTGACTAACGAGTGCGTAAAAAAAAGTGTCATATATATATATAAAATGTGGCATATATATACATAAATATAAAATGTGGCATATATGTGTGTGTGTGTGTATATATATATATTTAAAATGAAATACTACTCAGCCATAAAAAATGTCTTTTGCAGCAACTTGAATAGAGCTGGAGGCCATTATTCTAAGTGAAGCAGTAACTCAGGAATGCAAAATTAAATATTGTATGTTCTCACTTGTAAGTGAGAGCTAAGCTATGACGATGCAAAGGCCTCAGAATGATATAATAAACTTTGGGGACTTGGGGAAGATTGGGAAGGGAGCGAGGGACAAAATACTGCATTTTGTATACAGTATACACAGCTCAGGTGACAAGTGCACTAAAATCTCACTAAAGGTGCACTAAATCACCACTAAAGAACTTATCCATGTAACCAAAAATGACCTGTACTCAAATAACAATTGAAATTTTAAAAATGAAATTAAAAAAAAAAAAACAGTCCGGGCGTGGTGGCTCACGCCTATAATCCCAGCACTTTGGGAGGCTGAGGTGGGTGGATTACGAGGTCAGGAGATCAGATCATCCTGGCCAACATGGTGAAACCCCATCTCTATAAAATACAAAAATTAGCAAGGTGTGGTAGCACATGCCTGTAATCCCAGTTACTGGGAAGGCTGAGGCACGAGAATCTCTTGAACCCAGGAGGCAGAGGTTGCAGTGAGCGGAGATCGCGCCACTGCACTCCAGCCTAGCAACAGAGCGAGACTCTGTCCAAAAAAAAAAAAAGAAAAGAAAAGAAGGTGAGAGTTGTGACAGTGACCCTACTCTTTTCTACAAGCTTGCTAAACAGCAACCCAAATTCCAGGCCTCTTGAAAGGGCTGGCACCGTGTGGTCTCAACTGCTCTCGACCCCTGGTCCCAACTCTACAGACTAAGTCACTTGGCGAGCAAGCTAAAAATGAAAAGAAGTGAACAAAATGAAGGATCTCGATGCAGGGAAGGGGTCAAAGGAGGAGCTAATGAGGGATAGGGGGGGATTCGACAAAGAAAAGAAAGGAAAGGAAGGACTACAGGAATAGATAGAGGAAAGAGTGATGGAGCCTTAGAGAGGAAGTACGGGATGAGGAGGTCCCAGTTTTCATCACCTCATCTGTCTTGATGAACAGCCTGTAAAAATTGTTGTATTTAAGGACAAATTGTATATATGTATATATTTTTAATGGACTTTATTTTTAGAGCAGTTTTGGATTCACAGCAAAACTGAGAGGAAAGTACAGAGATTTCTCATATATCCTCACAATCAGCCGCAACAACTAATTCCTCCTCAGCTCATTACTAACACCCCAACCGGGTGGTGGTAAATTGTTTTTATAATGATGAACCTACATTTACACATCATTATCATCCAAAAATCACACTTTAAGGATTTTGATCTTTATCCTCTGAGTAAAGATATTGAAGAGTGTTCATCAAGAGGGTGCTATCATTAGGTTCGCATTTTAAAGAGTTCAATGACTGCAGAATGGAGAACAGATTAAAGACTAGTTAAATGAGAATAAAAGCAGGGAGACCAATGAGGAATATTGGGGAGAATGAGTGTATTGTGATTGTGAATCATTTGTTATGGTGGTAGAATAGAGACAGACAAAACTGGATGTATTCAAGAGCTATTTATGGATTCGACTATAGCATTTCACAACATACTACTGATCGTATAACAAGAGGCTTCCAGTTTGAGTTGTAACAACTAAAAAATAAAGTATAATATAATAACATATATGTTTTTTAAGCCATCAGAATGTTATGGATAGGAAGAAGTCTAAAGGAACCGTATTCCAGAGAGACAAGTGCTTCCTAGAGAATGAAAATCAGTAGGCATCACCTTCCCTAGGGGCAACTGGTGAGTCAGACGTGGGCTGGTGAGGATTGGGCCTGATTCAAGCAGGGAGACTCTTCCTGCGTAAGGTGCAGTCAGCGGAGTTTTAAATGTCTGTGTGTGGGTTGGTGAGACCAACTAGAATCTGGAGGAGTTTCAAGGCCACGTTCTCCCACCCACCAATTCTACCTCAGGAGACTTGTGTGAGAGGACGTGGTAGCCCAGTAATCTGAAGGCTGGGTAGTAAGTCATAGAGGGAGTTCTTGGCAACTCATTGTGCTGAGATTTCAAAGGCTTGCCAAAGGGAGGGGCCTGTAATACACGCAGGACTGATCTTGCACTGAAGACATTTGAAACCAGAGATAAACTGAAACTATTAGGAAGAAGTTGAACAAAATATGAACAGACTGATGAAAAGATGGAGAATTTTAACAGAACTATTATGATTTCCTGACAATGACTAAAATAATATTCTAGAACTGAAAAATAAAATATCTAAAGTTAGTAAATTCATTGACCAACCTCTTCTAGTCCTCCCTTTCCTCTTTCCTCCCAGCCTCTGGTGGCCACTATTCTACTTTCTACATCTGTGAAATCAACTTTAGATTCCACATATGAGTGAGTTCATGCGGTTTCTCTTTCTCTACCTGGATTATTTCAATTTATGTCCTCTCGGTTTATCTACATTGCTACAAATGATAGGATTTCATTCTGTTTTATAACTGAATAGTATTCCATTGTATGTATATATGCCACATTTTCTTTATCCATTAATCTGCAGATGAGCATTTCAGTTGATTTCCTAATCTTGGCTATTGTGAGTAATGATGCAACAAACAGGGGGTACAAATGTCTTTTCAACATACTGATTTCATTTCCTTTGGATATGTATCCAGTAATGGGATTGCTGGATATGGTACTTCTATTTTTAATTTTTTGAGAAATCTTTATACTGTTTTCCATAACTGCACCAATTTATATTCTCACCAAAAGTGTATAAAAATTCCCTTTTCTCTGCATCTTCACCAGCATTAGTGACTATAGCAAATAACAATATAGTGCATATTACAAGATAGCTAGAAGATTTTTGAATATTGCCACCACAAAGAAATGACAAATATTTGAAGTGGTGAATATGATTACCCCAATTTAATCTTTATATTATGCATACATGCATTAAAATATCAGGTTGTACTACATACATGTACAATTATTATGTGTCAATTATAAATTTAAAAATTAAAATATTCATTGGGTGGATTTAACAGTAGATACAATATAGAAAATATTTTGAACTAAATAGTAATAGAAATATGGTATATCATTATGTATGGGATGCAGCTAAGAAGATATTTAGGAGGTAGAAATAGACTCGGTGACAGTTGAGAAGTGGTTATTAAAGTGAACTCCTGGGTTTCTATTTATACTACTGGATGGATGATTGTGTGATTATCATTCACCACGATAAGAAATTGTGTATGTGTGTGTGTGTGTGTTTGTAAGAGAGAAAGAGAGAGAGAGGTGTGCACTTGCAAATGCAAGGAGGCAATTGAGTATGAAGTGACGGTAGTTGAGTTTGAAGTGACTTTGGTGGTTTCTAAATAGATGTTCCCACTCCCCAGATTGCACTTTTCCTACTTCTGCACTAGACATCAAGACTTGAATTCTCTTTCTTATGGGGAACTTCTCCTGACCACTACGCTTACCCCAGGATGGGTTAGGTGTTCTTATTTGGTGCACTTAAAACATCCTACACATAAGTCTCAGAGTAATTTTATATTCTGTATTAAGTCATGTTGTTATAAAACTATTTGTTTATTTATCTCTTACCTTAGAGGTCCTTGGAAAGCAGAAATGCTGTTTCTAGCACAGAGTAAGTGCTCAGTTAGAGTTTGTTGAGTAGCACTGGACTGTGAAAATCGAATTGAGGTATTTCCAGACATACTTAGGGCTGAGGGCAGTAAAAATTTTTACATCTCCTGCATCTAACTAAATACTAAACACGAGAGGTATAGAGTAGAGTTGCTTAGGTGAAAAAAAACACTGAGACCGTATCACAAGATCACAAACTTTTTGCTCCCAAAGAAGCTTACAGTTAGAGTTTCCCAGTTATAGTAAAGAGAGAGACTGAGAGAGATATTAATAAGGGATTTATATTGTAGCATAAATTCTAAACTGCCTATACTTTGAATTTACAGTTGGAAAGGTATGACATCAGATGACCTTGGAGTCAGACACTTGGCTTCTAAGCAAAGCTCTGTCACCTGCCAGCTAGACAGTATTTGCTTATCTGAGTCTCAGTTTTCTCCTCAGTAAAGAGGAGATGAAAATAATCCTGCCCAACAGGGTTTTTAAGAGAGGTGACCCTCTTCTTTTCTCAACTCTGAGAGGTCCAACCTCCTGGACAGCGCAGCAATCTGAGAAATAGGTTAGTATATGAAACCGATCCCTGGCCAAGTCACAGAGGTCCCTCTGAGTGAGCCTTTGTCTTTTTCCAGAAAGAGTCAATAGAAAATTAGGTTTGCAATGCACATAAAGTCCTCAGACATTCAAGATTGATTGTACACATTTCTCACAATTATAATTCCCTTCCTTTTTGTTCCTTCTGATTTCACCCAGGTTCCTATCCACTGCCTTCCTAGTAGTGATCGTTACCAGTGATGTCCCAGTTAGCTCTGTACATCCACTTCTTCATATGCCACTCATTGTACTGCGTAGGATGGTCTGGCATCTCAAGTCTTTCTTGATACCTGTACTCTCCTTCCTTGGTGATATCCTTGCCTATTCTTCATATTCTTCCCACTGCAGACCAACTATATTTCACATCTGTGACACACAAAGAACCAGAGATTGTCTTTCCATTATGCTCTTGTAGACATCAGTTGTTGTCAACATCAGTTGATCTATTTTATCAGTCCTTGACTTTTGGGGTTTTTCCTCTGTTTATTTGTTTTATGTAAGACTTTATTCTCAGATTAACTGCTTATTTCTAAAAATCTGTACTTGCATAGATAAACAAAATGTCCTATTAATTTTCTCATTAACTGGAGAACCCTTTTGCTGACACGTTACCTTCATAGAAAAGACTGTGAAAAATTCACATCCAATTGCCTTCTAGACCTGTTTGTTTTGGAAGTGCATCAAAGAGCCTGGCTAATGGAGAGCAAGACTCATTAATTACTGGCCTTGATCTCCTTTAGTGCCCAACACTCCTTACTATTTTCAAGATTATTGAATTCTTTGGAAAATGACTTCCTGAGACCTATTCTTCACATTACTTCCAATGGAAAAAAATAGCAGCCAGCCAGAAATGCATTGTTTGGCTACAGTCTGCTCAGTTTTCAAGAAGAGTAATTGAAACTTCAGGATCCTTAACTTAGGGAAAGTGTTAGAAAGTCTGTCAGCCACATCTGCGATAGCCCTTTATTTTCCTTTCTAACTTTTCTTCTTGAAGTTTAATTTACATATATTAAAATGTAATATTAAGTGTTCAGGTCAATAAATTTTGACAATGGTAAATATTCATGAAGCTATCAAGGCATTTCCATCACCCCAGTACATTCTCTTTTGCCCCTTTCTGGCCAGTTCCCCTACCCTCCACATACTCACCTCAGAAACAACCGCTGCTTGGATTTTTTTACTGCAGATTAGTGTTGGCTGTTCTTGGACTTCATGTACATAACATATTAGCCCCCCCTCTCTCTGTGTTAGTTTTTTGGCCAGTTTTTTTCAATTCCAACATAATATTAGATGGTTCCATCCTATGTTGTTGTTTATATTAGTAGTTGTATTAGTTTGTTCTCATATTGCTATAAAGAAATAACTTAGACTGGGTAATTAATGAAGAAAAGAGGATTAATTGGCTCGTGGTTCTGCATTCTGTACAGGAAGCATGATGCTAGGATCTGCTCAGCTTCCGGGAAGGTCTCAGGAAACTTATAATCATGGGAGAAGGTGAAGGAGAACCTTGCACTTCACATGGCTGGAGCAGAGCAAGAGAGAGAGAGGGCGAGGATGTGCTACATACTTTTAAACAACAGATCTCAGAAGAACTCACTCACTATCGTGAGGACAGTATCAAGAGGGATGGTGCTATACCATTCATGAGAAACCATTCCCATGATCAAATTTCCTCCCACTAGACCCCACCTCCACATGCTCGAGAATTTACAACTTTGGCATAGATGCTTTAGTAGAAACACAGATCCACACCATATCAGTTGTTTTTTTCTGTTATATTTCTAAGTTGTATCCATTTGTATAAACATATTATAATTTATACATTTATTTACCTTTACATTTATAGATATTTTAGTTTTTCTAGTTTGGGGTTGTTGTTATTTTCTTTTAAAAAAAAAAAACTCAGATTATTTAACTGGAGTAAACTTCATGTGAAATTGTGGAAGGAGAACATACGTTTAAACTAAGATAAGGTTTTTCTAACAAGGGTTGGTTCTTTTCTGATGAGAAAATAGGACTGGGTTTGTTTTAGAGCAGTGGGGGTTTCAAATGGACCTTCACAAATTCTCAACTATAAGGTTTGGGGTCACAGATTTCTTTTCCTAGAGAACATGTGGCATCTCCTTTATTGAAGGACTTCGATGACTATTACATTTCTCACTTGCTTTTTGAACTGAGTTAGACACCATTTTGTCAATAAACCACTTCATCAGCTGCTATGGTACAGAGATGTACTATGTACCTGGACTAACGCCGCGCTGCCCTCCTGGAAACACCTCAACACCTTCTCTACGTGCCCCCCTGAAATTCTCATTCCGTCCAACCCATGTGTTCTTATCCCGTCATTCATTCATTTAACGTATGCTTGAGTACCTACTCTGAGCTTTGTTAGAGGTTAAAGTTGAATAAAACATACTTCTTTCGACATTATATGAATAGAGATGCGACCCGCTCATCAGAGCCTTTTTAATATAAAAGTACACGCGTGTTGCTTGGGAAATAGCTGAGATGCTAAGAATATGCATAACAACAATAACATTTACTATGGTAAAATCCTGGCCTATGGGTTTCTTCAGACGGGCAGGTCATTCCACTTCCTCATGGGGTTGGAATAATCGGATCTGCTAAACTGTGGCAGCAATGTGCTGACATGTATTCTTCATTCCTGGCCTCTCTTATCCTATGCCTTAATTATTCCCCAGGGAAGGAAGGATGATTTAACTGACTGATGAATTTAGGAGAAGGAATTCTGCAAGCTTAGCTCCTTCTCTGCTTACTGTTTTCGAGTCTTCCTGCCTTTAGAGAGTGTTACTCTCTATAGCCTGCCATATGGTAGAAAGGTGTCCTCCCCTGAAGACTGAAGACAGTAAGAGATCTGAGCCATCCAATTATGCCAGAAACTAAGTGAGCAAGTGAGTTTAACTTCAGAGTGAAATATTGGCAAGACTACTTGGCTTCAGCTCTAAGGCCATATTCTGCAGTCAAATTTTTCAGTAAAGAAAGTGGGCCAGTTGTGGTGGCTCAAGCCTGTAATCCCAGCACTTTGGAAGGGTGAGGTGGGCAGATCACAAGGTCAGGAGTTCGAGACCAGCCTGGCTAAAATGGTGAAACCCCGTCTCCACTAAAAATACAAAAATAAGCTGGGCCCGGTGGCACCTGCCTGTAATCCCAGCTACTCAGGAGACTGAGGCAGGAGAATCGCTTGAACCCAGGAGGTGGAGGTTGCAGTGAGCCGAGACTGTGCCACTGCACTCCAGCCTGGTGAAGGGCAAGATTCCATGTTCAAAAAAAAAAAAAAAAAAAGTGGCTACAGTTATGCCTCTCATAATGATGTTTTAGTCAACAACAGGCCGCGTATATGATGGTAGTTCCATAAGATTATAATAGAGCTGAAAAATTCCTATCGCCTAGTGATGTTGTAGTCATCCTAATGTCATAGCACAAAATATTACTCACGTGTTTCTGGAGATGCTGGTGTAAAACATTGTGCTGCCAGTCATAGAAAAGTATAGCATGTACAATTATGTACAGTACCTAATACTTAATGAAAATAAATGATTATGTTACTGGTTTATGAACTTACTATACTTTTTATCATTATTTTAGAATATACTCTTCTACCTATTAAGAAAAAGGTAACTGTAAAGGAGCCTCAGCCTGTCCTTCAGAAAGTATTCCAGAGGAAGGCATTGTTACCATAGGAAATGAGAGCATCATGCATATTATCGTCCCGGAAAACCTTTTAAGGAGATAAGATGTGGAGATGGAAGACAGAGATACTGATGATCCTGATCCTGTGTAAGCCGAGGCTAATATGTGTATTTGTGTCTTCATTTAGTTTTTGTTTTTGCTTTTGTTTTTTTCTGAGATAGAGTCTTACCCTGTCATCAAGGCTGGAGTGCAGTGGCCGTGATCTTGGCTCACTGTAACCTCCACCTCCCAGTTCAAGCTATTCTTGTGCCTCAGCCTCCCAAATAGCTGGGACTACAAGCGCACACCATCAGCTAATTTTCATATTGTTAGTAGAGACTGGGTTTCACCATGTTGGTCAGGTTGGTCGCGAACTCCTGACCTCAAATGATCCACCCGTTTCGGCCTCCTAAAGTGCTGGGATTATAGGTGTGAATTACCACACCTGGTCTGTGTCTTGGTTTTTAACAAAAATGTTTAAAAGATAAAAAAGTTTAAAAAAAATCAAAAAGCACATAGAATAAGGATATAAAGAAAGAAAACATTTTTGTGTACTTTTACAATGTGTTTGTATTTTAAGCTAAGTACTATTATAAGAGTCAAAAGATAAATAAATTTAAAAGTTTATGAAGTAAAAAAGTTACAGTAAGATAAGGTTAATGTATAATCAAAGAAAGAAGGACGCTTTTTAAATAAATGTAGCATAGTGTGAGTATACATTGTTTATAAAGTCTATAGTAGTGTACAATAACGTCCTTAGGCCTTCACATTCACTTACCACTCACTCACTCACTAGCCCAGAGCAAATTCCTGTCTGACAAGCTCCATTCATGGTAAGTAAGTGCCCTATACAGGTGTACCATCTTTTTTACCTTTCATACTGTGTTTTTACTGTACTCTATGTTTAGATACACATATATTTCCCATTGTGTTAAAATTGCCTACAGTATTCAGTATATAACATGCTGTACAGGTTTGCAGCCTAGGAGCAATAGGCTATACCACATAGCCTAGGTGTGTAGGAAGAGCCTTCAAAAGTGGAAATTGTTGGGGTCCGCGGTTCCTACCAAGAGGAATGGAACACACAAGACCACACAAGACAAGAAACATGGCGGCCGCGCCGCGCAGACAGCCGCTGCTTTATTTTATACATGATGTGGAATTTATCACGTCACAAGAAACGAGTGGTTTTTATGACACAAGTTGTTTTTATGGCATGAGTTGTTTTCTGCCCTTTCCCTAACTTCCAGTTTCTTAAGATGCGTAAACATTACCCAGTTCCCGAGTCTGCTGTTGACAGCCGGACTCCTTTGTTTCTTCCTGCTTGAAGAGAAGAAACGTCATGCGTTGTTGCAGAGCTAACATCGGGAAACATTCATTTGCGAGCACATGGTCCTCTACAGGAAATGGAAAATGCTTATTATGAAAACCTAGGCATGGATTTCAAAATTTTTTGCACCAACATAACCTCATACTAACTAGATATAACATGTCTAAACAGGATCTAGTTTGAGACACTAAGAAGGACAAGACATCAGTTTGAAAATAGCCTCTATTAGAGCAACATGAATTCTGCTATAATTGAAACAAGAGCAATCATTGGCTGGGCACGGTGGCTCATGCCTATAATCCCAGCTCTTCGAGAGGCCAAGGGGAGCAGATTACCTGAGGTCAGGAGTTTGACCTGAGACCAGCCTGGTCAACATAGTGAAACCCCATCTCTGTTAAAAATACAAAAATTATATGGGTACATGCCCGTAATGCCAGCTACTCTGGAGGCTGAGACAAGAGAATTGCTTGAAACTGGGAGGTGGAGGTGACAGCCAAGAATGCACCTCTGCACCCAGCCTGGGTAACAGAGCGAGACTCTGTCTCAAAAAAACACACAAACAAACAAACAAACAAACCCATCAAATTAATGGTGAAGTTTTTGTAAGAGAATGATGAAATCATTTATGCTTTAAGAAAAGTTTATGGAGACAATGTCCCAAAGAAACCAGCAGTTTACATATGAATAACTCGTTTTAAAAGGGGAGGAGATGATGTTGAAGATGAAGTGCACAACCTAGACCAGCCACATGGATTTTTGAGGAAAAAATTAATTTTGTTAATTCTCTAATTGAAGAGGACTGACAATTAACAGCAGAAACAATAGCCAATACCGTAGACATCTTAATTGGTTCAGGTGACAGAATTCTGACTGAAAAATGAAAATTGAACAAACTTTCTGCCTGATGATACCAGAATCGTTGTGTCCAGATCAGCTGCAGACAAGTGCAGAGCTTTCAATGGAAATTTAAACAAGTGGAATGATCCCACTTTGAAGATACTTTGAAGAAGCATTTCTTCAAGGAATGGAAACAGTAAATGAAACATGGCTTAACCAGTATGATCCTGAAGATAAAGAACAATCAAAGCAATGGCTACCAAGATGTGGAAAATGGTCTGGTCAAAACAAAAGCAGACCATTCAAGAGCAAAGGTCATGGAAACAATTTTTTGGAATACTCAAGACATTTGGTTTGTTGACTTTCTGAAGGGCCAAACAATGATGGCATTTATTTATTATGAGAATGTTTTGAGAAAATTAGCCAAAACTATAGGATAAAAAACACACAAGACAGCTTCCCCAGAGAGTCCTTCTCCACCATGACAATGCCCCTGCTCATTTTTCTTATCAAACAAGGAAAATTTTTCAAGAGTTCCTGGGAAACCATTAGATATCTACCTTCGTCCGAATGTGCTCCCTCGGAATTGTTATTTCATAATTTTAAAACATCTTTATTA